>NC_141883.1:2036084-2696445 GCF_030686135.1 Camelina sativa
TTCTTTCTTCTTTCTTCATCCATTCATCCTCTGTTTCCAGCTTCAGTTTTCTCTTTTGTTGTACCAACTTGGATTGCAATTTATGATGTAGTGTGGATGTAGACTAAGTGAGTTTCCTATTTCCTGGCTGGGATTTTTTTTTTTTTTTTTTTTATTAAGTTTGTTTTTAAAAATTTTAATTGTTATATTGTTTGATGGTAATAGTTTCTCCCCCAATTTGATTTATAGGATGAAGAAGGGAAGTAAAGATTTGGGTTGTTTGTCAAATATTTTTGTTTTTAATGCCAAAATATACATACATAACGTAATACACTTTACGTTATTTGTGTGGTTGGATTACAAATCTTACTATACCATTACAATTTTTTTTCCTTTATATCTTCTAAACACAGTCAATTTAATCCTAACAAAGTAACAAACTAACAATGTCGGTTAAAGACCATTATTTTTAATTAGTGAAATTGACTAAAAAGTCAATCACGTGAGAGAGAGAACTAAACTTTACCCTCTTCTTTATTTGGAAGCAACACCACATTCTTCTCGTCCGATACTCGCCGGCTCCGATTTGGTCCTTGTAAACACCGGCCGGCGCTGTAGAAACGTTAGTTCTACTTCATCTCTATCAATATTCTCTGACTCGTTAACACCATTGATCTTCTCCATTGGTACCTCTGATTCAGTTTTCTCTGATCTCTGTGTTTCAGCTTCTCGTTGTTTGTTTTTTTCCCAGAATCTAAAAGCCAGCAACGAAGATCTATACGGTCAATATCTGCTTCTCGTTATTTGTTTGTCGCAGCAATGGGCAATTTGTAAGTATTTGAAGAATTTGATTGTTGTTTTGAAAATTGATTAAACTTGATGGGGATTATCATGAGTGTTTGTTTTGTTGTGTGAAGATCAGTTATTGGAAAATTGATTGTTGAATAAGATTTAACGGTTTAATGAGAAAATTGTTAAAACTGAATTTTTTTTGTTTACAAAATAGTTAGCTTTCTTGGTCCCTTCTTTGATCTCTCTCCCTTTATTCTCTCCTAGATCTTCTTGTTAACCTCCTTTGGTTTGGAAAAACAGAAAACATGGTTAGTTGAATATTTGATTCTTTGTTTTAAATTAACATATGGTTGATTTGAATAACAAACGGTTTGATCTTTTACCCTCATATGTGGATTTTGGTAATCATGTTGCGAAAATGTGTCTCTTGGTTTCGTTTGCACAATGTCTTGGCGAGGGACTGCATAATGTTGCTTGCCATGCGGTTACTATCATCTTTCACCTTGAAAGAGATTCAAAGAATATTCAGGGGTACACCAACCAAAATGCTTTTCAGTGTTGGGGAGTGAGAGAAGGAAACGATGGAATTGACTGCAATATCAGTTTCCGCCGGCCACTTCTTCTCCTTGGAATTGAACTTGAGGTAGATGATTCCATATGAGGAGGAGAGACCCTCTTGCCGTTGGGAGAAACACTCTTGATGTTAGGTATAGGGGAGTGGATGAGAATCTCAGGCATTTCTTCCGCTCTATCCTCTGCGACTGTCTCGAATGAGTTCTCTATCCGGGATTGAGTCAAATCAATATCTGGTTTTCTTATATATTGACTGTTAAATATCCCTGAAAAAGATCCACCTCCAAGAAGAGACTGTGGAGGAAGCATTCTGTTCTTAGATGATGAGAAAGGTAGTAATTGAACCAATTCTTGTCTGCAAAAAAAATAACAAATACAACTATTCAGGTGATATAAACTCACATCAAAACTCCTTTTTAAATTTGAGACTTTACCTGTAATTTGGTGTTGGTGTCGTAGGTAGAGCAGAACTCGCCTCCTTTCTCATTAAAACCTCAGTGTTCTGTTGGCTTTCGGCTGTTCTGCTTCTCTCAGATGTTTCATTTTCCTCCTCTTGTTCAGCTTCCATGTCAACAATCGAAGACCCTGAGATATACACTAAGTAGAATCAGAACCCGGAAGAGAGCTTAAAGGTTATTAGTAAAACTCGGAAGCAGAGAAGCTAACCATCTTTGCGGCCAAATTTGTTCTTACATCCTTCACATCTACAGTTTATGGAACTGCCCACACCACCCTTTAAAGAAACATCAAACCAAAGGAAGTTAACAACATAGATCCATTGGAAGCACATATATGGCGGAAAATAAAAACCTCAAGTAGAAAACAGATGAATAAATTGCCGAAGAAAGCTAGACGGAGGTTGACGATCGGAGAAGGAGAAATCGGGAGAAATCGGAAAGGGGGAAAAGACAATTAGTTTTCAACTTCAGAACTGCAATCAGGAGGAATCACAACTAAAAACATCATTATGAAGCCAAAAGTCAAAGCCAAAGCGAGATAGAAAGGAAAACAACTTACCAAGCCATGGGACCTTGACGAAGAAAAATCCAGAGAAGCAGAATCGTTAATCCCTGCAGAGATGATCGGGAAGATGACGACAACGTTTTGTCTAGCTTTTTATTTAATGGGCTGATATCAATTGATTTAATGATATCAATTGATCGGGCTGATATCAATTGATGGGCGGAGGCGGTGGAGAAGAGAGGAGCGAGAATCTGTCGCCGGTGAAAGTTCGCTCCGTTGCTTATTACGGTGACGGGAGAGAGTTAACGGGTCGAAGATTGGGTTCCGTTCAATCATTTCGGTTGAGGATTATTGCAGTCCATCGAAGGAGCTCGTCGTGGAGAAGAAAGAGAAGAAATCTGATTGTTTACGAAGAAGACGACGAAGGGAAAAAGTTCAAAGAGGCTTTCATCAATTGGACTTAGAAAAGTTATATTTGGGTTTACAAAAAGCCCAACGAAATTGAAAATTTATGCTGACGTGGACACTTTAAAATGAGAGAGCACTTTGCTATTATATATACTAAGAATCAAACCCGCGCGTTGCCGCGCTCGAAGCGAAAATCTATAATGTATGATGATAAAATGAAATGACTTCTATTTCTTCATAAAATATTTGTTTTAATTTTAATCAATGAGTATTTTGAAGTATAGTATTTGTAAACAACAAATTTAATGCAATTAATTCTGTAAAACTATATTTAGTTTGTAACTTAAGATTGATTATTTTTGTAGTTTTAATAGATTAAAAAATTGAAATTAAATTATTACTTATATGTTGTAAATGTTACATCTTCTGTAGTTTAAGTTGTTTAATTAAATAATTACAATTGAGTCTATAAGTAAATAAACTAATAAGTAAATATAATTAATTTAGGAGCTATCACTATTGTATTCTATTTCCTCTAAACGTTTCTTCTTTGCTCTCATGTAACGCATCGCTTCTACAGCCAATTGATAATCCATGACACAGTTTTTCAATTCTTTTTCCTTAGCCGAAGGAAATTGGACTTTTTTCATCATTTTACGCCATTCCTCATGAACATTCTGCATATTTTTTAGTTATAGTATAATTTGATTGTGAAGTCAATAACAAGAATAAAAAGTTTCGAATGATATACTTACTTGACGTTCCTTTTGACGAATAATTTTGCCGATTGATTGTAAATGTTTACGTCTTCGATTGATTGTAAATGTTTACGTCTTCGCCATTTTTTTTTAGTTTTGTCCCACATGAACTGTCTAGGTTTTGGTGTGTATGCATATTGACTGACCTCGTCCATTTTCAGATTTAATGCTTTCATTTGCTTTGCTAGAATGATATTTTCGTCAATTTGGTTCAATGGTGGGTGTCCGAGATCTTCCATTCTACTTCAATAATTCACTATCTTCATCATAAACGTAGAAACAGAATTAGTAAATCAACAAAAACATTTAATTCCTCTATCATTCTACTCATTCTAATTTATTTTTGAAATTATGATAGTATTTGATGAGTGGGAAGGAAAAAAGAAAGAGAGATGTTTAAATGCAATGATTTTATTAAAGAGATTAAGAATTAACGTACCTGAGACAGAGACGCTTAACTTCGCTTTGTTAATAAAGGATTATATTATTTAAGTGTGCGATAGAAATGAAGAGATTTAAGTAAGTTGCTGAATAATGGTTAAGGGTTGTTGCTTATAAATGGAAAGGTTTTAAAGAAGTATTGGAAAGGTTTAAAGAAACATTGCAAAGGTTGGCTACGAAGAGGTGGAAGCAAAGGTTGGCTACGAAGAGGTGGGGGAAGTAAGGTTGGCTAACGTTGAGAAAATAAAAAGGTGTTTATTTGTATACTATACACGTTAATTTACCTTTGTCGCTTTATTAACCCTGGGAGTTCGGTTAATTCGGTCGGTTCGGTACGGCTAAATCGGTTTTCGGGTTCGGTACAGTTCCGCTCTCGGTTAATTTCTGTTTTGAGTTTAAAATCTGAAATAACGCAATTTTGATTGTTTTCCGGCGACCGATGGAAAATAATCGACCGTGAAGAAGAGAAGAATCAGCGGATAATCACCATTGTTGCAGTCATGAGCCATTATGTCCAATCACAGAAAATAAAAAAATAAATCGAGTAGAAGAAGAAATAGAAGAGAGGCTGTAGAAAGGAATACAGAAGAGAAGATAACAAACTGTAGAAATAGAAGAAATAAGGAGCAACGGCGGTTAAAGAAAAAAGTATGAGAGACCTTGGTTAGGGATATTAGGGTTTGTATTTAATTGGTTTAAATAAGCTTAGGCCCATTCGAAATTAATTAAACGTGGGCTTACATCCTAATTTGGAATCAAGTGATGGAACAAAAGAAACTTAGCCCACATAAATTAAAATTTCATAATTGTTTTAACCCACATCGGCAACTTTTACTATTTTTGTCTTCTTTGTTCAGCCTTACTTTATAACTTTATATTGGTTCGTAGAGTAACGTGCTAAGTATTGATATATTTGTTTCTTTGTTTGTTTTAATTTATAGTTTGTTATTTATGGATGAAACGATTAATTTTTATGTAGAACGTGAGTTAACGAATAATTAAATTCAGTCGTAGTCGTATGGATGTAAATTTCATTTAATTTAAGCTAACTTGTGAAATAACATTTAACTTTTAAAAAAATAATTTATTAACTTATACATATACTACACATAATCTTCATGAATTATCATTTTTCTTTTTCTTTGTGGTCTCATAGATTTTGTAGTTAAGTCTTCAAGATCATTAAGATTTTCTTCTTTGTTTCTCTTTTCTTCATTAGAAGCGAATACTTTGCTCTTTGGTATTATTTTTCTCTTCCTATTCCCAGTTATTATTACTGTAAGTTCATTGTCTTTGGACTCCTCCTCTTTTATTCTTTTTACAGCTTCCGTTATTCCAGTGGGTGTGATCTTCCTTTTTTTTGTTACTCTTTGTTTTTTGTGTGTATCCCCGATAAGATAATTATCATTAGCAGCACTGTCTAGGTCTACATTCTTTCTTTTGGTGATGTTTACTGTTTGTTCAGCATTTGTGGGAGCGTCAAATACGTTTTCATCCTGAGTTGTTAAACAGATTGTATCTCCTTGAATACTTGTCACAGTTAGACCCGCCGATGTAGATTTAAAGTTAAAAGATGTGACTTTTATATTGAACTTAAATTTATTCCCCACAAGTTTTTCTGTAAGGAAATTGATAATATCTTCGTCTGTTGGAGTATAGAACATCTTTTCCTGATTCATCGATTACATTTAAATATCAGTAAGAATATTAATATTGTATGACTATTGTTATAAATAATAATTTTTTGCTTTGTTGTTAAATTTATTATATGTATTTCTTACATAATATTTAACCAATTCAGTTGCAGATATGTTCAAAAGTTTGGTGACATCTTTATTAAATGTAGTCAATGATGCTACGTCTGAATCGTCCTCAACTAAAATTTCAAGCCGATACCTGTTCATGTATATAATAATAAAACTTCAAATAAGTTATTTGATTGCAGCTAAATTATGAAATTATTAATTAAAAAAATTCAAAGATATGGAATATACCTTAGAATACCAACGACATCTTCCTTTACACAATTATTGCAGATTAGTTTTCCTTCAATTTTTTGAAGTTTTTTTGAGCATAAATTACATGATACATAACTCCATCCATTCCTTGAACAGATTTCAATTATTTTGCCTTCACATGTAAATTCCTTCTCCTGGTAATAATATTTGTACAATTTATTATTTTATTTTTAACTAAATAAAGTTAAAACCGCCGTTCGTAAATATATATTAATTATTTAATTAATGTTTAAGTCAAACAATTTGTACCTCAACTAAATCGCCGGAAATATAATTAATTATTTCAGAAATTTTGACCATTGATTTTTCCAATGTTGTTGGAGAGTTGTCGTTTGATATAGTTGTTATGATACTTGGCAATAAACTGTTAGAAATATTTGTAAGTATAGGAGTAAACATTTTTCTTTTTTTTTAAAAAAAAACCATTATTTTCAATTACCGTAATTTGAAATCGTCTATAACACCTTCTTGGTCATTAATGTAAATCTTTGTTGCAGAAGTAGAGTTTAAGTAGAGATAACCTATAAATGATAATTATTTATTATTTATAAGGAATAATAAAGAGAGTGACCCATTATATATTAATGATAAGAAACAAAATGAACGTGGGGTATTAGTTACCTGCATATTTTTTTGGATTGACACTTGTAATTATCACGATTTCTCCTTTTGCATCTTTATCTACTAACAAGTCTTTATATGTATTGACTATGTTATCCCACAATGTAACTCGAACTTTACTTCCTCTGTTACATATTAATTTTATTACATTAATTAATAATGTACTGGAAACTAATGTGAAACGTGGCTTCTATTCCTAACGACAACTATTATTCAATTATAAAAAGTTAGGGGATGTATATAACCAACCCTTCCAGTTGAATATCTAAAGTTATCCTCTCATTTCCATTACTTGAATGTGCGTTCATTATTTTTTATCGGTTATAACTCCAATAATATCTGTACAAAAATGGACAAAATATATTATTTAATATTATAAACATTTTGAATAGGTCTATAAAATTCAAGTATGATAATGCTCAATATATTAAAAAGACCGAAATGACGTTCTTATTCAGTGATCATTTTTATTTTCTCACGACCATAGATATTTAGCAGATTTGTATGCCATCACGACATGTGTTATTACCCGACATGCCATACTGCTATTTTTAATATTTTCCATACTGTTAAATTTTTAAGAACTTTGTGATAGAAAATTTAATATGCACTGAAACACTGAAGTAAATTATTAAGAAATTCATACCTTCAAACCGACTATTTTTATCGGATATATCCATAAGTTCATCATAATTACGAAGACTGAATTTTTCCGAAGAAATAGAGAAAATATCATTTTCTATCTGGGATATATTTGAATGGTCGTTCAACCGTATAGTAAAAACATGGTCGGAAATTTTATAATAATCACCGGCTCGCCATACTTCAAAATCATTTAGAAAATATATGGTTCCTTCGGTAAAATTATGTATGTAACGATCGATATATCGTTTATAAATTGAACCCATAATAGTTGTATCCTATAAACAAAACTTAGTTTAGTCATACGTAACAATCATATATTAAATATTTTAAAAGTAACTTGTATGAATGTATTAAGTTACCTTCTCATCCAGAAGAAGAAAATTCAAACTAATAATTTCATTTCCATTTTTTGGATTTCTTACTTCCCATATTCGTATTACCCTTCCTAGAATGCGTTGCTGTCCACGTTTCATTTGCAGGTTTGATAAATATTTATACGGTGGATTACTGTTATGACCCATGTTCTTCTAAATTCTTGTAGCTATGTTGAAGTTGTTGTAATAAAGGAATAGTGAAGTTTGTTCTCTTAATTTTAGAATGTTAATATATATATATATATATATATATTAATATATATCATTTTCCCGCTTTCATAACGATCTCTACCTTTTCTAAATGTTTTGGCTAGAATATTATTTTCATCAAGCATGTTTATTAGAGCTAACAAAATTTCCTCATCTACTATTTCTTTGCCATCTGGAAATATAGATAACCTATTTTTCAACTCATTAGCGGTGTCAAATATATACATTTGTAAAAATTTAGGTTGTTGCCCATCCAATGGTAGAAGTGATCCAATACTATGATAATTTTCACCATGCACTTTAAAACAAAAAGGACCTGCTGAATTTAAAATTGAATAATCAATTTCAGCACCCATAGAGCATATAGAGAGCATAGAATTATATACTCTAATGTGTCTTCGGAAAGATGGATCAGACAAAAGCTTTTTTAACGGAAACGGAGGTTCTTGAATGGTAGGCAATTTGACACGCCCTTGTTTACAACATATTGTAAATAGAGGTCTTTTTGTTTGTCGATCCTTTGCAGTACTTTCCTTAGGCCATACTAATGCATCACAATCCCCACACCTTATTAATTGATTCTGTTTCGATTTTTTTTGATGATACAGGTTTTTTACCTACATTCAAATAACCAATTTGTTTATTAATTACCGCACAAAACCGTAAAACTAAAAACGCAATAAACAAACTACTCAGATTTGCTGAATCAAGAGAAAAAAAATTAAGAGAGAGAGACGAAGCGGAGAGCTCTTATGGAGAACTTTAGCTTAGTAGTGGTGAGAAGTTTATTTCTGTATATCAACCATATATTAGGAATTGATTTTCCACTTATGTCTATGAATCGGTACCAAACGACAGCAAAAATTAAGTCGATGTGGTGAAACAGGTGATAATAATATCTCACCTTTTGATGTTCTCTTCTTTGGGTTAAACACTAATTTTCTAAAATTTCTTGCATTTCTTTTTTTGGAGGATTCCAGATCACTCTACAAGTGACTGTTATACATTATGTTTTTTAAAAGTTGTATATACAGATTAGAAAGTCATCAAAGACTTAACAAATTACCTTTAGTAGATCTTTTCTTTCTAACTTGACTTGTCATTTGGTCGTGCTTACGCTTTATAGAATTTGATTTTGTGTTGTCACAAGTATTTCTGGCTTTTTCTTCGGCACTTTCTATTTCCATGCTCATTTGTAATATTCCTATATATTATCAAAATGTTTGATACCCAGAAAGTATAAGAAATTATAATTCAACTAAATTTTTTAAAAACTTTATTTAAAAAAAAATGGAATCTAACCTGGATTATTTATATCTAATGGACATCCTACAAAAAAAAATAAAAAAAAAATTAAACATTTATACCATGAAAAAATAAATAGGTTAAATAAGAATATATATAAAATTTTGTTTGTTATACCATGTTTGTTAAAAAAAATTTGGCTTATCTGTAGCTCTAACATCATTGCATATCATCATGCCTCTCGTATCTTGGTTTTGGTTTTTCCAGAAAGTCAAAAAAAAAAATCTGCACATTGAGAATCAAAAACATTAGCTATGCAAAAAATATGACACACGTACTTAATAACATTAGCCATGCAAAAACATGAAAACCGGAGAAGCTAAAAATTTTGAAGAGACTAAAAGTTAACAAAACTAAGATTAATGTATGAAGTTAATAGCCATAATCCTACAAGTCACCACTGTTGATCACGACTTTACGGTGGCGCTAATGGTATTTTCAACATACCATAATCACCGGTTACCGTTTAGCACCACCACAGATCAAAGAACATAAATGATGCAATAACCGTAAGCATCTATATCAATAGTGACCCAGATTCTAATCGTGCACAACCTAATTCATGCCCACATCAACAACGATTTCATAATAATATATTCTAATTAGAATAATAAACTAACCCAGAAACCTCTAATCATGTTTCTAAGAGAATCCTCATGCACACACAATATTATTCAAAGTGAATTAAACGATTTAGAAGAATGTTGCAGTTACTTATACGTACGGTTACGATGGTTTATACACACCAAAAAAATTCAGAATTGATTTACGAACCGTTAAGCATTAGATTTTCATGTGGTGCGTTAGATGGTGAACTAAACAAATCTAGATTGCTCTGAACAAAAAAGAAGAAAGCCAAGTAAACATATATTTTGTCCCACCGTATCTAACAGTATTAATAATCTAACCGGAAAAACAATTAACAAGTTCGGAAAATATGGCACACGTATTTAATAACATTAGCCATGCAAAAACATGAAAACAGGAGAGGCTAAAAATTTTGAAGAGACTAAAAGTTAACAAAACTAAGGTTAATGTATGAACTTAATAATGTCGACTAACAGTAATAATAATCTAAATGAGAAACACTACAGGTCATTCACAGCAAAAATATTAATTAAATTACCTTGAATTAGAGTTTGATGCTTGAAAGTTAAAAAACACTTCAATAAAAAAATTCTTCGGTACTCAGAAAACAATTTTTTGAAACTTGTTTATGTAGTCAAGAAAAATTTATATATAATAAACAAAGAGGTGTAAGACATAGAGGTGTGAACTGTAAAGGTGTAAAAACTAATAGATGTGAAACATGGAGGTACAACAAAGAGGTGTAATACATAGAGGCGTGAAATTAAAAGGTGTAAAAATTAATAGATGTGATTTTTGAAACCAGGAGGTACAACAAAGAGATGCAAAAACTAAGAGGTGTGATTTTTTAAAGATGGGGATGCGACAAAAAGACACGATTGATAATTTAAAACCGTTGGATTAAAACTGGAACTAATCTCATCTGTTGGATTAAAAGTTGACAAAAAAAAAGTGGGTTTGCTATATAAATATAGATGATTAATACTTAGTAACAATGATAATAGGAAAAACCTAAATTATGCAATGGTTTCTCTTTTCCCAAAAACGAAGATAATATATTGTATTATAGTATAAGGTTTAAGATTGACAACGATAATATGTTCCTTCTTTTCCAGACGCTTTTCACTTAAAAAAAAAAAAACCGCCAAGTTTTTAATTTTTTCTCTAAATAGAAATAGCAATATGTTAACCCTCACAAGTTACAACCCACAAACCAAAAACTCGGCGGGAATTTTCGAAGGACGAATTTCAATTCCTTGAATAATCAAACCACGTTTGCGGGCTTTCTTCCGTTCTACTATACTCGTCTCAACAATTTCATCACCATGCCTTCCTCCTTCATTGAAAAACTCCCCAACCTCTACCTCCATCCACCCATCTTCTCTCGCCACGGGTTTCACCATGTCCTTTCGCCCACCAGTAGACATATCAAAGCACACTAATCTTTTATATGCTACATCTCCCACCAGCCAAACTTCAGCCTTCATAGCCACATTCTTAAAGCCAAAACACTCAAAACCTTTCTTGAACACAATGTTGACCGAGTAACGTGTTCTTGAAGAAAGGACACAAGTATTCATTTTGCAACGAAACTCGAACTTATATGTTTGAGGAACCTCCGCTACCAATTCAAATCTGCACATCACAGACAGGGGCAACGTTTTACAGCGTTATGTTCAAAATGATCGGATCATTGCAAAAGATAATGAAAAAAATGGGTACTTAATCACCTAGCTTCAGGACTTGGAAACCAGTGGAGGTGCGGAGGAAAATCACCATGTATGCTTAAGAAGTTCTTCGCAGATAACATGATACACCTCTTCCCACTCGCTTTCTCTAACCATATGCTCTTCAGTTTTCGACAAAAAAAGTTATTAGAGAGTTAACCGAACTGATCAATAACTCTATATACCAATTTGAATTTAAATTAGGTTATTTACCGTATTGCCATCATCGATTAGGAGAGGATCGTGGCAGAGGGAGAAATAGAGTTCTTTCTTGGACGAGAAGACTCGCGACGGAAGAATCAGAGATTTATAATCTTCTGGGATAAACTTCTCCCATATGATATCTGATTTCACCGCCGATTTTAAAGATTTTAGAAACCACAGCACTGACGCAGGCGTCTTCAGGACTAGTGAAGGAGATTATGCTTGAAATGCATTCGTCAGGCAACCAGTTGAAAGGAGAAGAAGAAGAAGAACCAGAATCAATCTTACTTCTTCCGCTGCTTTCGCTTCGACTTTTCTCCAACAGTTTCCTTAAATGTATCATCGTTGTCGTCTGTCTCCGTCGAGTCGGGGATGAGAGTTCTTTTTCGATTCTCAGACTTCCTTTTTAAAGAGTCCTTTTTCGATTCTCAGAGTTCTTGCACCCGTCCACTTCACACTCCATCGTTTTTTCTTTCTGGTCATAGTTTCAGATGGGCCTTCTACAGTAGAAAAGCCCAATTAAAGAAAAAGAGAGAGAGGAGAAAGAAACAACCACAACAAACAAGAAAGCATATACAACACAAAAACATAAACGGAATCATTCAATCCAACCGCTCTTCCACAGCATGAGAACAAAGCTGGAGCATAACTTATACTAGTAAGCAAAGTAAGTTGTTTGTTCTTGTTCACCACATAAACTCTAATTATTGAACCAAATCATTACAACAAACTCAACTGAAATGTACCTCTTCACTCCACCATTTGACAATAATACCACTAGAAGTGTTCCGCCAAAATCACTTTGGAGGACTTTTTGCAGGTCGGATCTCAATTCCTTGAATGATCAAGCCAGACTTCCAATTGAGCAGCTCAGTCTCTAAAACAATCATTTCAATTTTATCACTATTCATTAATCCTCCTCCTTCATTGAAGAATTCCCCAAGCTCTATCTCCATCCACCTATCTTCTCTCTTCTCTGGTTTCACAACGTTCCTCTTTCCACCGTCTCTTCTTATAAACCAATCATCCATAGCTTCTACATCAAAGCATATGAACCTTCTGGAAGGTTCCTGTCCCACCACTCCAAGTGCAGATTCAAAAGGCACATCCGCAAAGCCATAACATTCATCCCCTTCCTTGAACACAATGTATGTAAGCCGAGTAAAGAGTTCTTGGAGACAGGACACTAGTATTCGTCCTGCCCCAAATCTCGAAAAACCATATATTGCGAAGCTTGGCTACTTTTTCAAACCTTTCATAACAGGGGGGAAACAATTTTCCATCATCACCATCCCAACGAGTCATTGCAACCAAACCAACGCAAAGATGAAAACAAAAAAAAAGAGTACCTAGATTCAGGAATTGAAATCCATTGCCAATATTGAAGAGTATCTCCACATATGATTGAGAGGTTCATAGCTGATAACATGATACACCTCTTCCCACTCCCTTTCTCTAACCATATGCTCTATTATATACCCAAACAATCAGAGTGATTCAGTATCAGCACCATATAGAAGAAACATTCTCAAATAAGCTTGTGATCACATTCCTATTGACATAATTCTCTACCAAAATAGCATTTCAAAGGCGAGAGACATTTTCAAATCCTCAAATCCTATAAAAAAAAGCGCAAAATTGATGAATTATATACTCAAATACCTTTATGCCATTGTCGATCAGAAGAGGATCGTTACAGAGAGAGAAATAGAGTTCCTTCTTTGATGAGAAAACTCGCGATGGAGGAATCAGAGAGGAATAATCCGGCGGAATAAACTTCTCCCATACAATATCTGACTTGGCCGCCGATGCAAAGGTTTTCGAAACCGAAGCAGCAACGCACGCATCGCGTGGACTTGTGAAGGAGATTATGCTGGAGATGCAATCCTCCGGAAAAGAATCAAACGGAGACGACGAGTCGGAAACTATCTCTCCTCCGCCTCCGCCTCCGCCGCTAGATTCGACGCTGCGTTTTATCCCCATCGATGGTATGAGCAAGTCAGGAGGTAGTGCTTCTCCTTCTTACGTCTACTCTTCCAATTTCGCCATTACTTCTCCCAAGAAAAATCCTAATCCCGGTCATGGCCTCGCCTTTATCGTCGTCGTCCCCCACAATAAAAACGACACAGTTTCCGGTTTAGGTTACATAAGTCTTGTGAACCGGTTTCAAAGATGCATCTTTTGGCGTCCCACATTTACGATAACCACGTTGGTATCAACATTAATTCGGTAACCCGACGGTTTCCAAGAAAGCCGGTTATTGGATTCAATCAAGACCGGAGGAAAAAACCGGTGGGTGTTCAAGACATTGAAGCTAATGGATGCAAGACTCGATATTTCGAAGCGAGGCTCGATCTTTCGAAGGTTTTTCACGAGAAAATGTACACGGGTTTTGCTGGTTCAATGGGAAGTAGCGCCGAGCGTCACGAGTTCTCGGACTGCAGTTTTGAGAACAATGCCAAAAAATAATACAAGTCCAAGTTATTACTGTCGTGAATCTCATGATCCATCGATCTAGCTTTGGTTATCCTGACGTGTATCTACTTTCAAATGTATTACAATAAAAAGGACTCGTTCCCTAAATACTGTAATTTATTTAGATACTATACGAATACGGGTTTTCAAAATTTGAAATTTGAACTAATGGGCCGTATTGGGCCTATCTTTAACTATGTTAGGCTTACCATAAACCGCCTAAAATGTTCGATTAGAGTATATAGCGAATCCACAACGGTCAAGTCTGTATTAACGCGTTTCGTTGTAAAGACAGAAAAGAGAAAAAAATTCACAGATTCTCAAATTTTCTCGCTCTTTCTTTTAGATACCATAAGAGTTTTTTAAATTTGAAATTTGAATTAATGGGCTGTATTGGGCCTATCTTTAACTCTGTTAGGCTTAACATAAACCGCCTAAGATGCAGGACCGTTAGATTAGAGTGTATATAGCAGATCAACAACGGTCAATTCTGTATTAATAAAATATAAACTCGTCTGTTGTGAAGACGGAAAAGAGAAAAAAATTCACAATTCTTCAGATTCTCAAATTTTCTCGCTCTTTCTTTTAGCATTCTCTCTATCAATCGTAGATTTGTTTAGAAGATTAGTAAGTTTCTTTCAATTTCCTGTAAATCGTGAATTTGGTTTTTGGATTTAGAAGTTGGTGTAATCGATCTTTATCTTTTACTGATCGATCTAGGGTTTGAACATAACTTCGAGGTTGCTTGATTTGGCGTGAATCTGCTACCATCGTATGCGTTTTGATGTTGATTTTGGTTAGATTCCTTACTAATCTTTCCCGATTTGTTTTTTTTTTCTTTTGATATCTAAGTTTCCTGATAGTTCGTATATACTTTTTTTGTTTAGGGTTTCGAAGAAGCATGTCTCCTCCATTGAAATTGTACTTGGAGTATGCTTGATTTGGCATGAATCTGCTACCATCATCTTCTGGGTTTTAATGATAATTTTGGTTTGATTCCTTCCTTATCTTTCGCGATTCTGTTTTTCGATTTCAAGTTTTCTAATTGTCCGCTGGAAATCGTGATTTTGCTTTTTTGATTGTTTAGGGTTTCGAAGAAGCTTGTCTTCGCTTGAAACATGTCGTCGAGGTATGTATATCGCTTTTCTTTCCTGATTTTAATTTTGGTTTTGGTTTTGTTTTTCAGTTTTTGAGTATGAAATCGAACAAGAGAACAAACTTTTACAATCGATCAGTTCTCGTCTAGGATTTTGTTTTGCAATTGATGACATCAGTCTTGGGATTATATATCCAAGTCATCTCTTTTTCAAAGGCTTTTTTAAAAACTGTTCTACGGAACTTGTTGGTTTTTGTTTTTGGATGGTTTTGTTTTGTTTTGTTTTCTTAAAAACCCAAAAAGATTCGTGGGCAGACACTAATCTAATGGTGCTCTGTTTGATTCTTTTTGGGGACATTGTCCCGAACGGAATCGGATATATTGGATGGGTAGTGCATGCATGTTGGGAGGGAATGACCAACAGTTTAAGAAGTCTATAAGACAGAGACTAGATAAAAGGGAAAAAGGAATAAAACGAGTTCATAATTTGACTCTCCCTGACTTAAGACATTGAAAGAAGTCACAGACTTTGGGTTGGATGGTAAAAACGACCAACGGCTTAAAAAGTCTATAAGACAGAGACTGTGGATAAAGGGGGAAGAAGAAAAGAAAGAGTTCATAATTTGACTACCCCTGACTTAAGACATAGAAAGAAGTCACAGACTTTGGGTTGGATGGTATAAACGACCAGCCTTTTGTTTGATGGAACAAAAAGAGTTCACAATTTGACTCTCCCCGACTTAAGACATTGAAAGAAGTCACAGACTTTGGGTTGGATGGTAAAAACGACCAACCCTTTGTTTGATGGGGGGGATGACCAACGGCTTAAGAAGTCTATAAGACAGAGACTATGTATAAAGGGGGGAAAAGAAAAGAAAGAGTTCATAATTTGACTACCCCTGACTTAAGACATAGAAAGAAGTCACAGACTTTAGGTTGGATGGTATAAACGACCAACCTTTTGTTTGATGGAATCATACCACCGGCTTAAAGAAGTCTATAAGACAGAGACTGTATAAAGGGGGGAAAAGAAAAGAAAGAGTTCACAATTTGACTACCCCTGACTTAAGACATAGAAAGAAGTCACAGACTTTGGGTTGGATGGTATAGACGACCAACCTTTTGTTTGATGGAATCAGACCACCGGCTTAAAATATGAGGCATAAAGACAACAATACTTGACAAAGAAATAAGACATAGAAAGAAACTAATAGACCAACGGCTTAAAGAAGAGCAGATACCACCGGCTTAAAGAAATAAGACAAAGATCTGTGACAAAGACAATGGAGTGATTAAGACTTGTTGGATGGTAAAAACGACCAGCACACTAAGAGAAAGAGATTAAGATAAAGGATGAACCTAATACTAATAGACCAACGGCTTAAAGAAGTTATAAGACTATGGAGTGAACCAACGGCTTAGAAAAGATTTGACAAAGATATGTGACAAAGACTTGTTGGATGGTAAAAACGACCAACACTTGAGTAAGACCTGTTGGATGGTAAAAACGACCAGCTCCTAAGAGAAAGAGGTGAAGATTAAGGCTGAACCTAAAACTAATAGACCCACGGGTAAAAGAAGTTATAAGAATATGGAGCGGTTACCAACGGCTTAAGAAAACAAGACAAAGATATGTGACAGAGACTATGGAGTGGTTTGTTGGATGGTAAAAACGACCAGCACCGTAAGAGAAAGAGGTTACGATAAAGGCTGAACCTAAAAGTAATAGACCAACGGCTTACAGAAGTTAAAAAGCGGTTACCAACGGCTTAAAGAAGTTAAAAGACTAAGGAGCAGTTACCAACGGTTTAAAGAAATAAGACAAAGATATGTGACAGAGACCATGGAGTAATTTGTTGGATGGTAAAAACGACCAGCACCGTAAGAGAAAGAGGTTACGAGAAAGGCTGAACCTGGAACTAATAGACCAACGGCTTAAAGAAGTTAAAAGACTGTGGAGCGGTTACCAACGGCTTAAAGAAATAAGACAAAAATATGTGACAGAGACATTGGAGTGGTTAAGACTTGTTGGATGGTAAAAACGACCCACGACTTAAAGAAGGCTTCAAAAAAAAAAAGCTGAGCCTAAAACAAAAAGGTTTCTCATTCTTTGATAGAAATGACGATCAATAGCTTAAAAAAATGAGGTAAGTATCAAGCATTTAATTAAATGAAGACTAACCAATTTTCATTTTTGCAGGTTATGTGCTTCTGAAGGCGTTGAGGAGATTTCAAGTGTAGCAGACTTCTTGAACAGCAGAACAGGTATATACTTCAAACTTGTTTGTAATTATGATACAATTTTGATTTGTTCAGCTATATATGCTTATCTCTGTTTTGGTGCTTGTAAGTATCATAGGTTCTCCCTTTTAGTCGCTTGAGTTATGCTTAAAAGTTAAAACCCTTGGTGATTATTCGACTGGTGTGAATGACTTTTGCATCGTTTGTGTATAATGGTAGTATCTTCTGTTGTCTGCGATAAAAAGGTAGATTTTATTTTGAAACATTACATTGTGTATTTGGTGCTTCTATGTAATATAATGGTTTCTCATTCTGTGAAATGTATGCTGTAGTAGTTGTCTTGAATCTCAAATGTATATGTTTTGCGCTATCCTCTAAACCCCTTGTTGGTTGATATCTTGGTAATCTGCATCATTATCTGATGATTACAGTTTTAAATTCTACATATTGTACATGTTTCTTGAGTCTTTACTGTATAAAATGATTGAAAATATCTCTCTTATGGTACTAGAGTCTAATTTTAGTCTTATTGAGTTGCTGGAGCTTGAAATCTATTGAATACTAGAATGTGAAATGGATCTTACTTGATTTTCCTACCATGTTTTTTCTTTTAATAACACTATTCTATGACTGATGTCAAAATCAGAATTTAGTACACTTTTATCATCGGCATAGTTGGCATGTGGAAGAACTGATATGATATTCTCTGCTCTTTAGGTTGACTAATTGTATTCTATATCTAATATTTTGTTTGTTTCGGTTTGCTATATTAGTTGTTAGACTTAAAGTTCTTCTAGTTGCTATATATATATGCTCAAACTCGAGTTTTTTTTGTTTGTCATTCGGCAAAGTAGAAGAACTTTGTTTCGGTGTGCAGTGAGTTAGTAACTTAGTATTATAGAACATTGTATAAGACTGTTAAAGTCATGTTCTATTACGTTTTTATGAAACGACGCTACTATCAACTACTGTATAAGACTGTTAAAGTCTTGTATTTCATTTTTAATTCTATTTGTAATCTTTTAAAAAAGGAATATTTCATATTGTTTGTTTGTTTGAAATAGACACTTTGAATTTCAATTTTTGGGTCTGTCAACTACCAGTGTCCTCTGTAATTTTTTTCCATTGTGTTGCATTTTGGTTTGTTATTAGATTGTCTTTGGATGATACTTCTTTGACTTTTGCCTTTTGATTCTCTGAATATTTACTGTGGTAAATTGACTTAACTGTTTTGGGAAATATGTATTCTTGTATGTTTATCCTAAATTATACCCCAAGTAAGAATCCATCATCAATGTCGTATGTTTAGTATGATGAATATTCCAAACATATGAAATGATATTTTATACTTATTATCTTTCCTTTGGTGCATGTATGTAGCATAAGATCTCTTGCTTTATGAATGTATTTTGTCTTTGCGTCATGCTGTGATTGGCTCAAACATACAAAATAACATTCTCGAATTGTGCATCAAAGACTGATGATTATTGTCCTAGCATTCTACCAAGTATACTCATTGCTTGATTTTCTTACCATACAAATTGTAAATATTTGTGTTTGGCACTAGTGTCTATCTTTAGTCACTTAATCTTATAACTTGATGGAGCTTAGAACTCCATTGAATCACTAGTGTATCCATTTAGAAAGTGCGACGAATCTTAGTTTGATTTCTCTGTTTAATAATACAATTCTGTAATTATCATGTCCACTATAGCATGTGACTGTAGTCTTTGTGTCTACAGTCTACTAAATGGATTTATGCTTTCTTAATCACTTCCCTGTTTCTTACTATTCTAGAATATTATAAGAGTTTGTTAGATTAATAAAATATGTCTAGTGAACATAGTTCTTGTACTAGCATCACAATCTTCATCTTCTTCTTCTTTTTTTTGGGTCTTCGTTACTGTGTAGCGAAATTTAAAAAAAAAAAGAACATAGTTCTTGCATTTTGGTTGGTTGCCCAATTTTCTTTTGATCATTCTTTTCTTTGGATGATACCATCTTGAATTCTGCTTCATGGTTTTTGCATAGTTAATCAAAGAATGGTAAAGTCTTTCTTAGGAATATTTATTCTTGTATGTTTATCCTAAATTATACTCGATTAAGGGTCAATATTTGGTTATGCATTGCATATAGAGGATAAGACATGACTTGAATCGTTTGTTTAAAGAATAATACTTTTCATGATCGAACCTATAACTTGAATACTATTAAACTAACTATTGTATACCAAATCAAATTAGTTTCTCAAATATAAACAGAAACCATTCGTAATATTTGGAGACTAGGAGTGGTCGTGGGCAAAACATGATGAGTTATATATATACCATAATTAAAGGGAAAAATCATAATATAGCATAATTTTATAAAAAATATTTTAAAAAGAGTCTATAAAATATTAATTTATAAAAAGTATAAAAGATATCAATCAAGCTAAGATTTCATTGCACTATAATTATAATTTAAAATCCAACTGTAATTATAGAGAATTAGAGCATCTCCAATGGCAATATAATTTATTTGAGTTTAATTTTCTTATTTATCTAAATTTTAAGAGATGAATAAAATTGAATCAATTATGTTAAGATAAGTGGCATATGTGGGTTCTTAAATATTAACAAAGAACCTCTCCTCACTCTCTTTCCTTTTTATTGATTAATTTTTATTATTTTAATATTAAGAAGCTCTCTACATTTAGAGATATTGAAAATAGAAATTAACTGTTAGCAATTAACAAATACAAAATTCACTACTAAAAAAATCAATAAAAATTAATTTTGGTATAACTGAATGAAATATGTTAAGATTTGATTATATATGAATAAGCGAATAGTGTTAGGGAAGGCGACAGACCAACCCGTACTAGTCTTTTAGTCTTTTTTTTTTTTTGGTCATCCATGCTTTCATTCAATTATAGTGTGGATACGAAAATTCATTTTTTTTTTTGTTTCTTTTCACTTCCCAAATTCTGAGAAAAATAAAAACAGAGCAAAAAAAAAATAAAGAACCAAATGCTCTGTTTTCACCACTTTGTTCATAGCTATCTTCTTCACCTCTTAGTCCACCACCACTGCTTACAATTTCAAATTCAATTATTTTGGTGGTAACGACACCAATCTATTATCATTCCACGGAGAATCTGCGTATGATCCAAATATCTCAAGAGCCATCGCATAGACACGAGACAACATCCCTTTCTCTCACGGCCAGCCATTCTCACCATTCCAATCTAACGTTACATCTCTTTATCCTTTCAAAACCTCTTTCGCATTCTCCATTACTCATAAATCAAACCCTGGTCTAGGCTGCGGCCTCGCGTTCATCGTCGTACCTGCTATTAAACAACAAGACGATTCCGGTTTAGGTTATCTCAGTCTCGTGAACTGAACCAGCAACGGTAATCCCAAGAACCATCTCTTTGCTGTCGAGTTTGATCTTTGATGTCTTTCAGGACAAGAACCTCGGTGACATGAACGATATGTTATAGCAAATTAATGAGACTGAATGCTGAGAACAAAAAGCTTGTCCTACTCTTATTTGTAGAGGGCCTTAAATAGCCAATTACACGAAACAACTGCCTCCTACGTTCTCGGAGGTATTTAACAACATGAAATAACAACTCCACTAGCCACTACTCCTACTTGACCGGTTCTTGTTATGACTAAGTCCAAAGACTAAACTAACAAATTCCTTCCCTAAACTGATGCTCAAAAGAGTATCAATTTACTTTGGCATTTCGACAAGCCCCATCAGCTCCTTCAGCTTCTTGAATGTATCCAGCTTCAATGCTTTTGTCATGATGTCAGCGATTTGATCCTTTGTTCCATAGTGCACCAGCTCCACTCTACCTTCCTTGGTTAAGTAATAACTCTATAATTTACATGTTTTTAGCATCCTTTTTTGTCCATATTTTGCATTGTTTATACCCTTACCTTAGCATTGTTAGGTCATTAACTGTAGGAATTCACTTTTAGGCCATTTGGGGTGTTGCATTCTTGCATTTGCATACTTTGGATGAAAACATGTGCTTTAGAGCCTAAAATGGGGAGAAACAAGGACAAATCTGAACATGTACCCGAAGGAGCCTTCGAGCTGGAAGAACAGTCCGAACCCCAACACGATCGAGGAGGATCCAAGAGCAGGAAGAACAATCCGAAGGTCTACCCGAGGTGTAACTCGACCTTATCCTCGTGTACCCCATCGAGTAGAGCCTCGGGCAGGACTGGGAAGCTAGGTCAAAGGGGTTTCCATATATAAACCCCTCCTCCTCTTCCTCGAAAACGAGCACGCCGCAGACCCTCAAACCAGAGAGCGAGAGCTTCTGTGAGAGAACTGAGCGACTCAAAACACTTTTCACTTTTTGTTAGGATTTAGTTTATACATTTTTGTCATTTTCTTTAGATTTCTACTTTGTACTCTTTATTCTCTACTCTATCTTTTAATACAATGCGATTTTCGTTCATAAATGCTTTTGTGTAGTGAAGTAAAGTTTCTAGGGATGGGATAGATGATTTTGTGTTCTTGATCGGTTAGGATGTCTTAGTTTGATTCTATATGTTTTATAGATTCTCGTCTAGGTTGGTGTTCTTAATGCTGTCAACAAACCGAGAGGGTGAGATTAGATCTAAGGTGTTTTACCACCGAGAGGTGTAGATGATACGCTTGAATCAACCAATGCTAGAGATTTACTCACTTAGCCTAAGAGATTAGATGAGTAAGGGATTTATTGACAATAATGAATCGGTTCTTATTGCCTGCTTGGTCATGTTTCTCCAATGAAAGTTGGGTAGGGGAGTGATCAAGTTTGATTGTTTCTATCACGAGAGTGTATTAACAAGGTTTTAGAGATTCATTGTCTAGTGAATATTTTCTTGAGGCATGTAAGACATCTTTATTGGTCAGGAACACTTAGGATTCGATTACCGCATCCTTAGAAGCTTTCGTATTTTAATTGTTTGCCTTTTTATTCATCACTCGATCCATTACCCGATCAGGTACACGATCACCTGCTTCGAGTAACACCTCAAGTTGTTCATACTTTCTTTGCTTACTCGATCAACCCACCCGATCATGTACTCGAATGCTTAGGTCGTGTGGTTCCTTGTTTATATTCCTTTCTTTTATCACTTTAGGATTGTTAGACAAAACCCCATTATTGCTTGGCTTGACTTGTATTGTTCTGATTGCATCCTATCTGCTAGCATAAACAACCATTTGGATTGATAACCCTTTGTACAACAACTGCATAGGGAATTGATACCCTGGGTGAAAATCCGCTTATCATTAAGTCTCTTAGATAATGGAATCGTACCTCAATGTGTTTGCTGCGTCCATGATGGACTGGATCTTTGAAAATTATATCGTTGAACTGTTGTCACACTTGATTGTGATGCAATCCTCATGATCCACTCCAATAGTGTTAAGAACCCGTGACATCCAAATCCCTTGTGTTGCACATGAAACTGCAGCAATATATTCGGCCTTGGTTGTGGATAGTGCAATGATGGGCTGTTTCTTTGAGCTCAATGACACTGCTTCTCCAGCCATCAAGAACACAAAATCGGATGTACTCTTTCGATCATCTAAGTCTCCCGCATAATCACTCTCTGTATAAGCTTGAAACTCCATGTTTCCACCACGCTTATACATGATACCAACTTCTAATGTACTCTTCACATACCTGAGTAATCTCTTCACCGCTTGGAAATGAGCCTCCGTTGGATTCTCCATAAAGCGACTGATAAGGCTCACTGCGAACTGCAGGTCTGGACGTGTAACAGTGAGATACATGAAGCTCCTTATCATCTGCTTGTAGAGTGTAGTATCTAACACTGCTCCGCCGCCTTTTTTTGAAAGCTTTGCTCCTGGAACAATTGGATTGTTCACTCCATTGCTTGCCTCCATCTTAAATCTTTCAAGCACTTCTCTAGCAAACTTCCTTTGACACATATAGATACCTTCCTCCTTTTGCAAAATCTTCACACCAAGAAAATATCTCATCTTCCCCAGGTCTGTCATGTCAAAGTTCTTCTTCATCGACTCCTTGAACTCGAGAATCAACCTTTCACAGTTTCCAGTAAATATTAGATCATCAACATACAAGCTCACAATGAGAATCTGACCTTGTTCCTTTGTTTTGACAAATAGAGTGTGCTCGAAATCACACTTCTCGAATCCTTCCTTGATGAAATAACTCTCAATCTTGCTGAACCACGCTCTTGGTGCCTGCTTCAACCCATACAGAGCCTTTCTTAATCTATAAGCCTTGTTTTCATCTCCAGGCTTAACGAATCCTTGTGGTTGATCCACAAAGACAACTTCCTGCAACTCCCCATGTAAGAAAGCGCTCTTCACGTCGAGTTGATATATGTTCCAGTTTCTGGAGGTTGTCGTGGCAATGATCATACGAATGGTGTCCCACCTTGATATTGGAGCGTAGACCTCAACCGTAATCAACCCCAAATCTTTGAGCATAACCCTTTGCAACCAATCTGGCTTTGAACTTGTGTACCTCACCATCTTCATTATACTTGGTCTTGAATATCCACTTAACACCAATGGTTTTAGTACCCTTAGGTGGTTCCACAAGCTCCCAGGTTTGATTTCTCTCAATGGATTCAATCTCTGCTAACATGGCTCATCTCCATTCGGCATGCCTCACAACGTCGTCATAAGTTACAGGATCTCCAAGCGGAGTGACTACTTGCAATCCAAGATCGTCAATCAGATAATCATCGACAAACAAAGCTGCAACTTCTTCATCGGTGAAAACTGCTTCTCTATACTCATAGTCATGCAAGTATCTAGGAGGAGCTCTGTCGCGTACTGGTCTTCCTTGATGAACCGGTACTGCAATTTCTCTGACTGCTTCTCCATCACCGCATGTATTCACCTCGACTTCTTCCACTTCTTCCTGAAAATACTCTTCCTCGCCTTGAGTATTTTCTCCATCATTCTCCTAAGTGAGAACCTGAGATGTTGCATCTTTTGATTCATTCCTTCCCCAATCCTAGTTCTCTTCCTCTTCGAAAATCATATGGCGGCTCACTGTGATATTCTTTGAAATGGGATTGAACATTCGGTATGCCTTGGATTCTTCACTAACACCGAGGAAAATACACTTGCAGATTTTTTTGTCTAGCTTTGTGTGTTTTGCCTCCGGAATGTGAACATGACCAATACACCCGAAAACTCGAAAATGTTTCACATTTGGTTTAACACCACTCCAAACTTCTTCTGGTGTTTGATCTTGCAAGGCATTCGTTGGGCTGAGATTGAGGACATATGTTATCCACTTCACTCAATTGCCCAGAAAACCTTTGGCATCTTTCTTTCTGACAATGTGCTTCGAACCAGGTTCATGATAGTTTGATTTCGTCTCTCTGCTACTTCGTTCTGTTGTGGTGTATAGGCTGCTGTCAGCTGACGCTTGATACCATGATCCCTGCAGAACTCTTCAAACTCCTTTGAACATAACTCTCCACCTCTATTTGTTCTTAAACAACACACAGACAAGCCAAACTCTTTCTCCACATAGGCTTTAAAATCTTTGAACTTCTGAAATGCTTCAGACTTTTCTACAATCAAGTAGCTCTACATTTTTCTGCTATGATCATCAATAAGAGTCAGAAGATACCTCTTGTGACCAATGGAGAATGGAGTGATTGGTCCACATATGTCAGTGTGTATCAGCTGCAGGTTCTTTGAAGCTCTCCATGTGCTTTTCTTTGGAAGAGATTCTCGTTTCTGCTTTCCCACCAAGCAGTTCTCGCATACCTTCTTGTACGAACCGATGTGAGGGAGTCCTATCACCATTCCCTTGGAGCTTAAGCTTTGGAGACTCTTGTAATTCAGGTGAGCAAATCTGCAGTGCCACAGATGAGTGTCACATGTTGCTTCCACTTGAAGCGCCAGGTCCGAGCTTATCGTTTGAGCAACGATTACAAACATCCGATTTGCACTCATTTGTGTCTCGACAATGAGTCCCTTAGAAGGATGATAGATTTTACACACTCCTTCTTGGATTAGGAACACCATGCTCCTTTCTTGAAGCTGACCTATGCTTAGAAGATTGTTGCTAAGCTCAGGAATGTAATACACATTTTGTATCTATACTAGTATTTTTGCAGCACTTTTTGCTGAAAAATATGTTTATGAAAATATTTATCATTGAATGATATTTAATGTTTATATTCGTATCCAAACAAGTTTAGTTAACTCTCTCTACTATTCTTATAACTAAACACAATTAAAATATTTTAAATATCTATATATATAATGTTCTATAATTAATATAGATATTTAGACGATTTATTCCGATTAAAAAAAAAATATTCTGCTATCATCTTTTTTTATTTTAAAATTTAAATATAGTGAATCATCATATAATACATAAAGTTTCCTGCATATATTATGATTTGAATTTTTAAAAACAAACATATATTACTTCATTAATATAAAAAGTGTGTGTTCAACATACATATATAGTGAAATTTTCGTATATAGTATTATAAAATTTTAAGAAGTTTATAATTTATAACTGATGTATCTAAACTTAAAACTATGAATATTTAAACATATTAAATTTTCAAAATAACACAAACGAATTATATTACATGACGGGTTATATGACACTACAAGATTGAATTGATAATACTAAAAAATAAACTATCATTAATATGATATTTTTTTTTTGTCAAAGTCATTAATATGATATTTAAATCTTCATTTTACTATTTTAGTAACACCAATATAAAATATGTCGAATCAAACTGATTTAATTAAGATTGTATTAAACAAAAATTGTTGTGTCATATACTACGGATTATATACAAAATCGCTATAATTAACAAAAGGGTATAATAGCAAAATTAGTATTAAAATAGTATATTAACCAAAACAAAATTTTAAAACTTACTCCGCGGTGTACCGCGGGTCATAATCTAGTTACTTGTATCAGCCCATTCATCTTGAGCTTTATGCTCCCTTTTCCTTGCCCATCATCCTCATGTTGTTCCCAAGTTTCACTGAGTGTCGAAAGCTTTCATCGATATCAACAAACCACTTCTTTGTTCCAGTCATGTGATTGCTGCAACCACTTTCCAGAAACCACAAATCTTCCAATTTCGACCCCATCAGCTCCACCTGTGCCATCAACAAAAGTTCTTCCTCCTCATTGAACTCAACATAGTTCGCTTGCTTCTCCAGACTAGGACATTCAAACTGAAAATGTCCTAGCTTATGACACTTGTAACACTCAATCAATGCCTTGTTGAACGATCCTCCTCTTCCACGTCCTCTGCCTCGGCCTCGGAATGAGCTTCCTCTTCCTCTTCCCCTTGCTCCATTCCAGTCGTAAGCTTCATAAGTCACTTTTAACACTTGTTCTTCTTTTACGATTCCTTTGGAATGTCTTGTTATCTTCTGTTCATGACATCGCAAAGACTGTTTATGTCTTTGGATTCCTCAATTGAACACACTAAATATGTGAACTTCTCCGAGAGTGTCCGTAGGATCTTCTCCACAATCTTGGCTTCCTGAATCTCTTCTCCAACATTTCCCATGTATGTTACAACTAGCAACACTCTTGAGAAGTACTCCGCAATGCTCTCTGTTTCTTTCATCTCCAGAACCTCAAACTCCCTTCTTAAACGTTGAAGTTGTGCTCGCCTCACATCCTCATCTGCTTGAAACTTGGTTTTCGGAGAATCCCACAGTTGCTTGGTCGTGTCCTTCTGAATTATCTGTTTCAGAACTGACTTGTCGATTGCTTGAAACAAATAGTTCTTCACTTTCAAGTTCGTCAGATTCTTATCGGCTAACTCTTGTCTTTGTGCCCCATTGAGGATCTCTCCACGAGCTAGCTCAACGTAGCCTTTCTTGATCATATCCCACCACTCCTTGGATCTCAAGAGATTCGCCATTAGCTCCAATGCTCGAAATCACCATCAAATTTTGAAATTGCAAGCATGCTCTGACTCTCTCCTGACATCGTGTTTCACTTACCCTTTTAAACTCTCTCTCTCACGAAATTTTCACCACTCAGATCTAGCTCCGATACCAATATGTTATAGCAAATTAATGAGACTGAATGATGAGAACAAAAAACTTGTTCTACTCTTATTCATAGAGGGCCTTAAATAGCCAATTCCACGAAACAACTGTTTCCTACTTTCTCGGAGGTCTTTAACAACATGAAACAACAACTCCACTAGCCACCACTCCTACTTGACCAGTTCTTATTATGACCAAGTCCAATGACTAAACTAACACGATAACCATGTCAGAATCAACATTAATTTGGTCGAGTCGGTGATTTCGGTCAAATCCGGTTATTGGACTATGACAAGAAATGGTTGGTTGTTTAAGGATTTGAAGCTGAGTAGTAGAGATATGTACAAACAAGGCTTGGATTGAGTACAAACAACCATTACAAAGTCATCGTCGTTACCATTGGTTTAGAGTATTTGAAGAAACCGAACCAGCCTTTGACCAAAGCAACATTGGAGCTTTCCAATATGGTTCACGAGATAATATATAGCGGTTTCGCCGGTTCGATTGGTCATGGTGTCTAGGCGTCCAGCGTCATGAGATTTGGGACTGGCTTTTCCAGAACTAAAATATCGGTTTGATTTGGTTCGACATCATTGGTTTTGTTTCTGGTTTATATTATTTGTCGTGACTTCAGCTTTGTGATCATTAAAGTGAAAATAAATGTTCATTTTATGGCTTTGGACCATTTATTTTGAAGATATGAACATTTACTTTCAACGAACATTTATTTTGAAGATATGAACATTCATTTAGTACTTTCAAGAAATTATCCAATATGGTTTATATTATCCCTGATTTGGTATATCTTAAATTTCTATGTTAGTCATTAGTACTTTCAACTAATAATATATAATTGTATGACTAACTAAGTGGACATTGGATAGTATCAAGAGAAAAACAATTATAAACATAAAAGGTTTTGAAGAACAAAACAAAACAAAAACAAAAAACACTATCTAAAATGTCAATAAAAATTTACTGGAATTGAATAGTTTAATGGTAATTCATCCATATGATCCTGTCGTTATTTTTACAAAGCTTGTCTTCGAATGCCATGTGGGGGACTAAAGATAGGTGGTAAACTAGACCACCTTTGCCTTATGTACAAAAATGAAATAACCTTCCAAACACAAACAAGCAAAGTCAAGAATACCTGTTTGTTTGGAGGATACATAATGGTACTAACTGGGATCTTCATCCAACCAAGAAGATGTGATCCATCATTCAGTAAATGTTCAATCCATACCGTTGAGTCCGTCACACCACCCAACAACAACTACTCCACCATCCTGCACCATCCTAGTGGTAGAGTACCACTCATCTCTCAATCCACCAATTTAGTTTGCCAAAACCTTTTTTCAGTGATTTATATGAGGGATGTATATTAACGGTTAGAGTTTGTTTTCCTCTGTTTCAGGGAGTTAGTATTGGAACCATCAAGACAAAGGCAAATATTTTGTCCAGTTTCCGTCAGACTCGGGTCGGACTTTAGCATATGGTTGAGCAGATCACAAAGTTTACTACTATGATCTAAGGAATCACAAGCTTCCTCTTTGCACAATGGTTGGTCACAACAAGACCGTGAGTTATGTCAGAATTTTAGATTCATCAACACTCGTGTCTTCTTCGATGGATAACACGCTGAAGCTATGGGACTTACCAATGTCAAATTCCGGTGTTAATGAAACACCTCTCCACTCTTCTTAAAATCTCAAAGTCGTATTCTGAATTTACCAAAATACCTCTTACTTGCGTAACGAGACACGCGTCTCTTTGTCCACGCTCCTTTTGTGTGTTTATGGTGTGATTATTATTTGTGTTTAGGATTTTGGTTAGGAAGATAATGTCCAAATTCCAAACTAATCACATTTTTCATATTTTAAACCAATAATAAGTGAAACTAATTTTGTGATTAAACACTAATGATTGAAAAACTGATATAATATTATCATTACTAAGATTGAAGTTCCTTTTAATTGTTGATAATGTATCAACAATATCACATGGAGAAATTAAATTTTATATAGAAACTGATTTTGCTTAAAATTTTAGAAAGTTAATAGCATTGATTGTTTTTCACTTGTAGTTTATTTTTGTAGAATATGTTACAAAATTACATTCCAATATTTATATATTGAGAATTTATTAGAAATGTATTTTTAAAGATACTCTTTTTCAAAAATACTCTTTCTTAAAAAAATTTCATTTTGCTCTCTTTTACACTGCAATATGTTAAATTAATTTATAGATTTTTTTTTTCTTAGATTTGGGTTTTCTATTTTACATTTAGTGTATAATTTTGAGAAGGTAAAGTACTTGGATTTTAGAGCTTAAAATTTAGTCATTTTATACATAGAAAATAGTATTTTTGAAAATGAACACCATAAAAAGGTATTTTTGAAAAGTAACATAGGAAAAAAAATATTTTTGAAAATGCCACATATTTATTTATTGTTTTTAGTTTTGGTATGTATTAATAGCATTAAATTGCTTTCATTTGTGGTTTTATTGAATTAATAGCACTAAATAATTTTCATGTGATTAATCACACAAATCCAATATTTTATATTTAAAATATGAAAATTGCCTAATTTTAAAGTTGTCTTTTCCTAAATTTGTTTGCCTTATTTATGTTTTCATTATGTAGTTAAAATATTAACATATAATTATTTTATTTTAATTGTGGATGTTGAATAGTTCAATCAAACTATATTAACATATGTGTGATTTAAGTGAGGTAAAACGCAATCTCTATAAAATAATTTTTTTTTTGAGTGAGGTAAAAAATTGAAAAAAATGCCCAAAAAGATATATTTTATCTTAATGTTTTTAATGTACAAAAAAGAAAAAAATACAAAAATGTGTCTAATTTAAAGTTGCATTTTCATGGATTTTACCTTATTTATTTTTTTCATTAGATAGGTAAAATATAATAATATATATATTAGTTGTAGTCTTGTAGATATCAAATGATTTAACCAAACTCAATTTTTAATAAGTGTGATTTTTTATAAAACTATTAATTTTTAAATGAGGAAAAAAATTAAGAAAAGAAAAATGAATGAAACATATCAAATTCTTAGATGTCACATGTCAGCTTCTCCAAAATTGTCTTATTTGTGCTTAGGATTTGTTGGTTAAGGATTTGGTTAGGAAGATAATATCAAATTCCAAACTAATAACAAACCAATTTTAAAAGGTCAAGTCTATGCATTATAGGATCAACGGGTGGGAATATTATTCTTTTTTAAATTTATATAATATATAGTCTGACTCGTTATTCCAGAGAGTGAGAAAAGTAAAGCTTAAGCTAACAAATACAAAGAAAACTAATAATAAAAAATGAAAAAAAAAAAAAAAAGTAAAAGCAAAACTCTTATCTCTCTATTTGAATTTCAATTTCTAAAAAAGAATTAAACAAAACACAAAACACGCTTCATTGTTTACAGAAGCAAACGACACGTAAAACCTGAGAGAAACGAAGAACGTGAATCCGCCGCAACAACCCCCACTTTTTCCGACGGCGTACTAGTTTCCTCCGCCGTCGTTTACCACCACGAAAAGCTTGATTTAGGTTTGCTGCGTGGTGTGTGATTGATTTTGTGAGAATCGTTAAACCCTAGCTCTACTTTTATAAATCCTTGTTTTGATTGAGAGATCTAAGTGATTTCGATTACTCTACTGCTGTATCTTTGATTGTTTGGTTTTAAGATAGATAGATTTTGATTTTGATTTGTTTTCCCCTTTTTTAGCCGTAATCGGAAATTTCTATCTTTGGAGAGTTTTGTAATTAGCTTTACTTCTTCGTTATCGTTTCCTTGTAAGTATCTTTGAAGTTGCTTAAGCTTAGCATCCTTTGCCTTCTCCAATTTCTATTGATGTCATCTTCTAGGGTTTGTTTCCTATTTGGTTGGTTTCATGTTACGCAACAGTGATTGTTCTTCTTTTGATGGCTTAGATTTGGAGATTTTTTTATTTTATTTTTGTGTCTCTGATATCGAATTTGGGTGTTCAATTTTTATTGGCTGCAGTTTTAAGGTTGTGAACACTGATGTCAAACCCATTGAAAGAGACAAGAGAGGATATTATTACAGATTCTGTTGTTGGTCATATGAGGGAAGAGAATGAGTATGTTCGGCTTGTTGTGGCTCATGAAGCTGCTGCTGCTGAAACCGTGTTGTCTCTATCTCAATCGGAGGTGCGGAGTCAGAAACTCATGTGGTGGGTAAAGGCTTTTGGGATATTTGCAGTTACTCTCTTGCTTACGTTTGTTTTTGGCAAATGGGGAGTTCCGTTTGTGTTCCAAAAGGTAATTTCTTTTGCTCAAATCTCAAGTTTCAGTGACGGTTATTTCCTTAAAATGATCCATGTCACAAACTCTGCTCTCTGGATTGTTTCAATTTGAAGGTTCTTATTCCAATTTTGCAATGGGAAGCAACTGCATTTGGCCGTCCTACGCTTGCGATTGTCCTTGTTGTTTCCTTGGCTTTGTTTCCTGTGTTCTTGATTCCTTCTGGTCCTTCCATGTGGTTAGCTGGGATGATTTTTGGTTATGGTCTCGGTTTTGTTATCATCATGGTTGGTACCACCATTGGCATGGTTCTTCCTTACCTAATCGGGCTTATCTTCCGTGATCGCCTCCATGTACGAAGAACCCTTTACTTCTCTTTTTTTCAAGTCTTGTGATGATTTCTTACAACTTGTAGATATGATATTTGTTATTACCAAAATGCAGCAATGGTTAAAAAGGTGGCCTCGTCAAGCTGCTGTACTTAGACTAGCTGCTGAAGGAAGCTGGTTCCATCAATTTAGAGTTGTGGCAATCTTTCGGGTTTCCCCATTTCCTTACACGATTTTCAACTACGCAATCGTCGTGACAAGCATGAGATTCTGGCCGTACTTCTTCGGATCCATAGCTGGAATGGTACCAGAAGCTTTCATCTACATTTACAGGTCAGTCTTTTTACTCACCCCGGACTTAAAACAGCTGAATAATCACAAACTCGAAAACCTAATCCTAAAACTGGATTCATTATGCAGTGGTCGTTTGATCAGAACATTCGCTGATGTGCAATACGGACATCAACGTTTGACAACAGTGGAGATAGTGTACAACATAATCTCCTTGATCATTGCGGTTGTGACCACTGTTGCTTTCACTGTGTACGCTAAAAGAGCTTTGAGAGAACTTCAAAACACAGAAGCTAATGAAGATGAAGTAGTTCCAGTAAGTAAACAGGCGAGATTTGAAATGAAGAATGTTGCTCAACAAGAAGAAGATGATAATCGGCGTTTGCCTTAACCGGATTAAGTTGACAAGAAGCTATGATAGGTTTTAAGAGTAAATAACAAAAGGGGTAAAAAAAAGATGTCTGATTGTAGTAGGAAAAGACTAGTCAAGATTGGGATTATATTAGTGTTTGACTGATTCCAATGATTGAAATAAATAAAACAAGCATCTAGGCTTAATAGTGCGTATGAAAATCTGGTTGCTCTATGCGATCTAGTAGTGTATTTTAAGACTTCTACGTTGACAAGGTTAGTGACCTTGTAAGTAATCATCAAATGACATGAAAAAAAAGGATTTGTTCATCTCGTAAGCAATCATCAAAAACAAATTTACAATCCACATTTGTTTTTAGAAGTACTTAAACACAAGATATTATAAAATAATTATAAAACAATAATCAATTGTATATCCTAAGGAACATGCAAACTAAGTAAACGGTATACGAGACAAACCAATATCAATAAATTTGGATATTTATTTCAATATTCACTATAAGAATTGTATTTAGTCAATTTTTAAAATTCAGTAATATTCTTATTATCTTAGAGATACATGAAATACTTCTATGCTTTTAATCTATATATTTTGAAAAAAACTATACATATATTTAACAAAACATAAAATTTTGTGAAGTAAAAAAAAATGCTAAATGTAATTGATGTAGAAGAAAACATTGTATATTTGCATCACTAAAAATGATAAATTTAAAATGTCAAAATCAAAATGGTAACTTCTAAACATCCATTGCTATGTGGTTTGCTAGGTTAGTCACTTTGACGTCTACCTTTCTTACAACTTATTTAAAACCAATTGTTTTGAAAATTTACTAAAGTAAACTATCAAATTTCCAAACAAATAAAATATATATCTTACAACAATTAAACTATTCTCCAAAATCATACATAAATTCAGTATCATTGGATGTTTGTTTTTATCTCTACCCATGTAAATGTAATGGATTTTACCAATATGTGAATTTTGGTTGCATTAAACAAAACACATGCAATTCGTTTCCAATATCATTTGGGTAATAATAACAGTTACGATACCATCGATGATAAAAATATCCAATTTTCTCATATGCATAATTTTCTGCCTTCAAATATTTATATGATATTTGTTGCGTAATTCACAATAATCCTTGAGCATAATCAAACTAGAAGATACGATTTTGTATTTTTTGTTAGACTTAAACTTATATGATTGTGTTATCTTTGTACAATTATTTTATCTACCATTAGTTTAACATATGATTTTTGAAGGGAGATGTCTTGGAAGTTAGAAGACTTAAATTTTTTTATCTACACAAAATAAGTTTAACAGCCTTGAAAGTAGTAGATGTTGACATTCGTTTAAGTGGATTGCAGCCTGATATTTTAACACTTCTGATAGCTTCTAATCTCAAATTTAAATCATCCAGGGGACTCATGCCAACATCGATTATGACATGACCAACCAATCGTAGAGAAAGATCCAGTTTTTCATCATTTCTCATTATGGGTTAAAATTTGCATCCCTTGATTTCCAGATACGTCAAAGAAGAGAAATAATATATAGTGTCAGTTGCCAACTCCTCCAACACAGTACATATAAGTTGTTCCAATGCTCTACTATAAGTTGTTCCAATTAAGTCCTTAGTATTAAACTGGACTTATGTTGTCTTTTATAAAGCTGTTGGATTATATATATAAGGACTAACAATATATGGAAATATAGAGTCGAGTTTATATACTTAACAGCTAACAATTAACACTAAAACCAAATAAAAAGCATGACAAACTCTTATCTATTATCTACACAAAATAAGTTTATCAAGCCTTAGTTGTATTTACAACTTATATGACTTTTTCTGTAAATAGGTTTCCAGTGTAATGAAATTCTCAATAAAAAAAAATCGAGATATATAAACTTATATGCTTATTTAGATGATCTATATTTGACACCGCAGGAGATGTTTGTTAATAAACATCCTAAAGAAGTAAATGACTAGAACATGGCGATCATTAATGACAAAGCAACGTTTGTTAAAAATACTATGGTAATGTGGTTTTGTCTAACCTAAGTAAATGACTAGAAAATCGTACTAGTAAAAATTAGTAAACCTTTTTGGTTAAATTATTAAACCATTTCTCATCGTTTTAAACTAACAACTGTACGGTTCGATGCCGTGGCGTCTCAAGTCTAAAATCAAATCGATGTGTACCGTTTAGCATTAGCCAAGCCAAGCCTTCCGGTTCAATTTGATGGTAAACCAAGAACAATTGGAATGCCAAACCGGATTAATATGTTCCCTGGTTTTGATCCTCGAGATTTCAAGAAGACCAGTCCAATGGGTACTGTACCTTACCAATTGTCAGCTGATCAGAAGATTTGCTGATTACAGATTAATAAAAAGATTGGACTAAGTTAATGGCGGGTTGAGCCAGGGCCGTGCAGTAATGCAACACATGGGCGACTCACAAAGGCCCAGATAGCAAGCTATCGTATGAGCCGATGGCCCACATATCAGATATTAAACTGATAAGAACAGATACTACACTCGATCTTAGCCAAAAGGCCGAGAAAGTTATGAGTTGTAAAGACCATCGACCTTCCTTTATATACACCCATTCCAAGGGTGAACAATTCATAGCTAAGCGATGTGGGATGTAAAAACACCAAAACCTTTTCTTTTAGCCTTCGGACAGTTTAATAAACAATTTAGATGTTACTAAACCGAGAACAATTGGATTACAAAACCAACAATTTTGAGTTGATCACTTTGAGACGCAAAAAGACAAATATGTATGATAATTTTGGTTATTTTTCCAGTGTTGTCGTCTCCGAATTCGCCACTTCTTCTTCTTCTTCTTCTTCTCTCTCAACTCTTTACAGGAGAATCTGCTTAGAACAACAATTCCTTCCTACGAGATTTCATGGTTGAATTACAAAATCTCTTTCTATCTAATTTTTAAAACCGTCTCCGCTCAATTCCCCTCCCCCCCCCCCCCCCTTAACTTTTTTTTTCCGATTTGATCAGGCGAATTCCGGCGCAGAGAAGTTGAAGCTCTACTCTTACTGGAGAAGCTCGTGTGCTCATCGCGTCCGTATCGCCCTCGCTTTAAAAGGTCTCCTCTCTATGATTTTGCTGTCGCTTTATTAGATTTATCAAAAGATTATGATTTTCTCATTAGATTAACAAAAGACTATACAAGAGTTTATATAAGCTAGATAATTAACGGTAACGTTACAAACTAACGTCTAACAGAATCATATGTAACACTCTGCATTTAGTCCCTGCAACAGCTCTGTAACGGCGTCAAGCAGCTTGTGTTTCTTCGTGTAATCTGATAGTCCCCCTTAAGCTGGCATGAAAATGTTTGAAATGCCAAGCTTACTCACAAGATTCCGAAACGGTCCTGGTTGCATTGCTTTGGTTAGGATATCTGCAATCTGACAATCAGAGCGAACATGAAGAAGCTTAAGAGTACCATCGGTAACTCTATCACGCACTGTGTGGCAATCCCTTTCAATGTGTTTCGTCCTTTCATGAAACACTGGATTGTTACCTATATGAATAGCAGCTTCATTATCACAGTACAATGCAGTGGGAGATGGAGTAGGAAGCTGAAGATCTTCCATAAGACTGCGAATCCAGAGGATCTCACAAACCGCTAAAGCCATAGCTCTGTATTCTGACTCTGCTGAAGACCGAGATACAACGTCTTGTTTCTTCGATTTCCATGAGATAAGAGAGTCCCCAAGAAAGACACAATAACCAGAGACAGACCTGCATGTGTCAGGACAACCACTGAAGTCTGCATCAGCAAAAGCTTTGAGTTCCATACTCGGGTTTGAAGAATAAAACAAGCCCTGTCCAACTGTTCCTTTGATGTAGTGGAGCAATTTAGTAACAGCTTGGTAATGAGTTGTACGAGGTTCAGTAGTGTATTGTGCCAACTTATTCACTGAAAAGCAAATGTCTGGTCTTGTAATAGTCAGATAGATGAGCTTCCCAATAATACTTCGATAAGTCTCCGGATTATCTATCGATTCACCATCTTCTTTCGACATCTTTTGATTTGGCTCCATTGGTATTGTAGACGGTTTACAAGCCAATAAACCTGCACCATCCAGCAAATCAAGTGCATATTTCCTTTGGCAAATAGAAATACCTGCACTAGACCGAGATATCTCCAAGCCAAGGAAATATTTTGCTGCTCCCAAGTCCCGCAACTTGAAATGAGATTTCAACTGTGTCTTGAGTTCATCAGCAGCAGTATCATTGTTGCTAGAGATAATAATATCATCTACATAAACAAGAACTATCAGTAGAATAGAACCTGTAACTTTTGTGAATAAAGTATGATCAGAGTGATTTTTCAGAAATCCTAAACTCTGCAGCGTCTCTGCAAATTTCAAATACCACTGCCTTGAAGCTTGTTTAAGTCCGTAAAGTGACTTGTTGAGTTTACAAACCGCATTGGGTGGTAAAGAGTCCCCCTTACTAGAGGCATATCCAGGTGGTAATCTCATGTAAATTTCTTCATCTAAATCTCCATTCAAGAAGGCATTAGAAATATCCAGCTGAGATAAAGACCAACCCAACTTTGCAGCAGCACCAAGAAGCATTTTTACAGAAGTCAACTTAGCCACAGGTGAATATGTATCAACATAATCAAGACCTTCTTTTTGAGTGTATCCTTTAGCCACCAATCGAGCTTTATGTCGTTCTAGAGTGCCATCAGAATGATATTTGACCTTATAAACCCATTTGCAGCCAATAACATGTTTACCAGCAGGAAGAGAGCATATCGACCAAGTGTTAGTAGCTTCCAATGCTGTAATCTCTTCTCCCATTGCATTTGTCCAAACAATATGCTTCATAGCTTCTGAATAGGTTGTGGGTTCAAATTCCCTTGAGATAGCGGTTAAGAAGAAATGATAAGGTCCAGATAATTTGTCATATGACAAATAGTGACACAAAGGGTAGAGTATATCTGTGCTAACATGATAACAATGATAATCCTGCAGATACGCAGGTTGTTTCGTTTTCCTTGGAAAATCAATAACCATTTCGGTTAATTCATCGTTATCTGAAGACATATCAGCATTAACAGTAACTGAATCTTCTACAGCAACTGCATTCTCCGGATTTGGCTTAGACATGTGAGTGATGGACGCAGAATCTTCTACCGCAGAAACATCCTCAACACTGTCTTGTAGCTCAGTAACCTTATGTGCCTTGGGAATGATAACAGAACCTTTATCCACTGCTAAACCATTACCAAAATCAGACACGGAAGGAAACAAATCCTGAATTTGCTGTTTCATGTCTCCAATTGCCAGAGGAAATAACTCTTCATGAAAAATGACATGTCTTGATACGAAGACATCATGAGTTTCAATATCCAGAAGTTTGTAACCCTTAATGCCAATAAGATATCCCAGAAAAATAGAAGCTCTTGCTCTTGGAGCAAACTTGTGTCTCTGTTGTGGCGAAGTAGAAGCATAAGCCAAACATCCAAATGTTCTCAAAGCATCATACTCTGGTGGTTTCTGCATTAAGATCTCAAAAGGAGACTTATTAGAAAACTGTTCTGTAGGTAATCTGTTTATCAGAAAAATTGCAGTCATGATGCATTCACTCCAGTATTCAAGAGGTATATGAGATTGAAACATTAGAGACCTTGCAACGTTGAGAAGATGTTGGTGTTTCCTCTCTACTACAGAGTTTTGTTGGGGAGTCTCTGGACAAGAGTGGTAAGATACTATCCCTTTTTCTCTGTAGAACTTTGTGAAATTGAACTCCGGAGCATTATCTGAGCGCACTGCCTTGATCTTTGTATCAAATTGTGTTTCAACCATTGAAACAAAACCAGGTAATACTGTGATAGCTTCTGATTTATTTCTGAGCAGATACACCCATGTTGCCCGAGAATGATCATCCACAATAGTCAAAAAATATCTATATCCATCATAAGAAGGCACACCCAAAGGTCCCCAAGTGTCAATATGAATCAAATCAAAAGCTTTATCAGTCTTATTATTCCGAGCTACAAAAGGCAAGTGTTTCTGTTTGGCCAGATGACACACTTTGCAATGAAAAAGTTCTGTATTATTCTCTTTTGGGAATGAAACAGATAAGGATTCTGAAATAGACTTGAGCTTTTGAGTAGAAGGATGACCCAATCTTTGATGCCAAGTATGGAAGTTCGACTTTACTGAGACGCAAAATGTAGGAATAGCTTGATCTGATGGTTGAAACTGCAAATCCAAGAAGTATAGCTTGTTGTGTAATCTACCTCTGCCAATCATCAACCCCTTTGTAAGATCCTGAATTTCACAGCCATAAGAGTCAAACCACAACCCACATTTTATTTCTGCAGTCAATGAACTCACACTTAGTAGATGAAACTTGAATTGAGGGATATATAAAACATCAGTAAGCAAAAGCTTATCGTTGAGTCTTATATTTCCTAAACCCTGTATTCTTACACCAACACCATTAGCAAGTTTTACTGTTGTATCTTGAATAGGTGTCATATGCTGAAACAGGTTCTTATCATGGGTGACATGATGTGTAGCACCAGTGTCAATAACCCAAGAATTCATTTTTTTTATATTGTCAGACAAAGAATAAAAATATGATTGATTCTCTGTAGACAATGTGCAGAATATGGAAGGAAAGAATGTACCAGTCATTTGGCAAGCCATAGGATTCAGACCCGAAGAACCAGGAGAAGTTATCTCAGTAATAGTTGCTGTCGAGGAGTTAGTATGAGCATGTCCTGCAGATTGTTGAGGCTGCAGCTTTGAGTTGAGATAAGATACCAAGTACTGTAACTGTTCAGGACTGAGTGCTTTTTCCCTGTCATATTCTGATCCAGATTCAGTAAGAGCAAGATTGGCTGCCGCTGGTGCATTAAACCTTTGATTAGAGTTCTGTCTCTGATTCTTTGGTTTCCAACCCGGAGGAAATCCATGAATTTTGTAGCAGACATCAATAGTGTGTCCGTTTAAACCACAATGTTCACAAGTGGTTTGAGGTTTCTGAAATCCCTTTGGTTGATATGCATTCACTTGTGCTTTGACTTGGAAAGCAGACGGGTTAGGCTTTGTACTGATACGTTGCCGTTGAGACTCATCAGACTCCAACATGTTGTACATATCAGAAAGACTAGGCTGTGGCTTCATATTCAATATTTGTCCTCTGATATTAGTGAAATCATCATTGAGTCCCATAAGAAACTGAGTGATGCGTGTGGTCTCATAATCATCTAATAGCTTCATAACTTGTGAGCACCGACATCCACCATTTTCCATCAGATTCTTAGTACAAGCCAAACGCTCCCAGAGAGTAACCTTCTTGGTGTAATATTCAGATAATGACATATTTCCCTGACGCAAAGAGCTTATCTCTTGCTCAAGGTTATAGATCTGAGGGAGATTACTCTTATGAAACCGTCTATGGAGATCTTCCCAAATTCCAGCAGCATCTTGAAAATAGAGAATGCTATCATAGATTTGTTTAGAGACTACATTCAGCATCCAAGCCTTCACCATACTATTGCAACGAATCCAGATTTTGTGCAAAGGATCAGATTCATGAGGTCGAGGAAGAGATCCATCAACGAAACTAATCTTATTCTTTGCTTCTAGACTAGTTCTCATAGTGATTATCCATGTATTATAGTTATCTCCAGTAAGAATCTCGGTTACGATCGACATACCGGGATGATCTCCAGATTGTAAGTAATATGGATTGTGATGGCTGTCGATCGAATCGGAATCTGGAGAAAGACGAGTCACGGAAGTGTTGACTGGAGCTGATTGCTCGATGCGAGAAGCAGAGCGATGAACAATCGGTGAATCTTCACCAGAATCCTGAGAAATTGCTCGATTCCTGAGTTGCTTGGTTCCTTTCTTCGCCATGACGATGATGATCGACAGCGATAAGGTTAACACTACAAGCTTAAGTGAAATGAGCAAAGAGAGATCAGGTTTTGAAAATTTTTTTTTTTCCGGAAAATAAGATTTTCTCGAGAAACTTTGTAACAAACTTTGAATGAGAAAAAATTTAATGCTCTGATACCATATTAGATTTATCAAAAGATTATGATTTTCTCATTAGATTAACAAAAGACTATACAAAAGTTTATATAAGCTAGATAATTAACGGTAACGTTACAAACTAACGTCTAACAGAATCCTATGTAACACTCTGCATTTAGTCCCTGCAACAGCTCTGTAACGGCGTCAAGCAGCTTGTGTTTCTTCGTGTAATCTGATACGCTTTCTAGTCAATTTTGTGAACGGAACAAGATAGTTGTTTATATTATTTGATTCTGAAATTTGGATTCTTGTTTGATTGCTTTTTAGGGCTTGATTATGAGTATATACCAATGAATTTGCTCAAAGGGGATCATTTCGATCCAGGTACGTAATTTTCCAGTTTTTTGTACTTGCTTTTGATTCGGATTTCGAGGTTATAGTGAACTTGATTGATGAACTAGATGAGAAATGTGTAGTAGAATGAGAGGTAATTGATTATGAGCCATTTAAAAAGCATCTACTGATGATTGGTTTCTTATGTTAAAAAGTTTATCGTTTTGATCTTCAAGATTTCAAGAAGATCAATCCAATGGGTACTGTACCAGCTCTTGTTGATGGAGATGTTGTCATTAACGATTCTTTTGCTATTATAATGGTCAGTAAATACATACTTCGAGGTCTTTTTCTTCTTGTGGTTTTGTGGATTAAAAGAAACATTTCATCAATCTTGAGTTTTGTGGGGGTTTTTTTTTTTATTGACAGTATCTGGATGAGAAGTATCCTGAGCCACCTCTATTACCTCGTGACCTCCATAAGCGGGCGGTCAATTACCAGGTATTTCAATCTCCAGTCTTCTCTTACTTCGGTCAAATCTTGGCTTATCTTTGAATCCTGCTTTGTTACATGTGTTATTATAAACAATACCAGCTTAGATTGTCCTGCTTCACACACTGATGCAGTTTACTTGCATATTTCAGGCAATGAGTATTGTCTTGTCTGGCATACAGCCTCATCAAAATCTGGCTGTTATTGTAAGGACATGAGATTGATGTCAATTTCTTAGCTTCTACTGTTGGAAGTTCTAGATAGAGTAAATTTCGTTACTTCGTTTTCCTGATTCACAGAGGCTTATCGAGGAAAAGATAAATGCTGAGGAGAAAACTGTTTGGGTTAATAATGCTATCACCAAAGGGTTCACAGGTATGTCATCTCTAATCTATCCTTATCCATTCTTTTATTGGCATAAGTTATAAGATACAGAAACGTAATCAAGAACCAAGGTCCAAGACAGTCTTGTAAGTAGTTGATATACTGTGGTAGAAGAGCGTTAAAGTCTTACTCACTTCTCAATTAAAATATGTTTTATGCTTGGTAATACGAAGTTGTACCATTCACCTCTTTGATGTTACTGTTATTATTTTCTGCCTTATAAAGGTTCATACTGATCTATGTAATTATGTCTCATTTCTCTTTCAGCTCTTGAGAAGCTGTTGGTGAGTTGTGCTGGGAAACATGCCACCGGTGATGAAATTTACCTGGTATACTGCTCTAAATCTCTCTGGACTGTGATTCTTTTGTCACTTTAGAATACCACCCTTATTATAAAGCAGTAAGTAGACAAGTGTTAAAGCCATGAAACATTGTTTTGCAGGCTGATCTCTTTCTAGCACCACAGATCCACGGAGCAATCAACAGATTCCAGATTAACATGGTACTTTTCCTTCTTTAAACTATGCTTCCGATACCTAAATTTGTTTCAGGTCTAGGTTGTAGTATATCCTCAAATGCCTTGAATCCTTGATCAGTTTTGCGGTAGCATGAATCATATGATACAAAGATAGTCCTATTGTAGTAACATGGTACTTTTGCGGTTTTAATTTCTACAATTTGGTAAAACGCATTCGTATGGATTTCCACAGGAACCGTACCCGACTCTTGCAAAGTGTTACGAGTCATACAATGATCTTCCTGCTTTTCAAAATGCTGTCCCAGAGAAACAGCCAGATGCTCCTTCCACCAACTGATTCTGCAAACCGTAAGCTGCTCTCAGCTCAATAGTCAATAATACCTCGCAGTCAACAACAACGATGATGATAATAATTACTTGTATTCATATTATCATATATGTATCATAGTACTTCTTAGTTCCTCTACTTGTATTATACAATAAAGGTCTTAAGAGTTTGACATATGCAAAGATAACTAGTACACTCTCAGAGGAAGCCTTTCTCTCTAAGACTCTGGACCGTCTCCTTAACCGCATCTTCCACAGCAGTAAAAACCAGCCCGAGCTCAATCAATCTCTTAGCCGCGTCATCACAAGACGTAAGCCCGGGTTGAGTTACTTTATCAAACTTGTGAATAGAAAACTCAGGGAAGAGCTTGGACACGAGAGCAGCAAACTCACTGAACTGATAAATCCCATTAGTGCATAGAAACCGACCAGAAGCTTCAGGTTTTTCGAACAGCATCACTTGGCCTTTAGCCACGTCTCTCACATGCACCACACCGAGCCAGTAATGCTCTTGCGTCTCGGTGGAGCCTTGTAAAAGCTGTAGCAAAACGGCACAGCTTGCGTTTAGGTTCGGTTGCAGAAGCGGTCCAAGACATGTTGATGGATGGATCGTGACAATGTTGGTTCCATGCTTCTCCGAAAATTCCCAAGCTGCTTTCTCAGCTAAAGTCTTCGAAACTGGATACCATTTCTAAAATCGAAATCATACACAAATTGTTACAAATATAATATATAATTTAACTAAACATTCTTATAAAAATCACAAACCAATTCAAAAATAAAAATTTAACGAACCTGCATCGACTTGCAAAAATCGAGATCGGTCCACGAGGACTCATCGACGGGAACTCTTTCCGGCCAATTAGGGTTAGGAACCAAGGCGGAGATAGATGACGTGATCACCACGCGTCTGACATTAAACCTCTTAGCAGCTTCCAACACATTGATCGTTCCCTTAACCGCGGGTTCGACCAGCTCCTTCTCAGGATTCACCGGTGGATCCAACGTACAAGGTGACGCCACGTGGAACACTCCACTACATCCATCGATAGCTCTGGAGATTGCGTCGGAGTCTAAGAGATCCGCTTCAAAGACCTCGATCTTAGAATCCGATCCGGGTAGTTTCAGGAGATGAGTCGGGTCGGATCCTGGGTATATCGAAGCGTGGATTTTGGTATAACCCTTCTCAATCAACGTTCGGATTATCCAAGATCCGATGAAACCATTAGCTCCGGTCACACACACTGTCTCTTTCGCCATTGATGATCGTAAAAGCTCACAAAATTTTATTTTTCTCTCTCTTTAACTATAAAAATTGGGTTTTTAACTGTTGTTGTAGTAAAAAAGGATCCTTGTTTTTTTAGTTACTCGAAATAAAAGTTTGATTTTTTTTTTTCTTTTCTTAAAGATAGAAGAAAGAAACATAACCTTGACATGATATTATCCACTAGTTGAGCTATATAGACTTTTTTCGTGACGAATGAAAACAGTAGTCAATAGATGAAAACCGCCGGAGCACCGCCGCAAAGAGGTGGTTCCTCCTCCGCCGCTTACTTATACCGGTCTTCATCATCGTGCTGCTCCGATAGCTGTAGAGTTTTGGTGGTAAAGATGGGAGGAAAAAGCAAGAAACCTCATGAATCGTCTTCTTTTAAGGTTCACACACGAATACACAGTTTATTGTAAAGGTTTGGTCTTTGAGAACTAACTGAGAATTCCGGATAATTTAAATGGAATTTGATTAATTTGGTTCCCTTTATGATGTATGTATATTGGTGTTATGGATATGATGAGCATTTTGCAATCACTGATTTAATCAATGATGTTGATAGATTTGTATGAATTCTGAAATTCTCAGATTGGAGTTTATGGATATGGTGAATGTTCATTGAGCATTTTGCAAACCATTGATTTGATTATGGTTTTTGATAGCAGGATTCAGAGCCGGAACCACCGAGAATCAAATCCAATGTTAAGCATAATTTGCAGCTTCTGAAGTTATGGAAGGCATGTAGTACTGTGAAATTTTTTGTCTATCCATTAGTGTTCAAGGGTTTGTCGAAATTCTAATCTTTGGAACTGTATGATATAAATGTGTAGGAGTTTCAGAGCAGAGGATCTGGCACGGCTAAGCCAGCGACTAGTTACAGGAAGAAGAAAGCAGAGAAAGACGAGTTACCGGATGATAGCGAACTCTACCGTGATCCTACAAATACGCTATATTAGTAATTACTCACTATGTATTAAGTTTCTCATTTTACCATATTCAAGTTGTTTGGAGAATGATTTTTGAGGTTTGAAATTTCTAAGGAATGTTTTGTTATTCCTTGAAAGCGGTTTTACAGCACGAACCAGGGTCTATTGGACGACGCAGTTCCTGTTTTGCTTGTTGATGGTTATAATGTGTGTGGATATTGGATGAAGCTAAAGAAACATTTCATGAATGGAAGGCTTGACGTTGCTCGGCAGAAGTTAGTTGATGAACTTGTGTCCTTTAGTATGGTTAAAGGTACAAACTTTCGAAGAATCTACATTTGATTACTTCTATGGCTCTTTTTGGCTAATGCGACAATTTGATTTGAATTTGTTGTAGAGGTTAAGGTAGTGGTTGTCTTTGATGCTCTCATGTCTGGTCTCCCTACTCACAAGGAAGACTTTGCAGGGTACAGTCATTTGGACCTTTTCTGTCTTAATAGTTGTTTTCATACCCTTATTTACTTTAACAACTAAGAAAAGGTTTATTCTTTTTGGCCAGTGTTGATGTGATTTTCTCAGGAGAAACTTGCGCTGACTCTTGGATTGAAAAGGAGGCAAGGAAAATATGATCTCTTTATACCATAGGGTTCAAAGTTCAGACAGAAGGTTTTTTTTTGAATCATTGCCGATGTTTCTTCATTTCTGATAAAATTACTGAAATTGATAGGTGGTTGCTTTGAGAGAAGATGGATGCCCCAAGGTTTGGGTTGTAACATCTGATGTTTGTCAACAACAAGCAGCTCATGGAGCGGTATTGCCCATCATATTGATGTAATAAAAAAATCATTATGCTCATATCTTGTTATTGATTTTGGTGACTAAATCTTGACAGGGAGCTTATATTTGGAGTAGCAAGGCACTGGTTTCTGAGGTATGATCACCAAAGCAATTGCCTTTCTATATTTATGATTTGAGTTTCATGTGATCTTATGAAACATCATATTGTAGATCAAATCAATGCACAAGGAGGTTGAGAGAATGATGCAAGAAACAAGGTTACATTGGATTTTTTTTTGCGTTTTTACATTCTGTGCTTGGAGCTAACCCAAAAAAACTGAGAAAACTCTGACTACTTTTGTATTACAGGTCAACATCTTTCCAAGGGAGATTGCTGAAACACAATCTTGATTCTGAAGTCGTCGATGCTCTTAAAGATCTAAGAGACAAATTATCAGAAAACGAAACAAAGAGATGACCAAGATCAATCCAGATTATAACTAGGCCCAAAAGATAACTTAAAACTACGTTCAAGCATTTGATGAAAAGAAGGTTGAAAATTTTCAGGAAGCAGCATGGTTCACTTGGATGCCTACAAGGTATTGAAGCCATAGATAGTGGCTGAGTTTGTTTCCCTAAATCTTGGATGTTCAAATGAAGAATCCGAAACCATTTCACAGCTTGAAAATGATATAAAGCAGTTCAATATGTCTCAGCTCATGTGGAAAATGCCTAATTTTTCAGCAGAGATGATTATATATTGAGCACTTCATTGGAATAAAGTTTTGTTGTGGTCCAAAATAGTGTGTTCACCACATTATATTTACTCCGATTTGAGATCTTGAAGAGTATAATACCTGCAGCTTATCATCTGAAGCTACTTCACAATGTTTAACTTTTCAACTCTCATCTTTCACGTTTCTCATTTACAATGTTTTATTGGTTCTGTTTGGGAAAAGGTTGGTTGCTTGTTGTTCAATGAAATCTTCTCATATTGCCTTCTGCTACTTTGGACAACAGAATCTATCTCTCTGTGATGAAGAAAAGGCTGAGAAAATTGGTTGGAAATTTGATCAATTCATGGAGATTCAAGTTTAAAGAGAAGTCGCAGATTAGAGAGTATTTAGCGGGCTTGAAAAAGAGTTGTGAGTTGGATACAACTGATAAGCTACAAAAGAGTATAGTTCAGGAGAAAGAGACATATGATTGAAGCTGACAAGAGTGTGCAAAGCGCATGAGTTTAGCTGGAGGTGGTTTAAAAGAAGTGACAAACTTGTAACATAAAGGAAGTTTTGGCTTGAGAGAGTATCTATAAATATAGTGACCAGTCGACATTAGACAGAGTGTGGAGTACAGAATCTAAAGAATGCAAAAATTCTAGACTCAAAAATTGTTCTTTGATCGTAAAAGTCATAAGTGGAAACTTGGTAATTATATTTATCTTCAATTTTTGCTTTAATTTCAATATATAGGTTTATAGTTAGATTTTACTTATTTAAAACTTTATTCTTCTAAGGTAAACAATTAATGATGGAGTCAACTTTTAATTTAAATTTTGGGTGGAAAAAGTAATAGTTTTTGCATATGTTTTGCTTATTTTTTGCATATATTATACTTTATTTTTTATTTATATATATATATATATATATACGTAAAATAATTATCCTACTATATTAATTGAGAAGTACAGATATGAAACTAACCTTAAAATATGTAAAAACTTGCGTTCAATTGCCATTAGAAAATTTAATTAAGATTAATTAATTAATTAAATAAATATAATTAATTAAAAAATAAAAACGTGGATAGATCAAATATAAAAAAATCTAGAAAAGTAAAAGAAAAATATTCAGATCAAACTAATTTGTACTTGAAAGAAATTAAAGAAAAAATAACCGCTAAGATTTTTTAAAAATACAGATAACTTGTACAGTTAGGCCGAAGATCCGGTAAGGAAACTGTAGATAGTCAGGGTGGTAAAATGGTGTAAGGGGCAGATCATGGACAGGAAGCAGCTCTGTCTCCTCGTTGTTGATCCTGAAAAGATACAAGACCACAGCAGCATTATAGATCAGAAAGACCACGACTCTGAACCGCTTCTCCATAAAAACCATCGACAGAAGGTTTGAAACGACGGCAAGAATCTCAGGAACAATGAAGAACGCGAGGAGTTCAGATCCTGCAACAATGTAGCATAGCTGCTTGCGTAGAATCCGGTTAACCGAAACACGTCTCCCATCGCCGCTCTCTGTTTTTTTTTTCTCCGTCTGATTTAATTTGATTTTTTTTCTCCGTCTGATATGATTTGGTTGATTTTAGTGATGTTAATTAAATGAGACATTTGAAGTTCTTTCTACTTTCAGAAATTTCTCAGCTACTCCGTTCATGGCTCAAAGTAGTAGTCTGATGAAACAGAGAGAGAGGACGTGCGCGTGTTATAAGAAAAACAAAGAAAAAAAGAGGCAAACCAAAGTCGTTAAATTTTGGGAAATTGCATTGTATATCTCGAAAAAATATTATAATTCAATAGCTATACTAACCATATAAAGGTAATATAGTGTATATTTTCTATAATAATTACAAGATTAACCCTCCTGTTATTACCTTCTACCACCACTTTCTATCACCACCGCCGTCTCTTACCGCCGGCGACCACCGCCGGAAACCACCTCCGGCCACTCCCACCACCTCCGACCATCCTCCACCACCGTCGGCCACCCTCCACCACCACCTCCTCCAAACTATCAACACCACCCCCTTGGTAATTTTTCCTACCCCTTATGTCATTCACCTAATTTTTTGAATTAGTATGCTATATTCTTAAATACATTATCAATTTGGGCTAGTGCACTAATTCACCCTTAAATTTTTCCGAAATATCAATTGAACAACAAAAAAACAACCATTCTTTCTTCCCCCAAATTAAAAATGAACCCTTGGATTGGAACTAAACCGAAAAGTAAACCCAACAAAATTGAAAGAAACCTACCAAACCGAAATGTTTAACCCGACACTGAAACTGACAAAGAAAAAAGACAAAATCCCAAATTCCCGAAAAAACAAAAAACCTAACTTTCGTAATTGGAAAAATCCAGAATTTTGTTTGTTGTATATGAAATTTAAATGTCTATGTGGTTCACTTGTTGTCACAGAGTGTCAGGATTATGCTCTAGTAGCTTTAGACGTTATATGTTGAGACAATCGTTGTATGTTGTTATTGGGGCATACTCTTTTGATACAGAACAAATGATTAAAAACCCCAAGGATGGGAAGTATTGGAAGATATGGAAGATATAGTTTCTATTATGTTGTATTGTGAATATTCTCCACCTAGAATTTAGGAAGTTATACATCTTGCTCCCCAAGCTTAGTATATTCTGTTTCTCTCTTGTATATATACGTGATTTAAAGGGTTTGAGATCAATAACACAAGCATTCTGAATATCTAGCAATTTCTAGTTTTACATGGTATCAGAGCCAAAAGCTTAAAAAGTTTTCTTTTCTTTGTTCTCTCTGTTTTTCTCTGTTTTTCCTTCGTTTCTCTTCTTTTTGGTTTTTCTGTTTCATTTGTTTCAATTATTACGATGGCTGAAGATAAAGCTCTTGTTAAGGCCTCTGACTCTAACAATGTCACGCCGTACACCTTGCCCTCGTCGGACAATCCTGGTTCAATGATCTCTTCGGTTGTGTTGACGGGAGAGAATTATGCAGAGTGGACAACCGAGATGTTCAACGCTCTTCGTGCCAAGAGGAAGATAGGGTTTGTCAATTGGTCAATCCACAAACCTGAAGAAGACAGTTCGGAGATGGAATCTTGGACAAGCGTGAACTCGATGGTTATCAGATGGTTGCACACTTCAATTTCTCCTCGTGTTAGGTCAACTATGTCGTTTATTGATGATGTTGCAGAATTGTGGGAAAGTTTGAAGACTCATTTCTCTGTTGGAAACAAGGTTCGAATTCACCAGCTCGTGTGTCAGCTGGGTTCGTGTAAACAAGAAGGGCAGTCCGTCATGGACTACTACGGACGTCTTGTGAACTTGTGGGACGAACTTCAACAGTATGGTCAACTACCGGTGTGTACTTGCGGAGCAGCTGCCAAAATCGCACAAGATCGAGAGGAGGAGAAAGTTCACCAGTTTGCTATGGGACTTGATGAGTCTCGTTTTGGGAACGTAATTTGCCAGATTGTTGATGCTGATCCTCTACCTGATTTGGCACAAGCTTATGCCAAAGCTGTCCGACAAGAGCAACGCCTTGCTGCAAAGAAGAAGGAACAACAATATGATGCAGTACGGTTTACTACTCGACGAGATTCACTGCAACAAGAGTTGATTTCTCCAATAGTTGGAAACAAGAGTGAAGTTTCTGGGTTTGCGACTCGATCTGGGTTTTTGCAGAACAACAACAACAAGAACAGAGACTGTAACTTACTCTGTTCTAATTGTGGAAGATCAGGTCAAGAGAAGGAGTTTTGTTGGGAGTTCGTCGGATATCCAGAGTGGTGGACCGATCGAAACAGAGAAGGACGTGGATCCAGTCATGGAGGAGCTAGTCGATCTAATTTTCCAGGCTGTGGGCGTGGTTATGCAACGGCTGCACATGCTACAATCCCCCATGCCTCGACGTATCCAAGTTGCACTCCGGAACAGTGGCAAGCCATAAGTAAGATGACTTTGGAGAAAACAAGTGCCAATTCAGATATTTTCTAGTAAGATACACGAGGAATTAATCCTTGACACTGGAGCCTCTCATCACATGACCGGAAATATTAACTTGTTGGTCGATGTTGTATCAACTCCTCTTTGCTCTGTTGGGTTTGCTGATGGAAGTAACACGATCTCGAAAAGCATGGGTGTGCTTCATGTTTCGGATCATATTACTCTCCATAACGTTTTATATGTTCCAAATCTCAATTGTTCACTTATCTCCGTTTCTAAGTTGCTCAAACAAACCGGTGGTATTTCCTTGTTTACTGATACACTTTGTGTTTTACAGGACCATTTTTCAAAGATTGATTGGAGCTGGGGCAGAACGTGATGGGCTTTACTATGTGATGGATGTGGCTGATGTGCAAGTTAACAAGGTTGTAGTGAAGTGTGACTCGACGTTGTGGCATCGTCGGCTAGGACATCCTGCATTTTCAGTTCTTTCTACTTTACCTATAAGTTATGGTGTTTCTAATTAAGCTAGTCATAGTTCTTGTGACGTTTGTTTTCGGGCTAAGCAGACAAGAGAAGTTTTTATGATAGTTCTAATAAAGAAAAGGATTGTTTTTCATTGATTCATGTTGATGTTTGGGGTCCGTACCGTCTTTCGGCTTCGTGTGGGGCTGTATATTTTTTGACAATTGTAGATGATTTTCTAGGGCAGTATGGACGCATCTGTTGTTAGAGAAATCAGAAGTTCGTCAAGTACTTGAAAATTTTTGCGCATATGCCGAAAGACAGTTTCACAAGCCAGTACGCACGGTGCAAAGTGATAACGGTACTGAATTTATGTGTCTTACAAAGTTTTTTTAGAGCAAAGGAATTGTTCACCAAACATCGTGTGTTGCCACTCCACAACAAAATGGGCGTGTTGAAAGGAAGCATCGTCATATTTTGAACGTTGCTCGCTCTCTTCTTTTTCAAGCTGGCTTGCCGGTTTCGTTTTGGGGAGAGGCTATTTTAACAGCCACATATCTCATTAACCGCACTCCTACTAAGGTCCTCCACAACCGTACTCCATATGAACTTCTTTATGGTGAAAAGCCTTCGCTTGATCACATCAAAGTGTTTGGTTCATCTTGTTATACTCACCGACGTGATCGAGATAAAGATAAGTTTGGAAAGAGAAGTCGTCGTTGTATTTTTGTGGGTTATCCTTTTGGAAAAAGGGTTGGAAGGTCTTTGATCTCAACACCGAAGAATTCTTGGTCTCCCGTGATGTGGTTTTTCAAGAAGATGAGTTTCCTTGGGCTACAAGGCATAGTGATTCAGGAACGACGAAAATGGTGTCTCCTAGTGATATTGTTGATGATGATTGGATGATTCCTGTATCCCTCGCGCGTGATGACAGGGAGAGTAATGGTTCTATTGGTAATGATCTTGTCACGCCTGCTTCCTCGACACTGGCCTCCGAGACGTCTACTTCACATGTTGATGATGCGTCTCCTAACCCAGCTTCTGTTGTGCCTATTTCGCATGAAACAAATGAGTCTGTTGTGGTTGAAAAGGATGTATCTCCTTCTGCTGCTCATGATGGTGTGTTGCCAGATAGTAGTAATGAGTTGGGTAAAGGAAAACGCCAAAAGCTTCCGTCAGTTCGCTTGCAAGGTTATGTAACTTACTCTACACGCTGCACTGAAGAACCCCATCATGATTCACCCAACTTCACCTCAGATTCTTCGTCTACGGTCCAAGGTACAGACACTCCTTATCCTTTGACGAATAATATATGTGATGATAATTTCTCACCCGCTCATAGAGCATTTTTGGCGGCGGTGGTTAGTGAGGTTGAGCCAACTTCTTTTAAACAAGCCATGCAAGATCCTCGTTGGACTAATGCTTGTGGCACTGAGATTATAGCTATGGAAGAAAATCGTACTTGGAGCGTCGTTGATTTACCTCCTGGTAAAGAAGCTATTTATAATAAATGGGTTTTCAAAATAAAGTATAATGCTGATGGCTCCTTAGAACGCTATAAAGAGAGGTTAGTTGCTTGTGGAAATCGCCAAGTCGAGGGTGAAGATTACAATGAGACGTTTGCTCCGGTTGTTAAAATGACTACCGTTCGAAGTTTACTACGTATTGTTGCTGCTAAAAATTGGGAAGCTTACTAGATGGATGTACACAATGCGTTTCTGCATGGTGATCTAGAAGAAGAAGTTTATATGAAGTTACCTGTCGGATTTCGTCATTCTTCTACCAATAAAGTTTGTCGGCTTCACAAGTCTTTGTATGGTCTAAAGCAAGCCCCGCGTTGTTGGTTTGCTAAGCTTACTCATGCCTTGACAAAGTTTGGTTTTGTTCAGTCGTACGAAGATTATTCACTTTTCATGTACTCGAAGGGTGACATTGAGCTTCGAGTCCTTATTTATGTCGATGATATGTTGATCTGTGGAAATCACTCACATATGATTAAGAGGTTCAATGAGTATTTGGGACGTTGTTTTCACATGAAAGATTTAGGTAAGGCAAAGTATTTTCTTGGTATTGAGATTGCTCGCAGTCCTGAAGGTATCTATATGTCTCAACGGAAGTATGTTCTTGATATTGTTTCCGAAGTTGGACTACTAGGGTGTGAACCCTCTCCTATACCGATGGAACAAAATCTCAAGTTGGGTTTGAGCAAAAGTGATTTTCTTCCCAATCCGGAAGTGTATAGGCGTTTGGTAGGTCGTCTGATTTATCTTCTTACAACACGTCCGGAATTGTCATATTCAGTTCAGCATCTGTCCCAGTTCATGAAAACGCTGAGAATTGATCATATGGAAGCTGCATTGCGTGTTGTAAGATACTTAAAGGGTACTCTGGGTCAAGGCATTCTCTTAAGCTCAAATTCTGACTTGACTCTAACCGCGTATTGTGACTCGGACTACAACTCGTGTCCACTTACACGTCGCTCGTTGAGTGGTTAGGTTATGTTTCTCGGTGGATCTCCTATCCCTTGGAAGACTAAGAAGCAAGATAAGGTGTCCCACTCATCTGCTGAAACTGAGTATCGCTCCATGAGAAATGCATTGACAGAGGTGTTATGGCTTCAGAAATTGTTTGTTGATTTGGGCTGTTCTCCAACAAAGCCAGTTCGTTTGTTTTGTGATAGTGATGCAATTCTAGAAATATCAACTCATCAAGAATTGGTTCAAGGAAAATAAAGATCAAATTATAAAGAAGTTTCTAGAAGACAATCAATTCATGGCTACATCAAGAAAGTGTCTAGATACAAAGAACCAATCTCCATCAATGATGATTGATAAAATCTCTCAAATTTATTCTTGATTTATTTATGTAATTAATTTGATTTATTTTGTATTTATGTTATTGATTTGTAAATTGAGCCTATATAAGCTCATGTTTCCCTTCATTGTAAATATAGAATATTTTTGGAAAAATAAAAGATAGAGTTTTCTCACTTTGAAGCTTAGGCTTTTGTTTTACTTGTCTTTTCTATTGTGTTTGATTCCTTTAGAAAACAAGTTGTATCTTTATCTTTGTGTGTGATTCACTAAGATATTGATTTGTGTTCTTATCACAAGTCATTCCGCAACTTTGTGTGGCGAACTTCGATCCATCATTCATCTCCATCTTATCCGAGTTAGTTAGAGAGGTCCTTTAGACCAGCTATCGACTCACCCCTATTTTGGCTCACGTCATTTTGGTATCAGAGCTAAAAGCTCCTATCTCTTATTGTTTCATTTCAGCTTTAATTTGAAAATAAATAAATAAATAAATCATTTTTGTTTTATTTAAATCGTTTAAAAAAATAGTACAAAAAAAAATTGGTTTTTATTTGCTGAATTTCAGTTTTATTTGAAAATATATATATATATATATATATATATATATATATATATATATATTTTATTTAATTCGTAGAAAAAAATACAAAATAACTTTGTTTTGATTTGTTGAATTTCAGTTTTATTTGAAAAAGAAAAAAAAATTGCTTTGTTTTAATTTCATTCTACTTTTCAATAAAAAATATATATATGAAAACTTTGGTTTTAGTTTTGAGGACAAAACCTTTTCAAGAAGGAGAGAGTGATGCAATTCTAGAAATATTAACTCATCAAGAATTGGTTCAAGGAAAATAAAGATCAAATTATAAAGAAGTTTCTAGAAGACAATCAATTCATGGCTACATCAAGAAAGTGTCTAGATACAAAGAACCAATCTCCATCAATGATGATTGATAAAATCTCTCAAATTTATTCTTGATTTATTTATGTAATTAATTTGATTTATTTTGTATTTATGTTATTGATTTGTAAATTGAGCCTATATAAGCTCATGTTTCCCTTCATTGTAAATATAGAATATTTTTGGAAAAATAAAAGAGAGAGTTTTCTCACTTTGAAGCTTAGGCTTTTGTTTTACTTGTCTTTTCTATTGTGTTTGATTCCTTTAGAAAACAAGTTGAATCTTTATCTTTGTGCGTGATTCACTAAGATATTGATTTGTGTTCTTATCACAAAGTCATTCCGCAACTTTGTGTGGCGAACTTCGATCCATCATTCAACTCCATCCTATCCGAGTTAGTTAGAGAGGTCCTTTAGACCAGCTATCGACTCACCCCTATTTTGGCTCACATCAGATAGTGAAGCTGCTATTCATATATCGTCTAATCCAATGTTTCATGAGCTCACTAAACATATTGAATCTGATTGTCATGTTGTTAGAGATGCAGTACAAGATAGGACTCTCACAATGGTTCATATTGGTATCCATGATCAGATTGCGGATATTTTCACCAAGGCGTTGGGACGTGTTCCGTTTGAAAAACTATCATCCAAGTTGGGCATTTGTGATCTCCATGCTCCAACTTGAGGGGGGGGGGGGGTATTGGAAGATATGGAAGATATAGTTGCTATTATGTTGTATTGTGAATATTCTCCACCTAGAATTTAGGAAGTTATACATCTTGCTCCCCAAGCTTAGTATATTCTGTTTCTCTCTTGTATATATATGTGATGTAAGGGTTTGAGATCAATAACACAAACATTCTGAATATCTAGCAATCTCTAGTTTTACAGGAAGCTATATACATGTGGTCTATGTTTCTGCGAGCATTGCAAGCTGTCAATGATCACAGATAGTACTGACTATGTTGTGACTTAAACTGTTACTCCTAATGAAGAGATGTCTCTGGGTTCTTTCTCGAAGAAACAACGCAGCCGGGTGGGGTGGAGACTGTGTGATGATTATAAAGGTATCAACAAGCTGACCATCGGTGACAAGGATGCTCTGAACGGATGAGGTATATATGTTTTGTTTTTATACTCTTTTATGTCTTTGTGAATTACTGTAATCTGATGAAACCTACTAAGCTGCAGTTTTGTTTCGTTTACTAAGTCCATAAAGATTGTAATCATGTGTATATATACATTATTTATGCAGATTTTGCTGTCCAAGGGAGAGGAGTGTCCAGGGAGGATTATGTTGAATCTGGGTTTGTTATTCTCAAGTGATGTGCTCAAGAGTTGATCAATGTTGATCAGTGCAATCTCAGATTGAGCTTCTTTCCCATTTGATTCATTTCTCTTAAACTCTGCAATCGATTCCACAATTCTAACTGAATATAGAATACAATTTGTCTCAAGATCTGTCAATGATCTAACAGTTTATTCTGGAGAAGCTTTCTTACCACCAATTCAGAACAAACGGACAATTAAGAACAGAGCTGTTGTGGGGATGTCTACAGAACAGAATTTACATGTCTTGGATCGTCATTGCTGGAAGAAACAGCCTGTTTATTGATTCATGTCCGAAATAAAATAGAAAAAATTTGAATAAATACTTTAAACTTAATAGGAAATTTGAAATCTATACTAAAATTTTATAATCTTTGAAATGTACCTTATGTATTGAACTATATTATTATTTTATCCTCAATTTAAAATTAATTAAAACTAAATACAATATAATTAAATTAATTCATTTGAAAAAAATATTTTTAAAAACATCGTGTAAACTAGATAGTTGGAATTTTGCTAAACAAATTTTAAAAATGATGAATTAATTTATTATATACAATATTAATCAATAACTAAAAGATTAAATTAAGATAAAATAAATAAATTATGCCTTTAATTAATAATTAATTAAACGTTAAAAAAATAAACCCAAAATACAGTTTCCAATAAAATAGGGATTTAAGTTAGCTGTTAAAAAACATTTATTTATAAATTAATTTAAAAACTAAATTCTATTGTTATTAAAATTTCTAGATCGTGGATCACGATCCAATAATCTGTTACTCAATTGTGATTAAAGATCTGATATTATTTAGGAATTTACTTTTAAAATTTTATTATATAAAAATTAAAATAAAATTTATTAGATTTATTCTTTTTCCATTTATGTTTAGTTAATTTTTTTTAATAATATTAGCTTTAAATAAATATATTCACTTATAATTCTTCAAAATTTTCATTTAATAATTTTTTTTGAAAATAATTATATATTTTAATTTATTTTGAAAATTACTAAGTTTAATAAAATAATAAAAAATTGTGAGCTTGTAGAAAATCAACAGTTCAAAAAATCCACTACAGTAAAACCTGTTGGGACAATGAAAATCTATTAATTTATAGAGATTTTAATTTCTCGATAAATTAATAATTATTAATTTGTCAAGAAGTTTTCCTAATTTGGTAAAATAAAATTAAAAAAATAAGATTTAATCGTTATAACTATTATTTTTATAAAATCAATTCCAATGAAAGTAACAATTATCATGTTTTGAATATAACACTCAAAGATTTTTATATAGTAAAAAAATTAAAAATAGACTCTAATAAAAAATAATGTGTATATATATACATATATTTAGATAATTTTATATAATTATTAATTTATATTATTGATGAGACCATATATTTACAAAGATTTTCAAAATAATTATTATCTTATTATATTATCGAATTGTGTCCAAAATTACACTGGTCTCATCTTGGGACCGGAAAAAATCTACTAATTTATAGAGATTATTAATTTATCGAGTATTAATTTATAGAGTTTCTACTGTATGTAACAAATCAATTAATAAAAAAATAAATCGACATTTTTAATATAAGTCAACAAAGATAAAACATAAATCAGCAGGAATAAAATATAAGTCAACAGTTCAAAAAGTCAATCATATTAATAAGTCAACTTAAAATGAAATAAGTCTACTAAGACTAAACAAATCGACGGAAAAAAATATAAGTCAACAAAAAAACAAATAAGTCAACATCATCAAAAGTCGACTATGTAAAAAAACAATCAAACAAAAAAAGTCGATAATTTTAAAATAAATCGATGGAAAAATAAATAAGTCGCAAAAATTAAACTTTAGTCAACCATTCAAAATATCGACCTTATTAATAAATCAATGTAGAATGTAATAAGTCAACAATAAATAAACAAATCAACAGAAAACAAATATAAATCGATGAACAAAAAAAATACGTCAATTGTTAAAAAAATTGACTATATTATAAATCCACTAGCCATAACATAAGTCAACAGTCTTAATATAAGTCGATGACGAAGATAATTAAGTCAACAGAATTCAAAAACAAAACGATTGTTCAAAAAGTCGACAATATAAATAAATCAACATTGGTTAAAATAAGTCTAAAACATTGATATATATATTATAAATTGTATAATCGAATTATTTATTTTTAAATAAATTTAAATCTAAATAATATCAACCAAAATATTTAAATTATTTTTTATTCAAAATTTTAAGATCAAAAATTGATTCATGTAATCATTATTTAAAATACAATAAATATGTTCTCATTATAATTTTTAGGGCAATTGTCATAAATACCACTAAAATAGGTTTTTGTTCCAAAAATACCGCAATTTTTTTTTTTTTCAAAAATACCACTAAAATATATTTTTTCCAAAAATACCACATAATTGAACTAAAGTTTTAATACTAAAAACTAATTCCTAAATTCTAAATACTAAACCCTACCCCTAAAAACTATACCCTAAAACTAAATGTATCAACCCAAACCTAAAAAAAAAAAATCCATTTTTTTTTAATTTACATTCTTAAAAATCAAATTTTTGTGTTTGTGGTAATTTTGGAAAAAAAAAATCTTTTGTGGTATTTTTGGAAAAAAAAACTAAAATGTTATATTTTTGGAAAAAAAAACCTTTTTAGTGGTATTTAAAGGAATTTCTCTAATTTTTATTTATTAAATAATGTATTCCAAATTTAACAACTTTTAAAAGTAATTTATTTTTAAAGTTGAATTATTTTTAAATAAAAATTAAGTTTTTATTGCTTTTATTTAATTGTTAAAATTGCTTAATAATAAGGATATTTATGTCCACTTTAATTTCAAAATGTGTAGTTTTCAAATAAATATAATATTAATTGTAATTTTCAAATTTTTTTTAAAATTTAGTATATTCTTAAAAATGTCCCAAAAAAATATTGTTACAAGGTAAGTCATTTATCAATGAATGGTGTGCTACGAGGTAAGTCTTCAACACCGTTATTGTGTTTGTCAATGTTGGGAGCTCTCATGCAAACTGCAACCACGATATCCTTGTCATCAATGACATAAACCGTATCAAGCAACGTAAGTTCCAATTTTTCTGTGGTTTAAGTTTTATTTAATATAGATGTTTATCCAATTTGGCTCTGGTTTGATGTTAATAGGAATCTGATTTACTTATGCTTAGTTTACTTTGTTTTTCTTCTTTTGTAACTTAGTCGATGTCTTTTACAAGTCTCAGATAGTTCTACACTATCTTTTAACAGTTTATCTTTCCAGCTTACAATTTTGTTTATGTTACCAATCAGACAATAACTAACTAACATGAAAAGAATTTACTAATTAAGAAAATCAGAGCGATAATAACACTACATCATCTCTTAATCATTTTTTGTCATTCGAGTTTTCTTTTTTCTCACGCTTGAGTCGCCTTGTGAACTGAGTGATGACCTTCCAAGGCTTCATCTTGAATGGCGGAATAGGAGGTGATCGCGGAGACAAAGACAGATAAAAGAACATGTGTGTATTAAGAGGTTTTTGGTCAAATGTAAAAATCAAAACCACATGATTGATTTTTTCTATAATTGCAATTGAACAAAATTAAAATTTGAACCGGATAAACTAGCTTGTAACTAAACCGAAAAGTTGATCCATCAAACCAAAAAGTTAACCTGAAATTGAAATTGAGGAAAAAAACCTAAATTTCGTAATTGGAAAAATGTTCATCGAGAAAAGTGTCAATTCCGCTTGTTTTGGTTCATCAAGTCATAAGTGGAAACTTGGTAATTTTATTTATCTTGAATTTTTGTTTTAATTTCCACACATAGATTATAGTTAGATTTTACTTATTTGAAACTTTATTCTTCTAAGGTAGACAATCAATGATGGAGGCAACTTTTAATTTAAATTTTGGGATGGAAACAGTTATATTTCTTGCATATGTTTTGCTTATTTTTTGCATATGTATACTTTATTATATATATGTAATATAATTATAACATTTGATAGATTTTTACTAAAAATAAATTATCATTAAAGTGATGCCAAAAAAAATCATCATCAAACTTGTCAAGAAAATTGAATTATTTTAGATTTTGTAAATTTTTAGTTTACCTACAGTTTTGAAATTCTCTTATTTATATTATGAATATTATCCGAAATCAATCATTTAAACTCTTCTCGTCAATCTGAAATTATCATTAAAGTGATGTCAAAAAAAAATCATCATCAAACTTGTCAAGAAAATTGAATTATTTTAGATTTTGTAAATTTTTAGTTTACCTACAGTTTTGAAATTCTCTTATTTATATTATGAATGTTATCCAAAATCAATCATTTAACTCTTCCCGTCACTCCGAAATTATCATTAAAGGGATGCCAAAAAAAAATCATCATCAAACTTGTCAAGAAAATTGAATTACTTTAGATTTTGTAAATTTTTAGTTTACCTACAGTTTTGAAATTCTCTTATTTATATTATGAACTACATAAGGGCCCGCACAATGTGCGGATTTAAAAATTGTTGAAAAAAATAAATCCTAAACCTTAAATAATTTTTTTAAAATATATAAAAAAAATTATTTCCTAAAGTAAATATATAAATAATTTAACTTAGAAAATATTTGTATCTACCTTCATACATTTATTTATATTTAAATATTTTAACAATTATTACAGTAATCTAAAGCTAAATTATATCCCACTAAAACTTTTGTCAAATACACATTATTACAAATGTTATTATTGTCAAATTTTAAAACCGTTTCACAACTTATTCACAAAATAGTTTACTTGCAACAAATTCATCAAAGCAACTTCTAATAAGTAAATATGTTCTTACACCCAAAATTATTTTATTGTTAAAGTATGCTCTTTATCACCACCTATAAAATGTCTTCTAAACAAATTAAACAAATTTTATGTTGCATTACTTTCATTTTAGCATAATTATAGTTTTTATAATTACTAAAATTGTTTTGTGACATAATTTCTTTAGCCATGAAGTTTTTTTTTACTCCAAAGTTATTTTGGATGAAAGACTGGTGAAAATTATCTACTCGATCACAATGACTTTATTACTAATCCAATAAAATTTGAGAAATTGAAATAAAGTTGCCATGACTCGTAACTCACATTTAAGACTTTAAAAATGTTTAAAGTCTTGACAGCCAATTTTTTGCCAATCAGACTTTTTTGGCTTTTAATTTTTTTTTTAAGTTTTAAAAGTCACTTTTTTTTTCTTCCTTGATTTCCCTTTTTTTTTAAGCATCAAAACCCAAACTTTAAATTTAAATAATTTTTAAAGCATTCTTTTTTTTCACCATTTTATATTTAAAAGCTATCCAAAAGTATATATAAATATTTTATATATTTTATTTTTATAAATTAATTATTCTCATTTTTTTTCTCTTTCTTTTAAGACCATTTCAATAATAAATTTTATTTTTTCATCATCACTAATAATACTATAAAAGAATTTTTATGAAATTCATTATTAATAAGAAAATAACATTCAAACAATGCATTGATTAGTGGTTAATGGATTTTTTACTGCTCATATAACTACTCAAAAGAAAAAAAAAATAATTAAAAGACACTATTGATATTTGCTAGAATAATCAATCACTATGGATATTTGTCAATAAAATCTTATTAAATTAATTTTTGACATAATATATATTTATTATTAATACTTATAATAATAATAAAAATAACAACTACTTTAAAAGTTGTTGGTAAACAATCAGATTTTAAAGTCAAAGTCCTTATAGCCATAAGTAATATCCGTTACCAATCAGGGCCATAGTAAAAATAAAAATTTGAAAATTATAATCAGGATGGTATATATAAGTCTTAGATAATTCAGATATACAAAATAGAAACTTTATATACAATCCAAAACATGACATATGTTATAATCATGTTAAGGATCAACGACCTATTTACTCTTCAGAAGTATCCAACTGTACCAAAAAAGCTTAGAGCTATGAACTCGTCTCAAATATTCTTGAATCATAAATTCTCATCTTATTTTTACCCGAATCAAAAGTTCTCATATATTTCTCAATATACCTTGTTTAAACGGTTTACGAACCTAATCTGATAGAAAACCACATAAATCCGGTTTGAAACCAATTTTAAAATGGTATACCATTCCAACTTTCCAAATTTGAAACCGCTTCTCAATTACTCGATCAAGCAGCTCTTGAACAAACATCAACCACCGACTTATCTTCCAAACTTATAATGCTACTAACTGTAGAATCACTTTTGGAACCTCCATCAGTGTATCCATCCTCGATTAAATTTGCGGGCATTATATATTTCGATTTCATTTCATTGCATATGATAGCTTCCATTGAAAACCCTGCACGAATCAAAGACCCACACAATAGATCGGCAAAATTATATCAGAAAAAAAATCAAAGATCAAAGCTTTCGATATAAACATGTAATGTTATGTAGATATAATGCTATTTTCTTAATTAGCTGTCCTATTATGTTTTTTTTTTTAATCTTTTGACATAACTTATGTTATTCTTTTTAAATTTGTTATTCACTATTTATTTATTAATAATAATATACATGCTTAGTGAATTACTTTTTTGTTTATCAATGTCAAAATCTTATTGAGAAAACACGTATAATATAAGTAACGTACAATGGAAAATAGATTAGTTTTGTAATTTTCCTTTTTAATTTAGAAATTTTTTAGATATAAACATGTAAATTTTATTTAGATATAAACATGTAAATTTATTTAGATTTAGTGTTATTTTCTTAATTAGCTGTTTTGAAAAATAATAATTTTTTGATATGTGTCAACATCTCATCAGTGTACTTGACACGTATCACGATCATGTTAATGGCTAATTTGAAAACCCAACTTTATATAATAAGATTTTTAATATAATAAAAAGATTAGTTCAGACTTCAATTCAAGCTTTTTTACTAAGACTGCCTTCACAAATTTTGTTGCAGTACTAAGTGTCCGAAATTGGCTAACCATAGAGACATAAAATTTATTTTTATTTTTTTATCCAAACAAAGACATTAAATTTAATGTGTTAGGTTATATAGTATAATTATACGACCAAATATGGATGATACATAGTATATTTATTTTACCATGTAGTGGTTGAGAATCTTTGTAACAGTGAAACTTTGATATGGATGACATATAGTATATTTATCTTAGTTGTTTTTTTTAAATATAATAAAATTACAATTATCTTATGCTTTGTTTTACCAAGCTTGAAAACTGTAATTTCTGATCGTTAAAATTAACAAATGTCACGATCTGATGAGTTACTAACTTTGATATTTAATTATTAAGACTGACATTTGTCACGATCTGATGAGTTTTTAACTTTTATCTCTAATCGTTAAAACTAATACGTGTCACGATTTGGTGAATTACTAATTTTGAGAACCAAGGTTTATATAATAATATATAATCCGAAATCAATCATTTAACCTCTTCTCGTCACTCCGGAAAAGGTACATAACCACAAAAACTACACAAAGAAGAAAAACGACGACTCTAAACAGTTTCTCCATGAAAACCATCCACATAAGGTTTGAAACGACGACTTGGAGCTCATGAACTATAAAAAACGCAAGGAGGACGGAGCTTGCAACAATGTAGGAGAGCTGAGTCGCGTACAATCCTGCTAACCGGCGGAAAGGGATCACGTCTCCCATCGTGGATGCTCTGTTTTTTGTATTTCTTTTCTTTTTGTTCTGTATGTTAGTTTTAGTTAAATGGGACACTTTCTTTCCACTTTCGGATATATCTCATCTACTCTGTTAGTTCGTAGCTCAAGGTAATAATCTCTTTTAAATTAGTTACGAAGTAATCTCAATAATAATAATTAAAATAGTAAAAAGAAAAAATCATTTTGTAAATTATAAACAGTTAATGTACTATAAATCTAATTAACTTTTGAAAATAGACTATTTTGCAACTATTCTCAAAAATCAAACCCACGTGATTGATTTTTTTTTTTTTTTTTTTTTTTTTTTTGACAATCCACGTGATTGATTTCTTTTGAACCAAAAACCCATTCTTTCTTCCCCCAAATTAAAATTTGTACCCATAAACAGAAATCAATTTCGTAATTGAGAAGAAAAAAACCGAAATGTCAAAAAAAGAAAAATGTTCATTGAGTTTGACAAAAAAAAAAAAAAAAAAAAAAAAAAAGAAAAATGTTCATTGAGAATCAAAAAGTTTCGATTGAGATTCGATTTGGAGTTTCACCGGACATTGTTGAGAATCGAGAGAAAGAGAAAGAGAGTATTGTGATTTGTGAGTAAGAAGAATCCAGCCATTTGATTGATACCACAGGACACGACAGTCTACAATGGCCAAGGAGTCTCTTCCCGTAGAAGCTAGCCTATGCATTGGTTGATTCAAATGATTTGGAAGCTCTGCCTTGTGTCAAGCTAAAAAGCTAGAGGTAGGAGTCACAGACAGTGTTACTGGACTACAAATTTGCTTTGTTGTGTTCACAACAGCTCTACTTGTTGTCACATTGTGTCAGGATTACCCTCTAGTAGCTTTATAGACGTTATGGATATGAGAATTGCTGTTGGGAAGTGTTGGTCTTGGGTAAATCTTCTCTATGATCTTGGAATCGGATCCTGGTTAGTTTCAAAAGATGAGTCGAGTCCGATCCTGGGTAAATCGAAGCGTGGATGTTGCTATAACCTTTCTCAATCAACGTTCGGATTATCCAAGATCCGATGAAACCCGGTCACGCACAGTCTCCTACGCCATTGATGATCTGTAATAGCTCACAAAGATTTGATTTTTTCTCTCTCTCTTTAGCTATAAAAATTGGATTTTTAACTTTTGTTGCAGTAAAATAGGATCTTTTTGTTTGTTTGTTAAAATAATAATTTGATTTTAATGGAATTTTATTAATTTGGTTCCCTCTATGATGTATTATTGGTGTTATAGATATGATGAGCATTTTGCAATCACTGATTTGATCTTGTATGGTCAATAATGTTGATAGATTTGAATTCTGAAATTCTCAGATTGGAGTTTATGGATATGGTGAATGTTCATTGAGCATTTTTGCAAACCATTGATTTGATTATGGTTTTTTTGATAGCAGGATTCAGAGCCAGAACCACCGAGAATCAAATCAAACGTTAAGCATAACTTGTTGCTTCTCAAGTTATGGAAAGCACCTAGTACTGTGATATTTTTGTTTCATTTACTACTATGTCTAAGTCTAACCATTAGTGTTCAAGGATTTTTCTAAATTCTAATCTTTAGAACTATATGATATATATGTGTAGGAGTTTCATAGTAGAGGATCTGGCACGGCTAAGCCAGCGACTAGTTACAGGAAGAAGAAAGCAGAGAAAGACGAGTTACCGGATGATAGCGAGCTCTACCGTGATCCTACAAATACGCTTTACTAGTAATTACACACTATTTATCAAATTTCTCATTTTACCATCTTCAAGCTATTTGGAGAATGGTTTTTGAGGTTTGAAATTTCTAAGGAATGTTTGTGTGTTCCCTGAAAGCGCTTTTACAGCACGAACCAGGGTCTATTGGACGATGCAGCTCCTGTTTTGCTTGTTGATGGTTATAATGTGTGTGGATATTGGATGAAGCTGAAGAAACATTTCATGAAAGGAAGGCTTGACGTTGCTCGGCAGAAGTTAGTTGATGAATCTGTGTCCTACATTATTTCATCTATGGCTCATTTAGAGAGAGTGAGAGCTCAAAGGCTTTACTATTGTTGTATTTGTGTCTAAATTCTTTTTGACTAATTTATAGATTCAGTTTCTTTGGCCCAAGCAACTTGGTTATGAGATGTTCTGAATTTTATTTTTAGCTTCATGCATAGAAATCTTCTCAACTATGTTTATTGTGTTGGATACATAGATACAGTCAAGAATTGCTTCGTCTTGCTTGTGTTGTGATTATGACACCGCTATCTGCAACAAATCCGGCTGATATTGAGAGGCTGGTGTCTGGTGATGCCTGAAGATGTTTGTGGAGACAAGGTATCATGCAGAAATGGAAACTAATTAGTCAGACCGAAAAGGTTTCTGATCGACCACCTCTCTGGCATATTTCTCCACATTTCGCTTTCGACTTTTTTTACTGAGAGAACAGTTATGAGGTGATGTTAGGAAAAGGGCTAGCAGTGAGACAGTATTGGTAATTTCAAATTCAGGTGAAGGGTTTATACTGGAATTACTCAGTCAGTAATAGTCAATAGTTAGCTGAAAGCATAAAGGAGCCACTGAAGTTTGTGATAAAATGTAGAGTGTGTTACAGCAATTTGAGAAAGTTTTTGTAGAAACCAAAAGGGTTGATTCACTTACCTCAAGGTGTTTGTTATAGCTTTACTTACTTTCAAGTTGTATTTGTACACAAGTTGCTTTTAAAATTGTCAATTGGAGAAGCAAATTTTGGGAAAAGAACTGTAACGGATTGTCTCTTGGCGACACAACTTTGTATGTGTGATGAGATAAATAGAAGGAGACTACATCAATCAGTATTGCAACCAATGACCATTTTTGTGACGAAACACACATGGAGTTATTCTCCGATATACTACAGAGAACAGACTTCATACAGAGGGATTCAATCATCTATTGATAAGAAGCTAACTACTTTAGAAATATCTCAAACATTTTTACGCCGTCTTCCCTTTCTCAGCCTTGAGCCGATTTTTGAATTTTGTGATAAACCGATCAGCTTTCGTATCCACATCTCTAAAATCGGAATCGTCAGAGCTGATGAGGCTCACGATCAGAGGACAGAGGACATCGTCTCCGGAGTCTGAGAAGCCTGATGAGACGGATCAAGAACAGGACATGAAGGTGGAGACGGAGGGAAAGCTGAAGCCTGATGATACGGATCAAGAACAGGACATGAAAGTGGAGACGGAGGGAAAGTATAACAATGTATCTCAAAAGCTGGAGCAAGGTACAGAGATGACGGCGGATCAGGATAGGGCAGATCACAATACAGATACTGCGGATAGGGCTGATCACAATGCAGATACGGCGGATAGGGCTGATCACAATACAGATACGGCGGATAGGGCATATCACAATATAGATACGGCGGATAGGGCATATCACAATATAGATACGGCGGATAGGGCTGATCACAATGCAGATACAGATGATAGGGAAGATCAGAATGCAGATATAGGAAATGAGAGTAGCTGCCGCACATGTGAAGTCAAGATAAGAAGAAGTGGATCACGTGTGATGGTGAGCCGGTGGAAATGGGAAAGCAATGTCAACTTAACGGAAAACGGATAACGTTAGTTAACACTGTTTGTTAGCTCACATTTCTCATTATGCAAAAATATCTGAATTGTTGTTTTCTATTTTCTGGGTTTGGTGACATGTTCCTCATCAGCTTGCTGGAGCTTCTCTCTTGAGACTCTTGTAGATGAGAAGTTGATGTTGTGTTTCTTGTGAACGTTATATCTAAGTTTTATCAATTGTGTGTTTTGAGTTCTCTGTTTTACGTTAACAATGGTATCAGAGCCAATCGTGTCCTCGTATTCAATGGCGGAGATCAAAGTTCCATCTTCAAATCGGAAGATGAAGATCCGTCGGAACATATCGTTAGAAGAGATTGAAGAGAGATGGTCGAAGGGATTATGTGTGTTCTGCGCAGAGCCGAAAACTCCCGATCACCACTTCAAACACAAGAAATTAGGGCTTCTCATGATTGATGGTGACGACAATCAGCTCCTTAATGAAGAATTTCGTGCATCTATTGAGTATTGTACGATGAATGAGGTACATGAAGCTCCAGAAGAGAAAGTGTTGGTGGAAGAAGAACCAACTCCGCCATTTCAGGTACCTATTGCTAATTCTGAGCTTTTGAGGAGTGTTGTACTTAGGGAAGTAAATTTAGGATTAGAAAATCTAGATGTGGTGAAGAACGAGAATCTGGAGCGAGAAGGGGTTCAAAAGAACAGTAATAGGATATTTGAGGTTGCAGGTGGCGTTGAGAGAGATGCGAAAGTGTTAAGAATGAAGAAGATTTGTTCTGCACACAAAGTGTTCGGTAAAATGCTTCAATATAGAGAAATGCTAGGAATAAAGAAGAAAACGAGAGGGTACAAGTCTTGGAGGTGTAAGTTCAAACAGAATTTAGCACCAAGGGATTTCTCATTTGGTTTTGAAGACACAAGGAAGAAGAATACATATGCCGCTTCTCCGTGTTTGTTCTTGGCCATCATGGTGGCAGAAAAGAGACTTATGGGACAGTTGGATACACAACAATTCCTTTTCAGATTGGATAGCGAGAGTATTCGTCATATGTCACTAATGGTGCATTATGTGGAGACATTCACTTCGACATTGTCTCTCAGTCACAGGAAAACTCACCAATTTGCAACATATACAGATTTGATGAGCGAACATCATAAGCAACACGTGGGTGATATTGATCTTCTAACGACAATAGCTGATTATGATATAAAGGTTAATAAAACTTTTGTCAGAGTAGGAAGTGCTTATAAGAAAGAGAGTGATTATCAATTGATTCAGCAAGAAGCCTTTGTTGGAGGGAAGAAATTATGGCAGCAACATGACTCTATTAGTGACATTTCCAATGTCTTAAAAGAATTGGTCAACGGTGAGCAATCAACAGTTCTCCATGTTAAACTTGTTGATGGGCAAGTGTGTGACAGAATGCTTCATAGAGGCCATCAGTTGCAGCACCAGAGGAAGAAGGGAAAGGGCTCAAAATCATGGATGTTTAAATACAGAAATCAGAAACATGGAATCAAGAGATTACACAATCATGATATAGACCTTGTTGTTTGGTGTGATGAGAAGAGTGGTTGGCTGAGAAATACACAAAACAGAAAACAATGTTTCAGTCTAGAAGTGAATATGTCAGAAGTGGTTGCCTTGACAGAGTTTGTGCATCTCTTGGTGAAATTACAATCTGATTCTGTTATTGATGTTGCCCGAACTGCTTTTGGTGTTGTTGTTGGTGAAATGAAATTTAATGTTCACAAGTTGCCTTGTCAGTTGCTCCTTTGTGTCATCCATATGAATTTGCAAAGGAAGGTACCTAAGTTTCATAAGACTTGGAAATTCAGGTTCAAAGATTTGAATTTTCAAAGGATTCTGGCACAGTTTGGAGTACAACAGCTGGGGTGCGGAGTGGTGCTGCTACAGTTGACGAACAAAGGGGGATTTGGGTTCCTACAATCAATTTCGGGGCTGGTGTTGTTGAATTTGGTCAGTCCTTGGGACTGTAAGGCGTATGAATTCTTAGGATTGATGCAAAATTCAAGCGATGATGGGGCTGAGAGTGTTCCATTTCTGAATGTGGCTGCAAAACAACCTCTCTTGAGGGCAGACCTGCAGAACAACTCTCCGACCATGCACAAAATTGCAGATCTTAAGAAAAAGAAGAAGAGAATATGTTATAAGACATGGATGTTCAAGTACAAATATGTACAAGAGGGTGTCAAGCGTCTGTTTTCTTCCTATTTGAGCATGACTTACTATTTGGCGGTGTGGCGTTATTGGAGATTGAAGTTCAGAATGTGCTTGTGTTGTCTCTTTGTTCTGCTGCAGCAGGAAGTGTCGTACAGCTTATCAAGAAGGGAATATCAAGTAGATGCATTTTTGTTTCACACAAAAGATTGCAGGGAACAACAAATATCAATTTTACAATGCCTGCAATAGTTTACACTTGAAGAACAATTTATTGTGGAGAATACACTCGTTAAGGTGGCCGGTACATGCTGACATGTTCCTCATCAGCTTGCTGGAGCTTCTCTCTTGAGACTCTTGTAGATGAGAAGTTGATGTTGCGTTTCTTGTGAACGTTATATCAAGTTTTATCAATTGTGTGTTTTGAATCTATTGTGTTTTGAGTTCTCTGTTTTACGTTAACAGAATGCAGATCAAACGAAGGAGCTGGAAGATCAAGCTCCTCGTCCTCCTCCTCATAGTAGTCTCCATTATGCCTAAAGAGATAGCATGAAACACATGCTAGGGCGATTAAAAATAGGAACAGCTCGAAACTCCTCTCCACAAAAAGTAGCCAAACAATCTCCTTGAGAAAAAAACAAAGTGGAGGAAGGAGGAAAAACGTAATGAGGATCGAACATAGCAGCGCATACAAGAGCTGAACTTAACTGTATCCGATCAAAGTTCCTTCCATATTCTGTTTCTTTGACTCTGATGAGAAAATTAATTGAGATGGAGAGGAGGATAAAGAACCGTTTAAGATTCAAAGAAAGATACATAAAAATGAATAATAAATAGTCGCATGTGAAATGCGGTAAGGAAAAATTAAATTCAGGCAGCTCCACTTTTGTCTTTTTGTCTGTTTTCGTCGTGCTTCAAATGTAACTCTGCAGCATGAGAGGGCCAAAGCGGTTACCGCCAAGTATGACCAAAGACAAACATATGTTGCCAAAATATTAAATTCTCAATTTATAAGGTAAAGAAACATATATTCCGACCAAACGCAACTCCGTCAATGAACGTTTGAAAAAGAAAACCCCGTTTAATTAAAGCGGCGTCAGTTGTTTATTCAAAACTCAAAAATCCCGAAATGAACTCAAACAATCTATTTGAAATAATCAATACAATAAAACTTTTTGGTTTCTAACTAGGTGCTAACAGCTCAGCTTTTGTATTGAAGCACACATCAAAAAAAATTTGTAACCAATTAAATTATAACAATTAATATAACTCATCTTTTTTTTTTGCCAAGAGAGACAAGCGAAATTCTATTCTTTTATGTTTCTTAATTTTGGGGACTAAGAAAGATTTCTAGGCTGTGAATTTGAGATGGGTATTGATAAGATATGTGTTTGAAACTTGAAATTGAAGGAGTAAGGAGATCGGAGGTAACATGTAAATTTTAGTCAACACCACCAGAATCTGTAAATTTTGACTAAAAAGTAATATGAATACTTTGATTTGTTACACATATGATCATGGTTAGGGAATCCGGTGATCCCGCACTTAATATAGTTGAACACAAACATGGTTTAACTCTTCCACTGAAAGATGCTAGGAAGATTTTATATGATCATTAGTTTTTGTTTTCTTTCTGCTTGGAAAAAATCCACAATAAAGAATTTAAGCTCACCTTGCAAAGTTGTCACGTCAAAGCTATTCTAGAGTTGTGCAAGGTATGAATTTCCATGGTCCTTGTTGATTGCCATGCCACATAAAACGTGGCATTTACTTGGCATTAATACTGGCTTTTCTAATAACTAGGAATAATTTCAACATCACTCTCTATGTTGAGGCCAATGCATTAGAATCTGTCTTTGAAAAAGTTTTGGCTGTTTTTTAAACTTTGCAGATAGCCAAGACAAGGAAGACGGTAGCTATGGCATATGGAAAGAGATGTGGAGATGCCAATATTCCAGTGTTACAAAGATTGGTACTTGTGTCTATTCTAGAAACCCTTGACAGAAGCCTGCTGCACATTTTAATAAGTTAAATTTTTATTATTCTCGTCTCTGTAGGTTCAGTCACGCCATAGATTAGCTCGCGTCCTTGGTTATGCACACTTCGCAGATTATGCTCTTGATCGTAGAATGTCAAAGACATCAATGAGGGTTTGTGAAGAACTCTTAAGTGATTAGTTTAGCATTCTTCATTGCTTGTTTGTACTGACACCCTTATTTGGAGGACGATTTGGGAATTTGTTGTTTATTGAAAGAGTTTGTTGTACCGTGATGAACGAGAGTGTTACAATGATTTGTCTTTTTTTTGTTTATGCCTTCTCAGGAACTAGGTTCTCAACACCATGTTCTGTTTTTAATTTCTTTGTTAGGTAAAAGAGATACGAAACAAGATTTGGACATTCAAGTTCCAAAGAAGCAGAAGAAAGACTTGATTGCTGTTGTTCATAAGGAGAAAACTGAAATAACAGTACCGAATTAGCTAGAACCTAGCAGTTCTAACTCATCAGATTCTTCTGAATATGAGGAAGAGCTAAAGGTATAACGCTAGACTCATTGTTTAATTTGTAATGAGCAGTGTGACAAATTTAGTTAACTTAAGTTTACATTTAGGACAATTTCCTCCATTAGAAGGCGAACAGACTGCAGCTCAATTTCCAGGAGACTGGGTCTCGATAGGACACAGCAGTCAATGGCTGTGGTACTCCGTTTACGCTAGGTAACGTTTGCTTTGACTAATGTAATACAAACAAAGTATTAATATCATTTTGTAACAAAGTTTGTTCTTCCTTTTGCTATTAATGTGTCTTTATTCTTATGTTAATACAAAAATAATGAGAGCAAAAACTCGTGATTTTTGCAGGCATTGGCAAAGGAGCTAGGAATTAGAGTGGTTCCGACCTTTAAGCATTTTTTCCCTTAAAACAATATTCACTATTTGAAAAAACAAAAAAAACAAAAAAAAAAAACAACAAACACTTCCAAACCAAGTACATAATATACTTTAATTGACATATAAAAAAAAATCAATAAAAAAAAACAAATACAGCAAATCAAAACCACACAATGAATTATCCACAAAACAATTCACAGATAAAATGCTAAAAATATAATGAATCTCAATCCAACACAAACATACAAAAAAATATAAAACAATACATAATTAAAAAATCACACACAATAATTAAAATTACAAAAAAAACACATAAAAACCCTCCTGCGCGGGTAATATCCTAGTAGTAATAATAATAAATAAATATTTGTTAAATCGTTGTCCAAGCTTTTTTACTAGGGTCCTTTCATAATTTTCATTGTAGCTACAAAGACTCTTAAGAACTACTAGTGGCTTTCAGAACATGCATGCGTCATCGTGAGAAGATAATTCCAGAACATAAGGGATATATATATGAACTAAATGAGATATAAGATTAACTAACGATACATCACCTTCTTTTTTCTTCTCTTCTTTTAGCTATAAGATATATGTATAACCATTACCCATAAGCTTAAGGGATTAGATCTAATGAAACAAAAATATATAACCAAATGAATCACTACATTTGCAGGAAACAAATGAAGTTTTAGTTAGTGACATGAGATTTAATTCTTGTAAAAAATGTGGGGTAATTCACATTCTATGGGCCATATCATGAAAGGCCGACAGAAAAAAGAGCTAGAGAACAATATATAAAGGTTAGGAATTATTTAGGGAAAATTAGAAATAAAGGATATTTTTTTAAGAGTTTATCCATCTATACTTTATTTTGATAAGTTTGGTGAAATAGGTTTTTTGAAAAATTTAAAACCAATTATACCCTTAATTAAAAAAAAATACTTAATTGAAGAAAATATTTTTTTTTCTCTACACCCAAACCTCTAGCTAAAACAGAGGTTTCACTTACAAGTCCAAATCGTAACTGGACAAAAAAAAATTAAAAAAAAAAGCCTCTCTCTTTCTCATAATGTTATTTAGTTTCTTTTGAATGTTTTCAACTGGTTTTAAGAATAATCCAAGAATACCATGGAATATGATGAAAATTGTCTTATTCTAGAGACTACAATGAACAAACCAAGTTATCAATAAATTATGGGAAACAGATTTGAAACTTGTTGTATGTTAATTATTAAAGGATGATGACTCATGGCAATTGTGTCCACAGCTTTATGTGTTGTGATTGACATTGGTTTGAACTTTTCGGTTAAATATTTGAGGTGTTTGATTCTGTTGAAGAAGAGAAAATTCAGAAGGGTGAAAAATTGGTCATAAACATCAACGTTTCAAGCTCAAATCAAAGAAGCAAAAAACATGTTTGATGAAAATTTGTTCTTAAATATTTATACAAGTTAGTTTAAAATATATATATATATATATATATATTTATACAAGTGTTGATGATTATTAGAAAACACAGTTTCGTTGTTGTCCATTTATTTTTCTATTATACAAGTGTTGGTTAGAATAACATTTGTTCTAAACTAATAATACACATTCTAAAATATAGTAGAACATAATCTAAACAATAAATACATAATCTTAACCATATATTTGATCATTTACACATATATTTACGTTCCTTATTTTTTTAATTTTTTTTCTATATCTATGGAATTCTAAGTTTTTCAGAATATATATTCTGAATAATTTAGAATATATAAATACTACTTTTTCAGAATACAGCGTAAATCACAGAATACATATTCTGAATTATGTAGAACAGAGTAAAATGTAGAATATATATTCTAAATTTAGTATAACATACAAAATTCAGTATTCTGAATTTTTTTGAAAAAATTATAATTCTAAAATTCTTATAACATGTACAAACTGTAGAATACGTAATCTAATTTTTCAGAACATAAACAAATGGTAGAAAATGTATTCTAAACATTTCAGATCGAAAATCATTAATATAAAACACTAATTTTTCACAATAAAATCAATTTTTTTTTATAAAATTTATTCACACTTGTTTACTAATATAATTTTCTGGTTTATTTTTCTTTAAACTACTTAAAATTTCATTGTATCTATTATTAGGGGTAATTTTGTCATGACTGACAATTTACAAAAAAAATGTATAAATGGACAAACTCTTTAAAAAATATCCTTTATTTCTAATTTTCCCTTATTTATCGAAATCAAAATACCAATGAGACCAATAATTTCAAAACCCGAGTTAACTATTACACCATCATTATCATTCTCTTTTCATTTTTAATTTATCAAACCATGCATGTTACTTCCAAATATGAGTGATATATATATATATATATATACATATATAAATCATATCTTTATATTTATAGGCACACTCAGTAAATACCATATAATCATAAATCCAAATGTATCCAATTATTTATTTATAAAAATTCCAAACTAAGTTACGAACAGAAGTGTTAGTTTTCATTGCGTTATCAAATATATATTTGTAGATATTGCATTTCCATGGCTATTACTTTGGAAATGGAAAACGGATCTTGGAAATATTTTCTACACATAATAGATATCTTGGAAATTTTAAAAGAAAAGGAAATTATAAATATTAGATTTTTCTAATTTATAAGCAAAGGAAAATTCCACGTATAGTGGTGCGATACAAAACCTTGTTATATAAAATGGTGATCGAAAGATATATTTGGAAAGAAAAAATGAATTGAAATAAGCGGGTTTAAGGAAATGGTAGTACAAAAATGGCTAATACGAAGCAGCGTTTTGGAAAATTTCACCAATGAGCAAATTGTTTTGGAAAATTATAAACCATATTTATAATTCTTTACAATTCGTAGCTCATATCAAATATCTTTTTTTTTGGTGCAATCAATGTTAAATATCTAAAGCTTGATAACTGTACACTTTTTCTCACAATCACAATACGCTATATATAACTATAATAACAAACGACTAAAATCTTACAACCCAAACAAAAAAGTAGAAAAGAGAAACATTAAACGAAATTTTGATCAATTATGTGGTGGATCATTCAGGCGATTTTACGGTTTCTGTTTTGGACCTTACCGTGCTCTTTGTTCGGCGGCTCATCGACCAAAATCTCCAAACGTAAAAAGTGGCCAGGAGCATATCCCAGTCTTCTAAGCGGTGGTGTAAACATTTTCTCCTTGGTGATCGTTGCCGTGATATTCGTGGTGATTGTACATCTCTTCCTCAGTGGACCACGGCGCAATGCAAGATAGTGATGACCGCATGGTGGCTACTGCTAGTCTTCCTGTTTTTTTTGTTTTAGATCGTTGATGACATCATGGTGGTATTGGTGACCGCATGCATGGTGTGTTTTTGTTTTAGTTATCATATTTATTTATATTATTAAAGGAGTAATACTCGTAGACATTTTAGATTTATTTTCATAAGAATTTACATCAAATTATTATTGGTGTTAAGACAAAATTTAAAATTTCTCATTAAAAGTTTAATTGATAATAAAATTATCACTAAAATTCGATTTTTGTTTTTTTTTTTTGCTTAATATTGTAAAGATTTTTTTTTAATTTAAATTGCATATTTTCTGGTAAGGAAAGAAGACAACAATTATTTAGGTTTTTTTTGAATATATTGCATTTGTAAAATACCTTCGATTATGGCTGCTAGCATTTAACAGAGACACATCATCACCGAAGCTATACCGTACCACTTAACACTTTGGTAAAATGATTTAATTTTTTCTTGTAAATTGTGATTCATCTATCGGCTCATCCATGCACCGTTCAAAATGAAGCCATGGAAACAAACCACTTTAACAATAAACAATTAATATTGAAATTTCATTTATAAAAAAAAAACTTGAATTTCTGACATGCAAAGTAAATCACTTATCTATGTATAACCACCATGAATTGAAAGAAAAAAAATGATGATGAATGATATCGCACCAGAATCGAAACTGATCTCCTAACCATTTGAAATTAAAGAATCAGCTCACGTTGATCCGAACATGTGTTCTTCAACTTACACGATGGTTTTGCTGCAAGCCTACTAAAGCCCACTAAGTTAGTGGCACTAACCTAAGTTTCTTCACAATCCAAAATCCCAAACGTATCCGCTTGTATGGGAATATGTTTGGTTACAAATCTCATATAAGTTCTGTAACACACACAAAACTCTAAAACGATAAAAAAAATTCTATTAACTAAGTTATGAGAGAATAAATGAATTTTGCATTTATATCACAAGACTAATTGAGAAAACAGATTCGTTAGCGCCAAATGTTTTGTTTCATATAAACAAAATGAATTTATTTGATGAAATCTCAAATGATAGGCTACGTCAACCACACGAGTCTTAAGGCCCAAGAGTGTGAAAAAGCCTACTCCATTCTACCACTCGGGTTTTGGATATTGTCGAATAAAAGAGAGAATCTACTCTATACGAACCACACGAGTCCTTGTTGTTTTCTCACATTTTTATTATTATTATTATTTTTCTTAAAAGGCATTCTATTTAAAACATAAGGGGAAATACAAAATGTTTACAGCCCAAAGGCCCAATAAGTAAAACAGTAATCGAAACTATAGTTACTAAGGAACCAGAACCTGAACTAGTAATGAAACCATAAGTTACAATCGAACCAGAAAAACGGTTAGAACATTTAAACTACCTCAAACCACCTCAATTATTGTCATTAGAGATAAGAAGAAGAGCCGTCAAACAGATCACACCAGAGAGTCATTCAAGCACATCTAAATTAGGTCTCAAAGTTGTGTCGTTCCTGAGAACCAGAGTTGAAGCAAGGAAGATGTGACCGCCGGGTTTGAATCTCGGAAGCTTAAAGCTCTATGCCTGACGAGAGTGTCGATTTGGTGAAGAAGTAGTTCAGCAGATTTGAAACTGCCGCGATGAAGCCAATGGTTTCTCTCTGTCCATAGAGAATAGATTGTTGCTTGCCAAGCTATCAGAAGGAGCCTCTTGGCAATACGAGATTCTCGGAAAGCAGTTAGACTTTGCAGGAGAAGCGACCAATCACGCAGGGAGGAGAAAGAGCATCGCTGAGAGATATCTGACCAGATCGACCAGCTGAAAGGACATTGGAAGAAGAGGTGGTCCCGATCTTCTTCCACAGTTGCACAGAGAAGGCACATCAGATCAACCTGCAAGCCCCAACTGATTAGCCTGTCCCGAGTAGGACATCGGTTCAGCACAAAAAGCCAAGTAAGAAATTTATGTTTCGGTTCCTCCGGAGAACCACACAACACTATGTCAAGTGACGATGGGGAGAGAGTTCCTGAGAGCAGAGTAGATCTTTCTTGTGGCATGACTATCCTTTAGTTGGTCGTCTATCCACCAATTGTAAGTGTTTGATTCTTCTGTTAGTTCCATTGTCGATAAGTCAACATGGAAGTTAACTTGCAAATCTAACCGCGCAGGGGGCAGTCTCCATTGTCCTTGCCTCCATAGATCAGCTAGACACACACCAAGAGCAATACCAATGTGATATAAGCCCTCACTTTGGAGATAAGTTGACATTTGTCCGAGGTTGCTCCAATGATCAGTCCAAAAACGACAGGTTTTCCCATTTCCCACTTTCATTTTAATCCACGCATAAGCTAGCTCCCTCATATTTAGTAGTTTATTTGTTAACCAAGAATTCCTTGCACACTAGGCTTTTGGGTCCAGAAGTTACTAAGGTTGCCCGATAATACCACTCTTTTAAACCAAGTAACCCACACAGAGCCTGCCCTGAGAAAGAGGAGCCAAATAAGCTTGACCATACAAGATTTGTTCCAGATATGAAGATCGCGGATCCCTAACCCTCCTTCTTGCTTGTCCGTAATGACAATTGTCCAAGCAACCCTCGCTGTATGGTTTCCGTCGACGTTTCCTTTCCATAGGAATGCTCCACATAGTGAATTCAGGGTTGTGATACATTTCTTTGGCAGAGCAAAAGCTGAGCACCAGAAGTTAGAGATCCCTGCAATCACAGAGTTGAGCATTTGAAGCTTTCCTGCAAAAGAGAGTGTCCGAGTAGACCAAGCATTCAGGCGGCTTTTAACTTTCTGAATCAAAGGAGCACAGTCCAGCATTGTGAGTTTTTTTGTACAGAGGGGAAGTCCTAAATATCGTATTGGCAGTTTCCCATGATTGATTCCACTTACGGCCTTTATGTGATCAATTTCAGATTGAGGGATTCCCGAAGTGAAAAAGCTTGTTTTGGGAAGGCTAATTGCCAGGCCCAAAACCGCCTCAAAATCTTTCAGGATCTGTAGTACATTTGGCACTGAAGAGACTGAGCCATCTAAAAATATCAGTAGGTCATCCACAAAGCACAAGTGAGTTAACTTCATTCATTGACATTTGTAATGATACTGAAATTTCCCTTCTTCTATAGCTCTATCCAGAGAGACCGAGAGGCAATTCATTGCAAGAACAAAGAGATAGGGCGAGAGAGGATCCCCCTGTCTTAGTCCTCTCCTACCTTTAAAATAGCCATGCACCGACCCATTAAAACCAACTGTAGAAGCTGGAGTGCAGATACAAGCTTCCAACCACCTTAGATACAGTTCAGGTACCTCTATTCCCCTGAGACAACTAAATATAAACTCCCATCTGAGAGTATCAAAAGCTTTTGCTATATCCACTTTAATAGTTATTCTCTTTGAACCGTTTGCTTTTTGATACCCATTAACTAATAGTGTTTTCCACTAATAGCCTTCCTTGGATGAATGCAGTTTGGTTTCGTTGGACTAGGTCCGGAAGCATAGGCTTTAACCTTGAGACCAACAGTTTGGAGACAAGCTTATAGAGGGTGTTTAAGTAGGAAAAAGGCCTAAAGTCAGTTATCTTCGATGCTCCGGGAATCTTTGGGACCAAAGTAAGGATTGTAGCATTGACTGCAGCAGGGAGGAAAGCAGTGTGAAAGAAACACAAGGTGATAGAGATGACCTCTGATCCCATAACTCCCCAGGCAGCTTTATAAAAAGCTGAGGTAAACCCGTCAGGCCCAGGGGACTTATTAGCATTGAGTTTAAACATGATCTTCTGTATCTCTTCACCAGTGGGAAGTCTGACCATTGATTGTTTTAGCTCAGGTGGACATCTATAGCTGAGAAGATTTTGAGTCCAGACCAGCGGAGAAGGGAGAGATTGCATGTAGACCGGACTGAGGATTGACTGAAAATGACTGACAGCAAGCCTACTCATCTCCAAAGGGTCATCTATAATTGCCCCAGAAAGGGAAGAGAAGGATCAAATAGCATTAAAAGCATTTCTTATCTGCATAATCCTATGAAAATAGGCAGTATTTAAGTCTCCTTTTTTGAGTCAGTTTATGCGAGATCTCTGCCTGAAATAGGCTTCCTCTATTTTCCTCAAAAATTCCCATTTGGTATTAATCTCTCTTTCTTGCTGGAACAGGTCTGCAGTTGGGGTCGCCAGAGCTTGCACCTGCACATTTTGAAGCAGCAAGTTAGTCTCTCTTACACTGTTCTGAATTTCCGAGTAATTCTCATGGGAAAGTGTTTTAAGCTCTCTTTTTAATGTTTTCTGTTTAGCGCTCAAGGATGACAAACTTGACTCCGAAGGATGTAAGTTTCCAGCCATAATCCATGCAGTGCTAATGGTTTGGAGAAAGTTAGGGTGTTTGGTTAAGAAGTTGAAGAATTTAAAAGGCTTTGTTCCGGCGGTTGGGAGGGGGGCAAATAGATTCAACATGCAAGGAGAATGGTCGGATATTTCAGGGGCCAGAAAGGAGACAATACTGTCAGGATAAGTGGTAAGCCAACTACTGTTGACCAGTACTCTGTCTAGTTTCTTTGCAATGGGGTTCAACGGGTTCTTGTTTGACCAGGTGAAACGAGAGCCTTGATATCGAAGATCAAAAAGCTCCAGTTGAATTAGGCAGTCTCTTAGTTCGAGCATACGAGAGGTGAAATGATTGACCATATTGTTTGAATGTTCAGCTGGATGGATGATTTGGTTGAAGTCTCCACATAGCACCCAAGGGCACTCATCAAGGGATAATCGCTGATGGAGGTTCAATAGCTCACACCATAGGTCAGTGCGCTCCTCACTGATATTTGGTGCATAGATAGCTGTGAAATAAAATCTATGACCTCCTTGGACAGTGATTTCACAGGTGAGTAGATGCTTTAATTGGTGAAGAACCGAGACAGTCGCCGGTAATTTCCAAATGATGACTATTCTTCCATTCTCATCAGATTGGTGGTTCAAAACAAACTGCCAGCCAGGACAAGCTAGGTTCATAATGCGGTTCAGGTTTGGTTCCTTTATATGAGTTTCAATAATAGTCCCAAAAGTGGGCTTGTTAGTAGCAAGCCATGAAGCAAAAGGCCGATGTTTATCCTGGTCATTTAGACCTCGAATATTCCAACAAAAAGGTTGTATATACATAGGAAAGAAAATAAGTTGGGATCAAGCAGAGGTATCTCCCAAATGTGGGAGGATTACTCTCCGAGAAAGGGGGAATAGGTGAATCTAGAACCAAATCAGAATTAGGCAATGACTCAAATGAAGGTTCAGGTTGAGGGCAAGACAAGGAGCTTTTAGTGGGGGAAGGAAGGGAGGAGGGCAAAAGGGGCAAATGGGAAGAGAGAGCGTTAAAAGAGTTGGGAGTAAGTATTTTAGAAGAAGGTGGTGGTGTCGGGGCAGAGCAATCCATGTCTGTTACAGATTGAGGGGATGAAGGATGAGTGTTTGGGGCTTGAGGTAGAGAGGAGGTGGTAGTGGTGGTTTGAGGGAGGGGTGTGGGGGAGGGAACAAGTGGATCAGGGAGAGAAGGGGAGGTAATACCCTGAACTTGATCTTTGACCAGAACAGAACCAAGATTCAAATGAGAACCGTTTGGGAGGTGTGTAGTTTTTGAACTTGAACTGGGACCAGAACTTAACCCATTCTCAGACGGCAGCACTAGTGAGTTTTGAACATGGTCTTTTCCTATGTTTCCGGTTTTATCTGTAGTTGAGACTTTTCTTGAAACCCCAGCAGGTACCGTTTTTTTTTCAGTCCAAGAAGGTGTGACAGAAGGACAGAAGCGGATAACATGGCCAATTTCCTTGCAATGTGAGCATGTTGGAGGGACCCAAGGATTTTCACTTTAATAGTGATGACTTCCCCACTATCACGAACAATCTCAACTGAGGTAGGTAACGGTTTATTTAGATTCCTTTCAACTTTAACATGTGCTACCGATAAGCTTACTAGATTTTTTGTAAAATCATCCATCTCCTTTGGTTCACCGACAAGCCCTGCCACTAAACTAATGCCTTTGTGATGCATTAGGTCAAATGGCATACCTTTGAGATGAGCCCATATAGGGATAGCATCCAGATCAGTACTCATACCGCCCAACGAGTCCCACTGAGCTACGAGGAACATACATTCTCCAGTGTACCACATTTTCTTCTCAAGCACCTTCTGTCGCATAAAGTCATTCGGCAGCCTCACAAGCATAGAGTTATTTGCATGGTTGAGGTGGATTTCTAGCCTTTGGCCGCGTCCCCAGAGGTGATTTAACACACTTTGTATGTGTTTGAAAGTAGGAAGCCTTCCTTTAAATCTCCCAATGATAAAATCCTTATGAATATCAGCTCCTTCTTGAAAAAACAGAATCAGGGATAGTAACCCTCAGTGTACCTTCCGGGGAGTAGTCAATTGGAGCCAATCTTGTTAGAGTTCTGTCAGCAACTTTACGAAGTTATTGGGCTAGAGTTGGGGGTGGGAAGGGGGCTGGTGAGTCCTTAGATGATAGGTTTGGCTTACGGGAGACAGGGCAAGTAGGTCCCGCTGGAGGTGCAAGGGGAGAAGAAACCTGCGACGCAGGCAGAAGACCACTTTGCTGAGCAGGGATAGCAACCTGGGGACCAATCTGCTGAGTGGGAATAGCAACTTGGGGACCACTCTGCTGAGTGGGGATAGCAGCTTTAGTAATTGGGCTGCAAGATGTCAGGGGGATAACCGCAGGAAGGACAACAATGGGGCGACACAAGGTAACAATCGTTTCTGAGTGACTAGTAAGCGGATGCATAGCAGCTTGCGGTGAAGAGATGCATAGTCGAGTGACCTTAGGAGGAGGGTTACAAAGCAGCCCATCAGTTTGAGCTACAGTATTTCCTTTAGGTATTGTAGATCGAAAAGCAGATCTAGGGTTTGGAGACAAGGTTTTGTAGTAAGTGTCAAGAATTGCTTGTGCCTGGACATTCACAACCACATGAGTAGATTTGTGCTGGACAGGAAGAGCTAGAATCACTCTCTCAGGCTCAATTAGAGCAGTTTGAGGAGAGTGTTGAGAAGGGGAAAAAGGAGAATGAGGTGAAAAGGGAGAGAAATCAGTGAAGGAAAGGGTAGTGGATTGATCAGGAGAGTCAGGGAGAAAGGGAGGAGAACGATTAGCACTACCTTCAACCAAGGTTAAAAGAGGGTTTTAGCTGGAAACTTGATCCGCAGGGAACAGAGATTCGCCATCACCTTTCTTTCTTAAAGGCTTTTAAACCGCTTTTTTCTTTTGCTGTTAAACACATTTTTATTATTTGTGTTTACCTTGTATCTAGGAACTAGATAAATACAAATATTTTACTGTGTTTTTCTATATATATGTCGATGTAAACTAAAGGGAGATAATAAAAAAAAATAGTTAAAATGTGTTCTTTTATAAATTCTGCTTGGCACCTTATCATCAAAAGAGTTAAAAAAAAAAAAAAAAAAAAAACCTCCTCATGCTACTGTTCTTACATTACACACTCTTATTATTATTTTTATTTTATGTAAACTTCCTAACAATACAATTTAAATGAGTTCATGAAAGAACATTATACGTATGCGAAGTACAAATATGTAAAAAATTATATTTATTTTGTTAATGCAAACTCTCGCAGAATATAGATAGTATATATATGGCTAGTTTTTTTTTTTTTTTTTTTTTTCTTGTTTTAGCATGATAATATTATATTAATTTTCATCCCAAATTAGGCTGGGTCTGGGGCCTTTTACACCCCAGAAAACAGTTGCAAAAAATGGTAAAATCGGAGAACTTTGCCAGTAAATCAGAAAATTGGATAAACCGCGAAACTCTATTACCCATCATAAATTTTTAATTTCGGAAAAAAAAATCTAGTATTTGATCGTTCTCAAAATACAATTCACTCTATAAAAGATAAGTTAGGACTTAGGATTAAACGTTGGTTCATCCTTCGTAATATATTAAAGAAGAAATACAAACAAAAATCAAAACACTATTTCTTGATTATTATCCAGTTTTCGTTTTGCTTCTAAATATTTCCAAGACTCGTTGACCTTCAGAAGAAGATAAAAAGAGATCCGTGAGAGATTTCAATTAATACACAAAAATACATGAATCCAACAATATATGTAACTAAGCTACATATATACAGAGATATAGAGACAAAAGTTAAACTTGTCGTTTAGAACACGTTGACTTTTCCATAAGAAACTTCCATAAAAACACGTGTGTAGACAAAGTTACACACACGTAGATACATATCATGACAGAGCAGAAGATGGATGTACGAGAGAAGAAGTGACGATAAACAGAGAATAATAGATCCAAAAAGAACATGGAAACATTACAGAAATAAAATTTATGGAAAAAAAAACGTACAAAAACAAGAAAAAAGTGTAAATATTTTGGTGATAATTTAATAAATATAAGTCAACGGAAGAAACGGACGAAGAGATTTCACGAGATATCCGCCTTGTTATTTAATCTTTTTTTGTCCTACAAAGAGACATTTCTTTTATTTCAGTACACTTCATGGTCCGACTTCTCCGACCATTATATGTCCTAATAGTACTTGTTATTTATTCAGTATTTCTAACAAACTTATTGGATGCTCCATTCTTATCTTTGAGAATGTTTACCATCAATGGGAACAAACATTTTGAATCGAGAGATAAGTTCTTAACACTAAACTTAGGATTGAACTAGATAACTTCGTATATATTTACTCTCATAATTATATTTTGTATTCTGAATATATTTATAAAGATACATATACGTAATTTTGTCAATTCTTATGAAAACAACTAAGATAATATCTTAAGGTCCCCTACCGCGTGATTCTTGGAAAAGAACAATCTAGAGCTGAAATGCGTTTAGGAGTAAAAAAAACACTCAACAAGAAGTTGGTTTGTTGTGTTATTTAAGAATGGATTTTTGAAGTCAGAGAGTCAACGGACTGTCAGAGTCGAGTCCTGGGTCCGTCTCTAGTCAGAGAGTCAAGCATTCTTTTTCATTGACCCCATCGTCTTTAAATCCGACGGTGGTGGTGGACCTCTTGTCTTGTTGTCTATCGTCTGGTTAGATCCTCCCACGTCACTTATCCATTTTCATGACGCCACCTCTCACATTCTTGTTTTTGAACTCTCAGTCTCGTGTTGTCGACATTTTGATATCACAAAACCAATGGACTATAATCTTCTAATAACTTCATGCAGTTTTTTTTTGTTGGCTCTCTAGGTTCTTCAAATTTTGCTTGGTGAGTGTTTATAAATGTTCAAGAAAGCGCTAGGCGTTAACTAGGCGGTGATTTAATGTCTAGCGCCGAAAACGCCTAATCGGAATCTAGTTGGTTTAGGCGTTTACACTATAAATTAATTTATATCTGATATTATATGCATAATTATACAAAATATGTATAAGAATAATAGAAATATTAAATCAAAAACAAAATAATAGACAAAAACATTATTTCAATTCATTTTAAACAATATATTAAACATTTATAATTATGTTTATAGAAATAAACCTTATAAATTTTAAATTTGTGCAATTAAAATTTTAAAAATACATTAAAATGATGATACTATAATTTTAAGCGGTCAAAACAGTCGTCTAGGCGCTAGGTGCTATAGCGCCTAGCGCCTAGACGGGGCAGAGGCAGACGCCTAGAACATTTTTTCGAACACTTTATATATAACATGTCACCGTGTACGTTTTCCTTTTCAACGAGCGAGTATAATCTAAATATAAACAGCAACAGCAAGTGGCAGTTAAATAAATTTAGAGAAAGTTTTGATTTTTTTGTCCAACGTAACGTTGTTTTCGAATTTTATCCTTTGTTCGTAAAATGAATCAATCGCATTTGAATCCAAAAAAAAAAAAAAGGAATTTTCAAATAACGACTTTTTTTGTTTCCAACTTGTAATGCAAATACAAAGATTGCTAAATATGTTTGTAGCTAGAGAAGAATAATCACTATTTTTTCTTAAATATATATATTTGGTTTACACGCAATTAAAAGTGATACAACTATATAAATTCATCAATCTACTCTTACGTTGTAAATAGAAAAGTGATCCAACATTTCATTAATTCACTAGTCATAATTATCGAATTTATAAAGATACGAACACTTATCATATCGCAATCTCTAACGTTCAATAATTTCTCATTATAGACTTAAGCTCTCGAATCTCTCCACGAGGTTATGCTGCCTGGTCCGTCAAAACAAATTCTTGAGCACATAAAGATTCTATATATACCAAAATATCGTAAACTATCAAAAGCATTTTATATATTGAATGTCTGGATCGTAGAAGAGATGCGACATATATATGTCATTTTCGTGCATTAAGTTTTGTCCCCACAATTAAAATTTCTTTTTAAAAAGTTAGAATTTGTAATTTTGTGTAAATGAAGACAAATCATTCTGCGATCAACTTGTGGCTGCATTATTGGGTGGGCGGTCCATACAACACACACATAAGATAATCGTAAAATGGTACGTCGGTCTTATTCTTCCATGCAATTTGGTCGGTTTTCTTCTATGGCCATCCCCATATTTTGGTTTATTTATTTAATTCTGGCCATACCATTTTTATTAATTTCACTCTCTATCAAAACACATTAATCTACAATTTAAGTGGGTTTCTAGTATTTTACTACATTGGTCTTTGTCTCTTTGACCCCAAAAAAAAAACTATTGGTAATATACTACTGTTCGTTTGACAAATGTTTAATCAGCATATTTGTTTGTTTTGAGGCCCAAAATCGTTTTGTCAATCGTCAAAACTTTTACAATTAATAACACAAATTTAATAAACCTAATACGCCAAAATTTTAACACAAATTTTGTCGTCATCACATTTTTTGAGCTTCAACGATATTTTTATCAGCGTGAGATATGAATAATTTATAATAATTATATAATCGCTGTATTTGTATGTCCGGTCATACCTTAATTTTACTTTTGCTCCTATCATTTTCGAACAACTTGCAAGTATCTTCTCAATCAAGCACGATGCCTTTGTATTCATAGGCCGGCTCATCATGATATAAGATCTTGGCGTCACCTATTGATCACATTTATAGAGCACTTTTTTCCTTAAAATATTTAAATATACGTAGAATATTTGTCAAGTTGCATGTATTTTTATTTTATTTTTGGGTGGCTGTAAATTTATTAGTTTGTAAATTCTTTCCCTTGCGAAGATGGGGAGCATTTAAGGAAGCATTTCGTCATTTTAAATGACTCATTTATGAAACTTTCAAAATCAGCTAGACGAATCGGTAATTCTTGTATGTGACGTAACTATTCATAACTCATATGGAGGGATATTTAGTTTTGGATATGGAAACCAAAGTGTAGGATATGCAAAAAATATGAAAGTGAAATGGGACGTGTAAGATATTAATTAATACATAAAAATACAAACAAATGAGTAAATGCAAAAAGAGCCAAGAGAAAGGGTTGACAACCGCCAAGAAGGCCAAGTCCACGAAATGTCTGTGGCTCCCAAGACATGATTATGTGTATAATAATTACATGATATTTTATAGTTCAGAAAATTAGAATTGACATTTTTCTACCCGAACGAAGAGTCATATCGTGTATTTTACTTGAATTTTTATATCTTTTCTAAAACAATCGAGTTTGAGGTAAAAAAAAATAATAATTTTATAAATTCAGAACTCAAATGGAAATAGAGCTAGCATGTTTAATTTTAGAATCCAAATATAAATCTACTTTAGATATTAAGACATATTTGACGACATTTATTTTAAATACTAACAAAAAAAAATCCACTTTAGATATAATTAACAGGATAATTCGATTTCAGATTATGGCTAACAATATTTTTTATGAGTATGATTAACCCCTTTGAGAAACATTCTGGCAACAAGAGTCTTAGCAAACTTAAATCATTAGTATCTCGTGACACTGTTTTAAGTATCGTAGTCTTCTAATCAAATATATATATTGATTACTAGTTGATGCTTTTAAAAAAATTTAGAGGCTTATAAAGTGATTTCACTGAACATCAAAAGACCTTATCTAAAGTCTAAACACCTGTGACGAAACAGTTATCGAACTATGAGGAAAAACCAGTTACTGTTCTAGATATTTTCCGACTACGTGTGAGAGTGAGACCAAGACCAAAATAAACTAATCACGAGAAAAAAATATAGACTTCTTAAAATAGTCATGGTTCAACCAACAAAAGCTAATTATGAATTATTATTATTATACTAAAATTGAAAATGTATGTTTTAATTACAACATTCTAGTAAGAGAGACTTTGAAAGTAAAGGATACTTCGAGTATACAGACTTTGATATGTATATCGCTAATAAATAAATGCGATGAATGGTCAATACTAAAAGTTTGACAGATAATATATTTTTTTTTTTTTTTTTTTGACAACAATAGATTAGCTCAAACGAGCCAATGCGTAGGGAACTTGTTTACATACAGAACACTTTGCGGAGAAGTGCGCGCATAGCGTGCAAGAAGATCCGCTTTTGAATTTGCATCTCTGGAAATATAAGATAAGGAAAAGGAAGAGAACTCCTCCCTGTCCGTCCTTATGTCATGTAGGTAAGTCGAGAAAGCCGGCCAGTCGTGCGGTGAAGACACCATCTTCACCAAGTCAGCGCAGTCCGAGTAGAAAGCCACATCACAGTAATCGTGTCCGATCATGCAGCGCATTGCCCAAATGAAAGCTTCCACTTCAGCGTGTAAGGGGGAAAGACTTTGCCGGAAATTAGTAGCACCCCTTCCTGGCCTTGGGTCATGGGGCTGGATACAGAACCACCCTGCTCCTGCGAACCGATCATTGGATTTCCAAGAACCATCCACAAAACATCGGTAACCTGTAAAGAACAAAGGTAGAGAGCCGTTGGGCCGCTGTGGGCGGGATTCGGCTACCGTAGGTTGGTCAGAGTTAACCCCATCTTCACCTCCCTCCTGAGCCTTATGCCAGGATACAGTCTCACCTTCAGCTATCCGGACCGTTTCCTCTGGGCGTTCTGTAATATTTTCGAAAACCTTTGCATTACGCGCCTTCCATAAATACCACAAAATCCACGGGAAAGCGGACACATGAGAGCCCGGGCTATTGGGGTCCAATAAATGATCCATATTTGCAAAAACTGACTCCACCGGAAAACACTGTGAACCGACCGGTACCTGGGATAATGCCCACACCTGACGTGCCGGGGGGCAAAGGAACAAGACATGATTTACTGTCTCCTCCTCTGCACCACAACGTGAGCAGGACAAATCACATGAAATGCCACGTTTCCGCAAATTTCGTGAAACCGGGATACACCCTGACAAAACCTGCCACATAAAATGGTGCAGTTTTGGTGGGCAACGCACCTTCCAAACACTAGCCAGAAGAGAAGTAATCTCTGGTCCGACCCCAACCGCCTTAAAAGGCCCTGTTTTCGTCAAACGGGCCACATGATAGCCAGACTTAACAGTATACCTCCCATTTTTCGTAAAATGCCAACCAAGAGTATCATCCTTGGGGCAGCTTCCTAAGGGCAGTGCACCTATCAATGCAACATCGCCAGGATCAAAGTGGTCCGAGAGCACATCCATCCGCCATGAACGTGTCCGAGAATCAATCAAGTGTGAGATTTTAAGAGAAGGGTCCTTAAAAGGGCCCTTACTAAGAGCTGGTCTCGGGGATTGAGCTGGTATCCAGGGGTCAGTCCATATTGAAATGGACTCGCCCGAACCAACACGTTTAATAAGCCCTTTTTGTACCAGAGAGCGAGCTGAAATTATACTCCTCCACCCGTAGGAAGGAGAGTAGGAACGAATCGGTTCCATGGGATCCGAGTTCCGATAGTACCGACCCTTAAGAATCCTGGCAAACAAAGAATCCGGATATTCAATAAGCCTCCATAATTGTTTTGCCAGCAAAGCCGAATTAAAATCATCGACATTCCGAAACCCTAAGCCGCCCTGTTGCTTACTACAACAAAGCTTCTCCCAGGCAAGCCAGTGCATACCACCCGTCCTTCCATCCGAACTCCACCAAAAATTTGCCACCGCACTGGACAATTTGGATGTGATCGTCTTCGGTAGCCGAAAGCAAGACATCACAAACGTCGGTACCGCAGTAGCAATCGATTTGATCATAACCTCCTTCCCTCCTTTAGAGAGCAGTCTCGCCGACCAACCCGTCGTTCGACCCTGCAATCGTTCCCGGACAAACGAAAACACTTTTGTTTTCGACCCCCCTAAACTCTCGGGCAGCCCCAAGTACGATCCCATACCACCCTGAGCTGTGATCCCTAGAACCCCTTGAATCTCCAGTTTTGTCTGTTCCGCAACCGTGTGACCAAACTGGATGGAGGATTTCGCAAAATTAATTTGCTGACCCGAGGCGGCCTCATAATTCCGTAAAATCCTCAAGATGGCCTCACATTGGTCCTTGGCGACCTTACAGAAAAAAAGACTGTCATCCGCAAATAAGAGATGGGTGATTGGGGGGCATTTGTTGGCCACCTTAATCCCTGTAATTAATTTTTCTGCTTCCGCCTTCCGAATGTTGGCAATTAAAACCTCTGTGCATAAAATAAATAAATAAGGAGATAAAGGATCTCCTTGTCGTAATCCCCTTTCCGGAATAATCAGACCATTCGGTTGACCATTCAGAAGAACTTTGTACTCCACCGAACTAACACAAAACATAATCCATCTAATCCATTTCTCATCAAACCCCATCTTGTGAAGTAATTTGTCAATAAACTCCCATTCCACCCTGTCATATGCCTTGCTCATATCTGTCTTAATAGCCATAAATTTCCCTTTACAAGACGGATTAGTCCGTAAGCCGTGAAACATCTCCTGAGCAATCAGGATGTTATCCGAAATGAGCCTTCCCGGGACGAAAGCTGATTGTGTTTCTGAAGTAATCAGGATGTTTGACAGATAATATAGTAATATTAATTTAAGAATGTAGTTGGTGGATTATTTAAAAAAAATTAAAGGTCCAGATATTTTATATTATAAGCTATTATCTTTTTGTGCAACCATTATAAAATTTAACTATAAAATTTGATGACCAATGAAATAGTGTTGGTGGTTAACCAAATCAAAATTATGTTTTTGCTAGTAAGTGATAAAAAATTTAGAACACACAAGAATGTGAAAGATACGTACGATCCGAATCATAATTCGGAGAGCATATATTTTATACATAGAAAATCAGTCCATGCATGTCATTGGAATCTAGATACATCCCAAAAAACAAAAAAAAAACTGAAATATTTTTAAATAATTGCGAAAAGAAGGGTTCATAATTACAAGAGTGTGACTATTATACAAATAAAATAATAAAGTTGGTGTAATAATGAAATACTAAAGTTCAATTATTTCTAGTAAAAGTAAACTAAATCACCTAACTACAAAAACTGATGACCAATGAGATTATATTGATGTGTAACCAAATCCAATTATAAATTCTATTCTGGGACAAAAAAAGAATTCGATTATTGGTTAAAAGTGTTATTTTAGTTAGGAAAAGACTTTTGATAGTGATGGCATAAGACTTTTAGGGTTTTTATTACTTAACCAATTCTAGCATCATCTTTCTTAAACCTCTTTTCAAATCCTTAAATTCTTGTTCTCGAACCCGCTTTAATCTTTTTCGTTTCATATTATAACTGATTTAAGCTACTTAAGGTGTGATTGCATAGTATGATTTTTTACAGCTAATTAGCAGGTCTATAACATTTGTTTTTCAAAAGTTTCCAAGTGCAAAACTGTGTCCCCATCAAAAACTCACAACTTCTAGATAACTAAACTGCAATCGTTTATAGAGACAACATATATATGCTTCTTATAAAGAAAACAATGCAATCGGCGACAAGTACTTCATAAAAGAAATTAATAATGTTTATACATGAAATGATTGGTTTTTTCACTCCAGGCTGTAGCATAAATATTTATTCAATATCATTTATTGTTTACAATCAATCTAACTCGTAATTGTTTAAAACGATATGAAGACAAATGTATAGTATGAGAGATGAAAATATATAGCTCATCTTGTTTAAGTTAACTTTTGTTATTTTATATTATTTTCAACGGAATTAAAGTATACTATGTTAGTATATAGAAAATACCGTGACAAAAAAAATGGTAAGAATAAATTATACGGAGACAAAAAAAAATTCATATTGGATTTTTCCACAACAAGCATTGATCAGTTGCAAATGTATGTATATATAATATGATAGATACATGTGTATTATTATCAAACCAGGAAATACTAATACATGTTAATTTAAATTAAATATTAAAAATACACTTGTGAAAACCAAATTTTACTAAAATATACAGTAGATTTTATGGGTTTAAGAAATGTAAACATAATCTTCTGGCAGGTACTAACATAATTTTCGCCCCCTAACCAAAAGCCAAAGAAGAGTCGTTTGCATTAATTATGCATTAATCTTTTTTTAAACTCGCTCTCGGATTTGTGATTTCCTTATTTCGATCCCTTTTATATAATTAGTGGTATCAATATTCGAAAGGGTCCATCAGTCCATGTCTATGACTCAATATAAATTAAATTGGTACTATATTTTCTTTTTAAATAAGAAAACCTTAAAAATTAAACTATTACGCGACATCCATATAGAAAAAGGTCTACAAACTCTGAACTGCGCTCAATCCAATGAAAATTTGTTGCGAATGAGATGCATGCATTCATAGATTTTTTTTCTGAACTGAAACATTTGAAAAAAAAAACAAAAAATAAAAACAATTTAGAAAATAAAAATATAATATAGAGAAATTTGGTATTTTAGAACGTTTCCAAATTTAATATAATTAGTCTTCCTTGTGAGAGAGAATATGTGATAGATAAAATTGTGAGAGGAAGAAAAAGTGTGATTTATGAAAGAGAGAGTGAAAAAAAAGAAGAGAAAATATTTTTTTTTCTTTTGTCATCACACTTCATCATATCTATTTATTTAAATATTTAGTAATATGATTTTTTTAATAAAAATTTTAGATACGAAAAATATATATTTTTCTTTAAAATTTGATATTTATTTTGTTTTAGTTATTTCAAATATATTTCATACTAAAAATAATATATGCAAAATTATGTATAACGATTGTGGTGTACGGTAAAATTCTGTAAATTGATTTTTGTATACATTACGGTTTTGTACAACGATTTTGCTATATTTTATGGTGTACGGTATAATTCATAAATGTTGTACATAAATCATAAAGTACACCATAGCATACAATAATATTGGTTGTACAGAACTATAACGTACACCAAAATTGTTGTACACATGCACGCTTTTAACAACAAAAGAGGTTCTCTCAGGCACGACTATCGAGAAATCTAAAAGCCTCCTCTCTCTTGACGCCGGTGGAGCTCTAGCTCGCCAGCGTCGGGATTTCTGTTCAAATCTTCGACTCATTTCCAACGGCCTGTGTTTTATCTGTTTCCCCCGCTTGTGCTTTCTCTGTTTCCCTTGTCTGCTTACCATGTTCTTTGCTCCTTCACTTCCCCTATCGTGTTCCGTCGAGTGCAAAACTGACAGAGTACATAGATGGATCTCTGTGAACCATCTTCTTCATGCCCTGCTCACGCCAGACCGGAAGTCGACAGGAGGAAAATCCCTCGAATCCAAATTACCACTAGATCCGCTAGAATCTGAAGTACGGGTTACCCTTCCCCCTCGATCTCCGGTGTGCTTTTGCCTTGTGAACCTCGGCGCTCACCGTATTCACCGGATCTACAAGTCGGCAACGCTTGTACCAGCGATGATGAGGACGGCGGCAGTGGTTGACCTAATCTAATTGGTGGTTCCCTTTATTGGACCTGGCCTTTTAAGACTTCACTCTCGGCCCATATCCAACTCTTCTAAACCAGGTACCCATTCTTACTGGCCCAGGTACTTTAGGAAGGAATTTAATCGTTGTAACCTCAGCTCGATTGAGCTTTTATTCTCGGTTTGTTCTGCTCGACTGCCCCATGCCGGTTTTGCCTTCTATAACGAAAGCTATTGCCAAATTTCAATAAGCATATGGTACAAGTCCTTTGCTCTCTCCTGCTTGCCAAACCAATTTAATATGGCGTTCCGATCTTCTGTGTTAGATGGATGTAGTTTCCATCTGAAGTTCGACTTGAACCCATTGAACGGTTCTTGGCATTGTATCTTTGAAATCCTGATACCATTGCGTCGGGTTCAGCTGAAGATGTTGAAAAGCAACGACATTATGATCACACCTCCACGGAGTGTTGGTTACCGATGCTTTATCAACCAGCCACCTCTGTATCCCTGGAAAATCAAGTCTAATTTTGTGAAAATCAGTCAAGGTGGGCACCAAAGCTTATTGTGCTGTGATGTGTTTGTGCTGGTCGGGTTTTGGATTACTTTATCTAGATCCGTGAATGACATTGGGACTTTACTCAATTTCTCTAGTTTCGATCATAGTTGTTTGGTCAAGTCGAGGTTTCCTCGGTAGCAGCATGATGTGTTCTACAGAATGGTTTGAGATTTATCCTTGCCGGGCCAGTTACTTAGCAGTGTGTGGATGCCTTTATTACTGAGCTCTAATATGAAGTCTAAGCCAACAAGCTGCGTGAATTTGAAGCTTCCACCCTTTGTACCCAATTATCACATATCAACAAACGATAGGAAGCTCGGTCTGTTCTCATAACTCAGGGCCAAACCGGCTGCAAGCTTTGTGTTAAGCTCCTTAACCTTCATGGCCATGAGCCTCATTTGAGGGAGGACTCACCTGCTTTGCTACGGTTAGGCACCCTTCTATTGCGATCCTCGGTTGAAGCTCCTTCTAATGCCATGAGGTTTGATCTTAAAGGTCAAAAGGACGTTGTCCTAATCACTTTACCTCTCATGTTGGCGATACACCCACTTAGTGTTACCCTTGTGGAACACTCTTTTCAAAGCTCGATTGCGTTAGTCGCTAGAACTACTTATGATCACTCGTTGATCAAGGATTTCGCGAAGCCCGCCTTCATGGTCGAATCTACCTTGGCCCCAATAGATCCTTCAAATACTATAAAACTTTCAAGAGTTGAGCATTCCCTTGAAGAACTCATGGAGCTTTTATCCTTTTTCTCCTATGATTATCTTGTTGTATGTTGTAAGAACCTCCCTCTTCATGAGGCTTTGATTTGAATGAAACTTTCACTTGTTTGACAAAAAAAAAAAAAAAAAAAAAAAAATTGTTGTACACAACTGTAGTGTACACCAAATTTGTCGTACAGAATCCTACCTATTCCATAATCGTTATACAGAATTATTACATATATATGAAATATATTTAAAATAATTAAACCAAAATGTATATTAAATAATAAAAAAATAGATATTTTCTATCTGAATCAAAAAATTAGAAAAAAAAATACTATATTTGAATACGGCTAGGATGAGAAACCGATTTCCCTCTCTCACTCATAATTTTTTTATCTCATTAGTGGGTATGTCATTAAAACGTAGAGTAAGGTAAGGTTTCCAGAAACCCCACTCTCGTTTCATAGAAGCCCCACTACAATCTCACTTTCATTCATTCCCTCATCTACGTTGATATCTTTTAATTTATTTTTTCTATTTCAAACCTACTTATAAAGATTCTCTACTCAATCTATTTTTCTATCTACAACTTATAGATATTACAGTCTGACTAGAGTTTTTAGCTTAGTTAATTATATATGCTAATACTTATACCGCTACGATCACCAATTCGCAATGACATAACATATATTTAAACTATGATGTTTATAACAACTAGATTAGAGTATATATAACGCATGGGAAATTCTAGATTTTTTTTTAAAAGTTTATAATAAACATTTATAACATAACTTGTGAAAGGTTCAAAGGTATATGCTAAGGTACAAAACGATGATGATAGCTACGTTATTTACAGAGCAGCCGAATTTATAACTACAAAATTTATTAATTTAAACCTATTTTGACACAATAAACCATAGGCACAAATAGCTATTACAGTAAATATTATATTATGTTAATTGGGTACGGTTAACCACACCTTTCCTATAGTTTGGGTAAATAAGTGTATGTATCATGTGTACAACAAACAGATGCTATTTATGAATACAACTTTAATTTTAAGAACATATGTAACTCTAAAGGTCAGCTTCTTAGTAAGTTATATAATAATCATATGGAGCGTTGGCATAGAAGAAAAAAAACATGGTCAGTTTGTTTTACATTCATAATTGTTGAAACAATATCAAGTAATGAAGATATGGTGGGCCAAAATATATCATTTTAAAAATATATAGCGAAACAATAAGAGAACGTTCGTGAAGCATACGAAAAACACGTAAATATATTTATGACGAGTGACATAGTAAGCATACGTGATATTATTATTTAATTAGTTATATAGGTCACCAATCAGAATTTTTTCTCAATTAATGAATAAATAACTAGAATAATTCAAAATAGTAACATTATTTTAATGAATATCCGATATTTCAGTTAGTCTTTATAACAATGATATCCTTTTTCTGTATTGATAAAATATGGAACTTTCAGAGTTTTGGTCTATAATTTCTGTTGATATTTAGAATGTTGATTAATTTTTTCAAGAAGAAATGAAGTAGTAATTAACCATGATATCTATTTTTTAAATGTCAATTAGTTATCTTTCAAATATTTGTTCAGTTATAAAAAACAAATGTCATTAAATATTAAATCAATTATGAATTTTCCATTTTCGTGATTGCAGTTATAGATTTTGCCATTTTGTCTAAAATCTTATGGTTTTACCATTCTTTAGGTTACAAAAATATGATTAAACATATTTGTGATATGTTATGTTTGGGTTTAATTAGTTTATTATAGCTATTTGTTCGTAGAGTTTAATATTTGTTATAAAATATGTATTTTATCCAAAAAAACATAAATATAGACATTTTCAAGTGTTACAAATAGCAAATTTATAAGATTTTAGCAAAAATGACATGTTCTCAAGATTTAGCAGAGAAAATGACATTTTCATAAGAATTTATGTAATATTCCTAACCTAACTTAGAAAAAAAAATATATATATATATATTTTTAATATCAGTGTGTAACATTTGAAATTGAAAAAAGTGTTTTTAGTCAATTGGTTACAACATTACATCTGCAACTGATCCTATCAGAATTCGACTCCACTAAATTCATTACCACGCGTAGTAAAAATTGGATATAAATGGTAGTATTAATTTAATAATAAGAAAAAAAAAAAAAAAAAAAAAAAAAAAAAACTAGAAATGGAGAGTGAGAGAAAGGTCCAGGCACGGCTAAGAAAACAAAACCGTGGACACCCTGTCCTCAATTTGACAAGTCTTTGTCTTCTCCTTAACTCTCTTCTTCTCTCTCTTTGTCTTATTCTAGTTTGGTCTCAACTCCCAAACACGACGACGTTTCATCTCTATACAGTCTTCCTTTCTTCTTCTCCTCCTCCTCTTATCTCTACCCAACACCACTCAATTTCATCTCTTACTTTTCCTTCTCTTGTCAGTATAAAAACCAAACAAACCCTTAATCTCTTTTCATCATATCATCTTAATCCACATGCATATACATATACATATATAGTCTCTTTTTATATATGGCAATTGTATCCTCCACAACAAGCATCATCCCCATGAGTAACCAAGTCAACAATAACGAAAAAGGTATAGAAGAAGATGATCATAGAGGCGGCCACGAGAGTAATGTCCAAAATGATGATGAAGCTGATGATCACGATCATGACATGGTCATGCCCGGATTCAGATTCCATCCCACCGAAGAAGAACTCATAGAGTTTTACCTTCGCCGAAAAGTTGAAGGCAAACGCTTCAATGTAGAACTCATTACTTTCCTCGATCTTTATCGCTATGATCCTTGGGAACTTCCTGGTAATTATATATTCACAAACACAAACACACACACACACACACACATATATATATATATATATATACAAAAATTATCTCAAACTATTTTTGGAATCCTAAATTTTATACATATGTTAAGATCTATAGATGCAATCAACTTCCTTCTCTCTTATCACTCTCTCTCTCTATTCTTTTCTTAAGACCTATATATGTAACTTTCTTATGGATTATTACTATGTTATCTTGGATATTTCTCAATATCTTTAAACACTTCTCCCTCTTTATTTCCTTTCTTAATTAACCTAAATAAACCTTCTTTCATCTCTATCATAAGATGTAGATATATGCATGTGTGTGTTATCATAGACTTATATATCTATGTTTGATGGAGATATATATATATATATATATGTGTGTGTGTGTATGCAGCTATGGCGGCGATAGGAGAGAAAGAGTGGTACTTCTATGTGCCAAGAGATCGGAAGTATAGAAATGGAGATAGACCAAACCGAGTAACGACTTCAGGATATTGGAAAGCCACAGGAGCTGATCGGATGATCAGATCAGAGACTTCTCGGCCAATCGGATTAAAGAAAACCCTAGTTTTCTACTCGGGGAAAGCCCCTAAAGGCACTCGTACTAGTTGGATCATGAACGAGTATCGTCTTCCTCACCATGAAACCGAGAAGTACCAAAAGGTATTAATTCAATTTAAGTCTATATATATCCCATACACACGTACATAAATATAATTATAACCCTAGCTAGGTGTGGTGAGGCCTTCAAAATTGAAATCAATCCCTAAACTGTTTGAATTTCTTTCATTTTGAATTTGATTGTAGTTATTTTCTCTTTCTTTTATTAAGAAAAATCTTTTATTTTGGAATTTGATTCGATAAGATCAAAATACTTGTGAATGGTCTAAATGTCAGGCGGCGTTTACGCTTAAATCTAGAAATGTTCATGCCATATGCGTGAACTCTTTAAATTACTAGCCATGGCCCATTGTTATAGTAGAATACATTAATGGATAGCTGCATACACACAGGTACCACATTCGACATTCATATATATATATATACCTTAATTTCTGAAGTCTTAGTTAGTTTTTCTTACAGTTTTATCACTTTATCACATTAATGTTCCTGCTCTTTCTCACATTCATGTCTTCGATTTAAGTTGCTCAATATTTTAAAATATAATAATTTGGCATATATGAATATTGTATAAACATTTCTATTTACGAAAATTTCAAATTTATATACATATAAATGTATGGAGAAGACCGGACAAGTATTATGGCAAATGACAATGGACAGATTGGTAAATTTTTTGGCCTCTTTCGAATTGTATGTTGTCACCAATTAAAACCATAAAAATAACAAAATGTATATGTAAGATGTATGCATGATTCCTCATTAGATAGCTAAAACACCAGGCTTGACATAAGTCTACCAATCTAAATGCGTATATATGTATTGCACATCAACTTATACTGGTAAAATTATAATACATAGTTAAAGATATAGAAATGTTTATAAACTAGTTCTTAAAATGTCAATAAGTTTATGCGCTTTTTTTCTTTTCTGGCTGATGCTAAGTTCGTGATTCTTCAATTTCAAAATCATCTCGATATACTGTCGAGAAATTTTACTTTTCCATCCCATAGTCTTTTATTTTTTTATATAATTTATTGTTAGTCAATATTGACAATGCGTTCATGTATGAATTATATAGGCTGAAATATCATTATGCCGAGTGTACAAAAGGCCAGGAGTAGAAGATCATCCATCCTTACCACGTTCTCTATCCACAAGACATCACAATAACCATAACTCATCATCTCGTCAAGCCTTAAGACAACAACAACACCATTCATCGTCCTCTAATCATTCCGAGAACAACCTTAACAACAACACCAACAACATCAACAATCTCGAGAAGCTCTCCACCGAATATTCAGGCGACGGCAGCACCACAACCACCACAAACAGTAACTCTGACGTTACCATAGCTTTAGCCAATCAAAACATATATCGTCCAATGTCTTACGGCGCAAGCAACAACACATCGATAATCTCTACGAGTAATCAAGAAGACGATGAAGCCGCCATTGTTGACGATCTTCAAAGACTAGTTAACTACCAGATACCAGACGGAGGTAACATCAATCACCAATACTTTCAAATCGCTCAACAGTTTCACCATAATCAACAACAAAATGCTAACGCCAACGCGTTACAATTGGTTGCGGCAGCCACAACCGCTGCGGCGCTAACGCCTCAAACGCAGGCGACGCTAGCTATGAGCATGATCCCAACAGGGACGATTCCAAACAGTGCTTTGTGGGATATGTGGAATCCAATAATACCAGATGGAAACAGAGATCATTATACTAATAATCCTTTTAAGTAATTTAACTAGACCTTGATTTTAAATAATGCCGCTTTGCTATATTTATATACGTACCCAGTTATATAATTCTAAACATATTCGATATAGCTATAGACTATGATTGATCATTGCGAAGCTATGTAATGGAACTGATTCCCAACATATATAGTTAATTAAGTAAGTTTTTTTCTTATTATGTTAAAGTTTATTTTCTTCATGCTATTTAATTATGAATATTAAGTATGACAAAGGTATCGAATCCGCATTAAAAAGTATTCAACCGAACCGAAAGAAAGAAGAAATAAACTTCTTTGAACACATTTTCATGTAATAACAATGATAATTACCATATCAAAAGATTCAAATTTACCAACCTAGTGGAATTTGATTTTGTTCGTTCCAATTTAAAATTTCATAAATAAAAATTTTGAAATCTTTCTGTCGTCTATTTATTACTAACTAAAATTCATGTGGCATTGTCGTGTACATTAGATCCAAAGTGTTTAATTACCTGATAGTGCGACTTTATAGTTAAACAACAATCGGCTAACTCTTAATAATTCAACAAAACTGATTATAAGATAGAAATATTAAAAGACGTTAGCCAGTTTTTGTCTTCGTGAGTATAATAAGAATAGTTAGGGTTTGACGGATAAATAAATAAACATAGGACGTACAAATTTGGTGAGAGCAGGTTGTTCCCGTGATATGGTAAGCTATAGGACCAGCATGAATAGTCGTCAGTTATATATACAGTATCAATTTTTGTTAATCTTTTAAATGTATATTGTTTTATTTGAACTATGGGCATGTGCGATTAATATAAATAAACCACCTCTGGTATCTCACTTTCTTCCCACTAAGAAACAATCAGATATTAAAAAGTTTGACAAAAAAAAAAAAAAAACTTCATGAATTTTTGTTAAACATTTTTACGTAAATCATTAATAAATTGATGCGTGTCCGAATAGTTTATATGTATAACGGATATTTTATTCCTGTTGAAAAATGTATGAATCTTATAACTCATAATAGTCTCTTTACATCTGACAGCAATATATATATACTGGATTTGAAGCTGGATCAAATAGCACTAATCAAATTTTGTTTTACCTTTAATCTGTTTGTCTAACCGTATTTGCGTGTATATCTATATTGACGAGTTCGTAGAGTACATATATACCACTACCACATCATTGATCATTATGTGAGAGTAGTGGCGGATCCAGAAACAATTTTCACCGAGTGCATAAATTTATTTAATAATTAAAAAATATTGTTTAAAAAAAATTTAAAGTATAGTTTACAAGCATACTCTACGCTCACTCATAGACTGAAATCTCTTTATCACTCTTTCATTAGTGATAGAATCAAACAACTCTTTTTCAATATAACATACAAGACAATCACTTAGAAATTGGTCTCCAATACGGTTGTGAGTTGCTGTTTTCGCTAGTTTCATTGCAGAAAAACACCTTTCGACACTTGCAGCAGCAACATGTAAAGTTAATACTAATTTTAAAAGCCGATAAACTAAAGGATGTGCAAGATGCTTTTGTGTTTCCACCATTAAACGGGAAAGATCTCCAAGATTTTTCAAATTATCAAACCTTTTATCTTCTCTTACATTTTCAATGTAGATTCCAAGTTGATGCTCAAGAGATAAACACTCCTCAACGCTAAAATCTTCTGGATATAATTTGGCCAATCTCACTAATTTTCCCTTGTCAAACTCACGAAATGAACCAATTGGACTCAATGAAGCCATACAAATTAGCAGATCAGTGTTTACCTCATTGAAACGATCATTAAACTCTTGAAGCTGCAAATCCAAAATGGTATAAAAACAATTAACCTTATATTGATGGAGATTGGTTATGTGAGTCTTTTTTCTTGGCCTCTTCGAATCAACAAAGTCTTCCTCCATATTGAGTATTTCAGCATCATGTTTCTCACAAAAAGAAAAAACTTTATCCATAAATGAATCCCAACCATCATTCCTAAGGTTTTGTAACTCTCGCTTAGTTGATTCCACTAGTGACATGGCATTCAAAATGTCTTGATCTTTTCTTTGCAAAGCCATTGATAAATTTTCGGTTAGACCCAATATAAGTAACATTAGCTGCGTATAGAAGATACAATCAAATGTGTGAAAGTGCTTGAGAAGACCATATGCTTGGCGTCTTTTTGAGTCATCAACTCCTTCATTTTGGATATACTCAAGTACTTCAACAATAGAAGGAAACAAATCAACCACGCGTAATAATGTTCGATAATGAGAACCCCAACGAGTATTACCAGGTCTTTGAAGAGAAAGCTCTTGATTCAGTCCAGTTCCAGTGCTAATATCACCACTACAAATTCCTTCCTGAACCTTTTTACGATGGCTTTCTCGAATCATATCTTTTCGTTTGCAAGAAGCTCCAACTACATTCAACAACGTAGATATCATATCAAAAAAAAATCACCAATATCAAATTGCTTCTTTGCAACTGCCACTACCACCAACTGAAGTTGATGGGCAAAACAATGGATATAATAAGCTGACCAATTTCCTCTGACAATCAATGATCTCAACCCATTAAACTCGCCTTTCATATTACTTGCTCCATCATAACCTTGTCCCCTAACTTTTTTCAAGCTCAACCCATATTTTGCAAACAAAGCATCAATGGCAGACTTCAAAGATAAAGAAGACGTTTCTTTTACATGAATGACTCCAATAAATCTTTCTTTGACGGTTCCACTCTTATCAACAAATCGAAAAACAACAGCCATTTGTTCTTTGTCAGACACATCAGCCGACTCATCAACCAATAAACCAAATATACCATGATCAATTTCCTCTATGATGGATAACACTACTTCCTTAGCAAAAGAATTTACAATATCTTTCTGAATCATCGGAGAAATCATCTGGTTATTTTTCGGAGTATTCTCCAAAATAACCTTACTTATAGCATCATTATGTTCTCTTGTGTACTTCACGAGTTCTAAAAAATTTCCTCTATTAGCAGACTCTTTCGACTCATCATGACCCCTGAAAGATAACCCTTATCGCAACAAGTATCTAGAAGCATCAATCGTAGCATTCAACCGAATGCGATACTCATTTTTCACTGTAGCACTCTGTTTATTTAAAGCATGCACGATAGACTGACTTTGATTCCTCAAATCATCGCACTTTTTAACAGCAATATTATGACTACTATTTGACGTTTTACCAACGTGATCACCCAAATTCTGAGGTTTATGCCAACTAGAAAAGCCTTTTGTCACAAACGCATCATTTCCACCTTGCTTAGGTATATTGACTTTGAACAAATAACAACACAAACAAAATGTTTTATCTGCTGATATACTATACTCTAACCAATTACCATGCTTTTCAAACCAAGCTGGATTAAAACGCCTCATTGCGGTTCCAATTTTTGTTTGTGGAAAAATATGACCTCAAGGTTGACATGGACCTCTAGTTAAGTATTTACGTCTTACCTCGTCTCTCTGGTTTGGATGATAATCTAATATTCTTTTTTTTAGCAGGATTCCTCAAGTATGCTTTGTGGCAGGGCAGTCGTCCAAATTAATGTCAAAGTCTGAAACTGATTTTCTTTTAAGAAATCGCTCAATGCTCATGATCTGAAAAAATATGTATTAATTATAAAAACATCTATAAAGTAATAAACATAATAACATAAACTAAAGTACCAAATGTATATATACACCAATTGGGAAACGAGCAATAGAAAATTAGAAACCCTAAACTACTGCAATTATTAGCTTAAAAGATTAATCAACTAAACTAAGAATCAACTAAAAGAATTAAAAATTACAAGAACTTTTCATAACCTTACCCGTTTGTTGTCAATAAATTTGTCAAACCTATGAGTTTTTTTTGTTTTCTCTAATCTCCTGTTTCACCGTTAAGAAGAGAATTCAATACAGTTTATGTTTATGTAGTTTAGAAAGTATGGAGAAAAAATATTTGTGTGAGAGATTTAGTTAGATTTATAAGAAAATTGCCTATTATTATCCTCCACCAAACCAAAAAGGAAAAAAAATTAAGTGGATTTAAAATTTGTTATGTCTATTGGGTTTTAAAACTTATAAAGTTAACATTTAGGGCTTGATTGGAACCACATATACTATAACATTAGCATTATGCATCATAAGCATTAAGCTGCATAAGTTGTATGCTCTGATTAATATAACACATTTACTTGATTGGTATAGCAGTCGAGTATTAAATATTATATTTATATTAAATATATGATATTAATTAAAAATATATTATTTAAATGTGTTTCATTAAAAAAAATAATTATCACTCATTGCTATATGATTTTTAAAAAATATATTTTAGATTTAATCAATTTTATAAATTGTTATATATATATATATATATAAATGTGTAATTTAATAATTTTTAATTATATATATATTTATAATGTTACACATTAATTACAAATAATTAATATATATTATAATTTTTTATAAAAGTTTATATCTATATTAACATTTTTAATTTCAATAACTTTTTAAAATATATATAATATTAAATTAAAATAAAACAAAAATATATATTATAAACGTTATATCCACATTAATATTTTAATATATTAAATAAATTATTATATTATTTTTAATAATAACATTAAGTAGTTTCTCATATATATTATCTTATAACAAATAAATTTATCTTTTATAAAATCATAATTTTCTATTTTTACAAAATAAATTAATTACTTAAAATTAGTTTAATATATATTTAAATTTTATTTCTAAATGCTTGGGAAATGCTTCAAATGAGAGCATATAGGAAGCATCTGTAGCTTCTAAATGCTCCCTTATATGCTCTCCTAATAAATGTTGATTGGATACTAAAATAAAAAAAAGCTTCTTCGTATACTCTTCCAATCAAGGCCTTATCGAGGTTCAGGGATAATTTTTTTTTTCTGTCGTACAAGGTGCAGGAATAATTACGTAGGGTGCAAATTTGAATTTCAATGTGGTACATGCTATAAAAATCATATAATATACATATAATTTTTAAAATCTATATGGTGCACCTGCACCACCCATGTATACGCTGGATCCACCCCAGTGAGACAAGTTAGATTATAGTTGCGGTAATTAAACGTGTTCTCTAGCAACGTACTAAACGCAAAAAAAAATATATTCAAACCCAAAAGAATCGGATAAATTACACTTGGTCCATTTCTTACATCTAAAGAAACACACACATCGGTTTACAAAAAAAAAAAGAGAAACACACACATCATTTTTTTATTAGAAAATGTAATTCTAGTGTTTTTGTTTTCCTTATCTTGCTATTGTAACCTTAGGAATGATCTGTTTCTTGTATAATCGTGAAAATTGAGAAAATAAAAATAAAAGAATACGATGATGATAAATTTCAAAACTTGAAAATTTCAAATCTCATTCCACTAGGTTGCTGCCACCAAAAATCCATAACTCTTTAATGGGCTAGACATGCTATCTCTATAACAAATCAAAACTGGACCTGGATTGAAATATCTTGTCTGTTTCGGTTTAGATTGCTTGCCTGTTCAGCCTTGAACTTTTTTCTTTTGTTTAAATTTTAATAGAAAGGAAAATTAAAAACAAATTGGAAAAGAACCAAATTATCGATTAACTTCGATTCCTCTGCCTACTTTTTAAAAGTGTATTCAATTCTTTTTTTAAAAATCTTAAACCTAATATAAATATATTTATATATAAGTTTTATAAATCTTTAAGATATATATGCAATTAATGTTTCTCGTGATAAAAAATTTAAGATATATATGCAAATAATGTTTCTTGTGATCGAGTCTTTAAGATATATACGTAAACAATGTTTCTCGTGATCACTTTTCTTTTTCTTGATAATTCTTGTGATCGAGTCTTTAAAATATATACGCAAACAATGTTTCTCGTGATCACTTTTCTTTTTCTTGATAATTCTTGTGATCAGCTTTTATTGTAAAGTTAATGATAAAAATAAAATAATTCTTTAAAATATATTTGTTTACGTGACACTAGATCATATTTTTCAGTCGTAATCATTAGCGATCAAATGTATGATCCAGACAAAAGAATAATATAATATCAAAAAAATATAAGTTAAGAAAAAATTAAATTAAATTATATAAAACAAACCAAATAAAAATAATCAAAATTAACTAAAATTAATTAATTAAAATACAATAAATAAACTTATAAAAATTACACCAAGTCTATTTAGTTAATGCTAATCTAATTAAATTAGATAATTCTAAATAAATTAATTGTACTCAAATTGAATTAGATTCTATTTTTTTTTGACAACTAATTAGATTCGAAATTTATTAATTAGAAATAAATTAAAGTAAGTAAAAGAAAGAATTAAATATTACATTAATTATTTTCTATAATTTATTATCTTTAGGTTTCATAATGTATATGTAATTTAGGATATGTAGACCAGAATTAATAAAATGAATTTTATATTAACACGTAAATAATAAAATACACAAAGTTGTCTTTATTTATTTTAAGTTCACAGCCCCCAAAATTGTCATAGATCGGTCCCTTTTGTTTTTTGTTTTCTCGTTTTAGGGTTTCTTCTTCTTTTTCTCAATTTCACCCAAAATTAAATCTTTCTTCAGAGAGAGATTTACAAAAATTTAATTCCCCCAAATCCGAAACCCAAAGTGTATATCTTTCCTTTTGGGTTTGTTTTCTTCTTCTTCTTCTTCTCGATTCTTTCAAACCATTCGTCCTCAGATTCTGATTTTGACCGGAGAAATTCATATTCTCCGGCGACTCTGAAGCTATAATAAATCCAATTCTCCGGCGACATCGTCTGTGAAACATGGAGGGAATCACTCATGCTATACCTCGTACTGTTGAAGAGGTCTTTAGCGACTTCAGAGGTCGACGAGCTGGTCTTATCAAAGCCCTCACTAACGGTGAGAGTTTTCTCTCTCTCCTTCTCTCTCACTTTGTCCGATTCTGGTTTTATGAATAAAAATCCTGTTTTTATGGGGTTTTTGTTATTTTCGTGAGATTTGACGATTCTGGGTTTTGTGTTGTTGTATGCAGATATGGTGAAGTTTTACCAAACGTGTGATCCTGGTGAGTTATTTCTTCACCAGTGTTATATATATTATTAGTCTTGCTTAGCTTCAAATTGTGTTTAAATCTCTCTATTGGGTTAGCTTCGAATTTATTATTATATCCTTTTATTGTTCTATAGGGTTGTGTCCATTGGTATCTTGAGTTAAGATGTCAGTTTAAAAGTAAAAGCTTTTGTCTTTTGGTTTTCTAGAGTACAGATATGATTTTGCTATATCTCAACCTATTTGGAGACTTTGTTTTGTGATCTTCTACATATTATTAGCATCTAAAGATTGAGTTGTGTGGTTTCTCTTAAAGTTTTTTTCATCCTTGTTCATGCAGAGAAGGAGAACTTGTGCCTCTATGGGCTTCCAAATGAGACATGGGAGGTTAATCTCCCTGTCGAGGAAGTTCCTCCTGAGCTTCCTGAACCAGCTTTAGGCATCAATTTCGCTAGAGATGGCATGCAAGAAAAGGACTGGGTATCTTTGGTTGCCGTTCACAGCGATTCATGGCTTCTTTCTGTTGCATTTTACTTTGGTGCACGTTTTGGATTTGGTAAGAACGAGAGGTAAGATTCTCTCTTCAACAGCTTCAGTCTCTTGAGGGTTGCAACTTTAATATATATGTGGTAAGGTGATGATGCCAATTTAGAATCTGCATGTTTAGTCTCTTGGTGCCTGTTAATAACAATCTCTCTGTCTCGCTTTTTTTTTGTTTTTTTAACTCAATTGATCTTGTTTTATGGGTTGGATTCTGTTAAAATCTTATTGCAAGTCGTTTTCCGTTTCTGCATTTTGCTTCATGAGACAGATTTGAAGGGACAAGTGTTATGATTCACCCCAAACCGGATCAATGTTATTGAGATATATATTGGTCCATAGATGTGATTTGTGCCTCTAATTCTGATCAGTTTTTCTTGTGTTAGTCTAGTGCAGGATCACTGTTATTTGGCCTAGGCAGTTTGCACTGAATTGTAGCTTTGCAACACTCATTGAATCAGTTAGCTAATAAATTAAGTTAAAAGGAAGTTTAAGCAGAACGAGTTGGGGATTCTGAATTTTATATTGAAAGGAAGTTTGAGCTGAATGAGTTGGGGATTATGGATTTTTCTTGGGTTTTGATCATGAATCAAAGTCTCTGTATGTGTGGTTCTATTGGAATTAAGTTTGTTAGAGCAGTTTGGTTATTACTTGCCTTTCAGCTTATGCGATGAACCGATTCTTTTTCAGGAAGAGGCTGTTCCAGATGATAAACGAGCTGCCAACCATCTTCGAAGTTGTGACCGGCAATGCAAAGCAGTCCAAGGAACTATCTGGTAACAACAACAATAGCAAAAGCAAATCTAGTGGCGTCAAGGTATCTCTTCTGTTTCTCCATTTTAAACAAATATATCTCTGTGTCTCCCTGCTAAATTTTATCTCTTTGTAATTCCTCAGAAGCAGTCTCGCCAAACCGAATCTGTCACAAAGGTTGCAAAGATGCCATCGCCACCACCAAAGGATGAAGATGAAAGTGAAGACGAGGAAGAAGACGATGAACAAGGTGCTGTTTGTGGCGCTTGTGGAGACAGCTACGGTACAGATGAGTTCTGGATTTGCTGCGATGCATGTGAGAAATGGTTCCATGGGAAATGTGTGAAGATAACACCTGCAAAAGCAGAAAACATCAAGCATTACAAATGCCCAAGTTGCAGTAACAAGAGATCCAGACCTTGAAGTTCAATAATCAATTTGAAAAAGGTAAAACGAGTTAGGAGAAAATTGTGGAAGAAGGAGATGAAGGCTCCCAGTTTATAAGAAATTGCCAGTAAAAGGGACTTAGAAGATGTAAGAAGGTTAAAAAATAAGATACTTCTTTTTTACTCTATTGCTTAGTCTTTTATTGTGGGTTTAAGACTATTTATAATTTGTGTATGTCTTTTCATTTCTTTTCTTTTCTTTTGGATTTTTTGTTGTTGTTAATGTTAATTCTACTAGTACTAATTTGTTTGGTCTGTTTAAGATATTATTTTAGTTTGATCAGTAATTTGCAAAAATTGTGAAACTGTTATGTGGTTTTTTATAGTTTTAAACATCGTTTATCTCATACTCTTGTGTACCAATATATTGTTGTGTGTTGACTGTTGAGAACTTGAAAGTATTTACACGAGAGAATGAAGTTGACAGATTCTGACAGCCCAAAACTAAATTACTTGACTAGGTCAATTTGAGCCTAAGGTTAGACAATGATTTGTGTTTCGGTATTCGGTAAGCGTATGCCATTGTCATTATCATCACAAGAAGTAAAGACCATAAAGAGACAGGGTCACAGGGGCCTCCCAGTATCTAACAAAACCGTTGCAAGTGCTTTTATTAGGCCTTTTTTTTTTTTGTTTTATGCTAATGTTTGCATGCAAACTATAAAAGCATTATTTAAAGAACCCAACCTTTGCCTAAAAAAATAAAAAAGAACCCAACCTATAAGTAAGCCATAAGCTTTCTTTAATGCCAATTCTAAATAAACTCAAATAAGTAAACAAACTTGTCATCTTCAGATATACCACATATTTCGTGTTGTTGATATATGTTTGGTAATATCACTAGATCGATCAATGTCAATCTATTCATTCTCAGTTAAAGCTTTGAGCCAAAATCAAGATGACAATAATAAAGGTCATGACCAAAATTAATCTGTTGAACCACAATTTTTTGGTAGTGGATATATTTTTCGTTTCTGTTGCTAAGTACCGTACGACTAGATTTTAATATCAAAAAAGCTCACCTTCAAACCTAAAATATAAGTTACAACTTACAATTAGTTGAATTTTGTTCCAAATTTGGTATGAAGACGAATCAAAAAAGAAGAAAAAAAAAAACCAAAAAAAAAACCCAAAACATAAAGCATTGTAGTGAATATATTATGTTTGATATTCAAAAGCTAACTGTACTATGATTATATAAGGTTTTATTATTAGAATTTATCGGATTTCAGACGCTCTTAAAATTGTGGTTATATATTCTTGTCGTCATCGTCGTCCAATCTAGGATTTGTCTATTCAGATAGTGAAATTGCATGTTATTTTCTTCTTTCTAAACCTGTACGTGGGATGTATCTAATATTCTTGTGGATTACCAAAAATATAATAACTAGTCTTCTTATAAGAATTAAGAGATCGAGTCTCCCAAGTCCAAATCCATATTTTTGGTAATGATGCTATAAAAAAATATGATATGTGAAGTAAAACTACGTACGGCGCATTATCCTTGTAGATAGAGTTGACAAAAAGAAGAAATTGTTATAATTAGATTGCAATAATTGGGATTTAAGACATGGTTTGTAAGTGGTGAGTTATCAATGTGTACGTCCACATGATTTTCCATCTAATCCTTTTATAAACTTTATAATGTTTGACCAAATCATTGAAAATTAGCTCAAACTTTACCTTAGGTTAGTTACGTAACGTTATTAATAATTTGCTCTGGTGGTCACAGTTATATATCAGTTACAGACAGTATATTTAATATTGATATTTTGGATTTAATAGAAATTACGTTATCAGAAAATGTTACCCCTTTTTTTGCATCAAAACTGTTCCTTAAATTAATAAAGCATTTTCTTTGATCAAAAAAATAATAATAATAATTAATAAAGCATTTCATTTTTCTCTATGCACGTAGAGATCGACATGAAGTAACAAGGGTGCTTGCTTTATGAATAACAACAACTGTCGTCAGAAAACAATAAAACGGAATCAAAACAATAATAGTAGTAAAATACTAATAGTATCAACAAATAGTCATGTGTGGATTACATTTTCTTCGGCGTATACAACGGACCAAACATTGAAACAGCTAGCACATTAGATTTTTACAGTAACGACATTTGTCAGTGCAAAAGACTCAGGGCTTTCATTGCTCGTATATATCAATTGCCGAATTTATTTGGTTCCATATCGTAGTTATGTACAATTGTATGTACAATTAGCTAGAAAATCCCATACTTATACCGGAATGTGGTTTTATGATCAGAAGACAGAAAGTAACATTTGTAGTTATCTTTCCTTTAATTCTGATTTCCGAACAATATGAAATGAGCATACAAGTTGTTGAAGCTATGACAAACTAATGTTGCAAGATTTTTTGTTTATTTAGTTTTCATTATGTTTTTCGATTGCAAGTTGTTTTGATTACAAATAATTACAAGGAGGACTAGGTTAGGTTTTATGAGAAACCCTCTAATCTTTAAGTAAGTTTTTGAGTGCTTCTTAACAACGGTGGAGTTTTATTGATATATATATATATATATATATATATATATAGTAGACCATATATGATGTATTATTTGGTTTAATTACCAGAAATAAAAGACCATATATGATGTATTATTTGGTTTAATTACCAGAAATAAAAGTCTTTAATAAAAAATATTCAAGAAAACATAAAAGTCTTTTTATTGCTCTAGCTGATATCCTCTCTGGCACAACCATCGAGAAAGCTCTTCCTGGCGGCGCTGAGACCGATCGGCGTTGCTGGGCTCTGGTTCTGTAAAATTTGTTTTTTTCTCTGTTCATAAAGTTCTGGTACAGTCCGTTTTCTTTTTACCGGAGTCTCCTTGAGATTTCAGATCTCAACTCTGACGATGCGTGAGCTTCATCCCCTTACCCTCCTTCCTCCACCTCCGACTACCTCTCTCGGTGAACTTGCTTCTCTGACCCTGCAACCGCCCCCACAAATCCTTGACCGCTCCGGTAACCTTGAATTCTATCCCTCGATCTGGCGCATCCCGCAATCAATCGCAACAACTCTCCGCTCCTCGGATCTACATCCACTCTCCAAGTGTTTTACTTGGATGCAGATGGACGGGAGCTTTGTTTTGATGTCGGAGCCATGGAAGATCTTGGCAATGATTTCACAACTCCGGCGCTCTCTGTTTCCCCGTTTGTTACTTCTCTGGCCTAGGTTTGTTCTCCATTCATAACTCAGTTGCCTGGTAGATAGGTTACTTTGGTTAAACTATGGCACACCCCTGAACTGGTACCTAATCCAACCCCATTTCGATAACATTATATCACGATCAAATCTGTTAGTATCGGTGTTTTCTGCTTGGTCAAGTCGAGTTAACCTCGGTAGCAGAACACTTGATCTTTCTAGGATGATTGAGAATCATTTGTGTCGAGACCAGTGTGTATCCGGGTTTGGTCTGAACTCTACTCTTTCCCACCCTAAGAAATCTTTGGTTAGTTTATTGGTTTTTTTAGTCCGAAGACTGATTTTGAACCTTAAACCACCATTGTTGCTAGAATGGCATAGGAGTCTTTTGAAAACCATGTTAATCGGATACCCTAGATATGATCCCACTTATGGAGTTTGCTTGGTGAAGTTTGGCATTATGATCCCACCTCTATGGAGTGGGGGTTACCGATGTTTCACCAACTCTCTACCTATACCTCACCAAATCTCAAAGATCTTTAAACCGCAAACCAACTAATTGTTGAAGTCCTGCATATAATCTTGAAGACTAGTGGCATTATGACCCTCAGTCCAAGGAGGAGTGGTTACCACAACCTCATCAAGTCCTGCTCTATCAACCGTAGACCAACAACTACCTCTGTAGTAACCGGTTATCAGAGCCACAGCTCCCCTGCTCGACCCTTTGGCAATACAGCTTTACCATTCTCATCTCCGCCAAGTCTTCAAAGATTCAAGACAATGGATTTCTACTCCTTTGACTTGTTTATGGAGTCTGCATCGGTTTGCCTTGACCTCACAAGTTCCATGCTGCTTTCTAGCATGTGGTTCATAGCTCTCAAGCTCTTCACATCGAATGCTCCTATCTATCCTTGTACTTTTATTGCTATATGCTTTGGTTTTTCTTACTCTATGTTGTATTTTAGTCAATACTTGCCTTGTATGTTACTTTCTATTTAACGGAATGATAATATCTCTTTGATAATAATAAAAATATATATATATATATATATATATATATATTCTATTGAAACTGAAACAGAAAACTAAAGTGCTGATATCCAAATATATCATATTTTTCATGCTAATGTTCCTTAAAATACAACTAAAATTTGATAATAATATAAGAGCAATAGAAAAATAGTATGACATCAGTACATAAGATGATACCCTATAAAAGCAAAACGCACGTCACGAAAAAAAAAGAAGTAATTATTCAACAAACACTATCTATGACTATATATAGTCATAAAAGCTACTAACATTCAACAACCTAATTTATTCTCATCGTTGTTGTATTATTTTTTTTGGATAATTATTTTTATTCTCCTAGTCCTAGTTATGATAATCATAAATGGTTCATTCACATACCACACCAATATTTTTTAAAAAGAAAACAACATAAAATTCAAATTATAAATGTTAACAGTTATTACACAATGAATCTATATATTCTTTATTTAATTATTGTATTATGAAAATTTATTCAACATAACCCGTAGAATAAGGATATAACGCTTATTGAGTTTGAATAGAAATTTGAAAAGCATTAAAGAAATTAGTCTAGTTGAAAATTTACCTTAATGTATAAATTATTCCTTACATTAAGGTAACCTTTCTTTGTTCTTACCCTTTTTTCAACTTACCATTTATAAATGAAATTATAATCATTTTCATTAATAACATCAAACTGTTCCCTATTCATCATTTTTTTAGTTGTTTCCTTCGTTTAAACTAAATTTATCTTGTTTTTTTTCCTTACTAAATTTATCAAAATTATTACTGACACATTTCTTTTAGTAAAAAACAGCTTTAATAACAACAAACAACAAAAAAATACATACATTGACGCACACGAAAACAGAGTCACACTAGACAAGGCTTTGACGAGACCCGAGCCATAGCTGATTGAATCCACACTTTCTCCGGGAGTGTTTTTCACAGTTTTCACTTTTCACTTTTCTTACCCACAAAAATAATAAAAATCAATTCCATTTTTAAATTGAAAATATTATTCTCTCTCTCTCTCTTTCTCTCTCTCTCTCGCTTTCCTTCATGCTCTCTCCATCGCAGTCACAGGTCAGTTCCGAGATTTCATCATTCTTTTTGTTCCACCGCCGGCCATGTATTTATAATCATCCCTAAACCGTAGAGCTCCGGCGAACTCTCTCTCTGGAAGAAATAAACAAGTAGCTTCTATTTCTCTTTGCTTCTTCCTCTTAGTGTTTTCTTCGATTTTTCTTAGTTTTGAATCCTGGATCTACTGTTTTACGATTCGTTTCCATGGCGTTGTTCTGATTCTTTTATCTTCTTATTTGCTTGAAGCATTTCCACATTTTGTTTTTGAAATAATGGCACTGGAAACGCGAAGCTGAGAGAAGGAGGAGGGAAAAAAAAATGTCAGGTTCGAGAGTATCGGATCTGAGTAAATTGCATCTGATGAAGAAGGAGCTGACTCAAATCAGAAAAGCTGGCCGTGTTTTACGCGATCCAGGCACTACTTCCTCCTGGAAATCTCCTCTCGATTCCTCGAGATCCGTCGCCGTTTTGGACCTTCCGGCGGCGAGTAGCAGAAACGCTGGGAGTTCGAGTCAGTTCCCGATTCGAGGAGAGAGTAGCAGTACTAATCGTGGTAAAGAGAAGAAGGTGTTCTTGTATAACTGGAAAACTCAGAAATCTTCTAGTGAGAAAAGTGGATTAGCTAATAAGAATCATGTTAAGGAAGAAGAAGAAGAGGCTTCTTCGTGGACACAAGCTAGTGTCAATGATGATGATGTGAGTGATGCTAGGAACGGTGGTGATTCCAAGAGTGATTCATATCTTGGAGTGGGTTTTAGGTGTAGAGATACGAGTCTAGCCTCACAAGGTTTGTCTAAGGTGAGGAAGAGTAATGTTGGTTGTAGCAAGAAGAAGAAGAAGAGTAAGAAAAAAACTAGCTCGTCTCGTTTGGATTTTTTGTCGAAGTATCATCAACCTAGAGATGATATTGTTTCTACTAGAAAATGTAATCCTGGATCTGGTTTAGCTGTAAGGAGAGGAGATTCTGCTGAGTTATCTGATGATACAGAGGAGGATTTGAGCAAGGTGACTGGTGCGTCTCCTTTGCTTTTGAAGCTTCAGCATAAGAACTGGTCACGTTCTTCTTCTAAATTGTTGACATCTAATAGAATAGAGGATTCTTCTTGTACTTATAATAGCACACCGGCTTTATCTACTAGCTCGTACAATATGTATGCTGTTCGTAATCCTAGCACTGTTGGATCTTGGGATGGTACCACGACTTCGCTGAATGATGGTGACGATGAGTTGGATGATAACCTGGATTTACCAGGGAGGCAAGGTTGCGGCATTCCGTGTTACTGGACGAAGAAGGCGATGAAACATAGAGGTGGATGCAGAAGTTGCTGCTCTCCATCATTTTCGGATACTTTGAGAAGAACCGGAAGTAGCATTTTGTGTGGGAGTCAATCTGTGTATCGTAGGCATAATAGAAATTCTTCTGGAGGGTATAGTAAACAAAAAATTTCTTCCAGAAGTGCACAAGGTGTTTTACCTTTACTCACGTACGGCGGTGATGGTAGAGGAGGGTCTTCTTTAGGAACCGGGCTTAGTGATGACGAGCTTTCTACCAATTACGGAGAGCTTGATTTAGAGGCTCAGAGTAGATTAGACGGGAGGAGGTGGTCTACTAGTTATAGAAGTCAAGATGGTTTGGAGGCTGTTGCGTTAGATGAAGAAGGAGAAGAAGGAAGTACACCGGAAACAATCCGAAGCTTCAGCCAAAAGTACAGACCAATGTTTTTTGAGGAATTGATTGGACAGAGTATAGTGGTTCAATCATTAATGAACGCTGTGAAAAGGAGTAGGATCGCTCCTGTTTATCTTTTCCAGGGTCCTAGAGGAACTGGTAAAACATCAACCGCAAGAATTTTTTCAGCCGCCCTGAATTGTGTGGCCACTGAAGAATTGAAGCCTTGTGGATACTGTAAAGAGTGCAATGATTTCATGTCTGGGAAAAGTAAGGATTTTTGGGAACTTGATGGAGCTAATAAGAAGGGAGCTGATAAGGTAAGGTACCTTATAAAAAACCTACCGACGATACTTCCACGGAATTCCTTAACGTACAAGGTTTTTGTGATAGACGAGTGTCATTTGCTACCATCGAAGACGTGGCTGTCTTTTGTTAAGTTTCTTGAGAACCTTCTGCAGAAAGTTGTCTTCATATTTATAACGACTGACCTTGACAATGTTCCTCGGACCATTCAGTCAAGGTGCCAGAAGTTCCTCTTTGATAAACTCAAAGATTCTGACATAGTAGTGAGACTAAAGAAAATTGCTTCAGACGAAAATCTTGATGTAGACTTGCATGCGTTGGACCTGATTGCTATGAACGCGGATGGCTCACTTCGGGATGCTGAAACAATGTTGGAGCAGCTGAGTTTGCTGGGAAAACGCATTACCACTGCTCTCGTAAACGAGCTCGTAAGTCTTTCTAATTCTTCTATGTAACCGTGCATTGGAAAAAAAAGTAAATTTAATTAATGTGAAAAAATGTGGCAACATGTTTTTGTGCAGGTGGGTGTTGTTTCAGATGAAAAATTGTTGGAACTCTTGGAATTAGCATTGTCTTCTGACACCGCAGAGACCGTAAAGCGAGCTAGAGAGTTGTTGGATCTTGGAGCTGACCCAATAGTCTTGATGTCTCAACTCGCCAGTCTTATCATGGATATAATTGCTGGTACATACAAGGTCGTAGATGAAAAATACAGCAACGCCTTCCTTGATGGACGAAACTGTAAGTTCCATCCAGCAACGTATTTGAAATCCGTAGTGGTCATCTGTGCTAAAATATTAGCTTTTTGATGCGTTATGATCTGTTAGCTTGTTTAGATCATTTGCCCATTCCATTTTTTCTCACACCCTTAATCCAATTAATCTTGTGAGAGCAATACTACTCTTTATTATGAGTCTTTAACCACTTTTTCTGATTTTGGCAAAATCCTTTGCTTTGTTTTTGTAGTGACTGAAGCGGATATGGAGGGACTAAAGCATGCTTTGAAACTTCTTTCTGAGGCGGAGAAGCAGCTTAGAGTTTCTAATGACCGTTCAACATGGTTCACAGCAACTTTGCTACAGCTTGGGTCAATGCCTTCTCCTGGCACCACACATACAGGAAGTAGTAGAAGGCAAAGCTCTAGAGCAACCGACGATGCGTCAAGCATTTCTAGGGAAGTGATGGCTTACAAACAGAGAATCGGAGGGCTTCACTTTAGTAAGTCAGCATCCCCAGCTTCGGTTATAAGAAGGAACGGGAATCCTTCCCATGAAGCGAAAGCATTCTCCAGGGTTATCGATAACAACTGCTATAAATCCTCGTCATCTAGCGAGATTATAGAGAGCGAAGCTTCCATCGCCTCACATGACAATAGCATCGCAAGCACCATGATGCTTAATCAAAGAAGTTCAGAGAAACTTAACGATATATGGAGAAAATGTATAGAAAGATGTCATTCCAAGACATTGAGGCAGCTGCTCTATACTCATGGGAAACTTATATCGATCAGTGAAGTTGAAGGTAAAAATCCAAAGAGTTTATATATCTTTTCACTTTTAAAATTTTTGCATCCTTAAAAAGATGGATATGCTTTGCAGGTATTCTAGTTGCTTATATCGCGTTTGGGGAAACCGATATCAAATTGAGAGCTGAAAGGTTTCTAAGCAGTATTACAAACTCGATCGAAATGGTACTAAGGCGAAGCGTAGAGGTCAGGATAATCCTCTTGCCTGAAACCGAGTTACTCGTGGTCCCTCACCAAACCCGGAAACAAGAAATGACAAACAAAAGTGGGCATCTAAATAGCAGCATCGCTGGTTTAAATGCTGAATCAGATGCTGAAGTTGGTAGCAGCGAGGAAAGCAGATCAAAACTCCCAATGCAAAGGATAGAATCGATCATCCGAGAACAAAGATTAGAAACCGCATGGTTACAAACTGCTGATAAAGACACACCTGGATCAATAATACGGGTAAAACCCGAAAGGAATCAGATTCTACCTCAAGAAGAAGACACTTATCGCCAACAACCTAATGTAGGTTCTGCTATTTCTTCTTCTGGACTAACCCCACACCATTGGGTAGATGATTTAAACAATGAAGTTAAGCTTTTGAGAATCGGCGACAATGGTGAGCTTCAGGAGAATCTAACCGGTAAAAGAGGAGAGAACTGTCCTCTTTCCCCAAGCTTACTTCATAATACTAACTTCGGAAACAACAAAGACAATCTGTAAGTTTCCTCACTCTGATCCTTTTCGATTTAAACTGTCAAAAGAAAACCAAATAAGATCTTGTATTGTCATAATAATATCATGAACATTTTGGCTTTGGTTGTGTAGAGGAGGATACGAATCAGGATCAGGAAGAGTTGGTTGTAATATATTATTTTGTTGGAACACAAACAAGACTCAGAGACGAAGCAAGGTTTGTGTTAACAACTCGAATCGATTCCTTCTTTCCGATGTTTAATTTTTTTTTCTCATTTATTTTTGTTTTGCGGATTTGATTAGTCGAAACAGGTTAAGGGAACTCCTGTTCGTTCCCGGAGAAATCAGAAGAGTCGATTCTCTCTGTTTAATGGATGTGCTAAGCCAAGGAAAGCAGAAGGTAACAACATTAGAAGATGAAACTAAGTTTCTCAAATCGTGATAACAAAATTGTTCCCTCAAGCTCTAATTTAGCATATGTTCTTCCACTTCCACATAGTTTTTCTATTCGATAATGATATTATGTCAAAGGACAGTTTTAATTTATTTACTGTAAAGTTCCTATCCTATGGGGTTTCAACAACTCCATTTTTGTTATCTATCTTATAAAACTTCAAAAATGTTACTATGAAATAAAGAATCGACCAATAGGTTAAGCTTGAGCAATAGTTTTCAAGTTTTTGTTTTCATTTCTCAAAACAAGAACTATTGTTAAGGACCTTTAACGAAACACAACAGTGCAATAAATTCTAAAGGGACTTTATGCTAGGCCAACCATTTTTATGCTAGGCTAACCATTTTCATTCACAACTCAAAATACGAAGATGAACATGAAGCTCTCTACGGACTACGATACCATTGGTTACCCTACTTCCTCATGCATCTGGCTACTTTCCACAAGGGACGACATTTTGTCCAAGCTAGGACTGAGCCTTTTTCTCTTACACCATATCCTAAATTCGAAAGTCGAAACCAACTTTGAACAGATCCATCGACCACTGCTTTTCCCAGCTGAACCAATTCTTTAATTTCACCAAAGCAGGATCCGAAGATTGATGGGAAGCAGTTCCCAATTCGACCTTAATTGTTCTCCGGGTTTCCAATATCCCTAACGCTGGACTCATTCATATAATGTATAATAAGAGATCTATCTATTATATAAAGAGACGATTGTGTCTCATAAGGGTAAGCCCCATTCTTTTTTACACAGATTTTACAATACTATTTTATTTGATACTTAGGCTGGTGAAAAAAAAAGCTCATTTATCGTTTCCCTATCTATGAATCCCCTATAAACAATACATATTTGTTTACAATCTCACGTATTATTGAATTGTTGACTAGAAAACTCAGCACCCAAAGAAGCTTTTACCTTGTGGTTTTCCATTTTATTAGGGTTCCTCATTCTCATCTATTATTACTTCTTTGTCACACGTGAATGTATTTGTATAGCCATCGTTTATAATTTCATGTAAACTTTGCCTCAGGTTTGTTTTTTTATTCATGCATTAGTTTAATGTCTCCTTTCTATGACACGTTCGTACGTAGTAGAAATATTGTACTTTCTTTACCATTCAGAAAGAGTTACGACAACTATTTTTGTAGAATATACGATTTCTACGTTTTCTTTAATGGACCTATACATGATCTCATCATTGAAAAACAAAGTATACAAAGAAAAAAGTAAGAAACATTATACAAGATAGCAAGCGTGTTGCTCAGATCAGATCCGAGTGGGATCAGCGAAGCGATAAGAGAAAGACCTAGAAAGATTCTCAGGTTCATCGTGGTCGTGCCACCCTGGCCCTTGATCAAAATTCAAATAGTAATCGTAAGGGTCATAAGCCACGACCTTAGCGGAAGAAGAACGAGGAGAAGGCAACAGCTTAAGCTTCATCAACAAAACCTTCCACTTAGACGACTTAGACAAGACTCTTTCTCTTCGTTGTTGTTGCTTCTGTTCTCTACAACTCTTACTGTATCTTCCGCTTACAATTGTCTCTCTGTAAGATGAAGCGGTTGATGCCACGTTCCATCTCTTCTTGCTTGGAGATTCAAACATCATTAAGCTGCTGAATATATTTTCTGATTAGTGCAATTTTTTGTTTTCTTTTATGAGAAAGAGAGAGTCACATTAGAAGATCTTGGCCAGCCACTTTGCTTAACCTCTCTCATTCTCCTTAAACTTTTTACCTAGGTTAATTACATCCATATATATACTACTACTTTTAACCTATCTGCTAGATTTTGTTTTTCTCATTAACAACATACAAAATAGCCCATATAACATTCGGGCTTTACATATTATATAACACATGCCCATCAACCGAAACTGATACAACAACTGAAGAGCCAAACCGTAAAATAGAAGAATCTTGTCTTTCTTTACCATATTAAGCTATGTGATCATTCATGAACATTGAGTGAACTCTACAAGGTTTATGAATATTTTCCTGTCATAAAATTAATAAACATAAAAAGAATCCTCTAATGATACCTCATGATGAGTCCTCGCTCAAGATTCTCTCAGCGAGCAGTAAATCATCAGGTGTTGTAACCTGCAATGGAGGAGACAATTTTAGCAATAAATAAGATCCATAGTTGTAAAAAAAGAAAACGTAAGTTATAGTGTTTGTTTACCTTGATGTTTGTATAAGATCCTTGAGTGACATAAACTGGATGCTTGAGGTATTCAACAATCGAAACATCATCTGTTACCTCTAGCCCTTCTCTGTTTTAGATATAGAACACAAATATTAAGCAGTCATTTTTGTATTTTAATCCAGACCTCAATCAGTTTAAGGTACACACACCTTTTCACAAGCTCGAAACCTCTCTTCAATAGCTCAGGTTTGATCACCTAGCGAAAAAAGATACATTGAAGTTGGTTTGAAACCAAAAACCAATCAGCAAAGAATGAAAAATAATGTAAAACCTGTGGTGTCTGCATTTCCCAAAGGGTTTTTCTGTCGAGAGTTTTCACCACAAGCGATTCAGAGTTGACCTGCATATCACAATGGAACAAGTCTAATATCGAAATTGAGAATATGACCGAAAGAAACTAACACTAGATTTTGGCCAAATAAATTGAAGACTTCGTACCTCTTTGATTGTAGCTTTAGCAGGAACACCAAGTACGGCTGCTCCAACCGCACAACCATCTTTAAGTACCTTCAATGAAACAAAACAGTTCAATAAAATTCTAAAGGGACTTCAAGAAATTTGTTTCATTCTCCTTAATCTTTCGCTACTTTTCATAAGCATACCTTCTCGACATCTTCAGTATTCACTAACGGTCTGGCAGAGTCGTGGATGCACACAAGCTCAGAGTTCACATCAATTTCCTGCGAGAAAATATTAAATTCGAAGCTTATATGAAGTAGAACAAACAGTTGTCGTATAATAATTTCTTTTAAGGAAAAGATTCATTGGATATGTTCATCAAAGGAATGAAGGTATGAACCTGAAGTCCACTGTAAACAGAATCTTGTCTTTCTTTCCCAGGAAGAGCAAATCTAAGATTAACATCAACAGATTCTTCATATTCTTAAGATCAAAAAAAAAAAAAAGGCTCAGTGTTATCTCTGGAATATCTCAATCAAAAAGACAACTAATGAGAGAAAGAGAGACCAAACCTTCAAAAATGTCTCGGAAAAATGGATCACAAACAACTACAATTTCCTTCACTTCAGGCATGCGTGAAAAAGTGAAAAAGCTTCAACAATCAAACATAAAATTTAACAAAGACAAAAGCAAGTTAGATCTCTTAACAAGAAAACTATACGTTCTTATGCTTTTAAATGGTACAATACTAATAAACAAGTAGACTTGACCAAATCGAAAACAACAAATTACAATTCTTCCATCAATCAGATGAGAGTGTTATTAGTTCTCAGACAGAGATTCAAACACATGAAAGACTTTACCAGTAACTGACTTGCAAGTACGAAATGTTACCTATACAAAGCAATTGGCTGACCCAAAAGTGGTATATACTGCTTTGGCATACTCATCTATTCACATTAACCAACAAATGCTAGCAAAAATGAGATTCCATATAAACAACTTGAGCATAAAGTTTGAAACTTTGAGACTAAGAATTAAAAAAACTTGCTTTCATTCGCTTGCCTTGACCTCCAGCTAAGAGAATCACCGAGACACTCTTCTCCTTCACAACAGTATTGCTCTAAAGAGACAATAAAAAAAACTTAAACTAGAGAGCAAAAAGCTTCAAAAATTTTGAGTTAATTACAAATTCTGAACTTACATTATCAAATCCAGTAGACGAAGAACACCTGATTGAAATTGATTGAGCATCTCTTCTGCTAACCCTTCTCGAAAGATCCAGTTTTTGAACTGAAGCAACATTCGGAAACAATAGAGTATGAGAGAGATTGCCTTGGGAGCGATAGCTAAAGCCCAGAGAAACTGAGCTCGGTTTGACTGCAAACTTCGGACATAGAAATGCCGGAGATGTAATGAAGCCAAGATTCGCTTGAAGCATCGCCATGTTTTTTTAACTTATCTCGCCGGAGAGGAGAGATGATGAAAACTCTCAGTTCATCGGCGAAACCAGTATATATATAGGGCCAACGAAAACATTAAGCCCATTAATATTGTGGGCTTTTAATAAGGCCCATTAGTCAAAACAACAAAAACAACACATCAAAGCGAAAACAGAGAATGAAAAAAACGTAGAAACCGACGACGAAGACCGGAGGAAAAAAAAATGGCGAAACCGTTGGGAACAACCGGAGAATTTTTCAGGCGAAGGGATGAGTGGAGGAAGCATCCGATGCTATCGAATCAAATGAGACACGCACTTCCAGGTCTCGGAATCGGTGTTGGTGCCTTCTGCGTTTACCTCGTCGGTGAGCAGATCTATAGCAAACTCATGGCACCATCTACTCAATCATCGCACCAGAAACAACCTGCTCCGTCTCACTGAGAGAGATAGAGAGAGCCATTAGGTAATTTCTCAAATCTTCTCGAATGCTTTTTATAGGTTTTGATCCTAATCGATTTTGACTTCTCTGTGAAAGATTGGGGGAAAACAAACTTTAGAAAATGTTACGTTTTCAGGATGATAGATTAAGATTTGTTGTATATCATTTAGGATTTAGAATCCTTGAATCAAGTTCTTGTAGTGAATCAGAGTTAAACACAGCTTTAATGTTCCAGTTATTGGCAATGGCTGATGTGTGTGTATTGATTGGTCTGAGATGAATCCATTCCTTTGCAGTTTGTATAAGCAAAAGCTGAATAAACAATACAACATAGTAATTAGAGTGAGAACAAATGGTTCTGGCTTTTTGAATCTTGATTCATCGGTCACATGCTTATGGTTATGGCAATCAGTGATTCTCTTTCAGGGGAACTCTTTAAAGTTTACAGCTTTGATGTCAGTTGTTAGCATTGCTAGTTAGTTTTGATCAATAGATAGGTAGGTAGATTTTATTTTTTCTTCATTTTGTTATCAACATGCCTTTTGTTTTCGATTGAGTTAAAGGCTTTCAGATCATGTGTTAATAATGGCTGTATAACAGTAGCTTTCTGTTGTCTCTTTGCTTTTATACTAATGATCTGAAAGATTGGTGTTTTTGTATCTTCTCTTCTATGAGACCTTCTTTGGTTTTGGCTCTGAATCTTTTGTTTGTAAAAAAGGTTGTAAACTAATAAAAATTACTCATCTTGATGCAGATTGTTTCGAACTGTGGCAGATAAAAGAGCTGTGAGGGATTCACATTTTACCGTTTTTCTTGGATTGTCTCAATAAAGCTGTGTGAATGAAAGACAAAGACTCTGATCTCTCTCTCTGTTGAATGTTGTATAATCTTCTTGTATGACAGTTTTCATTGTGTTCTCGTTGTGTTTTGTGTTGTCTTTGCTTAATAAGAGTTCTTCGGAGATGACAGTTTAAGATATTGCCTCTATTGTAATAGAAACAGGCATTTTTAAACTAGGTCATTTTTGTGCGTTTTCATGTTTTACACTCAAGAAAATAGTTTGTTTATAGATTGACAGCAATATTCCATAAAAGTACACCAAGTATTTATGAAATTTTCTCTAGATTGAAATGTATCTAGTCGAAAATGTGGTTCTAAGCGTCTCTCCTTCGCCTCTAGATCTCATTAATGAAGACTTTTAAAACGCGTCTAGTGATCCTTTTTAATTGGCGACGGTTAAAGAGCCTTCACTTCACTACTGAGATCTTGATGTCAAAAATACAATCAAATATGAAATATATATATATATATGTTTGAAGAGAGGTAAAGAGAAAGAAGACTCTTGAAAGTTTGAAACATTTATGTTTGGAGAGATGTAAAGGGAACCAACGTGCCAATGTCATATAGGTTTGACTACCTTCAGACAAATGTAAAAACTCAAGCTGTAACCAAAAACCAAATTAAAACATACTGTATGTCTGTATCCAGTGGTGAACCCAGAAAATTTTTTTACCCAGGTCATAAATAAAAAAAATGACTGATAGTATAGTGTGGAAGATTCGGATCTTGGTTTGGGGAGATCAACAGTGCGAAAAATGACCAACCATGCAACTGAAACTTCACAACTTTACATGCAAAAAACGTTATCTCAAAGTTTTACCCGGTCAATTGACCTTCCCAAGCTCTATGTGGGTCCGCTACTGTCTGTATCTATATCATATATGTAGCATGAAAGTCATAACATATACAGTAGAATCATCATCAAATCTTGGAATTTGTCTCTAAGTTTTCTCTCGCCAATGAAATCATTTTTTTCCGCAACAACAAATATAACTTTATTGCTATATATTTACAACATAAAATTCTAGTCAAAGATTTATCATACGGTCTTTTTAATCACAACATATAATACTAACCCGAAAAAAAATGTTATCTTGATTTATGTTATTTTTGTCACAACATTTTAAATAAAGAAACTAAGGTAAACATTATCAAACATAAATCAAAAATAGAAAGGTGATCGTGAAGCTCTCCTCTGTAACTAGCCGTGGGCATAGGGAGCGGGTTTCGGGTCGGATAATTTGGGTATCGGATAAAATGGATATAGATTCTAATATCTATATGGATTATTAAACATTGACGTTCGGATGTCGGATTGGGTTCGGATCGGACAATTCGGATATCGGGTAAAATGGATATGGATTCTAATATCCATACAGATAATTTATTAAATGTCGGATCGGACTTCGGGTCGGATATTCATAAATCGGATACATATTTAAGATATTTCATACCCGATTGTTCTTTGGAAATGTGAACAATCTGAGACTTAGAAAATAAAACAAGCTAATAACATCCTCAAATGTTTAAAACCATGTCAATAACAACCAAAAAATGTGAAAACCATGCCAATAACATCCAAAAAAAGTAAAAAACCAAGACAAGAACATCCTAAGAGTTTAAAACCAAAGTAAATCATCATCCAAAAGAACAAAGATGAGTAAAAAGATAAAAGAGAATTGAAAGTAGTTCAAGTAATGCATTGTCGAGGACCTCAAGGATGGGTTTAGCCTACATCAAGTCTTCTAGTTTAAGTCTTGACATTTAAACTCTGAAAAGAAAGAGAAATAGTAAGTGATAAGTGTTATCCATTAAAACTACTAAGAATGAATAAAGTCGGTTTGGCCATACCTTTTTCAGGTTTATCAAGCAGTTCAATGTCGACAAGCAATTGTGTATTCATAACAACTCCTTTCTCACCTAAGTGATTCTCATTCTTCATCCACTGCTGTGTGCATATCAAAACTTCCACCCTGTAATGAGTTAAACAACTTCTGTGTGGCTCTATGACCCTCCCACTAGTACTAAATGCACTTTCAGATGCAACTGATGACACCTGCATTGCAAGAACATCCCTAGCTATTTCTGACAAAACAGGATACCTACCACTATTGAGCCTCCACCAAGACAGTACATCCCACTCTGATCCAACAATAGTTCTAGGATTTTCAACCTTTTCCTTTAAATATACATCCAACTCATCCCTACCATCATCAACCCCAATCTCATCAACCAACTCCTTATACACGAAGTCCATCCTCTCATACCCCATACTATCAGACATTAAATCAGTGGACTCACCTTGGCTAAGAGAAGTCGATGTCTGAGTAGAAGACTGTGATGATTGACCACTTGGTACTTTCTGGAGCCGATTGCTATACTCTTTAAACAAGGATGTCAAAAAGGTTGTGATTGATTCACTCATCTCCTTAGAATCGGTTGTATCTTTCCCATAAAGCTTGTCAAAGCACATCTTAGCAAATTGCATTTTCTTGCGTGGATCAAACACACTTGCAACAATCAGAAAAACATTGATGTTTCTGAATCCATCCCAGTACTTATCAAACTTCAGCAACATAGCATCAGCTTTTGATTTCAAGTCACTATCAATATTATTGCTTAGTGACATCAAATTCCTCTCTATAGTCACTATCTCTCCATAACACTAATAAGAAGCAACTGAAGTTGAAGCAGACACAACCAAAGTAGAATTGTAGAAAATGATTAGAAATCTAACTAACCTTTCTACGACATTCCAATCAGCTCTTGTAGGCGGCCCAATCTTTTTTTTTCCCATTCTCAACCTCATTAAAGTAGTCATTGTACATCTTGTCTTCTGCCTCCATTCTATCAAATGCCACTCTAAAATCAATAGCTCTTGACAACATTAAGTAGGTAGAATTCCACCTTGTTTTGATGTCCAACGGTAAACTCCCTCTAGTCATCTTCCCTGAAACAACTTTTTGTTCAAACGAATCACATCTACTAGTAGAAGACCTCACATACTGAACTGTGTTGCGTATGGCTGTCATATTCTCACTCAATTCATGCAACCCGTCCCTAACAATCAAATTGAGTATGTGCGCACAACACCTCATATGCATACACTCTCTCTCCATTTAAAACAAATGCTTCACTGTTCCTTAAGCTGAATGCCTCCTGAAATTTTTTCAAAGCAGAAGTATTTGCAGTTGCATTGTCAACTGTCACAGTTAAAATCTTCTCTATGCCCCACTCAGCCAAACAGTCAAGAAGAAACCGTGATATTGTTGCTCCTTTGTGATCTGTAATATACTTGAACCCAATAATTAGCTTCCTCAATCGCCAAGAAACATCAATGAAGTGTGCAGTTATTACCATGTAACTATCACCTGTTGCTTTAGCAACCCATATGTCAGTTGTCAAGGAGACTCGTGGCTTACTAGCAACAATCCAAGTTTTCAGAGATGCTTTCATCTCCACATACATTCTAACAATGTCCTTTGTAGCTATTCTTCTAGAATGTGGTTTGTAGAGATTGACTTTGTTGCAGAAATGTTTCCAACCGATGCTTTCAATGAAAGCAAGTGGCAGCTCTGACAGCACAATCATCTCATTCGAAGCTTCCCTGAACACTTCTTCAATAACTTTTCCACTCTGAAGCTATCCCTGATTGTTAATCACAGTCTATGATTGTTTCTGCCTCCATGCTTGAAAATGCTTGCAGCTCTCCATATGAGCCTTCAGGTGAGAAGTCCCTGACTTTGAATCACAACCGTAAGACTTGTGGCAGTAATTGCACTTACATCAGTTAACATTGTCATCAAATCTTGTGAAATGTCCCCAAACAGTAGATCTTGTACTCGGCTTTGTCTTTGGTTGGTCCGGTTGTATTGAGCCTCCACCATCTGCTGGACCATCTTTCCTTTTGTTTCCACTCTCAGGTATCAAATTTGGGTCATCTTTCTCCTTGGCAATGTTGTCTGGAAATGGTGAGGAATCCATCTAAAAAGAAAAAGAATGCAAGTTAATAAACCAACTTATACGAAGCATATGAATTTTGTTTCTAACTAGAGAAGAGAACAATAATACTCACTACTAAGAATCGGGATTGAGTAGAAGACTTATACGGATCATACTTATCATTCACACTACTCAAAATTTTGTTTCTATCTTAACTTGAAAACCAACTTATACGAAGCATATGAACTTTGTTTCTAACTAGAGAAGAAAACAATAATACTCACTACTAAGAATCGGGATTGAGTATAAGACTTATACGGATCATACTTATCATTCACACTACTCAAAATTTTGTTTCTATCTAAACTTGAAAAACAAACTTATATGGATCATAACTTTGTTTCCAACTGGAGAAGAGAACTATAATACTCACTTCTAACAAGAGCAGAGAACTATAATACTCAGACTCGGGATCAAGCAAACCATTAGCTAATCTAATTTAGGAGTTAAGGAATCAAGCAAATTAAAACATAAAATCAAGCAACTAAAATACAGATTTCACTACAACTTGAATTCCTCTCAAAGAAAAAGAAGAATAATAGAATAACTAAGAAAGAATATGAATCATAGACTTACCGATATCGATTTCTTGATGCCTTTGATGGAGAAGACTGGGACGAGAACTGTATTAGGGATTCCATGGAAAGTGTTTTGCCTTTATATGTAGAGAATCACGAGAGATAAGGGAAGAAGATCATGGATACAACCATACCGGTGTATGGATCGCGAGAGATAAGGGAAGTGGAGATCGATGTATCTCGGAGGATCGAGAGAGAAAAGGAAATGGGGATCGGATGAGTTCGGGTGTTCTTCGGGTTTCGGTTATTATCCGATCCGGTCCGATGTCCGACGGATTGATAAATCAATAACCGTTCGGTTATTGTCTTCGGTTCGGTGCATATCCATATCCGAGTTTTTCGGATCAGATACAATTCGGGTAATCGGGTACAGGTATAACGCCCAGGCCTACCTATAACAATGGTGGTTACTCTTCTTCTTCTTGGCATTCTTGCTCATGCTGGGATTAAGCCTCTTTTATTAAGGAGGGCTTTAAATAAGTATAATACATGTTAACATAAATAATGTTTCGTATTATTGTTGTTTTTCTATATAACAAATTTATAATTATTTCATATAATCTATACTATAAAAGTTGGCTAACTCTCTCCATATGAGTGACACATCAGCAGTGGAGAGAGTGCCACATGTCTATCATCATTAAAATCAAACAAACATAAACTAAAAAGAATATGTAACATCTTATGTCTATATATATATATATATATATATATCCCAAAAACAGTTTTAATATTCACATAAGAGATTTAGAGAGGCTTAGAACATGTCCCAAGAAAGTAGATGCATAAAAGATAAAAGAGCATCAGAAGTGAATCAAAGAGCCATTTCTTCCTCTTGGCATAAACCATGTATCGTTTTAGGCGTTACAATTTTGTCAATAGTTTGACGAGTTGCAGTAATAATCGATATATTTCTTAATATTATAGAAACATTCATGAAAATTTGTCCTAAAAGATAAAAAATTTATATATGATGAAGATTGGGGTTTTCTTCACTATCAAATGGAAGATAATTGAATTAAACTGTAGAATGTTAGTTAGAAAAATATAGAGACAAAGAGGAAGGGGGTTTTCATATTCTAATATTTAGAAGTTGTCAAAAAAAAAATTAAGTGAAATTATTATAAAAGAAAATTTAGGAGTTATATTCAAGAAATAGAAGAGCTAACTTAAAAGAAAAATATATATCTTAATTATATCTATTAAAGAGTTAGCCAAGCTGCAATTCTTGATAAAAAAAATATTAGTGTTTCATCGTATATAATTGAGAAGCTTAATTATGAAGTTATCTAACTACTTACACTTCTTTTGAATGAATGTTAAATTTATTCAACCAAAAACCTCTTTGCTACAAAATATGCATACTTAGATCAAGCTTTCATTTGAAATATATTTTTAGAAGTTTTAAACAAGAATTATAGAATGTTTAAATCTCTCAAAACAAAGTTGTTCATGCATTGTATCTAATAATTCAATTACAAAATGAGAAAACCTATTTGAAGTATTAAAAATTAATAATATCAAAAATATATTTTTTATGAAATGATAATATTAATTTAAAACTAATGGACCTTATTGGGCCTTCTTTATATAATTATAACCCATTTAAACTATCGAGATAACTACAAATCGGTTTAAGATAAAAATGCTTTTGGTTTTGTGTTTGTTGTTTATATTGCCAACTATTAAAAAGAAATACTATATCATTATTAATCGTGAAAAATGCAGAATCGTTAGATTAAAATATACGATGAATCAACGGTCGATCCATATACAAAAATAACCGTTAAAGAAACGCGTTATGTCGGCGATATACATACATACATACATATCGATATCGCTTTAATTTTTCTTTTTCTCCCAATATTTTTTTTTTCTCGCTTCGGGGTTTTCGCATGAAGAAGAATGCGTCGATTCGACGACTAATGAGGAGATTCACGTTGAGTAATCTTATGATTAGTATGTATTTCAATCTGTATCGCTAATTTGTTTTCAGGATTTGTATAAATTTTTGTGTAATCGTTCTTATCTTATATTGATTTAGGGTTTTGATTTTGATTTGATTCAGGCACGAAACCATTACAATCGACTGGGCTTCTTCTTCTTTTTCCCCAAATTTTTCTCTCTTTTTTTTTTTTTTTCTTTCTCGAAGAAGAAGAAGAAGTCTTCGACGATTCGTGGGGAGATTGGTTTCAAATTAGCCTTAAGGTTAGTAGTATGTATTCAATTCTGAATCGCGTAATCGTTTCTAGGATTGTTAAGTTTTTTTTTTTGTAATCGCTCTTATAGATGTTGTGTTGATCTTTCTAGGGTTTTTGTTTTTGGTTTGATTCAGGCATGAAACTATTACAATCGGCTGGGTTTCGTCTCCTTCGTGATGATTGGTTTCAAATTAAGGTTAGTAGTATGTATTTCAATTTCTCTGTATTTTGAATTTGTTTCTAGGATTGATAAGTTTATTTTGTAATCGCTCTTATGTATGTTGTATTGATTTATCTAGGGTTTTGTTTTTGGTTTGATTTGAGAACGAAACTACAACAATCGGCTGGGCTTGGTCTCCTTCGTGATTGATTTGGTTAGGGTTCTTCCTCCTCTGATCCTCTTGGTGTTCTTTGTTTTTTTTTTAGGGTTTCTAGATTTACTTTACTGATCTGATCTAGGGTTGTTTGGTTTGATTCGGGCAAGAAGCTATTTCAATCCGTTTTGTTTCTTCTTCCTCTTCGTGATTTTGTTTAGGGTTTCGAAATCTTACTAATCCTTTGTTGTATTTAACTTTTGTTTTAGGGGTTTCGAATCTAAACCCATGGAAGCTTGTCTCCGCTTCGTCGAGGTATTACTCTGTCTCTCTCGTTTTGTTTTTGTGTTTTTTTGTTTTTTGTTTTTCAGTTTTGTTTTGAGGATTGAAATCGAACCAGTACAACTGATTGAGTTCATGATCTGATCAGATTTACTTTTCCTGTATTTAAGCAATTGGCTTTTGTATTATTGTGGTTTTGGAATCAAGATTTTAATTTTGGTTTTTGTTTTCTTGATCCATTTACAAAGAAAGATCCTCTCTTTAACAAAGAATTCAAAGCCTTTATTTGGTTCTGGCTTCTTGTTTTGCGGATTCTTATGCATCGGGGATTTTAGTTTTTGATGTTTTTGTTTTGGTTTTGTTTTTTCAAAACCCAAAAAAGATCATGGGCAGACACTAATCTAATAGTGTTCTGTCAGATTCTATTTTGGGGACATTGTCCCGAGCAAAATCCTGAACTGTTGGCTTGGTAGTGCATGCATGTTGGGAATTGGAAAAGAGGTTGCGTTTTGTTGGATTATCCAACGGCTAAATAAGTCTTAAGACAAAAGACATAGAACCAAAGAGTTCTCAAAGTTTTGGTACCCTCGGTTGGTAAAAACCATAAGACATGAATGACATAAAGAACCAAAGAGTTCTTAAAGTTTGGTACCCTCGGCTGGTAAAAACCATAAGACGTGAATAAGGAACCAAAGAGTTCTCAAATTTTGGTACCCTCGGCTGGTAAAAACCATAAGACGTGAATAAGGAACCAAAGAGTTCTCAAATTTTGGTACCCTCGGCTGGTAAAAACCATAAGACGTGAATAAGGAACCAAAGAGTTCTCAAATTTTGGTACCCTCGGCTGGTAAAAACCATAAGACGTGAATAAGGAACAAAGAGTTCTCAAAGTTTGGTACCCTCGGCTGGTAAAAACCATAAGACATGAATAAAGAACCAAAGAGTTCTCAAAGTTTGGTAGCCTCGGCTGGTAAAAACCATCAGACATGAATGACATAAAAGAACCAAAGAGTTATCAAAGTTTTGGTACCCTCGGCTGGTAAAAACCATAAGACATGAATGACGGCTTACTGATTCTTAAGACAGACATAAAAGGACGAAAGAGTTCTCAAAGTTTGGTACCCACGGCTGGTAAAAACCATAAGACATGAAGAAAGAACCAAAGAGTTCTCAAAGTTTGGTACCCTCGGCTGGTAAAAACCATAAGACATGAATGACTGACCTTGTGGCTTAATGATTCCTAAGACAAAGACATAAAAGAACCAAAGAGTTCTGATTGGTACCATCCGCTTGGAAAAACCATAAGACAAAGGAGTCAAAAGACATTGGAAGGGTAGTGCATGCATGTAAGGAAATGAGTTGCGATATTTTGGATGGAGCGGACTAAAGAAATCTTAAGACAAGATTGTGACTTGTTTGATGGTAAAAATGACCAGAACTTGGACCAACGTACGGCTTAAAGAAGTTTAGCCCAACGTGGTAAGTATATACATTCACATAAAATGAAGACTAACAAATTCTTTTTTCTTTTCCTTTCAGGTATGTGCTTCTCAAGTTACGGTGTTCAGATTGTCAAGACTTTTGATAGGTATATGCTTTCAAACCTTTTTATTTTTGTTCAAGTACTTTCCAATCTTGTTTGTAATTAGTATATGAAAATCACAAGTGAGAGACACATACAACATCCTGAACTCCAAAGTGGTAGCTTCTGGTGCTTTTATCAACTGATGACGCAGTTGGGAACAGATTCCAATTCGAGAGACTAGGTATTATTTTCAGTTTGAAAATCATAAAAATTGCTTGCGTTTCTAGATGAGCACATTGTGTATTTTAATTTTACTATTCTCTATGTTTCAGTGCTTGTGTATCATAAGCTCTCTTATTCTATATAGTGGATGTAGAGTCTCTCGTAGATTAACTTATATAGATTGTGTTTGTGTTCCTTGAACCTTGAAAGTATTTTTTTGCCTTGTGCTCTAAAACTTTGGTGATTGTTTTAAACATGTGAATGACATCCTAGGATTTTGCATCATCCACTGAGTAAAGGTTGATTTTACTTTGGCTTTTGAAACATAATATTGTGTGTTGAAAATACTTAATATCTCTGTTTTACTTTGGCTTTTGAAACATAATATCGTGTGTTGAAAATACTTAATATCTCTGTTTTGGTGTTTATATGTATAAAAAACTTTTTTCATATAATGAAATAGATGCATCTTGGGATCTACTGTAGTTACTTATTTTTAAATGTCTGTGATAGTACTGCACATTATGGTAATAATACTATTGAATCTCGAATGTCTTTGTTTTGCGTTATTCTCTACACCCTTGGTGATTGTTCTAAGCATGTGAAACCAAATTATGGAATTCTGCATTTACTATATCTATACACTAACTGAATTATGGTAATAATATAAATCTCTAGTGTCTTTGCTTTGCGTTATGCTCTAAACCCTTGGTGATTGTTCTAAGCATGTGAAACCACATTTTGGAATTCTGCATTATACTCTACTGAACTCTGTGTTAGATTCTATGATTTATACCCCTTGGCTTGAGTGTTTACTATATCTATACACTAACTGAAAATGTCATAAATTCTCTTGTTTTACGAAATAGATGAACATAGTTGAGACTCGTGCAGATTATGATGGTATTTTAGTTAAATCATGAATGGATTTGTTTCGTGTTATGTTCTCAATCCTTGGTGATGGGTACAAACATGTTAACTGACATTCTCAAAATTTGCATCATACACTTGTATGATTATTATGTTAGTTTTTACAACTTGTTGTACTCTCTGCCTTAATCTTTTTACAACACTAATGCCTATCTTTTGGTCTCTTAGTCTTTGCAGTTGGAACTCTAGTCTTTGCAGTTGGAACTCTATCGAATGATTGGTGTATTTAGTTAGAATGCAATGTGTATTTCTTTATTCTGTTCTAGCCTTTTGTTTTAATCACAATTTTCTTTATGATTGATGTCAAAATTCAGTTGTAGCCTTTCCGTATATATCTATTCCATTTTTACCTTTCAATTTTTGTTGTTGTTGTTTGTTTGTTTGTGTTAAACGCACAACTTGAATTTCAATGTTAGTTTTGTTGAAAAACATAGTTTCTGTATGGTCATGAACATACATAAAATATAGTTTTTAGCTTTGTTGTGTTGTATTATAAAATATGTATGGTCATAAACAGTTAAACACTGTTCTTGCATTTTTGGTTGGTAAAAGAATGATATATCATTTTGCGTTTCGAAATAGTTAGTGTGGTAAATTATACCAAGACAAAGTGCGATCCTCTTCTTTCACCCTCCACCCTCATGGGCAAACCTAAGGCTAAAAAGAAGCCCTCTCGCAGCATTCCCATTGGATCCGCAACCTTTGCTACCTCCCCTCCAAGACAATCTTTGCCTGAATCGCCAAAATTGGCCGGGGATGTGTCCGTCAGTTCCCCCGCAATTATGCTGCCCACAGTTGTGTTGCCTGAGCAAGTGTTAAACTCAGCCAACAACCGAAGCTTGATTTCGACCCCAACCTTACCAAACCCGAAAATCTCTGTACCAGCAATGGAAAACCCTAGATCTCCAAATTCCTCGGGCTGAAGCCGCAAAGGTTGTCACCCCACAAAGCGCACCTGATAGAGAGATAGGGGAGATTACCCCTCGTCCTGCTGCAGTGACCACAAAGACCATGGCCTCACTTCCGTCTAAGGAGCCCATTAACCCAACCACACATGACGACCAGCCATGGAAAGCGTTGGTAAAGGAAACCTCTTCTCCTCTTCAGAAGAAAGGCTCTCCGTTTATCCTTGATTCAGGTGAGGCTTGTGTCACTATACCAAACTCTGTCATAGAGAAGAACAAGAAAGCTTGGGATAGCTTTATTCTAGGGCAATTCTATTAGGAGCCCCCCGCCAGAGGTGCTGTTCACGCCATTGTCAATGGGATTTGGAGCAAGCAACGTAGGGATATCTGTCTCAAAAATTGAAGGGCATTCGTTTTTATTTAAAGTCCCTTGCCCGAATGATAGAAGACAAATACTTAGCCAGTGTCTCTGGCAAGTGGACGGTCAGACGATGTTCGTTGCGAAGTGGTCTCCGGACGTTGTTCCTAAGAAGCCGGAGCTGTTAATGGTACCAGTATGGCTGGATTTCCATGGAGTCCCGCTTGAATTCTTCAATAGGGAAGGACTGGAACACATTGCTGGCCTTGTTGGACATCCGGTGTGCCTTCATCCCCACACAGAGAAACTTCTTAACATTGAAGTTGCAAAGGTGTATACTGTTATTGATCCGCGCAAACCTCTCCCGGATGCCGTAAATGCTCGTTTCGAATCAGGGCAAATCAAGGGAATCCGAGTTACCAGTCCTTGGCTCCCCTCTTTGTGTAGTCATTGTAAGAAGGTTGGCCACACAGTCTCAAGATGCACGTTAGCCCCCCCCCCCCCCCCCCAAGTGCATCTCCTGTGGCTCGATGAAACACGCTACGACATCTTGTCCTCGTGCAAAGAAAGAAAAGGTAGCAGGTAAAGCCCCCATTCAGAGCCAACTCCCAATCATTGAAGTAAAGGAACCTGCGCTAGCATCTCTATCTGGTAAAGTGATTGCTCCTCCCCCTGTGAACCATCAACCCGATTATCTGGCCTCCAGAAAGAATGTAGCAACCGGCTCTGCTCTGCCGTCTACCAAGCCAACAAACTCTGCTTCGACAAGCGTACCTTCAAAGCAGGCTACTGTAAAAACTTATGGTCAGATAACTAATGAAGCTAAGTTGTGTATTGATCTCACTTCGGATCTTTTTGCTCATTTACCATCCAAAGGTGGGTCGATTGATGCTCAGGAGTCAGGCTCTGAGCAAGAGAGTCTCTCTGGGGATGATGATAATCCTGAAGCTGAATCTAACAGATTCCTCCAAGTTATCTCCAAGCGTTTGCTGAAGAAGAAGGATACTAGAGCTCGGGGTAGAGGCCCCTTATCCCTCTAAACCAATATCCCATATATGGATATTTTTTGTCGTAATGTTAGAGGATTTAATGATCCCATAAAGCGTAGAAGCTTCCGGAAATGGCTAAAAGTACATAAACCTCTTTTTGGTGGAATTCTTAAAACTCGGGTGAGCCCTGCGAAGGCTCAAAATTTTGTCTCCAGTGTAGTCCCGGGCTGGTGTTATTCGGATAACTATGTTTTCTCTGAGCTTGGTAAGATTTGGGTCGTATGGCACCCCTCGGTCCAAGTCACTGTTTTGTCGAAATCTCTACAAATGATCGTCTGTCTAGTTAAGCTGTCGTTTGTTTCCACGGAACTTGTGGTCTCCATCGTCTATGCTTCCTCCACTTCCTGTGCGGAAAGAAAGATTCTTTGGGCGGAACTCCAATCTCTTTCCTCTTCTCCTGTAGTGTTGAACAAGCCTTGGACAGTCCTAGGGGACTTTAACCAAATTCTATCTCCTCAGGAACACTCCAATCCCAACTTGGTAACTCTTACAGGGGGAATGAGGGACCTCAGGGATTGTCTGATCAAGTCATGCCTCTTCGATCTTCCTTTTTGTGGTAACACATTCACGTGGACTAACAAGCATGAGGTTGGCTTGATTGCAGAGAAATTAGACCGTATCCTCGCCAATGAGGACTGGATTCCCACTTTTCCAAACTCTATCGGTGTCTTTAGTGAGCCAGGATTTTCGGACCATAGCCCATGCTGTCTTTTCTTGGACGCTGGCACGCAAAAGGTAAAAACTCCATTCAAGTTCCTCTCGCTCCTCAATCAAAACCCGGAGTTTGCCCCTTTGATAAGCCTGTGGTGGAATGCTCTCTCTTTCGATTGCTCGAAGATGCTGAAGTTGTCCAAGAAGCTGAAGGAGCTTAAATATATCATCTGAACCTTCGCTACAGAAAACTACTCAGCTTAAAGGATGGAGACTGCAACTCAAAATTTTTCCACAGGGTGGTTCTTATGCGTATATCACAGAATCAGATTCTTTTCCTCCTTGATGATGCTAATCAGGTGGTGGATACGAAGCAGGGTATTCAACAAATTGCAGTGGACTACTATACAGAGTTTCTTGGAACTTCATCCAACGCAACACCTCCCAGTGTTAGCGAACTGGCTGCTCTCTTACCGCAACAATGCTCATCCTCTGCAATCCAGATACTCTCAAAGCCTTTCTCTCATGAGGAAATAAAGCTTGCAGTGTTCTCCCTGCCCCGTAACAAGGCTCCTGGACCCGATGGGTATAGTGTCGAATTTTTCACTGCTCACTGGAACACAGTAAGGCCTGATCTTGTAGATGTTGTACTTCAATTCTACGCCTCAGGACAAATACTCAAGCAATGGAACTCCACCCTGATCTCTCTCATCCCAAAAACTCCCAATGTTTCTCGAATGAGTGAGTTCCGCCCGATTGCCTGTTGTAATACCATCTACAAAGTGGTTACTAAGCTCCTCGCAAACCGTCTTAAGGCTGTTTTACCGGATCTCATCACCAACTCGCAATCGACGTTCATTCCAGGCCGCCTCTTGGTGGAGAATGTCCTGCTTGCAACGGAGCTTGTTCAAGGTTATAACCAGAAAATCTCTCCTCGTGGCTTACTAAAGGTTAACCTCCGGAAAGCCTTTGATTCAGTGCATTGAGATTTCATCATCAACACTTTGCACACCATGAACTTCCCCCCTCACTTTTTCAATCTAATCAGCCAGTGTATCACAACTCCGATGTTCTCAGTCTCAGTCAATGGTGAATCATGTGGGTATTTCAAGGGAGCGAAAGGTCCCAGGCAAGGCGACTCGATCTCTCCCTATCTCTTCACCATCGCTATGGAAGTGTTCTCTCAACTACTAATCAAAAGTTATGAGAATACTTCCATAGGTCTACATCCAACAACCTCCAATCCGCAGGTCACACACCTTGCTTTTGCAGATGACATAATGGTCTTCTTTGACGGCAAGAAGGATTCCCTGCATAACATCACTGCAGTTTTACAGGAATTCTCAGACATGTCAGGACTCTCCATGAACAAGGACAAGACTGAGCTTTATGTTGTCGGGGTGAACCACTGCGAAACCTTAGAGATTTCTTCTCTTGGTTTCAAGTTTGGTTCATTTCCTTTCCGGTACTAGGGACTTCCCCTTATGCACCGCAAGCTTCGTATTGCTGACTACAGACCGCTTATTGACAAAGTTGCCTCCCGATTCACAACCTATTCTGCTCGTGCTCTGTCATATGCGGGACGTATGGCTCTCATATCATCAGTCATCTATGGGACAGTTAACTTCTGGGCATCGACTTTCATCCTGCCTAAAGCCTGCATAAAACAGATTGAGAGTCTTTGTTTTCGCTTCTTGTGGACGGGGGACATAAACAAGAAGCCAGCCGCAAAAGTTGCCTGGAATTCACTTTGTCTTCCTAAGGCGGAAGGGGGTCTTGGTTTTAGGTGTATTTCTACCTGGAATAAAACACTCTGTCTTAAGCTCATTTGGAGGCTGTTTACTGGGGACTCCCTGTGGGCCTAGTGGCTAAAGAATAATAAAATTAAAGAGGGTACATTCTGGCTTCAGGATGAGAAGAAGGCAAACTCGTGGAAGTGGAAAACTCTTTTGCGCCTGCGTACTCTTGCTATCCGTTTTCTTCATTGTGTTGTAGGAAATGGTCAGCAGACAAGCTTCTGGTATGACTGCTGGTCTCCTTTTGGACAGCTCATCTACTTTATCGGCCCTACTAGACCAGCTCAAACAGGTATCCCACTCAACGCTGCTGTTGCAGATGCCTGTACTCCTTCAGGTTGGTTGCTGAGGCCGTCTCGTTCACCACAAGCGGAGCAATTACATATTTATCTCACCACAATCCCCCCACCAGCCATTTGCCCTGTTTCCGACTCTTTTCTCTGGAATATCGATGGCGAAGAGAAAGACTTTTTCAGCGCAAAGCAAACCTGGGAGGCGCTAAGGCAAAGATCTGACCCACTCCCTTGGGTAAAGCAGGTTTGGTTTAAAGGGGCAACCCCCAGGCATGCTTTTCTGTTCTGGCTCACGCATCTAGATCGCCTCCCTACTCGATCTCGTCTGGCAAGCTGGGGAATGCAAATAGCTACTACTTGCTGCATTTGTGGACAAGGGCTTGAAACTCGTGAACACCTATTCATACGCTGTGAACTCAGTGAGGAAATTTGGTTACAAGTAACAAGAAGATTGGGCTACCGGCCCTTTGTGTTTCACACTTGGGAGGCCTTATCAGCTTGGTTGGATTCTTCTGATGCCACCTCTACCAGGACCCTTAGGAGACTTGTTGCACAACTAGTTATTTACACAGTTTGGATGGAGAGAAACAATCGGCTACATAACAATATCACCACTTCACCGCATGTCTTATTCAGAGCGCTGGACAGAGGAGTTAGAGATGCAATTTTTGCAAGGAGTCACAGGAAGCTTTTCAAGCATTTGTTGAGAGACTGGCTAAAGTTTGTATAGAACAGAAGCCCCTTTTCCACCAATGGTGGTCTTATAGCGATAGCCCTTGATTTTTTTTTTTTTTTTGACAAGGCTTATCGGATGTGTAACATTTATTGTAGCTACTACAATACATTTTCTCTAATGAAAATTCACAAATTTTCAAAAAAAAAAAAATTATACCAAATTAAAGATATACTATCAATTTTATGATTGGTTATGAGGATGTAGATAGGACTTCAAATTTTAATCATTTGTTTAATGCTTGGTATTTTATATAATTAAACGTATAACTTGAGGTTGAACACTACTGATACCACCAGATGTAAGTTAGATATTCAAAGAAACTTGTATTCATACTAGAAGTGGGTATTTTATTTTGGAGGTTATCGTATTCCATTAGAAGATGGAACCGAAAACATAATGAGTATTTTACAAAAAAAAGTTAAAGAGAAAATAGTCTACTTTTTCCACACAAACTTATAAAATTGTATAAATTTATATCTATCTATAGATAAAACATAAAATCAGGATGATACTATAAACTCCAAAATCTATATGTTGAACTCTCTAATTGAAAACTCAAACATAAGTTGCCCCAAAACACTTAAAACATGATAGTTTTTTTTCGAATTATATATTACATATTACTATTACACATTTTTAGTTTTGTAGTTTACAAGCTTAAAGACTGGACTTTCAAATGAATTTGAATAACAAATTATCAAATGCTCATAAATAAAATAAAAAACTATATTTTCACTTTCTATATAAACAATAAATTTAAAAACTACAAATTATCGAAAAGAAAATTTGAAAGACATTCTCCTCCTTTTTAAAAAAAAATCTCTAGTTCTCTACCTAAAGTTTAACTCCTGGTTTCAAATTAATAGTATAGAGGCTTTTTGGTGAGTAAAAAAAATATAAAATATATGTAACGAATTTAAGTTAATGCAGGCATACATAAACTTTTGGAGATACTTGTTAGATAAGAACTGTAAACTACGATGTGTAAAAGAAAAATTGGCATTCACACATATTTGGGCTTTCATGTGTTTGTGAGTATCAAACTAATTAAATAATTACATATTATTTTAATGCAAAATTTTACTAAAATATATTAATTTCTGAAAATCAATATAAGTAAAATATTTATTAAAAATTATAAAAAAATGAATTAATAAAGTAAAGAACATATATATAACTTATCTATATGTTCCTTTTTGTTATTATTATTACCACAATAATTTAAACAAAGGGTTTTTAATTAGTTATTATAATCTCAGTATTTTTTTTTGTCGACTTATACATATCTTAGTATATAAACTAACTAATCTTAATATGTAGTGTGATTATTGATTAAAAAATGAAAATATTGATAATCGAAAAGGAATATGTGTTCTAATTGTATATTCTTATATTTGCTATTAAAAGTATTGAGACATAACTCTTATCATTATAAATAAACTTATTACCCAAAAAAAATATGATATATTTAAAATCAATAACTATTAGATTGTGCAAAATTGTTAGTTACTTGACAAACTATAAATATAAATTTGATCTTTAAAACACAAAAAAACACATATTGCAATAAATTTTAACATTTTATATATAATTTTTCTACCATGTTAACATATTTCACGGGTGAAATGTATTTATAGGCGAATATGTTTAGATTTTGGAGTTTCATTATTTTTTCATAATGGTTTTTTGTAATATTCCGTCATTTATAGAAAATATACAAATTAATCAACTCAAAAGATCTAAATAGCCTAATTAAAAATATTAAATTAATAAATTAGATTGTTTTCAGAAAAATTATTTTAGAATCCGATTATTACTAACATAAATATTAAATTACTCTTAAATCAATAAATATATGTTATGGTTCTATAAGAAACATGCAAAATTTTTATGATTATACGATAAAACATAAAAATATATGAATTTGATTTTTAAACCACACAAAAGACATGTTGTAATAAATACTAACATCTTATCAATACTTTTTTTACGTTCAAAAATTTCACGTATGAGACATAACTTTTACAGGAAAGAAACGCAGATTTGAATAAAACAAAAAAAAACTTTAGCTACATATTATTTTTTACACAAACATATATTGGTTATTGGATAATAATTATCTTATAATAATTTTATTTAAATCTATATATCTCGTACATAATGTGGATTATTACCTCGTTATCTATTATCGTTGGTCTAACAAGGTTATGTGGCTACTACAACAGTTGTTCTTCGATAAGGCCATCTTTCAAGAGAACTTTCAACACCTTGTGGGTATCTTTACAATCTTATATGCTCTTTTTCTTAACATTTACCAGAAACAGATAAGTCTTAAACAATGCATTTAACACAAAATTAAATAAGAAATAACTTAATCCAATTAAGATGGTAATTATAGAGAATGGTTGTAACGCTCCAACCACTATCTCTTTTAGTGGGCTTATGTCTAATTCTGATCCATGGAACTACCTTTTTTGTGGGTCTCACGTTTTTTAACAGGCAGTTTGTTTAGAAATTATTTGATGATGGCATTTTAATTTGTTTCTTATATTTGATGTTGAATATATAATGTCGGGAAACTCATTGCATCGAGAATTTGAGATCGAAAATCTCGGCCATGGATTAAAAATCAATGTGTTGAGAGTGGTTCCTATTGTTTAGAAAATTTTATTAGGGGTGGGGAATGAAAATCTTGTTTTCAAAAATTGAAAACTTAATAATACCTTCAAATTTGTAGGTTTTTTCCCAAATGTAATTGAAAAATGTATAATGTATATAGATATTATTATATATTAGATATAGAATTTTAAGTCATATAGATATATTACATTGCCTTTTTTATCACAACATTTAATTCTAGTCAACAAAATTAAATATATTATCTTTTTTGGTCACGTGATATGACTCTAGTCAACGAAAATAATTATATTGCCTTTTTTAGTTTTGTCACAACAATATAAATAGGGAAGCTAGAGTAAACATTTTGATTCATTCATAAATCAAAATATGAAGATGATTGTAAAGCTCTCTGCAATAGCAATGGTGGTTACTCTACTTCTTTTTGTGTCCGACATTGCGCAGGCTAGGACCGACCCTAGTTCTTCTACACCAAATCTAAAATTCCAAACCCATACAAAACCAATCCACCGACTACTAGCTGCCCTAACAGAGCCAATTTCTCATCTACATAACATAGTTGCGAAGCTATCCGTGAACCAAATTCTCTGGCCTCCAGGTCAAACTCCTTGTTTTCCATGGTACAAGCATTGCCCCCCAGCCGTATCTACAACCCGATCCTCATCTCCATAAATTCATATGTTTTTTTCTTGTTTTAAAATGCTTAAAATAATGTAAATGTTTCAGTAAAATTAAAATAAATGAAATACATGACAACATTTTACTCATTTATTTCATAAGTTATCATTTTCATATACTCCTATTAGTTTGTTCACAAAATGCGTTATTTAATATTATCAACTAGATCAATACCCATGCTATTGTACGAGTTTAATTTTATTTTAGGTTTGAACTATATTTTATATAAAAATTGTGTATATTTTTTATATGTGAAAATAACCTAATATATCATAAATGAGTTAAAAAATTACTTTTCTTATTTGGTTATTTGAATAATTACTACGATTGATTGTGATTCTTATTAGACATTTATACCTTTATTGAAAATAATTTTTAGCATTAATTTGTACTGATATGGACTACACTTAATGTCGTGTACTTCCGAATCGAAATAATATAGGGATACGAAAAACAACTTACTTTAACCCAAACGAAATTCACTATACGCTGTTGTATACCATCTCCGATGTAACAAAAATAAACTATTGCATAAACTAATTCACGTAACTAAAGCCTACGTTTTTTTTTTTTGAAAATTTGTGAATTTCCATTGAAGAAAATATATTGTACATGATACAATAACTTGGGTACAAAAAGAAAGATCTTGCTAAAAAAAAAATTAAAAAACAAGAGCTATCTTAGAAAGTGCTAAAACTATTGCATTAGAGAAATCTTAGCCAATCTTGCATAAGATGGTTGAATGGTTTCCGATGATTTTTTGCTATGATTGCATCCCTTATCTGCCTGTCCACTATCTTGAACAGAATATGGGCCGGTGTCGTGATGTGGTTATGTAGACGATTGTTCCTTTCTATCCAGATGGCGTAGAGGGACTGCCTGAGCAACCAAACGCCGAAGGAAGAGCTTTGAGGAAGAATCAGGTATGTCGAGCCATGATGAAAATGCCTCCCATGTGTGAAAGACAAAAGAATTGTACCCTAGTCTCGTTGTTGTTTGCAACCAGATGTCTTCGCTGTACTCGCAATGGAGGAAGAGATGATCACGAGTCTCAGGGAAAGTACCACAAATGCAGCAGGTAGTTTCAATCTGCATTCCCCAGCTTGCCAACCTGGTTCTCGTGGGGAGCCGATTGAGATGCGTTAGCCACATCATGAAGGCGTGTCTTGGGATAGCACCTTTGTACCACACATGCTTTGTCCAAACAAGTGCTTCTTGTCTCTCCCTTAGTGTTTCCCAGGTGTGTTTAGTACTGAAAGTACCAGAAGTGTTACCTTGCGTGCACCAATGGAAACAATCCTGGTCCAAACTTTGAGCCGGACACTGAACAGTTGTTAGATAAAACTGAAGCATTTCAGCTTGAGGAGATCGAGCTGGACGTAGGAGCCAGCCATTCAGAGAGGAAGCAAGTGCCACAATCCCATTTAGAGGAATACCAGTTTGAACTGGCCCTGTTGGCCCCATGAACTGAATAAGTTGTCCGAATGGAGTCCAGTTGTCGAACCAAAAGCTTGCATGTTGTCAATTGCCCACGACGCATCTCAGGAAAGAATTGGCTAAGGGTCGAAGATGAAGCAGAGTTTTCCACGTCCAGGAGGTATGCTTCTTCTCGTCAATTTTCCAAAGAATCTCATCTCTTATTTTGTTGTTCTTAATCCATTGAACCCATAGAGAATCCGCTGCTGAAAGAAGCTTCGAAATGAGCTTTAGGCATAGCGTTCTGTTCCAGGTGGCCATTCGTCTAAAACCCAGTCCCCCTTCTTCCTTTGGTAAACAGAGAGTTGACCAAGCTACTTTTGCATTTGCTTATTTCGTTATATCACCTGTCCACAAAAAGTTAGCACAGAGACTCTCAATGTTTTGCAAACACCCTTTGGGGAGGATGAATGCAGAAGCCCAAAAGTTTATGGTGCCGTATATAACAGAGGAAATGAGTTCCTTTCTTCCTGCATATGACAGAGCACGAGCAGAACAGTTGGAGAAGTTTGCTGAGATTCTGTCTATTAGGGGCCTGTACTCTGCCATACGGAGCTTACGATGCATCAGTGGCAGTCCAAGGTACCGAATGGGCAGTGAACCAAACTTGAAACCAATAGAGGCCATCCGTTCGGTTTCAGGCTGGTTCACTCATGCGATGAACAAATCAGTCTTGTCCATGTTCGTATGCAATCCCGAGATCTTAGAGAAGTCATGGAGGACCTTAGTGATGTTTTCCAGGGAGTTGTAGCTTCCATAAAAAAACACCATTATGTCGTCTGCAAAAGCCAAATGAGTTACCTGCGGGTTCTCTGCTGAAGGATGGTGTCCAATACAGGCATTGTTGTATTGACTGTTTAACATTTGAGAGAACACCTCCATGGCTAGGGTGAACAAATAAGGGGATATTGAGTCCCCTTGACGAAGTCCCATTGCACCTTTAAAGTAGCCACAAGATTCCCCATTGACATAAACTGAGAAAGACGGTGTCGTAACACACTCTCTAATCAGATTACCAAAAATGCTCTGGAAACTCCATGGCCTTAAGAACATTGATGATGAAATCCAAGTGGATAGAGTCAAAAGCTTTCCTGAGGTCGACCTTTAACATGCCACGATGTGATATCCGCTTGATTGTACCCCTGGATAAGCTCTATCGCTAGGAGAACATTTTCCACTAAGAGACGCCCCGGTATGAAGGTTGACTGAGTATTTGAGATAAGGTCCAGTAAGACAGACTTGAGTCTATTTGCCAAGAGCTTTGAAATGACCTTGTAAATTGTGTTGCAGCACGCAATGGGACCGAAGTCAGTCATTTTTGCCGCGTTTGATGTCTTGGGAATAAGAGTCATAAGCGTAGAGTTCCACTGCTTGAGAATCTTGCTAGAATTGAAAAACTCAAAAACTGCACCAACTAGATCCGAACCCACAATATCCCATTGAGCTGTGAAGAACTCAACAGGGTAACCGTTTGGTCCAGACGCCTTGTTTTTCGGGAGAGAGAACACCGCTGTTTTAAATTCCTCAGGGGTGACAGGAGTTGATAGAGCATGTATTGCGGAGACAGAGCACCTTTTAGGAACAATAGACGCTATACACTATCGAGGGAGGGTTGGCTGAAGATTCAGTTCCAAGAAAATGTTGAAAGTAGTCCACCGCTAGCTTTTGAATTCCTTGCTTTGAGTCTACCATCTGGTCATTTTGATCAAACAGGTAAAGTATCTGGTTTTGAAGTTGAGGAGAACGGATGATTCTATGAAAGAACTTCGAGTTCTTGTCTCCTTCCTCAAGCCAACAGATGCGCGCCTTTTGTCTTAGATAAGATTCCTCAGCTTGAGATAAGATGCACCATTGTCTATGAGCAGTTTTCTCACTCTCAATCGTCTGAGGGGAAGGAGATCTTAGCAGAGCCTGTTGAGAGATCTGAAGGTCTTCATATGCTTCTCTCACACGCTTTTCAATATCTGAGTAATTATCTTTAGCTAATGCTCTGATGATTACCTTTAATTCTTTTAGCTTTTTGGAGAGCTTCAACATCTTGGAACAGTCAAAAGAGAGGGCATTCCACCACAACTTTACCAGCGGAGAGAAGTCAAGATTACGATTGAGAAGGGTCAAGAACTTGAAGGGGGCTCTCTGCTTCGGTTTTTCTGTATCCAAGAAGACGCAGCAGGGGCTATGATCCAAGAACCCAGGTTCACCGAAAACTCCTATGGAGGATGGGAAGCAGTGGAACCAATCATCATTAACAAGGATTCTGTCTAGTTTCTTTGCCACGTGTCCTGTATCTTGTTTGTTTGACCAAGTGAATGTATTACCATAGAAAGGCAGATCTGATAGCTTGGCAATGGACAAGCATTGACTGAGGGCACGCATTCCTCTAGAAGACGAGGCAGTGGGTGTCACAGAGTGTTCATGTGGGTAAAGTGTCTTGTTAAAGTCCCCGATGACTAACCACGGTTTGTTCAAGACGAGATGCAAGTGAGATAGATCTTGAAGCTCCTGCCATAAGGCTTTACGCTCCTCACTACACACTGAGGAAGCATAGACTACCGAGACAACGAGTTCCTCAAACACAAAAGGTAACTTCACCAGACAGACCATAATTTGGAGAGAAGAAGACAAAATTGTTACCTGCATCGAAGGGTGCCAAAGGACCCAGATCTTTCCAAGATCTGAGAAAGGATAGTTAGCCGCACCACATAAGACAAGATACGCTGTGCTTTGTCAGGACTAACATGGGTTTCTAGAATCCCACCAAAAAGAGGCTTATGATGCTTTAGCCAATTCCTAAAATTTCTTTGCTTTACAGGGTCGTTTAAACCTCTTACATTACGACAAAAAATATCCATAAAAGGGATATAGATTTAGAGGGATAAAGGGCCTCTAACCCTTGCTCGAGAATCCTTCTTCTTCAGGAGACGCTTGGAGATAACTTTGAGGAAATGATCAGAGTCAGCTTCTGGGTTATCATCTTCGTCTGAGGCACTATCATGCTCAGAGTGTTTCCCTTGAATATCCTCCAGCCCCGGAGGCACATGAGAGAAAAGACTCGTTGTCAGGTCTACACAAAGGTTTGCACCCTCCTGATTGAGACTGAGAGTTGAAGGCAGTGTGTGGTAGGCAGACTGAGGGGGTACCATACTGATACTCGCTTCTCCCTGTACTTGTGGCACAACTTGAGACTTCCCAGCGGAGTTTTGTTTATCGATAGGAGGCACATGGATCAGATGAGTAGCTGAGGGTTTATGAGGGATCACTGAGGCACTTTTCTCTACAATTGGCAGTTGACTAAGAATAGGGGCCTTACCATTGCTTTTATCCTTCTTTACTCGGGGGCAGAGCAAACCAGTATGTTTTACTGAGCCACAAACATTACATAGAGGAGGAGCAGAGGTGCATCTAGATATGGTGTGGCCTATCTTTTTGCAATGACTGCACACAGAAGGCAACCATGGACTGGAAACGTGGATTCTCTTAATTTGGCCGGATTCAAATCTAGCGTTGACAGCCTCAGGGAGTGGTTTACGCGGGTCAATGACCGTGTACACCTTCGCCACCTCAATGTTGATTAGCTTCTTCGTGTGAGGGTGAAAACATACCGGGTGTCCTACCAAACCAGCAATATGCTCAAGACCTTCACGATTGAAGAATTCCATGAGGACATCATGAAAGTCAAGCCAGACGGGAACAAGTGACAGCTCCAGCTTCTTTGGAGTAATGTCAGGAGACCATTTTGCGACGAACATCGTTTAGCCATCGACTTGCCACAGACACTGGCTAAGAATTCGTCTTCGAGCATTCAGGCAGGGGGCTTTAAAGAGAAAAGAGTGACCCTCCATTTTGGAGACTGTAATATCTCTACGTTGCTTACTCCATATACCATTCACAATAGCGTGCACCACACCTCTGGTGGGAGGTTCTTCGTAGAATTGGCCTAGGATAAAGCTATCCCAAGCTTTCTTGTTTTTCTCAATGACTGTGTTGGGGATATTCACGCAGGTTTCACCTGATTCGAGAGTGAAAGGGGTACCTCTTTTCTGCAGGGGATTAGAGGAGTCTTTAATTAGAGCTTTCCATGGGGAAGCTTCTTCAAGTTGCGGGGGATTCACCGGATTAACTACAATTGGAGGTGAAATCGCATGAACGGTAATACTATTAGGGCACAATTGCTCCCCAGTTGTAGCTTGAACATCAATTGAAGGTACAACAACCGGGTTAGTGGCGGGTGTAGCCTCTGGCCTAGAAATTGGGGGTCTAGGGTTTCTGGGGGCCACAACGACTGTCCCTGCAGGAGGAACTGTGGCAGTGGCGGACGTTTCATTGTTGGCTGACATCTTAGGGGATGCAGGCAATACTTTTGTTGGAGAGCAGATCGAGGCTTCCCCAGCAGAGATTGGAGACTCTGTCGGAGTATGAGTCGAGAGGGAGGAGACAGAGGTTGCGGACCCAGTGGGAGTACTGCGGGGAGGCTTTTTTTAGATCTTTGTTTGCCCATAAAGGGCGGTGGAGACCGACGCCGAGATCGGCGAAAGTGGATCGAAAAGGAAAAGGATCGCGTGTTTGAGAGAGAAAGTCAACCCTATTTTCAACTAAAGCCTACGTTATGAGAAAGAGATTCACATTAGAAGGTTTTGGCCAGCCACTTTGCTTAACCTTTCATACTCCATTTCTCCTTAACTTTACCTAGGTTAATTACATCCATATATATACTACTACTACTTTTATTTTAACCTACTTACCTACCTTAATTGTTTTTTCACATCAGCAACACACAAAATAGCCCATCGACCGAAACTGATTCACCAACGGAAGAGCCGAACTCCATCCTACACCCTGATCATACACATCAACAATGATTAAGCTATGTGATAATTCATGAACATTTAGTGAACTTTAAAAGGTTTATGAATATTTTCTTGTCACAAAATTGATAACCCAAAAAAAAAAATACCATCTAATATTGATACCTCATGATGAGTCCTCGCTCAAGATTCTCTCAGCGGGCAGTAAAATCACCCGGTATTGTAACCTGCAATGGAGGAGATCCAGTGTTAGGAATAAATAAGATTCATAACTTTTTTTTCCATTCCATCATTGTAAAAAAAAAAACGTAAGTTAGTGTTTCTTTACTTGATGTGTTTTTTAGGTATCATACTATCATAAATCTATATTACTTCATCCAAATGCATTAAGTTATATATGACTGCGATTAACATCAGAGTGGCTTTATAAAATGATCTCTCGGAAACGACTTAAAATAGGTAAGCTGGAAACAAATCATCCCATCATATTTTGGCCGAAGTAGTAGATATTCACTAATCACTATGTTGTGTGAAAATTATTCAAAAAGTGTATATATATATATACATATGTATATGTATATATATATATATATTATTAAGTGTTGATTATATAATTTTACTACTGTCAAAATTCACATGCAAACTGAGTGATGGATGGATCGTTGCCGTATAATGAAAGATATGAAAATATTTTATTCTGGCTCTTAATTTGTTTTTAGCTGACCGATAAATATATATAAAAGTACGGATTGTATTTTCTTACACGTTACGTCCAACCATCGCACTACCATAGTATTATTTTTTTCTTTCCTCTGCCATACTTTTGTTCTTGATAATATTATTTCCATGTAAATAGTGTATACATACAAAAAAAATTAAGAGGAAAAAAAACAGAAATCTAGTGTCAATAAAGTGATTGCACGTAAAAAAAACAAGTCCATTTAAAATATTCGAGCGGTCGCGCATTTGCTCGCTGGTAAACATTCGTGCGCATTTGCTACCGAGTCCGGTCCACCGTGTTGGATTCGGCTCTACAGTTGGACGTCGAGAGGAGTCAAAGGAGTTCTGTTAAGGTTGTGTCATCTCAGGATGGTGTCTCAGCCACGGTTTCAATGGGTTTGGGTTCGGGTGAACAAAAGTTATGGCTAAAGGCGGCGCAGAAACATACTTTCACGAAACAGGATTTTGTAGTTACAGAGTTTGAGGGGAAGCAGCGTGTGGTAGTTCCGAAGGATGTGTTTGTTGACGCAAAGCCATTGTGGAAAGATTTCGTCATCGGCAAATTTCTCAATGAAAAAGCTCCCATGTGGGGAAGATTCATATGATTGTCAATAAGATCTGGAGACTGGGTGATAAATCTTCACTTATTGATGTAATAGTGGTTAATGCAACCACTGTCAAATTTCGTGTGCGTAGTGAGAGTATCAGGCATCGAATATTAAATCATGGGATGTGGAACATAGGTGGTATTCCCATGATCCTCTCTAAACGGACGCCGTTTGCAGAGGAAGCACAACCAGCACTGAAATCAGTTCCATTGTGGGTTGTCCTGAAGAATGTACCGTACACCATGTTTACTAATAAGGGATTGCAGTTTCTGGCTAGTGCAGTGGGTACACCCCTACGCTTACATCCAAAAACAGAGGCATGCTCAAGTTTTGAGGAAGCACAAATTCTGGTGGAGGCTGATCTCACAAAGACTTTACCAGTAGAGTATCACTTGGCTGGCGAAGAGGAGGGGGAGTTAGATATTGTGGTTACATATTATTATCCTTGGCTACCTCCTCAATGTCGTCAGTGTCGTAAATGGGGACATCTGCAGGCTGCTTGTCTGACAACAGCAGTATTGACTGAGCTACCAGTTTCTACCAAGGGTGTGGTGAAGGAAAAGGAGATTACGGGGTCTGGTCACCTGGGAACTCCTACTGGGAAATTACACGACGGTCTGTAGAGGCAAGTTTGGATAGAGTAGAGGCTCATGTGACCGACTCTATGGATACAGGGGGAGAACATGAGTGGATCACACCACAAAAAATGGGTCATATATCTGTCTCTAGTCCAAATAAAATGTTGCCGTCGTTGCAGTCTAGGGAGGGATCTCTGTTATCTAATTCTTACTCGGTTCTGAGTGAGAGGAATGAGGAAGACGAGGCAGAGGATGAGGACGAGGAGGTGCAGGATGTCTCTAAGGAGATAGAGGCAAATCCCCCTATATTTGCTGCCACTGGTAGTTCTCTTGCAGCTACTCTTGACTCTACTTTACCTGCACAGGCGGACTCTATTGCGCCTGCGGTGGGAAGAAACGGACGTGGAGGAAAAGCTACTGTCACCATGCGGGAATCTGTCCCACGTGCTTCAAAAAATGCTCATAAATTTGTTACCAACCTTTCTACTCAACCTCTACGAGATCAGAGTAGGACAGGTACCCAATAATAACTTATGTCGAGTTTCTTTTGGAATGTTCGTAGTTTCAACAAAGTGTCTAAACATTCCGTAGTTCGAGATTGGGTAAAGAAAGGTAATTTTCAGTTTGGTTGTATCTTGGAAACAAGGGTAAAGGAAACTAAAGCTGCAGATATTCTTGCTTCAGTTTTTCCTGATTGGTCTTCTTTAACTAACTATCCTTTCAATCGTAGAGGAAGGATATGGGTGGTATGGAATTCAAATGTTCGTCTCACGTCGTGTTACACAAGTAGTCAACTGATCACCTGCTCGGTTCTGCTGGAAAGAGCAGAAAATGAGTTTTTTTGTTTCTTTTGTGTATGAAGCTAATGGTGTTGAAGAAAGAAAAGCACCGTGGGAGGATTTGAAATTTCACCTAGACTCTCCATTGTTCTGTAGCAAACCATGGATGGTCTTTGGTGATTTTAATGAAATTTTGAAGGGCATTCTCGGATAACCAACCTACAATGTCTCAGGGAATGCGTGATTTTCAGACGGTTGTACAGCATTGTTCATTCAGTGACTTGCAATCTCACAGTCCGCTGTACATTTGGTGTAATAAGCGTGAGTTTGGTCTTATTTGTAAGAAACTTGACAGAGTTCTTGTCAATGATGTTTGTCTGGCTGAGTATCAACAGTCATATGGTGTCTTTGAGGCGGGAGGCTGCTCTGATCATTTACGGTGCCGCATTAAGATTGGGGGAGAAAAATCACGACTGCGACGACCATTTAAGTTCTGCAACGCTTTGGTAGAGGATGAAAATTTTGTGCCCATGGTTAAAGAGTTCTGGGATGGTACTGAGAGTTTGTTTCACTCGACTTCAGCAATGTACCGGTTCTCCAAAAAATTAAAAGCCTTGAAACCGCACATAAAGAAGTTAAGTCGTGATCGTTTGGGAAATTTACAAAAAAGAGCTAAAGACGCGTTTGCACATCTCTGTACTTGTCAGACTGAAACATTGCAGAATCCAACTGATCAAACAATGCGGAGGGAAGCGGTTGCTTATAGTTGTTGGCTGTTTGTAGCAAGGTTGGAGGAAAAGTTTTTAAAACAAAAACCTAAATTACACTGGCTAAAGGTTGGAGATGGGAACAATAAGGTTTTTCACCGTGCAACTAAGGCCCGAGAAGCACGTAATGCGATAAAGGAGGTTCAGTGTTTGGATGGTAGTATAGCAGATACACAAGACACAATTAAGCAGGAGGCAGAGAGATTTTTTCGTGAATTTCTGGGACATAAGATGCTTAACTATCAAGCAATTGATGAGACTGAGCTCTCGACTCTATTACCGTATTGGTTCTCGGAAGTGGATCAGACAATGTTGGTGCAGGATGTCACGGAGACTGAGATACGAGATGTCTTATTCTCTATGCCAAGGGATAAGAGTCCTGGTCTTGATGGATACACCGTGGAGTTCCTTCAGGCGACATGGTCTGTCATTAAGAGTGATTTTGTTGCCTCGGTCCAATCTTTCTTTAAATTTGGCTTTTTACCGAAGGGTGTAAACACAACCATTCTAGCTCTAATTCCCAAGAAGAGAGAGGTGAAAGAGATGAGGGACTATAGGCCTATTTCTTGCTGCAATGTGACATATAAGGTGATCTCCAAGCTTATTGCTAACAGGCTTAAACAGCTTCTGCCTGATTTTATTTCTCCAAATTAGTCTGCTTTTGTCAAGGATAGGCTTTTAATGGAGAATGTCCTCCTGGCTTCTGAGATATTTGCTAATTACCATAAGGATATTGTGTCAACTAGAAGTGCTATAAAGATTGATATCTCTAAGGCATTTGACTTTGTTCAATGGCCTTTTTTGCTTAGTGTTCTTCGCACTCTGCACTTCCTGATGCAATTTATCAAGTGGATTGAGCTTTGCATTACCACTGCTTCCTTCTCAGTTCAAGTGAATGGTGAGTTGTCTGGACTTTTTCGCAGTGAAAGAGGGTTGAGACAAGGTTGTTCTTTATCTCCATATCTCTTTGTGATTTGCATGCAAGTCTTGTCTGCATTGCTTGATAAAGCAGCCAAGGAGAGACGTGTCGGTTACCACCCGCAATGTAAGAATATCAGTCTCACACACTTGTGTTTTGCTGATGACTTATTGGTGTTTACTGATGGAACCAAAACGTCTATTGAGGGTATTCTTCAGACTTTCCATCACTTTGTAGGCGTCTCAGGACTGAATATAAGTCTAGAGAAATCTACACTGTACATGGCCGGAGTCACAACCACTGAACAGACTGAGATTCTTCGCTCATTCCCATTCGCTCCAGGAACTCTACCAGTTCGCTATCTCGGTTTGCCCCTCTTAACCAAGCGTATGACAACCTCCGACTATACACCGCTCCTAGAGCGTATTAGAGATAAATTCAGAAGCTGGACATGGCGATATTTGTTTTTTGGGGGGCGTCTACAGCTCATTAGTTATGTCATTCAAAGCCTCACAAACATCTGGATGTCTGCCTTCCGCTTGCCAACAGCTTGTACAAAAGAGATAGACAGTATGTGCTCTGCTTTTTTTGTGGTCGGGTCCCTCTCTTAATACCAAAAAAGCAAAGGTCTCATGGACTGATGTCTGTTTACCAATGGAAGAAGGTGGATTCGGTTTGCGTTCCTTGAAAGAAACAAATAAGGTGAGTTGTTTGAAACTCATCTGGAGAATGTTGTCGTCGAACTCCTTATGGGTGGAATGGCTACGAGCTTACTTACTCAACAAGGGTTCTTTTTGGTCTATCGAAGATAACACTACTTCTGATTCCTGGATGTGGAGAAAGTTACTCAAATACCGAGCCTTAGCCGTGGATTTTGTTCGGTATGAGGTTAAGAATGGAGAGTGTATCTCCTTTTGGCATGATAATTGGTCGCCACTGGGCTGTTTATTCAATATTGCAGGCCCTGGGGTACAATTGATATGGGGATTGGCCTCCACGCCACTGTTGCGGAAGCACTCACTCATCGTCAACGCCACCACCGAGTAGACCACATGAATCAGATAGAAGCAGTTCTCATGACATTACGAAACAAAGGACTATTGGAAACAGAGGACGTTGTCCTTTGGCGGGGAAAAGGTGATCAGTTTAAGACTAAATTTAGCACAAAAGACACTTGGAAGCATACACGGATATCCCGATAGAGACATCCATGGGCACCTGGTATCTGGTTTTCCCAGGGCACTCCTAAGTTCACCTTTATAGTGTGGTTAGCAACACTAAACCACTTGACAATGGGTGATCGCATGTTGTCCTGGAATTCTCGGATTGACACCTCCTGTTTGTTTTGCTCTTCACAAGAAAGCCGAAACCATCTTTTTTTTACTGTTCTTACTCCTCAATGTTTGGACAGGTCTAGTCTCTAAGGTACTTATGACCAAGTTCTCTACGGACTGGGACAGTAACCTGCATCTCCTAGTAGACACATCTTTGGGGTCTGCTACTCTGTTTCTATTGCGCTATGCTTTCCAGGCCTCGATTTACTCACTCTGGCAAGAGCGAAATAGACATCGCCATGGAGAGACACCAATATCTTCTGTTCAGCTCATCAAAAATCTAGACAGACAGGTCCGGAACAGGCTGCTCTCGCTTCAAGCTGGAGGAAAGTTCACAAGTTACATGGAGCAGTGGTTGGGATCACGCTAAAGGCACCAGTTTATAAAATCAAACTCTAGCTTTTTATCAACAAAAAGAATTAACTACATGTTGCACTTGATATAAACATTACTTTTTTTTAGAATAAATTTTACATTTTATTAAAAAAAAAAAAAAAAAAAACAACAACAACAACAAAAAAAAAGAAGCACTTTGCTAACAAAATTTGGAAATAAAACACAATTTTACGAGTAGAAGAAGGGACTGAAATTTTTTTTTTTATTATCGGTAAAGCTTCCGTTTAGAAAACGTAGTTACTTCCATCTTTTCATCATTTGTTTCAAATGTTGTATTTAAATGGTTTATATGTATCCTGTAAAACTTTGGTTATATAATGCTATCGATTTGCCATGTTAATAAAAAAACACAATTGTATTAGGAACAATAACGAAGCATGCATGTAATAACAAAAATTGTAGTACTTTATTTTTTATAAAACAAAATAAACTTTAAAGAACTACAGACGTTTAGATTAAGCATGCGCCCTTTGGCTTTTATCGCTCATAGGATCACTCGAAGGCAAAATGTTTTCTTTACTTGCATTGTAACCTCCAAATGCACAATGTTGCAACAAAGAATATTGTTTGTTTTTTATATAAATTTGGTGTTGTAAACTAGAAAATTCAAAGGTTGAAATCTTTTATTCTTATTCATAATGTCTCAACGAGGTTACATATATATAGGGTACAAAGACTTAGGTAAAAACCAACTAGGAAAAGGAACAAGGCCAATGGGCCTATGTCCGATGGGCCGCACACGGACGGGCCGTACATGGGCCTCATGTCATGGACAGTAAACGAGCCGGTCTATGGAGTCCACTAAGTGTTTTACAACACTCCCCCTTGGACGATATGACCGTGCCGATGCTAAGGGATCGATGCAATACGCTTGGGGGTACTGCCTCATTAAAACTTTACCAGGAAAACCCAATGGGACAAAACCATGGTGAAGGAAAAAGAGTACAGCACGCATTGCTCCCCCTGTTCCAAGCATCACTCTAAGTCCTTAAGCCTCCGCATTCCAATCTGGTGTGTGAGCTTCCTGAATGTTGTTGTCGGCAATGATTTGGTGAAGAGATCGGTTGAGTTGTCGCATGACTGTACTTGTACTACTCGAACTTCTCCGGCCTTTTGTAGTTCATGTGTGAAGAAGAACTTGGGCAGTATGTGCTTCGTCCGATCTCCCTTGATGTACCCTTCCTTGAGCTGTGCGATACAAGCCATATTGTCCTCATAGATTACGGTTGCTTCCTTATTGTCGTCCATGCCACTATCGGTCCGGATGTGTTGTGTCATGGACCGTAACCACACACACTCACGGCTGGCTTCGTGTATTGCTAGGATCTCCGCGTGGTTTGAGGATGTGGCCACGATGGTCTGCTTCATGGAACGCCATGAGACTGTTGTACCACCATGCGTGAATACGTACCCGGTTTGAGACCTAGAGTTGTGTGGATCCGATAAGTAACCTGCATCAGCAAAACCAACTAAACCATCTCTGTTATAGTTAGTATAAAATAAACCGAAATCTACCGTTCCTTGTAGGTAACGCAGGACGTGTTTAATACCGTTCTAGTGCCTTATAGTCGGACAAGAACTAAATCTTGCTAGGAGATTCACGGCAAAACATATGTCCGGTCTAGTGTGGCTAGCCAAGAACATTAACGCTCCAATTGCACTGAGTTATGGCATTTCAGGTCCGAGAACTTCCTCATCGGCCTTCTTTGGACCAAATGGATCTTTATCCAAGTCTAAGCTTCTAACAACCATTGGGCTGGTCAATGGGTGAGCTTTGTCCATATTAAACCTTTTGAGTACCTTTTCTGTATATGCCTTTTGATGCACAAGGATTCCATTATTTATGTACTCAAGTTGTAGCCCCAAACAGAATTTTGTCTTACCTAGGTCTTTCATTTCAAATTATTTCTTGAGATATTCTACTGTTTGGGCAATTTCACCAGAAGTTCCAAGGATGTTTAAATCATCCACATAAACTGCTATTATAACAAACTCTTTGTTTGCAAACTTCTTTATAAATAGACATGGACTGATTGGGTCATTATTATAGCCTACTTTAGCTAAATATTCACTTAATCGGTTATACCACATCCGACCACTTTGTTTCAGTCCATAAAGGGATTTGTCCAGCCTTATGCAGTACTGTTCTCGAGAACCACTCTTATCTTTGAGCTCAAAACCTTCTGGTAATCTCATATAGATTTCATTATCCAGTGGACCATATAAGTATGCGGTTACAACATCCATTAACCGCAAATCCAGTTTTTCTCTTATAGCCAAACTTATCAAGTACCGAAATGTTGTTGCATCCATCACAGGGGAGTATGTCTCCTCATAATCTATGCCTGGTCTTTGAGAGAATCCTTGTGCTACAAGCCGTGCTTTGTATCTCACGATTTCATTCTTCTCATTTCTCTTTCTTACAAAGACCCACTTATGTCCAACTGGTTTAATTTCAGGTGTTATCCTTAAGATCGGACCAACCACACTTCTCTTCTTTAAAGAGTTTAACTCCACGTCAATGGCTTCTTTCCACTTTAGCCAATCTTTACTTTGAGTGCACTCTAATATAGACGTGGGTTCATGATCCTCATTCATTTCAAGTGCTACCTTGTATGCAAATATATCATCGATGTCGACATCTTTACGGTTCCATTTAATTCCAGACATTATATAGTTTATTGAGATCTCATCATTATCTATACCTTCAGGTCCTTGAGGTTCAGCATCCCGAACCTCACTTGGTACCTTAGGACTTGCCGCGGCCATGTCTGTATTTTCTATAATTCCCTTAACCTCGGTCTGTTTTGCACCTTTAGACTTCCGAGGGTTCTTATCTTTGGAACCTAATGGTCTACCTCGTTTTAAACGTGGGTTAGACATTGTAGCAACTTGATTATTGTGTTCCTTCTGAACATCAATACGTACTGGTGCATTGTAAGATGGTATGTACGATTTTGTTACTCTCTTTGGGTCAGCAAAGGAATCTGGCAATTGTATAGCTAGCTTTTACAAATGTATAATTTTCTGGACCTCTGCATCACAGGCTAGAGTCCGAGGATCTTGCCAATTCAAGGATGTTTGATTTCATGTTATTTCTTTAACCAGCTTGCTAGTCTCTCCACCCAACATAGGGAATTCGGATTCTGTAAATTGACAGTCCGCGTATCTGGCCTTAAGTAAATCTCCTGTGGTTGGCTCAAGATACTTTATAATGGTGGGAGACTCATATCCAACATATATTCCCATCCTCCTTTGAGGTCCCATCTTAGTTCTCTGTGGTGGAGCAATCGGTACATAAACGGCACAACCGAATGTTTTGAGATGGGATATGTTTGGCTCATAACCCGTTAATAGTTGGGATGGTGAATATTTGTGTTCACTAGATGGCCTGATGCGTATTAGTTCTGCTGCATGTAAAACTGCGTGTCCCCAAGCCGACACAGGGAGCTTCGATCTCATTAACAATGGTCGAGCTATCAATTATATTCGTTTAATGAATGATTCAGCTAATCCATTTTGTGCGTGGACATGTGCCACGGGATGTTCCACACTTACTCCCATGGACATACAGTAATCATTAAACGCTTGGGATATAAACTCATCAGCATTGTCTAGACGTATAGTCTTAAGTGGAAAATCTGGAAAATGTGCTCTTAATCTTATAATCTGAGCTAACATCCTAGCAAATGCTAGATTCCTTGTGGATAACAAGCAAACGTGTGACCATCTGGTTGATGCATCGATCATAACCATAAAATATCTAAACGTCCCACACGGTGGGTGTATTGGTCCACATATATCACCTTGTATCCTTTCCAGAAAATTTAAAGTCTCTTTATGAACTTTGGCTGGTGAGGGCCGTATTATAAGTTTCCCTTGTGCACATGCTACACATGTGAGATTTTTTAGGGATAACTTTCCTTTCTTTAAGGTTGTGCCCATTTGAACTATCAATTAGTTTACGCATCATGTTCTTTCCCGGATGGCCAAGCCGGTCATGCCATAGAGTGAACTGTTCATTGAACATTTTGTGCTTTGCCAAGTTAGCTTCTATCATGTTAATCTTAGCATGGTATAAACCAGTGGCTAGTGCAGGTATAGTCTCAAGGACCTTCTTATGGTCATTCACATTTTTTGTAATGTATAAAAATACTTTGCTTCCTTCACCCTTTGTTTCAATATGATAACCATTCAAACGAATGTCTTTAAAGCTCAATAAGCTTCTCTTAGAGCTGGGTGAGTACAATGCATCACATAGTTCTATATGTGTGCCATTAGGCAATAATATGTGTGCCTGGCCGTAGCCTTCAATTAAATTTGTTATACCCGCAATTGTACTAACATTGGCATTTTTCAATATGAGGTTTATAAAATATCTTTTGTCTATTAAAATTGTGTGGCTGGATCCACTGTCCACCACTAGCACACTCATATCCTCAGCCATTTCTATAATGACAATAATTTTTATTTTAAACTTTAATAAAATAAGCAAAGAAATATCATTGAAATTAAACCAAAATAATTAAAGCATGAAAGCATAGAAATTAAACCAAATCCATAACTAAAATTAGTTATCTTCCTTTAAACAATCGGAAGTCTCAAAATCTAGTAAATCATCATTCTCATGGTCGAAGTCTTCTTCACCATCGAGATGTACATAGTTGGCCTCTGGAGTCTTCTTCAAAATCTCTTGATATGCATCAATGAGATGTCTAGGCGTTCTGCAGTTCTTAGCCCAGTGGTTGGACATACCACATCGGTGACAAACCGATTTAGCCTTGATTTGCGGTTTAAAGGACCCACGGCCCCTACCACTGCGGCCACGGCCACCATGGCCGTAACCATCAAAACGGCTTGCCTGGCCCCAACGACCACCACGTCCTCTGCCACCACGGCCATGGCATAAGTGTCTTTCTCAGTGAACGTAGTTGGTCTCCTTGGCCTCTTTAGGCTGTTTAGGCTCATTCTGCTTTGCCACATCAATCTTGTGAGCTTCCGGTAATGGGGTTATACCGGGAGGTCTCATAGCACTATTCATCAACAACAGCTCATTATTCTGCTCAGCTAGTAGCAAGCATGAGATTAAGTCCCCATAGGTTTTGAAACCTTTTTCACGGTACTGTTGCTGAAGTACTATATTGTGAGTGCTAAAAGTAGACAAAGTCTTCTCTAGCAACTCCTTTTCCGTGACTTCAGTACCACACAACCTAAGGAGTGAGACAATCCTAAAAAGCTCAGAGTTATACTCATCCACGGATTTGTAATCTTGGATCCTTAGGTTCTTCCAATCGAATTGAGCCTTTGGTAGGAGCACCGTTTGTTGGTGTCCGTATCTGCGTTTAAGCTCTGTCCAAAGGTCAAGTGGATTCTCTATTGTGAGGTACTGGTCTTTGAGACTCTCAGCAAGGTGATGGCGCATGTGTTGAATGGCCTTGTACTTTTTCTTTTCGGTCGGATCGTAATCCTCCTCAATGCATTCAAACAAGTCCATTGACTTCAAATTTATCTTGGTGTCCAATGCCCACTTCAAATAGTTGTTTCCAGAGACATCCAAAACGGCATAATCTAGGTTATTCAACCTTGCCATCTGCATAAACAGAAATAGACAACCGATTAGCATGCGGTATTTAAGACCGAACCATGCATTCAAACAATAGGCCATGTGGTATTTAAGGCCGAACCATGCCATCAATTTAATCTTAGGTCATGCGGTATTTAAGACCGAACCATGCCTTGTTTCTCTTAAATTTCGTGGTTTAACTCCATGCAAACAAGACAACAAAATCAAATAGATTAAGGAATGCAATAATTTCCTTTTACTAGAATTTTTTTTTCTTAGATAATTTTAGAAATTTTCCTTTTCTTTACTTAGATAACAACAAAATATTCCTTAAACTTTAGGATAATGATTATAACTAATTTAGGAGTTATCTAATTTATTTTTTACGCAAACATAGAATAATTTCGATTTCAGTGTTTTTGGTTTTAGGGTTTGAATTTCTCAAACATCTAAATCGATTTTAATTTAGGATTTTAGGGTTCTTATGCAACCTAAATTTACAGGAAAATTCTATGCCAAATTCGATCAATAATTTCAAGGATGCATGCAATTTCATATTTTAAATCTCCTAGAACAATCAGATTAATATTCTAATTTAACAATTATAGTTCTAGGTTCTTATGGATCAAAACAATCACGCAGCAATTTAAACAATCAAACAATCAGATTCTTAAGCTTGATATAATTTGGTGCAATTCACAAAACAATCTAACAACCCTAAACAATCCGATTTTAAGTTTTAGGGATTAGGGAATTCAGACTTTGTTAGATTGTGTACTTGTAAGTTTTAGGGTTCAATAGATTTAATGTCCAAATTCGATCTTATGGATTCTAAGGAAGTTTGATCTTATTTACCTTCCACCGTTTGGGTCTGACTGGTTATGAACCGGGAGCTAAAAGACCTCGGTTTTTACTTCTCTCACGAACCGTGAACCTCGATCTGAACTTCAGCAAAACTTTGATCATGAACCTTGCTTGCCGAACAGGAGCTTCCACGAACAAAGGAAGAAGAAAGCGGCGGTTTTAGGGTTTGGTGAAAAAGAGAAGTATGAACGGCGGCGGTTAGGGTTTATAGGGTTTTTAGGGTTTTACTCAGCGGGATATAGAAACTATCGTGCTGATAACGTGTTGTAAACTAGAAGATTCAAAGGTTGAAATCTCTTATTCTTATTCATAATGTCTCAACGAGGTTACATATATATAGGGTACAAAGACTTAGGTAAAAACCGACTAGGAAAAGGAACAAGGCCAATGGGCCTATGTCCGATGGGCCGCACACGGACGGACCGTACATGGGCCTCATGTCATGAACAGTAAATGGGCCGGTCTATGGAGTCCACCAAGTGTTTTACAACATTTGGAGCATTTTCAAAAACTACCAATTTTTCATGCTTTTTTTTTCAAAAATACCTTTTTATATTGACTATTTTCAAATTTACCCATCTTTTATATAAAAATGACCAAATTATCCTTTTTGAGTGACAACAAGAATGTACAGTTACCAAAATTAAAAAAAAACTCCCGCCAAAAAAATAAATTTTTTTATGCCAAATTGTTTTTCCTGCCAAAATTACGAAATCGGATTTTCAAGCCAAAAATTCTGAAATTTATACCTTATAAAAACATTGTAAACACTTTACAAGAAAGAACTTTTACACCTTGTCACTACAAAAAAAAATAGTTGATTGCATCATTTAAATAGTATCACAAATGTAAATGATATTAATTTAAATGACTTATTGATAAATGATGCATAATATGTGGTTTAGTATCAATTGTAATTATTGATGTGGTAATGGAATAATTTGACATCAGTTCAATAAAAGTGACACAAATTTATTTTAACTTGCATCACTTCAAAAATATTTAACAAAAATATAAATTTACATCACTTAATATAATGATGCAAATTAAATCTCAATTAATAAATGATACAAAATTGATCTCATAATAAAATATTATTAAAACTATAAATCAATATACCACAAATCATTTCCATAAATTAATAATTATAAATATATATTTTTTGTTTGGATTCCAGATGTGGTTTTAATATTTAAAATACCGAAACCTGTTTCTTTTATTTTTAAGATTCCTCACTTTTTATTTGTTTGGATTTTAGATGTATTAATTATAAAAAAAATCTGAAATTCATTTCCATACTACTCAGGATCTTTGTAACTTCCCAAAAAAAATAAGCTTTGTGATTATTTAAAGGTGAAAGTGGTTCTCCATTAGCAAAAACAAACAAAAAAATTGGGAGTGATCAAAACAACAACTTTTGCATAAGTTCTTTTTTGATTATCAACAAGACAACTACTGGTGAAACAAATTATGCATCTACAACACATCTTCAGCATATTATCATCACATCTTAGAAGATTTGAAGGTAAGTGTAATTTTCTTCTCCATATTTTTTTTTATCAATTTTTTATTATCTCATGTAGAATTCTAACTTTTCTCTCTGTTATTTTTGGTTATATACTCAGAAAATCTCAAGATGAAACAACAATGTCATCAAGAATCTGGAAAAGAAAGGCATGAAAGACAAGTAATATGTGTTTCATATAACACTTAAGCATGGAGAAATACATATAACACTTAAGCAAGAAAAAACAATAGCTAGGTTATGAATTTATGATCTAAGTTCATCTTACTTTTTTTTTTCTTTTGTAAATCGTTGATGAATCTATAATAATTGGGTTTTGTTTTTTGTTTTTACTAATTTTTGTAAGTAACGAATTTAATAAAAAGATATTAGTAAAGATTTGAAAATATTTTAATAGATATCGAAAACAATTTTCTGCATATTAAAAATAATTTCGAAAATATTTAATGTAAAAAATCTGTTATTAATTTTTGTATTATTAAAACAAAAAATATTTTATTAATATCGGTTATTCATAAATGATACCAAAATTAAAAATCATTTACAAAAAACTGACACAAATATTTAAAATCATTTGTTATAACTGATTTAATAGAGCATCAGTTTGAAATAAACTGATACAAATTATTTGCATCAACAAATAGTAAATCATTTTTAAAAGTGATACAAGTTATTTTTACATCATTTAAATCTGATGCAAAAATATAAAATAAATGATTTAACACAATAGTTTTTTTGTAGTGTGTAAACACTTTTACAAGAATTTTATAAGATTGTTATAAGGTTTTATAACATTTGCAAGGTTTTTATAAATTTTATACCTATAAATTTTTTATAAATGTCTTATAATTTAAATCGTTTAAAATCTTATAAAATCTTTATAATTTCTTTTGGGGGGGGGGGGGAATTTTTTTTGTTGGAAATTTTTGTCAGGAATTTGTTGGGGGGGGGGGGGGAATTTTTTGGGGGGGGGGGGGGAATTTTTTTTGTCGGGAAAATTTTGCTTTTCATTTTGTTGACGAAAATATTTTAAGTATACGTAAAATAGTCATTAAAAATTAAAGGAGGGCGAAAATGAAAATGGCCAATAAAAGGGGTATTTTTGAAAACGGATATCTCAAAAATGATATTTCTGACAAATTCTCTTTAAATTTTAAAATATGTATAAATAATTGTTTCTTCATAAATTTATATATATATTTTTATGTCTAAAAATTATATGGTTTAATTATCTCAATTAATCATATACAACTAATATAATTATATTGATATATTTTGGATATATATATCTATTACATTGCCTTTTTTTGGCACAACATTTAATTCTATTCAATTGCTTTTTGTAATATTTGTCACAACAATATAAATAAGGAAGCTAGGATAAACAAATTGAATCACAAATCAAAATATGAAGATGAGTATGAAACTCTATGCAATAGAAATGGTGGTTACTCTACTTCTTCTTGCATATGATCTTGCTCAGGCTAGGACCGACCTTTTTCTTTTTATACCAAATCTAAATTTCCAAACTCAAACAAAATCAATCCACCGATTACTAGCTTTCCTAACCGAGCCAATTTCTCATCTACGTAACCTGGCCGCAAAGATATCTGTTAACCAAATTCTTTGGCCTCCAGGTCAAACTCCTTGTTTTCCATGGTACAAGCACTGCCCCCTCCCCCCCCCCCCCCCCCCCCCCCCATAAACTCCAAGCTAATCCCCATCGCCATACTTCATATGTTTTTATCTGTTTAAAAATGTTTAAAATATGAATATTTCAATAAAATAATGACAATGTTTTATGTTATTGTGTATTTACTCATCTATTTCATAATAATTATCATTTTTATATTTAAGCATGCTCACTAAATGTGTTGCTTTATATTATCAATGCAAAAATAACATACTAAATTTTAGTTAACACTTCACGGGCAGGAAGCTGGATATGGAGGAAATTATGCAAGTGAAGGCCCCTTGCTAGACCGTTCATCGTGTGTGAAGTGGGTTCTGGTGAGACGGCAAGCTTCTGGTTCGACAATTGGACTGGTTTAGGTCCACTGTTAAATGTTGTTGGCCCCAATGCTCCTCAAATAGTGGGACTTCCCTTGCAGGCGGTGGTGAAGGATGCTATACGGGGACAGGATTGGAGGATTTCATCTAGTCGAAGCAGACATCCTACAATAGTTTTAATGCGAGAAGCCTTGCCAGAGGTAGGGGATATGTTGGTGAATCCACAGGATGATACGTATCTTTGGAAACCAGATCATAACTCACCATCGGATCTCTTCTCTACTCAAAAGACTTGGTTGGCTCTCAACCCGACAGGTCCCTCTGTCCCTTGGTTCAATTATGTGTGGTTTAAGCATAGGATTTCGAAACACGCTTTCATTTGTTGGGTAGTGGCTTGGAATCGCCTCCACACAAGAGATAGGCTTCGAGGATGGGGTCTAAATGTTCCTGCAGTTTGTCCACTCTGTAATAACCATCCTGAATCCAGAGACCATTTGTTTTTTCAATGTGAATTCAGTGGTGCAATCTGGAGATTCTTCACGGACAAGATGGGGTTGCAACCTCCGGTTCTATTCATGCCTTGTCTAGTGTGGATTCACTATGCGTCGGCGAATACTAACCTAAAGACCATTATAAGACTGGCTTTACAAGCGTCCATCTACCATGTTTGGAAGGAGAGGAACCAGCGTATCCACTCCACCAATATCAAGACCGCCTCCGCCATCATTAAGGAGATCAATCTGTTGCTTAGAGCTCTTCTTCTCCCTCTGTCCATGCCTCAAGCTTCTCAAACTCAAACTCAAGGAGAAACTTTACTCATCACCTGGTTTAGACTCTTTTTATAAGGCTTTGGCCTGTGCATTCTGCTTCCCCCTTTTTTTGGCGTTGTTGTTGTTCGGTGTTCTGTCTGTTATTGGTGACAGGTTTCGGGGATTGTCTATGACTCTCAAACAAGTAAGTATCACCCTGTTTTTTTTGTATTACGGTAAGTAGGTGTAGGCGCTGGTATTAGTAATTGAATTATGGGCCTGTGGCCGACATGGGCTTTCGAGCCTTGTAATATTTATTTTGAATAGAATTTAATATTAAAAAAAATCTAGTTAACAAAATAATATAGTTATATTGCCTTTTGTTATTTTTGTCACATTAATATAAATAAAGAACCTCGGGTAAAAAAATTCAATCATACATCAAAATATGACGATGATTGTGAAGGTCTTTTCGATAGCAATGATGGTTACTCTTCTTGTCCATAATAGGACTGGCCTTTTTCTACTTACACCAAATTCAAAATTCCAAACCCACCGACTAGCTTTCCTAACCGTTTCTCAACTATGTAATATGGACACAAATTCTCTGGCCTCCCAATCAAACACCTTATTTTGCATGGTACAAGTATTTCCTGCCAACCCTGTTGATCGAGTGATCGTCAAATAGGAGAACAAATAACAAAAAGGACTGTCAAAGATCGGTAAAATTACAACAATGTTACTTGAAGGCGTTCGGTTAGTTACAAAAGCGTATGCTCGCTAATACAACTTAAGCACTTAGAATTAGAATAAGATAATCTTCTGATTCTCAGTCTAGTTAACTCTTGTCCATGATGTGACATATCAAACTCTCATCTTGAGATCGATGTGGTACCACTTGCCACTCTTATTGCTCTAGCGGCGATTAGGCCTGGGCATTTTGACCGAATCTGAAACCCGAACCCGACCCGAAATAGGCAGTTCGATTTGGATTTGGTTAGTATTAAATACCCGATGAGATTTCGTTTTTTTGAGATTTGGATACCCGATCGGGTTCGGGTATTATCCGATACCCGATCAGATTCGGGTATTACCAGATACCCGATCAGATTCGGGTATTACCAGATACCCGAAGTAGATCCGAATGAGCCCGAAATAAATACAAAAATGCATCTAAGTGGGTTCGAACACAATACCTTAGGCATTTATTGGTACATCATAAATCATTTTGCCATCTTAATTATTCTATCATAATATAAAACAGTTACATATTTATATATATATATATGTATTCTAAAATTGACTTGTTTTTTCCTTTATCGATCAACAAAATCCATAATCGTTTTAATTTTTTTCATTACCAGATAAATTTTAAGAAACATGACAAGCAAATCTACAAAAGAAAAAAGTGATAGTTTGTGGGTTTGAGGCGTGAGTGAGGTTGGAATATAAATATGAATCATATCATATAATTTGTTATAGATGTTGTTAGATTTGGTAGAGAATTTGAAAGATTTGATTTTTAAAGTGGTGGTCATGAAAGAACAAATCTATGGTTTTTGGCTGAAGAAGAGAGATTAATTAAGAAGGAGACAAGAAGAGGGAGATAGAAAGTAAAAAAAAAAAAAAATTCACGATAGATTTTTTTTTTATGAATTCGGGTTACCCGAAAATACCCGAACCCAAAGATATCCGATCCGAATCCGATCCGATATTATAATATATCCGATCGGGTTTTATATCTTTACATCCGAAAATCCGAAAACCTGAACATTTGAACCCGAATCCGATCGGATATCTGAATGCCTAGGGCTAGATGCGATTGTTCGTACTCAGGCCGTCTGTTTAAATGGGTCGAGCGTCTCAATGGACCATCTGTGTATGTTGCCCATTTCACGTCATTTTATTTGATGGATCAACCTTTCTAAAAGCTCTGTTGACTGTTTGCAGGAAGTTTATTAAGGAAGGATAAAACCCATATCTAACCAGCCCTATCTCCATCTCCATAAATTTATACGTTTTTTTTGTTTTAAAAATAAATTAAACTATATTAATATTACAAATTTCAATAAATAAATATAATATGTGACAATGTTTGTACCTTGCAAAACGTGTGGTATATTAAATTATTATTCTTTCATAATACAAAAAGTACTATTATTATTATATAATGAGAAAATCATATAAATGATCTAGCATTTTCACCTTTTATTCTGTTTTTTTTTTTCAAAATTATACTTAGAAAAAAGTAAGTTTAGTAAATTACGAAAGGCACCACCATCTTGAAAATTGTGATACAATTTCTGGACCATCAAACCTAACGTCATTTATTCTTGTGGTCCCTTTTATTTTATTTGTTTCCTATACCTCAAATAAAGAAAACAAAAAAACAAGAGTACTCCTAGACTCAAAATAGACTCTAACTTTCTTTTGGTAGGTTTTTCGTTAAAAATAATTAGAGAATCACTTAATTTGATTTAATTAATCTATAATTTCGATTTTGACAAATGACCAGTATGCCCATACTCGATCAATCAAAATTTTATAGGTCGGTTGGCGGATCCTAAATTATCCGACAACAGAAGGAAAAAAATCCGCGGATCTGTTTGTACTCAAGATTAATCATTTTCGGATCCAATCTATTATTTGATTCAAGAATTGTTATTTTCGATGCCAAACATAGTTATTCGTTAGAGACAACACTCGGATTTGAAGTCATTTAAGGTATTTAAAATAAAACCATATATTTCAATTACCAAAAAATCGGATAAGTGCATAATTAACGAGATTGATCATAACAAATAATCTTTTAAAAGTAAAATTTTGTGATTCAGTTAAAATCCGAGGAAACGAATATTCAACTTACCAAATCTTACGGTTTGCTTGATTTGCGATATTAACATTATTCTCTAACATTTTACGAATCCATCTCCAAAGGAATATTCATTTAACAGTTGTAACGAATCAAGGAACTAATTATATTTTGCATATATTACAAATATCAAATTTTAACTTCTTAGTGATAAACCTAAATCTAAATAATTTGGCTATAATTATATTCAGAACTTCCTATTGAAATATTATACTAAAAGAAGACATCTTAAATTCTTCACACAAAATGATGGCTCTCCCCCTTTCATACACTCCCTTGAAAGATCTTAAACCATACAAAAATGCTTGGTGTATTGAAGTTAAAATTCTCCACAGTTGGAGAATGAATACAGCTAAAGTTGGTGAATCAATCGAACTGATTATAGCTGACGAAACTGTATGTATTTTTAATAGATTTAATATTCTTAATAGATTTAATAGCCTTAATATCAATTCATTCTAATAGTGTTTATTTTTTTATATAATTAGTTCTATCAATGATGTACCAATGAAGATGTCAATTCTATCAATGATGTTATATTATCAAGCCTAAACGGTTAGTTCATCTTTAATCGTCCTTTATAATCATTTTTAGTAATCCTTCAAACATAATTCATCCTATTCATTTATTTTGGTTTTGTTTTTTTTTGTCTTCTCAGCTGAAGAAAGAATTTATCTAAGTTCTAATGCTGAAGAAAGAATTTATCTAAGTTCTGATTCAATTGACCCTCAAGATAAACGTGCACTGAAAAATAAGGTTTAATACCATTAAGGTTTCGGGTATACCTTATCATCGGCTACGTTTGAAAATAGGTTGTCCAATTATGTTGATGAGAAATATTGACCCGCATGGTGGTTTAATGAATAGTACAAGACTGCAGATCACCCAAATGGCGGACCATGTTTTACAAGCTCGGATTTTAACTGGTACGCGAGTTGGTAAGATAGTTCTCATACCTAGGATGTTGATATCACCATCAGATGCTAGGTTGCCTTTCAAATGCGTCGAAGACAGTTCCCCGTGTCAGTTGCTTTTGCAATGACTATCAATAAGAGTCAAGGACAATCTCTAGAAAATGTTGGTATATACTTGCCTAGACCCGTTTTCTCACATGGTCAGTTATATGTAGCAATGTCAAGGGTTAAATCAAAGTCTGGATTGAAGATGTTGATAATAGATAGTGAGGGAAAATGGAATGGTAATTACTTTCTAAATTTTTGGTATATTAGAATTTCTTTTCACTAATATATATACTACTAACTCTATATTTATTCTATTTTGGTCTATAGGTTAAATAGAATAAATGGTTAAAGGGGTTAATGAAGGAGTAGGATACCTCCATCACGTTATAAGTCATGTCTAATGTTACTATTCTTTTTTTTTTCTTTTCTTATTGTTTAATTTGGATATTAAACATCCAGAAACACAAATTATTATTTTTGCTTTTAATTTATCTTAGAACACAAACCAAAATACCTATAGTCCAATATTACTGTGTGCTTAATCTCTTACGAACCTACAATCCTATATTGTGGAAGATATATTCTCTTACATAGCTACTATTCAATATTGTTGTGTGTTTGATTTCGTAAGAAGCTATATTATGCAAAGTATGTACTCAATCAAGAGACTGAATTACTGTATAACCACAAATATATAAATAAACACTATATATTTTGGAAAATAAGTTTAAATACCTAACTCAGACAAAAAAAAGAAAAATTAAAAAAAACAAATTATTAAAAATAAAAATAACCCTCTGCTATAGCACGGGTTATCCCCTAGTATCTAATTAATTTTCATTATTTTGATGATATCGTAAGGTACAAAGAAAAAACAATAGATTTTTTTTAAAAGCTGCCACAATGGAAGGAATTTTACGAGAGTCCAGAAGAATATAGACAACATATATAATGAAGAAGGAAACAAATAAAAATTAAAGAAGATAAAAGTAAAGTGAACTACACTTATTTCTTAAGTGTTTTGTTTTCTGTTTAACTAAGAGGCTTGAATGGTTACTGCTTACTAGCAATTCGATAGTGCCAAATTTTACAACTCTTTAGACCATTTGTCTTCTTAAGTTAATTTATAAACGAGATTTTGAATTCAACAAAACTTGAAGTTAATTTAATTATGACATTTTTCTTCTGTTGTTTTATCTATTTTTTTTTAGTTACAATTATATGTTCCCGTAAAGGAGTATATCATATTATATGATTCATATATAAGTGCGACATATTTCGTAGGACCCATAATTACTATTAACTTCAAGGAAACCATATAAACTCACATGCAAGACATGACAACCTCTTGAAGTTAATATCATACGTGACATAATTAATGGTGAAGGATAATTATCGATATGATTTTGGGTCGAGGAACAACATGTCTAAATTTCTAACTACCTTAATTAGCAAGTTCAGTTATGTTTTAAAACATCCTTCGTTTTAAATTAGTATCATTTTTAATACTTTTAACACATATTAAAAGTAAAAAGTTAAATTTTGTATTTTGTTATACCTTACAAAATAGTTTAATTATAGGAATTCTATTTCGTTTTAAATATTTTACTAGTAATTATTGATAAATGAGATCTTTGTTTGTCAAAAGTTACATCAAAATCATATAATAACATTTATACTTTTGAAGTATATATATGATGTAGAACGACAATTGTTATAAAGCGGAAGGAGTATGCTTTTCTTTTCAAGTTAAATTAGCTGCAAAGTATGCATTTGTCATGTGACTTTATTGGTGATTAAGTGGGAATTATATGCCAAAAAATATGAAACCCAAAATTTAAAGTGTCTATTTATTAAAATCTTATTTGTTTGTTCTAAAGGCTCAAAGTTAAATGATTTTGCAATCAGCCTTCTATCATACTATTAACTAAAGAAAAAACAACCGATCAAAACGATTGTTATTATTATTATTTATTCGCTAATCGTTGTAACTAGCTATTTGATACCAAACTTGTATTTGTTTGTTTAGTGTTTTGGAACGAAGATGAGATATTGTTAATTATTATGACTTTCTGTTTGTTATCTGCTTCAATACTCTTCCCACTAATTAATTTTCTGACACGGTTTCTATACACTGTTGTAAATTTGATGTCTGATAGTGCAAGCCAAGCAATCTCCCATAATCCATAATACTTGTCTCTTTTTTTAGTTTTTTCTTTTTCTTTTGGGTGAATATGAAACTCTTATATTCAGTATTACTATTAACTCAGATACACTGATGATTATTGTGATATTTCAATATATTGTACATTTTTTTCTTTTTTCTTAATGTTCTAAATTGAATGATTTAGCATACTGTATTTCTATCATTGTTGTCGATATACTATTGTCCAAAATTAAATTTGGTAGATAAATTATTAATAGAATTATCCTATGCCATAATAAATGAAAACTAGGTCAAAGTGATGTAATTAACTAATGATGTTTTTTCTCTTTGTCCGTAGAAAAGTGAGGAAATAATTAGCTATGGCTATGGGTTTCATAGGTCTCTCTCATGCTTTATACTTTTATAGGTTTAAGGAGTGCCTTCACATCCAAATTCTACCTGCAGTTCTCTTCTCTCTCTCTCTCTCTCTCTCTCTCTCTCTCTCTCTCTCACATTATCTTCTTTCTTCAAAGTCTCTTAACTTTTTAAACCCAAACTAAATATACACTCCATACCATATCCTCTCTCTATTTATCAGATCCTCGTGGTTTAGATGCTTCTTTCAGATTATTCTCAAGAAATTTTTTGATTTTTAGAAGCATTTTAAGAGAAACTGCTTTTTCTGGTTGTGAGGGTATGTGCTCTTAATTTCTTCAGTCATTTCATTAGATTTAAAGAGAACAGTTTTGTTCTGAAGATATATACAATAAATATTAAGTCTTCTTCTTTATCATACAACCTTTATTTCTTCTACTTGAAATACGACCTTTATTTCTCAAGTGGGTTGTCAGCTTTTGTATTTTTTTTTCTTTTGTATTTTTCCGTTTTGTTCTCTATCTTTATGGACCTTCTAAAATTAGGGTTTTTTGCTTTTTGTTTGGAGGAAATTATTAAAGAAATGTGTTTAATGAGTAGTGAAGAAAGCTCTTCCTTTTTTGTTGCTTAATCATATGATATTTACTCAACGAGTTATCTTTACTCTTGTATTTTCTTCCTAACTAGTGTCGTCTTTGTCCCCAAACCAAGAAACACTTTTCCAGATCCAATAAACGGGTTTCAATTAACCGTGACTTCTTTTGTAGCAGAGAGCTCAAGAGAATGGAGATTGCAAGTCAAGAAGATCCCACTCCAATAAATACTAGCTACGGTAATAGTGGAGGTGGGCTTGGGAATCTGATCCATCATCATCATGCCAATTCTGCTCCAACATCCCTCAACATTACTACTCCAAACCCACTACAAGTCTCCTCAAATGGTAACGGTCTTGGCAAAAATCATGAATACTCTCATCATCATCATGTGGGCTACAATATCATGGTCGGCAACAACAACATCAAGAAAGAGAAACCTGTGGTGATCAAGTACAAGGAATGCCTGAAGAATCATGCAGCTTCCAAGGGAGGCAATGCCATTGATGGTTGTGGAGAGTTTATGCCAAGTGGTAAAGATGGTTCCATTGAAGCTCTCACTTGCTCAGCTTGTAACTGCCATAGAAACTTCCATAGAAGAGAAGTCGAAGGTGAAGAGAAAACCTTCTTTTCCCCTTACCTCAACCACCACCAACCACCTCCTCCGCAGAGAAAACTCATGTTTCACCACAAGTTGATCAAATCACCATTACCGGAACAAATGATAATGCCAGTTGGAGTCGCAACCGCTGGATCCAACTCAGAGTCAGAAGATCTCATGGAAGAAGGTGGCGGAAGAAGCTTGACATTCCGACATCCACCACCACCACCGTATAGTTACGGACATAATCAGAAAAAAAGGTTTAGGACAAAGTTCACACAAGAGCAAAAGGAGAAGATGATGAGTTTTGCGGAGAGAGTTGGTTGGAAGATGCAGAGACAAGAGGAATCTGCTGTTCAACAGCTTTGTCAAGAGATTGGAATCAGGAGAAGAGTTCTTAAAGTTTGGATGCACAACAACAAACACCATTTATCCAAGAAGAGCAACAACATTAATGACAATGTAGATCAGCTCGCTAATAAGGACGTTAATAACGCCACTACTGAAAATCTTGCTTCTGCTAGTCCTTAGCTAGTTAAGTTAAATTGTTGTTATAACTTCACTCATGTGATTACTTAATTAAGTACTTGCTCATCGTATGGTTAATGTTTTACCCTTTCTTTTGTTAATCACTGCGCTTAGGTAGCTACAAACATGTGTTTTTATTAGGGTACTATATAATCGTGGAGTGTATAAGATAAGGTTTCGATGTTTTCTAGTAATATGTTTGAGAAAATTATTGGCAGCCTGACCAATGCATTGGGATTTTCAATTTTTATTTATTAATTCGAATCATTAGACTTTGTAGTTTTTTTTTTTTTTTTTTTTTTTGTTAAAATTAGACTTTGTAGTTCGTGATATCATTTTAAGTCATATAGATCATTTATGCTTGCAACTTCTATATTTTGTGTGTATGTGTAGCGGAATTTTAGATCTTTATCGTGCAACTTTTCTCATATAAAGCTCTTTTTTTCTCTGACAAATGAGTCTCATAATACGTACTTCAATTCTTTTCAATAAAGTTCGTTAATAGTGCTCGAGTTGTCTATTTTCAGTTTTAAGAATAATTAATGAGTTATTAGAGGAAGTATATCAGAACAAAGTCCATAATATATAAGTGTAGTTCCAAGTTGTTGTTAAGGCGGTCTTGCTTTGATATTATATTTTTCCTATATCATAAATTATTTTGTGTACTTTGAAAAATGGCTAGGCTGTAGATGATCTGATTTCATCTCATGATCGAAAATATATTGCACGGAAAACAAAGAAAGCAATTAATTATGATTTCTATTAATGGAGAGTTGAACATTGTACTGGCGAGTGTAAGTCAAGTCCTATTATGTATGACGTAGTAGGTTGAGTAAATGTTTGGTTGGTGTCACAAGTAAACTCATTTATTATTAACCATTTATAGTATATTATTTCTTCTGTTTCAAAATATAAGATGATTTAGAGAAATTTTATGTTTCATAATATAAAATGTTTACAAGTTTCTATGTAACTTTTAGATTATTTTAGTATTTTATATTATGCAGTATTGTTTCTGATTGGTTTAACATGTTAAAAGTAATTATTTCTTAATCTGCGTGCTTTAGTTAAAACATCCTATATTTTAAAACGGAGGGAATATTATTTTATTTCTATTATACAAATCACAAATGTATATTTGAAAACTTATTGTATGAGCATATATTCTTGTAATGTGATATACGCAATGCCATGCATCATCAAAAGGAGTTCAGATTTTAAGATGTTCTGTTCCTTGTGATATCACATGTTTCATTTATTGTAATATTAAAAGCTAGCAATTTCAATTTGTTGTTTTATTGTAGTCTAGTATTAATGCTCGATGTTGTCGTTCAACTTCAATAGTTACGTGGAGAAAAAAAACTATTTCGTGGTAGATAACACAATTTGTGGCTTCTTGTCCCGAGACACGACTTTGCATATGCTGTTTTAACTTGTGTAGAGGTAAAAATAACACGATATTTCTAACAAAAACCTTGTAACAATCGAACTTTGAAACTCAAAATTCAAAAACGACATACTTAATTAATCGTCATTCTGTTTTCTTTTGGATAAAGACGTCATTATTTTGATAAAAAAAAAATGGATTTCATCAGTTATATTTTATACTAGAATTGACATAACAAATAGAAATTCAAATTTTAAGAAAGTCTACTTTCGACATACAGTCTCACAAAACTATAGCGTATTTTACGGTTTCGTAGCCGGTAGCGATAGCGACAATCAGTGATGTTTTGTTGATACTCATTAGCAATAACTATCAACAACCAAATCCTGTTTATTTCATAATTGTCGTAGACATCTGCAACGACCAACATTTTTTGATTTTGATGTGTATATTTTTTTTTAGTGATATAACTTTTTTACCCTCGTCAAAAAGTATCGCCATAACTTGTCGTTGAACCATTGACACATTGTTGGTTGCATCGCATCTCACTGGTTGCCGACAACTGACAAAAACAAACAAAAAAACTCTACTTGATCAAACTAGGAAACCCATCATGCTCTTCCGAGGAACATTGGGCCAAGGTTGAAAAAAACAAAGTAACTGGGCCAAGCCCATTTAGTATTAACCGACTAACTAAAGTCCCACAACGGCCCATTTATATATTTTTTTTTGTTTTATCAGCTTCCATCTCAATAGGGGGAGAGAGAGAAGCAAGGGAGAGAAATCAAGCTTCACGAGTACGGAAAATTACAGTATCATCTCCTCCATCTTTTTTACTTTCTTGAGGGCTTTCCTCTTCGCAACTTCAATCACCACTTGATCGGAACTCTCGCCTTTCTCTTTCGTCTCCGACGTTCTCTCCCCGTCGATTTCCATCTTCTCAGGTTTAGTTAGGGTTACCTTTTTTTTTTTTTTTTTTCCTTTTTGTTTTCTGTGCGGCATCGAAAAGTCCGATGATTTTGTTTTAGCGTTTAACTCTTTTGGTGTTCGTAGTCGTACTCGTAAGTATTAGGGTTTTGGTGGCGACGATACTTTTGATTTTATCGAACTTCTTCTTTGTGATCTTTGATTAATCAGAAGTTTTTCTTAGGGATTTTAATTAGGTTTTGTTACCGGGAGAGGATTAAGTCCTTCTTCTTTGTACTTCTGACTTTGTTTCATACGTTTTGACCTTTGTGGATGGTTTGATAGAGTGACATTGCTCTGAATAAGGCGTTTTAGTCTAAGGAATGTTTGATTCTCTTTCTATTGTGTAAAGAAGTTGATTTGAGATCCTTGTTTGATTGCAGTTTGAAGGGGTGAATTGGTAAGGTCAAGCCAAGATGGCGAACTTACAAGTGTCTGGAATAATCGAAAAGGTCTTTTTCTCATCATCTGTTTCATATTAAGCTTAACTTTGTTTCTGGGTATGTTCAGTATTCTGATTTCTGAAATTTTTTGTTTTTAATGTTCAGATGACTGGTAAAGATAAAGATTACAGATATATGGCAACCTCTGATTTGCTTAATGAGTTGAATAAGGATTCCTTTAAACTTGACCCGGACTTGGAGATGAGATTGTCTAGTATCATTCTGCAACAGCTCGATGATGTGGCTGGTGATGTTTCTGGATTGGCTGTTAAATGGTTAGCTTTCTTCTCTTTGAGACTTATGACCCACAGCTGATGTTATATCACTGGCATTCAATTGCTGTGTCTGTATTGCGATGTAATGCAGCTTTGTTTTTCTTGGCAGTGAGCCTTTTAAAAGCTAACTGATCTGTCGTTGACCTTTGATGTATGTGATTTTTTATTCCAGTCTTGCTCCATTGGTGAAGAAGGTTGGAGAAGAACGAATTGTTGAAATGACCGGCAAATTATGTGATAAACTACTGCATGGGAAGGACCAGCATCGTGATACCGCAAGCATAGCTCTCAGGACTGTTGTCGCCCAAGTTGCTCCTTCGCTTGCTCCTTCTATTCTTGTTACTCTTACCCCACAAATGATTGGAGGGATAAGTGGCCAGGTTAGTGATTGGGAGCCTGCTCCTCTTTTTGGATTGCTTATGCCACAGTGCCTAGGTTCTGACACAATTTCAGGATGCCTGTAGAATTACATTTCAAAAGACAAAATCAGGCAGATAGATTGATATCTATTGAAAATTGAGTTGATTTTATGAAATGTTTTGTTGGAGTTTAAACAGTTTAATAACTCCTGAATAAATTTTCGTAGACTAGAGCACAGTATACGTATATAATAATTTGCATACCCTATGAAATCTGAGATACTATCAAGTAACTAATTTTCTTCTTGCTTCTGAAGGGAATGAGCGCAGGGATTAAGTGTGAATGTCTTGAGATCATGTGTGATGTTGTTCAAAAATATGGAAGTTTAATGGCGGATGATCATGAGAAGCTATTGAACACATTGTTATTGCAATTGGGCTGTAACCAAGCCACAGTCAGGAAGAAGACTGTTACATGCATTTGTAAGTTCACAAAATTGAGTCAATAAGATTGCTGGCTAGTTCTGTCAGGTTTTAATCTGACGGGGCTCGAGTAGTAGCTTTCTTCATATATTTTAGAAATAGGGATTGCAGTTGTTGGTGTCAATTCTTGTGATAGCAATGCAGGTTCAAATGATACATTCAGTGCTGTTTTATTTGCCAGTCTTATATAGAATTCTGAATTCGATGGTATGTATCCTCTTTTAAGTTTATTTTTTCTGTGGTGTCAGCATCTCTTGCTTCCAGTATGTCTGATGATTTGCTCGCAAAAGCAACAGTTCAAGTTGTGAAAAACCTAAGTAATAAGAATGCAAAATCGGAGATTACACGCACCAATATTCAAATGATTGGAGCTTTATGGTACTTCTTGTCTATCCTTTTATATTGCTTTTAAATTTCTTAAAATTTCTTACTGTAGTGTTGTAGTTTGCTTCTGTTAGTGGTGCTTGTCCTACGCATCTACGACTAAGCTTCCTGTGGTTGTGATGGTATTTAATGTGTTTTTGTTTCAGCCGTTCCGTTGGATATCGATTTGGGACTCATCTAGGTAACACTGTGCCAGTATTAATCAAATACTGCACCAGCGCTTCAGAAAATGACGAGGAGCTGCGCGAGTATAGCTTACAGGTCTCATGCATTATTCTCTTTTGATATTAGGCGTGCAGTTTTAGTTTTCTCATCTAGTTACTAAACAGACAATTACTTAGGCGCTTGTAGTTTCTTTTCGTTTTCTGTGTTATTAAGTTGGTATTTTAATCTTAGCTTCAACAAAAGTGATATGAAAACTGTAGATAACATGTCCATTCTGAAATTTGACTGCAGGCACTTGAAAGTTTCTTGCTACGTTGTCCAAGGGACATCTCACCATATTGTGATGAAATTTTAAATCTCACTTTGGAATATATTAGTTATGACCCAAATTTTACTGACAACATGGAGGAAGATACTGATAGTGAGACTCTTGAAGATGAAGAAGATGAGTAAGTTCTAGTTTAATCATTAGAATAGTTACTTAGCTTCTTATGGTACACCATTATCTCAGTGACATTAGTCTTTTTTTCTCACAGCGAGAGTGCAAATGAGTACACAGATGATGAGGATGCTAGCTGGAAAGTTAGGAGAGCTGCGGCGAAATGCTTAGCTGGATTAATCATGTCTCGTTCTGAGATGCTCTCTAAAGTATATCAAGAGGTATATCTTTTTTCTGTAATGATTGAGACGATTTTATCTTTGATGACAGGACTGTACAAGAATCACTTTCTTGAAGAGATTTTCTTTCTTTTTACTCTTTGAGTAAACAAGAAACAAGAATCTACAGTAGTCTTTATTGTTCAGGAGTTCAGTAATTAGTCTCTTCTTGTGCAGGCCTGCCCGAAACTAATTGATAGGTTTAAGGAAAGGGAGGAAAATGTGAAGGTATGTAAAATATATAATGCTTTATGTTGCATTGCTACATTGTCGCTGATCTGATATCCTGAGGTACTATTGTTACAGATGGATGTATTCAACACATTCAATGATCTGTTACGGCAGACCGGAAATGTTACGAAAGGTCAAACTGACACCGATGAATCAAGGCAAATGTTCTGAAATCCTTTCACTCGAACAGTATGGACGTTCTGTCACTACCGAAACCCTGCAAACTAAATATGTACCTTTTGTTGATGCAGTCCAAAATGGCTATTGAAGCAAGAAGTCTCAAAGATTGTGAAATCCATTAATAGGCAACTGCGGGAAAAGTCTGTTAAGACAAAGGTATGAAAGTGTTAAACATTCGTTTTGGCATGGTTCCTCTTTTATAGATTCATAAATTCTTACCTATCTGTAGGTTGGTGCATTCTCCGTTTTGAGAGAACTTGTGGTTGTTCTGCCTGACTGTCTTGCTGATCATATTGGTTCACTTGTTCCTGGAATTGAGAGGGCGCTAAATGTTAGTGGCTACCTAATGTACACTTTTTATGGACTGTCAGTGTTACTCTTTTTCAAGTGCTCATTTTTCCTCTAATTTTTCCCTCTCCAGGATAAATCTTCAACTTCCAACTTGAAAATTGAAGCTCTTGTCTTCACAAAATTAGTCTTGGGATCACATGCGCCTCCTGTTTTTCATCCTTATATCAAGGTTGGGGAACAAAGTGTTCAGTCTATTGAAATTTGACCAAATTTTCAACGACTAGTGATGAGTCCATAGACTTCAAAACCCATTGTTCAAAAGTAAATGAAACTGATGACGGTTTCTTTGACTGACTCTTACTTTTATGTCATTGTAGGCACTTTCAAGTCCTGTTTTAGCTGCTGTTGGTGAACGCTATTACAAGGTGACTGCTGAGGCATTAAGGGTTTGTGGGGAACTTGTCAGAGTAGTTCGCCCAAGTACTACGGTGAGTATATACATTGAGATGTCATGTACACACTTACTGATTCAGTCTTTCTCTTGACTTCCGAAGTTTGAACCATATCACTGATTTTGCCCCCACTAATATTTTTTCTTCTCTGGTTTAGGCATTGGACTTTGACTTTAAACCATTTGTTCATCCAATCTACAATGCGATAATGTCGCGCTTGACAAATCAAGATCAAGATCAGGTCTGTGGCATGAATCTCCCTTTATAGTCTTGTTTATAAAAACCCATGCTTTTTGGGGCAATGGACCTAATATTCATATTTGAACTCTTTCAGTTCAACATTATGATTAATTACAGAATTGGAACTCTTTCAGTTCAACATTATTCGTAATTTTCTATCATATCCATTTCTTAATCTCTCTTCACTTCAACAGGAGGTCAAGGAGTGTGCTATCACCTGCATGGGACTTGTGATTTCAACATTTGGCGATCAACTGAGAGCAGAATTACAGTTTTGCCTTCCTGTGCTTGTTGATCGAATGGGAAATGAAATCACTCGCCTCACTGCAGTAAAGGTTGTTCTTGTGCTTCTGTTGAAGCTTTTTTCATTAATTTGTTTTAGCTCATGTATGTGATTGTGTTGGTGCATGCAGGCATTTGCTGCCATAGCCACTTCTCCGCTGCACATTGATCTATCATGTGTCTTGGACAATTTAATTACTGAACTGACGGGATTCTTACGTAAGGTATAATGACTTCTTACCAACATATCTTAATAGGCATCAAATATGCAGTTTTCTTCTGTTTACTTTCTCATAGTTAGTGAAAAATTCCCTGAAGACAATATCTGGTATTTAGGCAATTTGTATTAATGTTTTGTGAAACAGGCTAATCGGGTTCTAAGGCAAGCAACACTGGTTACTATGAATACATTGGTAACAGCCTATGGTGATAAAATTGGTTCAGATGCTTATGAAGTTATTCTTGTGGAGCTTTCATCTCTGATAAGGTTTGTTTGCTTCTCTGATGAAATTCCCGTGATGTTACTTTCTAGGTTGGTGTTTTCATTAAAAAGGTTGACTTTCGTCTGTCTTTTTCAGTGTTTCGGACCTGCACATGACAGCACTTGCACTCGAACTCTGCTGCACTCTGATGACTGGAAAGAGTTGCAGTGAAAATATCAGTTTGGCTGTTCGCAACAAAGTTCTTCCGCAGGCACTAACTTTAGTTAAAAGCCCATTGCTCCAGGGTCAAGCACTTTTGGTAAGTTTTCCTTTGCTGATGGAATTTTTAAATACTTTACCTGATGTTAAAGACATAAGAAGACAATGTTTTCTTTGATGCTTGTCACAGGATCTACAAAAATTCTTTGAAGCTCTGGTGTATCATGCAAATACGAGTTTCTACACCTTGCTGGACTCATTGCTATCTTGTGCTAAGCCCTCACCTCAGTCTGGAGGTGTCCCAAAGCAAGCATTATATTCAATTGCACAGTGTGTGGCGGTTCTTTGTCTCGCAGCGGGTGATCAGAATTGTTCGTCTACAGTTAAAATGCTTATGGAAATCCTAAAAGATGACAGTGGCACAAATTCAGTAAGCACTTCCAATTTTTTATATGTTTCAGAGCCAGTATGGATTAGATTCAGGCTTTTCTCCCTTTGAAGATTCAAGCTATATGAAGGCTTTTTTTTTTTTGTGCTGATGGTTTTCTCGTGCAGGCAAAACAACATCTTGCCCTGTTATCTCTTGGTGAGATTGGGAGAAGGAAAGATCTAAGTGCACATGCTGGCATTGAAACAATTGTCATCGAGTCTTTCCAATCTCCTTTCGAAGAAATAAAGTCTGCAGCATCTTATGCTCTTGGAAACATTGCTGTTGGCAATCTATCCAATTATTTACCTTTTATCTTGGACCAGATTGATAATCAACAGAAAAAACAATATATTCTCCTTCATTCGCTCAAGGAGGTATGTTTTCCTGAACAAGTATCCATATTATATTCTCAGAGTATATAAACGGCTTGATATTGATTGTCAAAAATAAAATAAACGGCTTGATATAATATCTTGTTCCTTGGTTTCAGGTTATCGTGAGGCAGTCTGTTGATAAAGCGGATTTCCAGAATTCCAGTGTTGAGAAAATTCTCGCGTTGTTGTTCAACCACTGTGAAAGTGAGGAAGAGGGTGTACGGAATGTTGTTGCTGAATGCTTGGGAAAAATGGCTTTGATAGAACCTAAGAAGCTGGTTCCTGCACTTCAGGTAGAGAATAGCTTTAGAACAATTGCTCTATCTGTATTTTTTACTCATTTGCGCGGTCATACTTAGTGATGAGTAATACTGTATTGTATTCTGAATTTTATAGGTGAGGACGACGAGTCCAGCGGCTTTTACTCGGGCGACTGTTGTTACTGCTGTGAAGTACTCTGTAGTGGAACGGCCTGCGAAATTAGATGAAATCATCTTCCCTCAGATTTCTTCTTTCCTTATGCTGATTAAAGATGGCGACCGGGTAAGTAAACTAATTTAACCTCTTATGATAACAGCTTAAAACATCAATAAGCATTGCTGTGTGATCATAACTTCTTTTTTCGGTTCCATGGTTTATGCAGCATGTTAGGCGTGCAGCTGTCTCAGCTCTGAGTACTTTTGCTCATTATAAGCCAAACCTTATTAAAGGACTTCTCCCTGAATTGTTGCCTCTTCTTTATGATCAAACCGTTATTAAGGTAAAAAACTTTAGCAAACTCTAGTGATTAATCTAGAAGGTTTTAATATTCATTCATCGCCTGAGACATTTCTGTTTTGCAGAAAGAATTAATTAGGACGGTTGATCTGGGCCCATTCAAGCATGTTGTTGATGACGGGCTTGAGCTGAGGAAAGCGGCTTTTGAGTGTGTATTTACTCTGCTCGATAGCTGTCTTGATCAAGTGAATCCTTCTTCTTTCATTGTTCCTTTCCTCAAATCCGGATTAGAAGGCAAGTGTTTCTGTCTTGCTCTTATGTTTAATTAAGGTTTTGGCGATTTTCTTGATTATCTTATATAACATGTATCCGTGTTTATGCAGATCATTATGATCTGAAGATGCTTTGTCATCTTATACTCTCCTTACTAGCAGATAAATGCCCCTCAGCTGTACTTGCTGGTATGTTTATTATAGCTTCCAAAATCATTACTTCAGACCCGAAAAATAAAGAGAGATTTTTTTTTCTGATATGTCCTTATGATATATTTCAGTACTGGATTCTCTGGTGGAACCACTGCAAAAAACAATAAACTTCAAGCCAAAGCAAGATGCAGTGAAGCAAGAGCATGATCGTAATGAAGATATGATCAGAAGTGCTCTTCGTGCAATATCATCACTGGATCGTATAAGTGGGGTGGATTATAGCCATAAGTTCAAGAGCTTAATGGGTGACATGAAGAGGTCTGTTCCATTGTGGGAGAAGTATCAGACAATCCGGAACGAGTAGGTTTTTTGTCTTGTTTTGTGTATGTGTTGTTTCATTGAAAAAAGCAATCGATGATGATTTTCGGGTACAGCGAAAGAAAGAGTTGATAACATAAATTTTCTGACTCGGCGGAAAATGGTTTTTATTGTTCGACGGAAAAGGAATTTTTATGATCTACTTTGTTTCTTCTGTGTTTTTTTTTGTTTCTAAGTTGTTTTTTTGGCTTTTGGTGACAATTTCAGCGGTTTTTACTGTTAAGTGGAATATATAATTTCATTCAATTAGCAAAACTGAGTAACAACTGACGATAGTAACGACGTGAAGGCACTTTTAATTGATCAAAATAATGAAACAGCAAGCAGTCCAATTCTACTACTAAAATATCTTGGCATTGTCCAATTCCCAATGGGATAGCATCCGTTCAAATTTGACATGACAAAAGTTAATAATTAATTGCTCTAGTTTATTAATATTTGCTTAATATACCGTTAAAGTCTAAGAGTGTAAAAATGGGTAGAACCTCGGCTTATCCTGTTTGTCTACTATTTTAACGGGTATACATTAAGTTTTTATATCCATATAAATAAATGGATAGTGATGGGTTCGTCGAATAAACCAGTAGATTTAACAAGGTAAACCCATTAAGATTATAGGTTACCCATGGGTTAATCGAAAAAAATAAAAATAATATATATCTAATATAATAATTTTTTATTTTGGTTTAATGAATTTTTGGCTTTAAGATTTTAAGATGCTTTTTCTATTTTAATATTTGATATTATTTTCTTAAGCTTAAAAATTTTGGTTGGTTTTATAATTCTATTTTATATAATATGTTATGGATTTAATATTAATTATTTTATTTTATTTTATTTATATATGGATAGCCCATATAACTCATTTAACCATTGGATTTTATATTATTGGATTTAGGTATATAAATTCAACCCATTATAATAAATGGATCGGATTGAATCCATCTGCAAAAATTTTGAACGGACATGGGTATGGGTCGGATCGGATTACCCATTTTGACACCCTATTAAAGGCCCGTGACAAAATTCTTATAGCCGTTTGTCCATTATAAACTTCTATCAAACTTATATATATAAGTTAATCTCAAAGTTAAACCAATTATATTTCTAGCAGTTTGCAACTCGAAGGAGGAGAAACAAGAAGAATGTTCGGTGACTGCTGTATTGGTCGGCTCTATTCATAGTCAACTTCAGAGTCAGGGATAATGACAAGATAAAACTAATCTTTAATTCATCATCTTACAAAAGAGCAGAAATCCACGCAAGTACGCGGGTTTAGGTCTTTTTTTGTTTTTGTGTTTAGAGGTTTTTGCTGAAAGGACTATTTAAGTAGCTGAAGAAAATCCTTGAAAAAACATAAAGAAAAATCACTCATTCATCAGTGCCCTCACCATTACCAGACTTGAGATGAAGATGCTTCTCTCGCTTTTGGAAGTCTGTCAAACCTTTCCCACTCCCAGTCACACCCACTTTTCCAAATGGATCTTCTGGTGATTTGAATATACTCTCTTTCTTCCTCCCTGTGAAGAACCCTACCTGCTCAACGAAAAGCCGTTTCAGAATCATACCAAAGAGTAATAAAAGCCATAGAAATTCAGTTTCCGTGTTTAAACAAACCTTTTTAGTTTTGGCTTTAGTTGTCTGAAACTGTTGCCAAGCATTTTGTTTCTTGTTCTGTACAACCTCGAGTTGCTCTTGCCTCGCCTTTGACTTGAATGCATGTATCTTCTTACGCTTTGCTATTTTCTGTAAGAAACAAGTGAGACCTCTTTACTAAGACCTCATGGGACCAAAAAGCTAAGGGGTGAGAAAAAGAATCTTGACTTACTACATCCTCTGGATCATTAGGATCAATTTTAAGCTTTGCTGGTACAGTTTTAGTTTGAAAGTCAGAACTCGCAGCCTGCTCAATCTTTCTTTTGAGAGCATTTTTGGTAGCTTCAGCTACTCTCTCAGCTTCCAAGAGAGCATTGTGCTCGATTGGCCTCACATTATCTGGATCAACCTAAATTATAAGAAGGCAACCTCGATTTAGTTATCTTAAAAAAAGCAAATAAAACTGGAATAGAAGCATTACCTCTTCCTTGTTTCCCCACTCATCATAAGCAACAAAATAGCCATTTACAGTATGTGCCTCGATGGTCGCATCATACCTGAACATTTAACTAATCAAACAAAGAAAAAAAAAGGGGGAAAAATACGTAAAGAATACAGTAGATACATCATGAATTACAAGAGACCCAAGAGTTTTCCTACATACCACTCGCCATCGTCACTAAAGACAGCTTGCACTTTTGTTCCAACAGGGAGCTTACCCTCATGGATTGGGTCATTCCTTGAATCCTGAACAAACAAAGGAATACAATCACATGTTAATAACCAAAATAATATGAAGTAGCTCTACATGGATCTAACTTCAAATGGTTATGAAAAGAGATAAGATGACAGACATAGACCTACCATCTTTTCCCAAGCAGCCTCTAAATCTGGTGATCCAGCAGTTTCCCCGGCACTAACCCCAGCATTGGACAGAGAGATCTCATTTTGCTTCGCAGTTGCAAGAAGTTCCTCTGTCAACGCAATCACCTATGTGGTAGAAAACAAGTTTCAGCGATTGAGGATTTCTAACAGTATCACACAATATATATATATATATATATATATATGTTTAAGATTTTCAGAAGTAAAACTTCAGGGATCGAACACGAGAAATCAGGAGACAGAAGCAGGCTGGCCATCATGACCCATACTAGCACACCTGCACAATAACCAAGATAGAAATGATGAATTCTTTGCTAACTCTCCTACTTTCATGTATACTCCAACAACTGCTTTTGGCTGACCCAAAACTCCAATGCCGGAGTTACATGGCACTCTAAAACATACTCACCTTTTCAAACCAAACAAAACTCCACTGTATCCGATAGCTGTTAAAATGATGTTGCTATTTTGAACAACATGATGATTCCTTCAAAAGAGGGAGGGAACAGAAACATAAAGGGGACAATACACAAAACATATAAGCTCAAGTAACCTAATCTTATTTGGTGGTATATCTATGCCGAAGACATACAAATCGATTCTTATCACTCAAGCTAAATGAGACAAGTAAAAAATGAAATCGACAATACAGCAGAAAATATTTGATCACACAAAACCATGATTTAAGTGACTAAAAGTAGGATTGATCACCTCTTTAAGCTCCTTTTCCATGTCAGCATATTCCGAGTTTCTAGGGTCCTCTGACAAAAGCTGCCTAACCTGAGAACCAAAGTACCAAAATTCAATCAGATAACCCAAAGGAGAAGCAAGTACATGATCACATCCTATTAAAACTAAACCAAAAGGTCATTCAATTTCACAAACTATCTACCCTATAAGTAAGACAAACATGAAATCATCAAAAAGGCAGGTTCGAAAAAATCAAACTTTGAACCAGAATTCGAAACCCAATGTACAGTGAATAATCCGTTTCAATCACATAATTAATTTCCAAAGTAAGAAGATACAATGAGACTTAACAACACTTGCTCGATCAACGAATCCCTAAAAAAAAAAACCATCCTTACGAACCCTAACTCAAGGAGCAATCACACAAAACCCTAACCTTGGATCAAAATCAAGCAATCCATACTCAATTACTCTTCACCAATCTCTCAATTACACATACAAAATCATAAAACAGAGGAGAAGACAATTCAAACCTGTTCGAGCTGTTCTTTGTACGTAGAGAGATTCGACGCTAACTCTTCGATGCTCACTTCTTCTACTCCTCCTTCCATTTTTTAATCCGAACTCACAAAACTCGTTCTCGTTTTCCTCTTCAGATAACTTTTTCCCGATAGCTCTCTACACTGATCTCTCTCTTCTCCGATGACTCTTTTGTCGCGAAGATATTTTAAGAGAAAGAACAAAAAAAAAAAAAAAAAGGAGAAGACGCTTTTAATTCTAAAACAAAACTGCACGCCGTTTTTGTACCATATGGTTCCAAAACGCGGCGCGTTTGCTTAATTTTTAATTTAGCCCTATACTTAATAACTCTTATAGATTTATCCTAAAATAAATGAAATTTTTAATATACCCTCTCATACACCATCAAACCTGAATACAAAAAGTGGGGACTAAAATCTCACATCCTCTTTCTATCAAAACAATTTCTCAAAACCATTCAATGGTAAAAAAACAATATTACCCTTAATAAATGTTGTTTTCGGCTATTTTAGGTTAAATATAATTAAACCAGTAAATGTTCAACGAAAAACACAGTAGCTCAGTGGTTGCAAGCTCCATGCGCATGCGCGCGCGTCCAGGGTTTGAATCCTACTATGCGGGGTAGTGAGAATAAGTAGGGGTTTTTCAAATTGGAATTGGAGCAAAAGGGGATAGAGAAATTGAGTTCTACAAAAGGGTTCTCACTTTCCTCTCGGCAAAATACCAATAAAGTTTAACAAGAGTTAGTTTAGATCTACAACTTGATATTGTTGTTGATTTGTTCGTACAACAGAGTTTGCAAGTGTCTCATTCATAAAAAACTGGCTTTTATTTGAATTCTAAAATGTTCTTTTATGGTATGAGGTTCAGATTTATGTTGTTTGGTTGAATGATTCAAAGGGAACTGTTGTATTCATGCTATCACTAATCTCTTGTTTTCATACGATGGCAACGTGACTAGCTAGTTTATCAGTACATGTTTACATAAACCTCATATGTGACATTTACAAGCAACCTACTGGAAAAGGCCAACAACACTAAACATTAGAGCCGCCTCTAAATTAATCTTGTTATTTCCATCATTTCAACAAACAAAGATGAGGTGAGATGAGGTGAATTAAGCATCAAAGCCGAATTCAAAAACAATGGCGATTTCTACATTACTCTCAATCTCTCCTTTCAGTCTATCTTCTTCCTCATCAACAAAAACCCATTTCCTAACTACTACTAGGGTTTATTCATCATCATCATCTTCGACTTCTCCCAAATTGAATCAAAACAATCGTTTCCTAGGGAGTCAAAGTTCCAGTCTTTACTACCCATTACGCCGCAATTTCACCAGATTCTCTTCTTCTCTAGATGAGTTTCTCGGAAAAGCCAAAGAAGACAAAGAAGGAAACGAAATCATCCAGCTTCCGTCATTTGGTGTGAACCCTGTTAAATTCGCGATTTACGTTGCGTTGTGGGCTTCCTTCTCTTTGCTTTGGTTTGCTAGGTCTGGAGATGCCAAAGCCGCTACTGATTCAATCAAATCATCGAGCTTTGGTCTCAGAATCGCCGCCACTCTTCGCCAATTTGGTTGGCCAGACGAAGCTGTTGTGTTTGCTTTAGCTACACTTCCGATTATTGAGCTCCGTGGTGCTATTCCCGTTGGTTATTGGATGCAGCTGAACCCTACGGTTCTCACTTTCTTCTCTGTTCTTGGGTTAGTTTCTCTTAAATCTTCACACCCTGCATTAGTTTAGGCACATCTTGATATTGTTGTTGATTTGTTCTCAGAACAGAATCTGCAAGTGTCTCATTGGTGATTATGGTGACAAAAATGTGAAATTTGAGTCTGGCTTTTCTCTGAAATGTGTTCGAGGATACACATTTTCTATTGTTTAGTTGATTCTATAATTAGTTTGACGAAACAAAGTTCAACAAGTGTTCTCATTTCTTTTGAATTTGTGATGGATAGGTGATAACTTGTGTGTGGATATGGCAATGTGTCTTGTTTGAGGAACACCTTTCTGTTGTTTAGTTGAATGAATCTATTAGCTTGAATGAGATTTGAGTTATATGTATGTTAGAGCAAACGTTCAATCCATTTTCTTTTTATTCCATTATGTAGCAACAAGAAGTGTCACTGATTTTGTGTTTTTTGCAGCAATATGGTTCCAGTTCCGTTCATAGTACTTTACCTCAAAAAGTTTGCGTCTTTCTTGGCGGGTAAGAGCCAAACAGCTTCTAAATTACTCGACATTTTATTCAAAAGAGCTAAAGAGAAAGCTGGACCAGTTGAAGAGTTCCAATGGTTAGGGCTAATGCTCTTTGTAGCTGTTCCTTTCCCTGGAACCGGTGCTTGGACAGGAGCTATCATAGCATCGATCCTCGACATGCCGTTTTGGTCTGCTGTTTCGTCTAATTTCTTCGGCGTAGTGTTGGCTGGACTGTTGGTGAACTTGCTGGTGAATCTTGGTTTGAAACAAGCCATTGTAGCTGGTATTGCTCTCTTCTTAGTATCTACATTTATGTGGAGTGTTCTCAGGAACATTAGGAAGTCTATAAAACCATCTCTGCCTTGAATTGGTTATTAGATGTTTAGTTGTAGAAGAGTTCTTAACATTATTGGTTCTTTTTTTTTTTGCTTCAACTGTTAATAATAATGTTTAAGGGATTTTGTGTTGGTCTTCTTTTTCCCAAATCACCTTTCTCATCAATTCAAATTATGTAATTTATCATATTTTGTTGTAAAACAAGAGGATTCAAAGTGTAGAATCTCTTATTCTTAATGATAGAATCGAATAGAGGTTACAATATATATAGCAATGACAAAGGCTAAACCTAAACCAACTAGGAAATAGTAAATAGGCCATGGGCCATCGACCATGGGCCTTACACATCAAGACATATAACGGGCCGGTTATGGAAGTCCACTCCAAGTGTTTTACAACACTCCTCTTTGGATGACATAATCGTGCCGATGCTAAGGGATCAGTGCAATACGGTTGGGGGTGCTGCCTCATTAAAACTTTACCAGGAAAACCCAATGGGACAAAACCATGGTGAAGGAAAAATAGTACAACACGCATTGCTCCCCCTGTTCTAAGCATCCCTAAGGTCCTTAAGCTTCCGCATTCCAATCTGGTGCATGAGCTTCTTGAATGTAGTTGTCGGTAATGCCTTAGTGAGGAGATCGACTGAGTTGTCGCATGATTGAACTTGCACCACTTGAACTTCTCCGGCCTTTTGTAGTTCATGTGTGAAGAAGAACTTGGGTAGGATGTGCTTCGTCCGATCTCCCTTGATATATCCTTCCTTGAGTTGTGCGATGCTGGCCGTATTGTCTTCAAATAGTACCGTTGCTTCCTTATCGTCGGCCATGCCACAATTTGTCCTGATATGTTGAGTCATCGATCTCAACCAAACACACTCACGGTTTGCATTATGTGGATCCGATAAATAACCTGCATCAACAAAACCAACTAAACCTTCGTGTTTATAGTTAGTATAATATAAACCCAAACATGTAGTTCCTTGTAGGTATCGCAACACATGTTTAATACCGTTCCAATGCCTTTGGGTCGGACAAGAACTAAATCTTGCTAAGAGGTTCACGGCAAAACAAATATCTGGTCTAGTGTGGCTAGCCAAAACATTAACGCTCCTATAGCACTGAGGTATGGCACTTCAGGACCGAGAACTTCTTCATCGGCCTTCTTTGGACCAAATGGATCTTTATCCAAATCAAGACTCCTTACAACCATTGGGCTGGTCAATGGGTGAGCTTGGTCCATATTAAACCTCTTCAGTATCTTTTCTGTATATGCCATTTGATGCACAAGGATTCCATTATCAATGTACTCAAGCTGCAATCCCAAACAGAACTTAGTCTTACCTAGGTCTTTCATTTCAAATTCTTTCTTTAAATACTCTACTGTTTGGGCAATTTCATTAGAGGTTCCAAGGATGTTTAAATCATCCACATACACTGCTATTATTACAAACCCTTTGTTTGCAAACTTCTTTATAAATATATATGGACTAATTGGGTCATTTTTATAGCTTTCTTTAGCTAAATACTCAATTAATCGATTATACCACATTCGACCACTTTGCTTCAGTCCATAAAGGGATTTGTTCAGCCTAATGCAGTACTGTTCTCGAGAACCACTCTTATCTTTGAGCTCAATACCCTCTGTAATCTCATATAAATTTCATTTTCCAGTGGACAATATAAGTATGCGGTTACAACATCCATTAACCGCAAATCCAGTTTCTCTCTTATAGCCAGACTTATTGGATATCTAAAAAGTCGTTGCATCCATCACAAGGGAGTATGTCTCCTCATAATCTATTCCTGGTCTTTGGGAGAATCCTTGTGCTACAAGTCGTGCCTTATATCTCACGATTTCATTTTTCTCATTTCTCTTCCTCACAAAGACCCACTTATGTCCAACTGGTTTTATTTCAGGTGTTGTCCTTAAGATCGGACCAAACACACTTCTCTTTTTTAAAGAGTTTAACTCCACGTCAATGGCTTCTTTCCACTTTAGCCAATCTTTACTTTGAGTGCACTCTAACATAGACGTGGGTTCATGATCCTCATTTATCTCAAGTGCTACCTTATATGCAAATACTTCATCAATGTCGACATTCTTGCGGTTCCATTGTATTCCAGACATGATATAATTTATTGAGATCTCATTATTATCAATACCTTCAGGACCTTGAGGTTCAGCGTCCCAAACCTCATTTGGTACCTTAGGATTTGCCGCGGCCATGTCTGCATTTTCCTTAACCTTGGTTTGATTTGCACCTTTCTTAGATTTTCGAGGGTTCTTATCTTTGGAACCTAATGGTCTACCACGTTTCAAACGGGCCTTAGACTCTGTAGCAACTTGATTATTGTGTTCCTTCTGAACATCAATACGTACTGGTGCATTACAAGCTGGTATGTACGATTTAATTACTCTCTTTGGGTCAACAAAGGAATCTAGCAATTGAATAGCTAGCTTTTGCAAATGTATAATCTTTTGGACCTCTGCCTCACATGCTAGAGTCCGAGGATCTTGCCAATTTAAGGATGTTTGATTCCATGATATTTCTTTGACTAGCTTGTTATTCTCTCCACCCAACATAGGAAATTCGGATTCAGCAAACTGACAATCCGCGTATCTGGCCTTAAATAAATCACCTGTAGTTAGCTTAAGATACTTAATAATGGTGGGAGAATCATATCCAACATATATTCCCATCCTCCTTTGAGGTCTCATCTTAGTTCTCTGTGATGATGCAATCGGTACATAAACGACACACCCGAATGTCTTTAGATGGGATATGTCTGGCTCATGACCCGTTAATAATTGGGATGGCAAATATTTATGCTCACTATATGGCCTGATGCGTACAAGCTCTACTGCATGTAATACTGCGTGTCCCCAAGCCGACACAGGAAAGCTGCGACCTGATAAGTAATGGTCGAGCAATTAATTGGATTTGTTTAATGAAGTATTCAGCTAATCCATTTTGTGTATGGACATGTTCCACAGGGTGTTCCACACTTCCCCCCATGGACATACAATAATCATTAAACGCTTGGGATGTAAATTCACCAGCATTGTCTAGACTTATAGTCTTAAGTGGATAATCTCTTTGATTATTTTTCCTGGTGATAGCCTCATAATGAGTTTCCCTTGTGTACATGCTACACACGTGAGATTTTTAGGGATAACTCTTCTCTCTTTTAGAGTGTGCCCTTTAGAGTTTATTATCAGCTTACACATCATGTTAGAACCCGGATGGCCAAGCCGGTCATGCCATAAAGTGAATTGTTCATTGAACATTTTATTCATTGCCAAATTAGCTTCTATCATATTAATCCTAGCATGGTAAAGACCAATGGCTAGTGCAGCTATAGCTCTAGGACTTTCTTATGTTCTTTAGTTTCAACATGTAAACCATTCAAACGAATGTCTTTTAAACTCAATAAGCTCCCTTTGAGCTGGGGGAATATAAGGCATCACGTAGTTCAAGATGTGTGCCATAAAATATTTTTCTGGCCGTAGCCTTCATTTAGACTTGCTATACCCACTATCTTGCTAATATTGGCATCTTTCATTATGAGATTATGCAAAATATCTCCTATCCTTCAAAATTGTGTGGCTTAATCCACTATCCACCACACTTATGTTCTTGTCCTTAGCCATTTTCAATAATGGACAAGAATTTATGTTTTAAACTTTTAAAGTAGTAAAACAAACAAGTATATATATTGAAGGAAATAAAATAATTGAATTTAAACCAAAATAATAATCCAAAATAATAATTCAATCAAATGCAAAGCATAAAATATAAAATTAAGCCAGTACAACTTTTGAGTTTAATTATCTTCTTTTAAGCAATCGGATGTTTCATAGTCCAAGTTGGTCATCATTCTCATGGTCAAAGTCACCCTTACCATCGAGATGCACCAAATTGGCTTCTGGATTTTTCTTCAAATTCTCTTGATAGAGATCAATAGGATGCTCAACTTTTTTCCCATCTTGTCTCAATGATTCGGCATACAAACAGGAGATGAGACTTGCATATGTTTTAAAACCTCTTTCACGAATTTGCTGCTGAAGCAGTATGTCATTAGTGTGAAAGGTTGAGAGTGTCTGCTCTATCAAGTCCTCATCACTAACCTCCATACCACATAATTTCAATCTTGAGGCTATCTTAAATAGCTCTAAATTATACTCATCCATGGATTTAAAATCCTGGACCCTTAGGGATTTCCAATCGACTTGAGCCTTTGGTAGGAGCACCATCTTTTGGTGTCCATATTTGTTTTTCAACTCTGTCCAAAGCTCAAGAGGATCCTCAATAGTGAGGTACTGACTTTTGAGGCTTTCATCCATATGATGGCGTATATACATAATTGCCTTATACTTATTTCCTTTAGAACAGTTATTATCATCCTCAATGCATTCGCAAAGCTCTTTTGATTTCAAGTGGATCTTAGTATCCAATGCCCATTGTAAATAATTATCGCCAGAGGCGTTAAGGGCTGTGTACATGAGGTTGTTGAGCTTTGCCATCTACAATGCAAAACATACATCCGATCATTAGCATGCGGTATTAGACCCCGAATCATGCAGATAGGTCATGCAGTATATGAGACCGAAACATGCCTTTAAACCACTCATAGGTCATGCGGTATATGAGACCGAAACATGCCTTTATTATACTCAATTTTCGTGGCTTATCATGCATCAGAAATAACAAAACAAACATAGGAAGCAAAATGCAAATATTTCCTTTTATTAATTTCCTTTTATAACTAGGATTTCTTTTTAACAAAATTTTCCTTTTCTTAAACTTCCTTTTCTTAAAACAGGATAATGATAAATATTTAGGGAATATTTTCTAGACCTTTAAGATAATGACTAGAATTAAATTGGAAATTATCCTAAATTTTGATTTCATGCAAGACATAGAACAAGTTCGATTTTAGCAACCTAGAACAAACTCTTATGCAATTCGATTTTAGGCTTCTAGTTCTAGGCTTCTTATGCAATCAAACTCAAGCAGTCAATCATCAATAAACAACCAGATTTTAGGGTTCATGTAGTCGATTTATACAGAAACAAATTAAGCAATAAACGGTTCTATGCTCTTCTTATACTAGGTTCGATTTTAACAATTATGCATGATCCGATTTTAACAATTATGCATGCAGCACATCAAACAATCAACAACAAGCAATACAACCGGATTTTAATCATAATATAGTTGGTGCAATTGCAAGCAAACTAAACAGCCTAAAGCCTTACACAATCCGATTTTAAGTTTTAGGTTTTTAGGAAAATAAGAACTTGTTTGTTGATTGTCTACTTTTAGTTTTAGAGGTTCTTATAGGATTTAAAGATCAGATTCGATTCATATGTTCTCATAAGGTTTGATTGTTTACCTTCCACCGTTTGGGGTTGACTGGAATTGATCTGGGAGCTAAAGACCTCAGATGTACCTTTGTTTTCTAATCACGAACCTCGAACTGGACAGGGACTATGAACCGATCACAAACAGGTCTCGAACAGAATCACGAACCGCATCCTTGTACCGCTCACGAACTGCTCTCTTACCGCACTCGTCCCGGAACCGCGAACCACACACGTACTGGATCACGAACCTCGAACTGGTTTTGGATGGAACTTGATCACGAGCACAGGTTTGCTCGTGAACACTAATAGATCTTCGAAACAGGAACTAGTTTCGAACAAAGGGGAGGAACGACGGCGGTTTAGGGTTTTGATGGAAGACGAAAGATGAACGGCGGCGGTTAGGGTTTTAGGGTTTTTATTCAGCTGGATCTCTAGGGCAATCGTGCTGATAACGTGTTGTAAAACGAGAGGATTCAAAGTGTAGAATCTCTTATTCTTATTGATAGAATCGAATAGAGGTTACAATATATATAGCAATGACAAAGGCTAAACCTAAACCGACTAGGAAATAGTAAATAGGCCATGGCCGATGGCCCATGGCCGCGTCTATGTTCTTGCTTTCAATTCAATCTTTCCAATCGGGTCTAGAATGACAATTTATCCCAGACAAACAAGTCTCCTCTAGCTTAAGGAGTAGTCCATAGCTAATAATCTATGGTACTAGTTTATTCCAGTCATTGGGCACAACTTCCTTTTCTGTTTACAGAGAATAGGATAAACCTCTATTCCATCCGGGCAAATAAGATGCTCGCTCACTCCACTACGCCACTTGCTGTGCAGTCTCCAATACGCCACTTGCAGTTCCACAGAGTGTTTTTCTAATCTTCTTGAGTATAAAGAGGTCTAAGGGAAGACACTTCATTGCGGGAAGCACCACACGCCTGCTTCCTCCTCTAAGCAAGCAATAGCCAGAGCTCTGAAGCTGAAGTGAGCCAAGCACAACAATCTTGAATGGCTTACTCACTCAAGCAGTAAGGCGACTCCGCGGGCTCAATCAGAGGTTCCTATGCAAAGCCCAGCTATGAAGCGAATAAAGAGCAGTTCGCACTCTTGGTGGGATGGGTCGGGTTCGGTCAATGAAATGCCTTTTCCAAGCACGATCAGGCTTCAGGGTAGCTTCTGGGAGTGCTCTACGAGAAGGCATATGTGTTACATCTTGAGATATTTGTTTAGGGCAAACGATCACCGCCATTTCTCGTATGAAAGGCTGGACTGTCGCAATCAAACTCTCCGCCTGCCGGATCATTACCCTGTAGCTAGCTTTGATTAAAGAGTCTCTTTCTTGGTTCGTTGGGAATGTGCATGATGAGAAAAGGTAGTTAGCTTATCTGCCTTGTTCCTTTGTTTGCATGAAGAAAGACTCTCCTCTGTTTGTTTTGTGGGAATAGGCATGACTAAGCCAGTTAGTTTCCTACGGCGAGCTCGAGCAGCTTTGTATTGCGTCGATATCTTTCCATGACATGCCCCGCTATCTATGTTTACTGGAACCGGGCCTTAAGGTGAAGGGCCGCCTCTCTAAGAAAAGAAGTTTGGGGGAAGAAGAACTCTTGCAATGGATTCCTCAGTAGGAAATGCAAAAGAAGAAAGAAAGAGCAGTGCTTTCTTAATAGTCGTGGGAGTCCGGGTCTAAGGATCCCTTTAGTCAATAAGGGCAGGGGTAGGATATTTGAGTTGTTGGGAAAGAGGCGGGCGAAGACAAAACAGAAAAGCGAGTCAGTCTACCTCCACCTTCACTTCCTCGAAAGAAGCCTTCTATTCCGACCACGGACATTTTCATAAAGCGTTCAGCTATTAGTCCACAGTGGTGTATAGTTATGTTATAGGTGCAGGTAAGGGGTTGGACAAAGCAAAGAACGCACAAAGCATGAGGGGCGTACTCACATGTCTTTTCTGGCAATCCGTAGGCAGGCGTTCCTCTCAGTCGAGAGATTGGCGTTCCTCGAGGCTTCCTTTTTTCTGTTATGAGTCTATAAGCAAAGAGGGGGTGCCCAGTACACTTGAGATGCGTCCCAAGGTAGCCAAGCCAAGCAAGAACTAAGCCTAAAGGAGTTTTCTCTCCCCTTGCTGACTTTCATAAGCAAGCCTTTCTTTCCCATTTCACTAATGGAAGAATTGAGCCAAAATTCTCAATGAATTGAGCGAGGGTGACAAAGGTCAGTAATTGAATTTCAAACTATAGAAATCTGTTCTCAGTGAGCTTTGAATCTTTGAATTGGTAGTTGGTTAAGGAATCCCAGGTTAGGAGATTAGATTAGTTGGTTAAGGATTGGAGGAATGGGAGTTAGGTCGGTACCTAGTTCCCCTTGCCCTAGATTCAGGTTACTTGAAACAGGGGATAGAGTTTTTCTAAGGAGGTTAGCTGGTTAGTGATGGGAAGCCAGTTTTTAGTCCCCTTAGCCCTGGATTGAGGTTAACAGTTTGTAGGGAAGAAAGGTAGAGAGTAGAGGGAGAGAGAGTCGATTTGGTAAGTTGGTATGGTAAGCCAGCCCCTTCAACAAGGGATTTCAATGGCAACAAACAGCTCCCCAGGATGAGGCAAAGAATGGGGTGGGGGGGGACTTCCAGTTGTTCGAGCAAGCAAATGGCTAGCAGGGCCGAGGAAGCACAATGAACGGGACGATAGAAGTTCCACAAGACCGGAGATAGATGTTCCTTCTTCCCTGAGAAAATTTCTCTATCTATTAGCGAGTTTCGCCGTACAATCCGGCTGAAATGAATGGAATGAGGAACCGGGAAATCACTATAGTTGTGGGAATTCGTCGGATGTAACTCATCCGGAAGTGCTGGTTCGAATCTAGCTCGTGACAAAGCCTGGGTCATATGGTATGGAACAATCTTTTGATTATGAAGCGCCCGCTAAAGAAGAGATACTTAAGTGTGGTAGGAGGGAGCTAGGAGTCTTCCATTCATGCCCAGACTCGGATGCTAGAGAATAGTCTGGAATGCTCTCTTTCTATCTATGCCGCATCTTCCATGAACGAAACCAAGAGGGAAAGCAGAGAAAGCATTTGTCCATTTGTAGTTCTGGCACTCTGTATGTGCTGCTATGATAGTAAACTCTTCCTGCTCTCTTAAGTTAAGGATGTTCGTGACTTAATAGGAGTGACTGTAGTCAAGCAAGCAGAAGGTTACAGGCAAGCGGGGTAGTGTACTTTTATCCGCAAAGAATGGGGTTGATGCTCAGCTAAGGAATCCCCTACTAATCGAAAGAGGGGATTCAAAAGTGTCTATTCAATATTCCAAGGTGTGAAGGGTCGATGTAATTGAGAAAGAAGCGCTCTAGCTCTCACTTGAAGTACATGAAGAATAATGACTCGGAATGAAAGGCGATAGGGGACGTACCCTAAGGAAGCAAGAAGGGAGGATTTTCTTTACTTTACCGCTATAACCTTTCTTTCACGAGTGAACCCGGGCACGAGCCTACCTTGTAAGAACCAAAGAATGGGTACCTAGGGAATGAACCGAGTTAGAGGCGTATGCTTCCTTGACCGATAGTTTGAGTTTGTGGAACAAGTTGTAGCGATCCCATACTTTCTAGTACTTGTGGAGAATCCCAGTAAGAAATAGCTTGAGTTGTTGGTGGAAGTGACCTAGACATATTTCTATTTATAGGTCCTAGCCCTTTTCTTCCGCTAGATAAGTTGGGAAGTCCAACATAAGGCAGGTCAATTACATCAAACCTCAATTCCATCGAGCCTTGCTTAGTCTGCCTATGGTTGATAGTGAACAGCAGATATGCTACATCAAGCACTCACTTTCTGTCTATTGGCCTTAGAACACTCCTTCTTATGTTGTTTTCAATGAAGGGGAAGTGATTCCTGAGTTCCTTCGCACAGGGTTTGAATTAAATTAAGTAAGTTTTGTCTACATCTTCTCTGCAATTACATCAGGAAAGAAAGCAGATACTAATGCTGAATGCACTTAAAAAATCCCATGTCTGAATGCCTTAAACTTCGATTCCAAAGAAAGCAGAACTAGACTGCCAACGATCTGACGATAGAGAGTCTTCACCTTGTGGACCTGCTTTCGCCTAATGGTAATCTTTGTCTTTCCTTCTGTCTTTCGGGGATGGGATTGGGTGTCCGAGTACCGATAACTAAGTAGATGTCTCACAGGCGAAGGATTAGACGTCTTTGTACTCACGAAGCAGGTCTACAGCTTTCTGTTTTACCTCAGGTGGTAGATATTTTCCCACCTGGACAACTTTGCCCGAGTTTTAATTGGGGAACGAACGATCTAAGTAAGGAGGTAGCTCCAGGAAGGTAGTTCTTTGACCCAGTTCAGTGAGACGCTCCGCAAATGTTGAAAGAATAAGCGATGACATTTGTATGGTCTTGCTGTTGATGGTACCTAAAAATGGGGTGCTGCCCAAACCAAACTGAGCTAACTACAGGTCCGAATATACTGCGATCACCCAGACCTTTCTAATACTGAATCTAATAGTGAAAGAAATCTTGTATAAGAAATTTCTTACTAAATGGGTGTCAAAGAGGAATGAAATGGGATGACTGATTGATGGATACGTGGTAATTTTCCACTCCTGAACGACTTGGTACTCCCTCTTTCTCTATGGATCGAGCATATGAGGTGCCAGTCTACCGCACCAATGCAGGTTATGAAATTATATAGATGCTCCCCCCGGTGTCTTGCCAGAAGCTCGTTTTCTAACCAAAAAATGGAAGATTTGAAAACCCCATCCCCGGAACTGGAAAAGGACCTAAACTCGTGATAGAAGCCGTCTTTCTCTAGTAGGAAATCAAAGACATCGGAAAGGCTCGCGTATTCCTATTCTTGTTATGGGAGACTGTCCATACCCTATCTCGACTCTGTTCACAAGACCCTAAAGTAGGGGAAGGCGGGTTTGATCCTATCATTTGTTATTTTAGTTTGAAATGGCAACACTAAAGAAGTGTGGAAACAGAGATTTAGAAAGCAGAGTTAGAGAGACCCCTTACCCAGGGATGTGAATGGGAAAAGAGCCATTGGAAGGTGACTAAAAGACCAGAAACAGGGGCTACCCGAGCTAATGATAGAGGCAAGAACACTTTCCGGCCAGGCCTGACTATAACCAACCTTACAGATCCCACTCAAGACACATAACGGGCCGGTTATGGAAGTCCACTCCAAATGTTTTACAACATATTTATCGTATTCTGATTTTTTGTAAGATGGAAACTTCTAAAGATCATTGAGAAGTTGAGAACAAATGTATATAAAATTTCTATCACTATAAAATGCGTAAGATATAGAAATCACACTGTAGCAATTAATGTCGATGGGGATGTAGCTCAGATGGTAGAGCGCTCGCTTAGCATGTGAGAGGTACGGGGATCGATACCCCGCATCTCCATCTTTTTTGTATTTTTTTCGTTTTTTTTTAGTAGTATTTTTTAGGTTTTTCCACTTTTAAGGGACTTTGATGCAATCGTTCTCGATCCAATAGTTGAGGTAATGAGGTTAATCTTTCTATTTATCATATGACTGTGGTTTTCTCTTAATAGTTCTCTAAACCAAATGGTACGTCTTTCAATTGCAACTTTGTGTTGGCATTCTTTTATGAACCATTGCGTCTCCCTCTTCTCACCACCTTTTAATGGGCATGCGTTTCGGCATAAATAATAGAGGATTAGAGGAAAAAAAATTGATAACTGAAGGGTCGTAACTGATTTACATATTCATCGGTAGATTTGTTTTGTCTCATCTTCTTTGTCTTTGTTGGAGTTTTTACAGTATTTAATCTAATTATTTAAAAACGTTGTATGAATTTTTCTGTTCTAATGATAAAGAGAACTACTTAGTATTAGACTCTTCGTTTAGTAACATTTTAAATTGTGTAATTTCATGAATTAATATTTTTCTCGTTGACGTCTCTCAATTAGGATTGTCGTGTCTCTTTTTTTTTTTTTTTTTTTTTTCTTTTTTAGTTCGTTTAGTAACTCACTTAAATACTATCTGTAATTAATTTCCCTATCATCTCCTCCCTCGGAGAAGGAACGTTACATATTTTATAATTGAGCATATGAATGCGAAGTTCAAGTGTTTTCATTTGTCTCTTGTTCCTCTTATCAAAATTGTTCTTTTTAATAGTTGCTATTGATATCCATGTTTAAATCAACAACGTAATTACAATTTGATTATTCGATTTAGATTGCCATTTGATATTATGGTTTTTGTTGATTTTATTTCAAATTTTCGAATTGTGATACAAACATGGGACATACAGTTCAAATAAGAAAAAGATTGAAGTGTCCATTTTGATTAAGAAATGATTGAGATGTGGAAGAAGATGATTCAGGTAAAGCGGATTAAATTATGTTAAGTACTGGGTTAAGGCAAACTGGATATATATCGCTTAGAACCGTAGGAATTGGGGTTTAAAATAAAGTGGGTATAGTTATATTAAAGAACAAATTTTTACTTTTGGTGTTTATTTAAAGTACCAAAAAGGTTTTATAGGAAAAAGGAAGAAAACAACAAGTAAAAAAGGGATAAATCACCTACACTTTTTTTTTTTTTTTTTAATGTTTGATTAGATTGGTAAGGCTTATCCATGTTTACAAAATGGTTAATCAGTTAGGTTCATGATATTGGTTATTTATTCCTATTAATAAATGTTTGCCTCACATCCGTTGGTTTTGGTTAGGCTCCGGATTAATTTCTACCATTTTTCAGGTTATGCTTCTTCAATGTACAGCTAGCAAAACAAGTTCTTTAGCAAATAGAGCCTATCGAGGAAAAGAAGCAAATGAAGCTCGGATACTGCCTACTGGAGACCATTTGGTTTTGTTATGATAATAAATGTAAAACCAAACAGAATGTAGCAATTTAGCAAATAAAGTTTCTGTTTGATTAATAATTAAATATTAATTCAGATGATTTATGAATCCGTCCTTTCAATCTCTATAGTTAGAAGAAGTTAGACCTTCGCTTCTATACTTTATAACTATTTATGTACCATAGTTGTATGGCATATATGCAAAGACGTTACAGTTGAAAGTTGTATAAGGAAAAAGATATTAGAAAAGATGATAAATTTGAATAAGCGATCTTTGTTATGAAACGACTCCCTTTGCATCAAAGCTCTCTTTCCTTATGCATCTTCTCGATTATACACAACTTTCGGTTCTCAAGTTTTTATTCTCATCTCTCCAACTCTCTAACTGGTGTGTTAGTGTTGATTTTTTCTTTCGATTAGATTTCTGATTCTCTAGGTTCACTAACACCGGTGTTTGGCAGCTACTTTGTATTAAGCGCGGCAGGATGAATATTGTTTGGAATAAATGTACGCATAACTATATTCCTACTATTTGTATCCTAAAACGATTCTATAGGTTGGTTCTCAAAGTTATATTGTATGCGTGAAGCATCCTATGCTTCTAAATCTTATTTTTTATATCAACTAATTATGTTTGATTGGTCGTATGAAACTCGGCTGCGTTAGTTTTGTATGTCTGAGAGAGAAAAATATGACTAAAAATAATGTTTTCAGTAAACATGCTCCAAAAACCCCAACTTTGTATAAAATGAAATAAAACTTTGGTCTTTTCATCAACAGAAATCAATAGCAAGTTGTTTAGATTTAGAAGTTAAAAGAAATAGGAAAATCAAAAAAAGAAATCTATATACCATGATATATAGATTATCCAACTGGTATTTTATTCCCATAAAAAAAATATTTGTTTTGATTTCAGTAGTTTCTTGAACACAAAATACCAATTGGTCAATGCTTTCAACGCAAAAACTCTGTTTTTTTTTGCTTAATCTAAATTCTAAAAGATATCATATTTGCACATGTATAGTAGAAGCAGACTGATTTGGTAAAAATATTGTATAATGCAGTTAGCCTTAAAATATCTACTGAGGCTATAACAGTTATGCGTAGGAGTGTTATTATCCTGCACAAAGACGTTAGTAGAAGGACTAGTTACTCTTGATATTTGCTCTCAGATCAACAAACTGCTTATAGACGGTTAAGATGTAATAAAGATCCTGAAACTGCAACAAGCTCACCAAAAAGACAACTAAGCCTTGAGGCTAAAGAAAAGGCTTGAAAAAAAAAAACAAAAAAGAGAGTCCATACTCAAATCACAGAAACGTATAGCTGCAAGAGACCATCCCATGTATGTATCATCAAATGGTAAGAGTTCGACAAAGATGAAGCGTGAGATAGTTAATGCCTCCAAGCACACAGTCGAGTGATTCGACATTCCCCCAAATCTCACCTCCTTCACGTTTATCCAACACGATCATTGCGCACCAAATACCTATTTCCCCAATGCAATCACCATTAACATAGCTCCGGTTACTGCCCAAAATCGCCAACTTTCCACCAAAATTCGCCATTTCAGAATCAGAAGAAAGGATATACTTAGGCAGTCTCCCCAAAGATTCACCTTTCACAGGTCTCCAAGTCTTCTCCTTTGGATCATACACGACTATTGGATGTCCAAGACTACACCGACGATCAATTGTATACAGCATATCATCTTCCACACATTGCACAGGACATGACTCTTTCCAATAATTCTTTATTGGATGAGTTGCACCGACGGCGGATGCGTCCCATTCATCACCTCTTCTTTTTCTTGGTTCGTAAACCAAACAACCTTTATAATCCAAAATGTAAATCTTGTTTTCCATCACCGCATATGCCCCAAACTCGCTAGAACAGTTAGTTTTAGGGTACGGACCAGGCAAAGATTCCCAAATCTGTTTCTCAAGATCGAACACTTCGACCCATTCCGACTCCGATGGAAGTCGCTTCCTGAAACCTCCGCTTACGTAAATCTTTCCGTCAATTACTCCGGCGGCTGCCTTGTAACGACCCCTTCTCATTGGAGGGAGCGAGCGACACTTGTGTGTTCTGCAATCGATGACATTCATAAACTTCACGCGTCTGTGGTCGATCGTTCCACCGATCACATACATCTCTAAACCGATAGTGACAACAGAAGCTCCACAAGGCATGGGTGGAAGCGAACCGAGTCTGGTCAGGCGTAAAGAAGAAGCCTTGTTTCGATATAGAATATGCCAGCTTGGGAGATTTTTCTTATTAGGGTATCCGATGGAGGCATAAAGAATCGTTTCGGAAAGACCGAGGCGCGCACGCGTTTCGTAGAGACTTGACGAAGCGATCAAACTGGAAAAGTAACGGGAGACGGAAGAGAGACTTGGGTAATCACATCTCCGGATGAGTGCGACGAGAGCTTCGGTAACATCGTTTGGAAGTGGGAAAGATGTCGAACCTTTCTCTTCTTCTTCTTCTTCTTCTTCTTCTACGTCTTCTTTTTTCGGCTTCTTGTTTCGGTTCTCGTTTCTTGTCGAGATTCTTCTACTTCTTCTTAAAACTGCTTCTTCTTTTTGTTTCTTATTTGGATCGCCGCCGTCATTAGAGTCGTCGGGAATTTCAGAGATGTTAACCATCGTCGTTTCGTGTGTGTGAAGTCAACGGTGAGAAATAGTGGAAACAGAGTCTATTTCGATTTTATGAATAGCTCTTCGAGTATTTATAGCCATAGTTTCATTTTCATTTTACAGTATAGGATCCAAAATTCATGCTTCAACTTAAATCATGTGGGCCTTTCAAGCCTAAAACGCTGGAGCCTTTTACAAGCCCAAATTCTGTTTTAGTATATGATATTTCAAGTTAGCCTACATTTAGTTTTTGTTTATATATTTTTATTTATAACAACTAGGTTTTGAACCCACACTACACGTGAATTTATTTGATATATTTTAATAAAAATTATATATGATTGATTACGGTAATAAAATATTATCTTATAAAAAAATTAAAATTAATACTAAAGAAAAAAATTAAATTTCAAATACACAATTTTTTAAAATATAAGAATCAGTTGTGTTATAAAATCAAATCTGATAAAAAAAATCATAAATTTAACTTGACGTCCAGGCGAGGCAAATCAAACTGATGACCTCACATAGCCTAAACCATTTTCTTTGACGACCAGAAAAACGAAACAATTTTATAATCATGAATTTAACTCGTTTTCATATTTAATTGATCGGTACCACCTATGTTTTCGTGTTTTTATTCAATGTTTTCTTATTCTTCATATTCTTTCTTGTCATTTTCATTGTCAAATTTTGTGTTAATTGTCATCGTAACTTTTACCGTTTGGTTCTTCGTTATACTCTTTTTCTTCTTCTTCCTCGTCAACTTCTTCACATTCTTCCATTGAAAAACCTTTTTTTAGACTACCACACAACTTGTTAACCCATCAGACTCCAAAAACAAAATCATTTCTTTTCTCATAAAATTTGTGAAATTCATGATTACCAGCATAGTCAATACATGCACCCAATTATTGACAATTTTATCCATATACTTATTTGGTTTTAGATCCACGCGTTTAGAAACTTCTCAAACCAAAATCCTTACTTGGTTATTTTAAAAACATAATAAAATATACTAATAATTATTTATTTAATATGAATCATATGATATATAGAAATATGAGTACACTATAAGAACATATCTTATTATATAAACTTTACTTCTCAAAGTTAGTAACTCACTAGATCGTGACACGTGTCAGTTTTATCGATCAAATATCAAACTTAAAAATTCACCAGATCGTGACAAATGTCAATTTTAAAGATTAAATATCAAACCAGATCGTGAAACGTGTTAGTTTTAACGATTAAAATTGAAAACTCACTGGATCGTGATAAATATCAATTTTAACGATTAAATATCAAAGTTAGTAACTCATCAGATCGTGACATGTGTCAATTTTAACGATCATGGTAAAACAAAGAATAAGATAATTGTAATCTTATTATATTAATTTTTTTTTGTAATCCTAAAAAGAATATAATTGTAAATACACCCCTTTATATCTTATTATATAAAGTATGGTTTCAAAAATTACTAATTCATAAGATCGCGACATGTGTCAAAATCTTATTATGTTGTAGATTATTAAAATAATAATTAAAAATTATACAATTTTGTAATTTAAAAAAAAAAGAATCGTCTACGTTATATTGAATTTCTTGGCCTAATCTTTTTAAAAAAGAATTTATCCTAAAAATTTTACAAAAATTAAACTTGTACAAAACAATCATACGTTATATTGAATTCCTTGGCCTAATCTTAAAAGAAAAAGAATTTCAATATAAAGATATGTATTCTCTCAGATCTTTATCATATATATAGAGAGGAATACGTCATTCCGATGTATCAAACTGAATTAGAATTTTCAAACATGAGCACTATAAATGGAAACAAAAACTGTGAAAATAACGAAAAGTCAGCCAAGAAAAGGAATAGAACCATTATGAATAATGATCAGATTGTTATGATGGAGAAGGCGCTTACCGATGAACCTCATATGCGACTGAAACTAGCTACACTTCAGGCATGGGTCGACAAACTAAATCAATACGTAAGTATAAAACTCATATTCAACTTCACATACATATTTTTCATAATTGACTAATATTATTTAACAAAATATAGAGACTCCAGCTTACAACTATGCAGCTAAGAAAATGGTAACAACTTTTAATTTTTAACTTTTTCTCTTTTTTTCGAGACATTTTTATCTAACAAAAACATATATTTCAGGATTTATTACAAACAATCAAAAGAAGTTAAAATTAGCAAACATTTGAACCATCAAATTTAACCACATATATCTTGCAAGCGAATCTAACAGATATTATACGCTTATTATATTATATGTGTTTTTTTCAATTAGATTTTGACATGTATCAACAAAAAAACAATTTATTAAGCATGTATATTATTGCAAGAAATAGTGAATAACAAATCTAAAAAAATAACATAAGTTATGTCAAAAGAATCATTATTTTTGAAACATAATAGGAACAACTAATTAAGAAAATAACATTATATCTACATAATTTACATGTTTATATCAAAAGCTTTAATCTTTGATTTTTTTTTTCTGATATAATTTTGCAAATATATTTTGGGTCTTTTATTTGTGTGGGTTCTTCAATGGAAACTATCAGATGCAATGAAATGGAATCAAAGTATATAAAGCCCGCAAAATTAATCGAGGATGGAGACACTGATGGAGGTTCCAAACGTAATTCTACAGTTAGTCGGTGGTTGATGTATTTGGTAGCGATTGTAATTTGGGAAGTTGGAACGATAAAACGTTTTAAAATTGGTTTCAAACCGGATTTATGTAGTTTTCTATCGAATTTGGTTCGTAAACCGTTTATATCCAGGTATATAGAAAAATATATGAGAACTTTTGATTCGGATAAAAATAAGTTGAGAACTTACGATTCGAGAATATTTGAGATGAGGTCATAGTTCTAAGTAGTTTTGGTACAATGCAATAATTCTAAGGAGTAAATAAGGCATCGATCCTTAACGTGATTATGACATATATCATGTTTTGGATTGTTTATAAATTTTTTATTTTGTATATATGATAATCTAAGGCTTTATATATACCATCATGATTATAATATTCAAATTTTTATTTTTATTATGTGATATTACCTTTCTTTCAATTTCTCAACTTTAATTGGGTTGGTCATAAAATCATTGTAATAGAGTAGATAATTTTCACCAGTTGTTCATCCAAAATATCTTTGGAGTAAAAAAAATTAATGGTTAAAGAAATTATGTCACAATACAATTTTAGTAAATATAAGAACTATAATTATACCAATCAATATAAAATTTGTTTAATTTGTATAAAAGACATTTTATAGGTGGTGATAAAGAGCATACTTTAACAATAAAATAATTTAGGGTTTAAGAGCATATTTTTAATTGTGAAACATACAGTAAAATTGTATGTGGGTTACTACATTATATGTTGCTTTGATGAATTCTTTGCATGTAAATTATTTTGAAATAAGTTGTGAAACGTTTTTGAAATTTGACAGTAATAATAATTTTAATGATGAGTATTTGACAAAAGTTTTGGTATGGGTACAATTTAGCTTTAGATTATTATAATAATTGTTATAATACATTAAAAATATAAAAATATAAATAAGTGTATGACGGTAAATACAAATATAATTTTGGTGGGATATAACTTAGCTTTAGATTATTGTAATAATTGTTATAACATATAAAAATATAAATAAATGTATGAAGGTAAATACAAATATGATTTTTTCTCTAATTATTTATATATTTACTTCAAGAAATAAAATTTCTTTTATATTTTTTAAAAAATTGTTTAGGATTTAGGATTTATTCTCTTCAACAATCTCAATACCTGCACATCGTGCGGACCCTTATCTAGTTAATTATAAATAAATAATATCAATTATATTATATCATCAAATAATATCAACCATATCATATTATCAAATAATTGTAACCGTATATAACAGTAACCGCTTGAACCATAACCGTATTTAAACGTAATCGTTTAACCGTTTGTTAAACATTTCTGGTTAAGGTTACAAAAATTTCTCACCATAACCGATGGTTAATAAACCTTAACCGTGACAACCGTAACCCTGGTCATGCCTATGTATAGCTAATAAAACATGTGTGTTTGTCGTCCATCTTTCTTTTTAAACCTCAAAATTTGACTCAAACATCAAATTAAGGTCTTGCGATGTCAATCCTTATTCCTTAGACCCAAAAATAAAAAATTAATGAAAGAATATCAACTCATCTATAAAATCATACACAAAAATATGTTTTACAGCTCATAAGAAATAAAAAGCACAAATGTAGATAAATAAGATAATTTATGTTTTGCATCAATATTTATAATATTTTAAACTTTTAAAAGGTTTCGAAATATAAAATTTGAACCTTTTAAAAATTTTCAATATTTATAATATTTTAAACTTTTAAAATTTAAAACTTATAATATTTAAAAACTTTTAAAAGCTAATAACTTTTAAAAGTTTAAATATTATAAATATTTAAACTTTTAAATTTTTTAAATATTATAATATTTTTTGAATCTGTATAAAGTTTTAATTTGATCAAATAAAAAACCAGATCAAACCAAATAAAACTTTTAAACTTGGACGCCTAATAAATCAAGCTTTCCTGCTCATTCGTTGTTGGAAGCATATTAATCTTATTTATACTGGTTCTGAACCATTGTCTAAAAAAATTCTAGCTGATGTGGGATATTGTTCTTAGTTCTTTGATTTCCATAAATTTAAAACTTTCCTTTTTTCTAAAAAATTATGTAAATTTAAAAAATGTTAATGAATGACATGTCAAATCATGATAGGTTGTTTAAAATAATTTTTAATATAAAAAATTCTGTAAATTGTATAAAATGCTAATAAATGATATGTTAAATTTCTATTGGTTGTTTAAAATCCTATGTGGATAGCCTTCGAAGCTTATAACTTCTACTTTTTATTAGTATAGATTTACCTGCTAAAGTCAAATTCTTATAAAAAACGATTAATTATGGCACAGTATTTATAATAATAGCCTTTTTACGTTTTTGACCTTTTGTTTTCGGATTACTAGTAGAAGTCCAATCAAGAGATTAATCCACCACAGAGTTAAAATAATAATAATACAAAAAGACCGTTGTAAAAAATGCAGAGTAAACAAATCCGAACGTTGTAAAAAATGCAACGGTCATGATGATAAGTTAATTAAATTAAGAAATATCATTAGGAGCGCAACGGCTAAAAATATTAACAACGTTCAAATTCTCAACTTCTCTATATAATAAAGGAAACCCAAGCTTTCATCTCTCGTCACAGCCAAAGAAAATATGTTTAGTAAACTTCTCTCTAATTATGTAAAACCGCTTTCTAGTTTATCTCTATCCAAAAGCTTTTGAAAATAGCAAAGTTCAGTAAAGTACTCTTTCTAGTTATGTAAAATCGCTCTGCAAAATGGTTATAGAGTGAGTGTTTTTGTGAACATAGACATAATGTGACTTCTCGTCGTCTTTAATTAATCATTAGCATATTCAAGTTATTTTTCACTCAATTTTTAAATTAATTTAACAATAAATTTTGTCATTCATCATCCACTTCCATTTTCAAACCCAAAATATTACCTTAACGTCCAATGACTACAAAATCGTAAAAGCAAGTAAATTTCTCCTCCTTATAAACTAAGGAAATAAAAACATTGTTAATTACGTTTTACTTTTGGAGAAATTTTATCATACATATATATTGTAATAATAATAAATATAATGTAATTAGGTTATAAATTGTATAAAACGTAAGAAGAAGAAAAAATATTCTAAACAAAAGTATAAATTAATTAGATAAAATTCAATTAATTGAGAATTTGAAAACTAAATATATCAAAAATTATTATTTAAAATACAAAAATTTATAATTTAGTTCCGCCGTACACTGTGGGTGAAAACCTAGTTAATGTATAAAAGAAACATTTTTTTTAGTCGATTTTCAATTTTAAATCAATCACTAAATTTTCTATAATTATTTTGACGACAATATTATTCTATTAGTTTGGTTTTACAATTTTGTATTTTCCATAAATAAAAACATTTTTCATTCACCTCCTCATAAACTAAGGAAATAAAATATGTATACATTTGCAATTATGTTTGTTACCTTATAAAACACTTATTTTCTATAAAAAAAAATCAAATATAAATAAAGTTAATTTATTTATTAAATTAATTATTTAATGTCAATGACATGCTTGTAAATAGGTTCCAACTTCATGATTTATTTGCTAAATGTCTCTAAATATATATGTATATATATAAATAAACTTACTAGAAAAAAATCGGCAAAAATAAATTTTCTTTTGAACAGTAGTTGTCTCAAGATAATATGACAACATTATACAATATGAAATAAAATATGATTTTAAAAATAGAACATTAAAAAATTAAAAAAATTCATTCGGGTTTTTGATGTTGCTTTGTATATCTTGTGCATAGATTTTATGGGTATGAATGGTAACAGCGGTCGAGGCGGACAAATCCGTCTGCGGACTAGACCACTGTATTTTTAGTGTGGACAATAGACTGCAGCGGTCCAATTTTATTTGTGTGTAAAAATGGTCCGCAGTTAGTCCGCTGCAGTTTTGTTTCTGTTTTCTTTGGACCGCACCACTGCGGACTATGATTGATGAATGGTAAATAAAAAATGGTCTAATTCGCAGATAGATTTGTCCTCCCCAACCGCTGCAACCATTTACACCCTATATATTGTTCTCATGTTTTTTAATTTATGTATTGGGTTTAGAGCTTGATTGGTTTTATTTTATTGCTTTAAACCTTTCAAAATCTTTAAATCATCTAGATTCTTTCTTATTATATATATATATTTGCTAAGTCTGCCAAAATATATATTTACATTAATTTTCAAACACTCATAATTTCTTAACTTTAATCTCCCACTATGAATTAATTTTTGTGCTTAAATTCATAATTGATTTGTTTAATTTTTGAACAATTTAGTGATTATATAATATTTACAGTTTTCATAATAATCATATTCAATTTTGCTATATTTTCATAAATATAACTTTCAGTGGATTTTTGGAATGATCCGACCCGTTTTATTTTTAAATATAACAATTAAATAGTGGTCTCATTACTCACTAGCCACCTAACCAAAATCAAACCATCAAAAGATACCATTAAACCATAATCAAATATCAATAAAACATCAAACCAACAACCTAACAATGTTCTAATGACCAAACTCTATCAATCTAACAGCAAACAGACCACAACAACGAGCCACTAGAGCATCTTTCTCTTCATCACCTTGATTCCATAATCACGGCTTTACCTGCACCATTACACATATGAGATGCGTGAGTATTTTATAAACACTCAGTAAAGCAATTGAGATAACTCTAATCATCAAAAAACAATCAACAAACAAACCAGGACAACCGCATCGACCGACACCAACTGGGGTTGCATCGGATGCAAGACTCACTTGCATCTCGACCGACGCACAAAGTGCATTGTCCAACGCACATGCCGAGCATCGTTCTTTCCCAAAGCTTCTCGACAGATCTCCGTTTCTAAACCACCAAAACACAATCCAAAGCCTCTTGTGACCCAAAAACATACTAACAAGCTAATGAATCAACCACACAACACATAAACAAGAAAAATCAAAGAAATCTCAAGCTTAGATAAGCCATGGTCTTGCACTCTCCTTTGCCAAAGAAGAATCTGGCTCAAAACCGAAATATCTACACTCCTAGAAGCTCCTATAACAATCCCAGCTACAGATCTCCCCAAGAACAGCCACAAATCTCCCAAAAACTCACTAAAGCATCAAGAACACTTCTCTCTTTCTTTTCTCTCTCATAAACCACAAAAAGAGGCTAAGGAAGTCGGAGTATTATTTTTATATCACCCTTAAGGATTTTCTAACCCAAAAATGTAGCCCAACCGAGCGTTTAACTTAAATCATCTCACGACAAACCGGGCTTGCATCGACCGATGCAACACCTGCACATCCCAAACCGGAATTCCGATTTGCGGATGTTACATTTTTATATTTTTATTATTATATATTATATTTGATATATATTGATGAAAATTATATATAATTGATGATGGTAATAAAATATTATTTTATAAAAAAATTTAAATTAGTATTAAGGAAAAAAATTAAATTTCAGATACACATTTTTTAATAATATAAAAATCAGTTGTGTTATAAAATCAAATCTGATAAAAAAAATCATGAATTTAACTCGACGTCAAGGCGAGGCGAATCAAACTGATGACCTCACATATCCTAAAAAAAATTTTTGACTACCAGAAAAACGGAACAATTTTATCATCATAAATTTAACTCGTTTTCATATTTAATTGATCGCTATAACCTATGTTTTCGTGTTTTTTATTCCACGTTTTCTTATTCTTTATATTCTTTCTTGTTATTTTCATTGTCAAATTTTGTGGTAATTGTCATCGTTACTTTTACCGTCTGGTTCTTCGTTATACTCTTTTTATTCTTCTTCCTCGTCAACTTCTTCACATTCTTCCACTGAAAAACATTTTTTTAGACTACCACACAACTTGTTAACCTTTATATATTTTAATTTGCTAAAATAAATCAAATAAAACTTTTAAATTTGGAAACCTGATAAATAAGCATAAATCAAGCAAACCTGATAAATTTTTAGTTAAAAACATATTAGTTTTATTTATAATGGTTCTCAGCCATTGTCTAAAATTTTTTAGCCGATGTGGAATGTTGTAAAAAAAATTTTTATTTCTATAGATTTTACTTTTTTTCTAAAAAAAACTTAATATATAGATTACTACTATATATTCAAAAATTTTATTAGTGAAATATCTAATTCTTATTGATTTTTTTTTAAATCCTATATAGACACCTTTAGGAGTTTATAGCTTCAACTTTTTATTAGTATAGATATAATGTCTTAAAATTTCTATGGAGGTTAAGTAATTGTAATGTTTTAAAACATTCTATGAAATTTAAATATTTTTAAATAATTGAACCTTTTAAAATTTTCAAGTTTCAATATTTATAATATTTTAAACTTTTAAAATTTATAAATTTATAAATTATAATTTTTTAAAAACCTTTTAAATGTTTTTAAAAGCTAAGACTTTTAGAAGTTTCAATATTTATAATATTTTAAACTTTGAAAATGTTCGAAATATAATATTTGAACCTTTTAAAAAGTTTTAATATTTATAATATTTTAAACTGTTAAAATTTAAAAATTATAATATTTAAAAACTTTTTAAAAGCTAAGAACTTTTTATCATATTGAAACTTTTAAAATTTTTAGATATTATAATATTTTTTTTGAAACTTTTTAAAGTTTTAATTTGATGAGATAAAAAACCGGATCAAACCGAATAAAACTTTTAAACTTGGACGCCTGATAAATAAAGCTTTACTGCTCATTCGTTGTTGGAAGCATATTACTCTTATTTATAATGGTTTTGAACCATTGTCTAAAAAAATTCTAGCCGATGTGGGATGTTGTAGATAGTTTTTTTATTTCCATAAATTAAAAATTTTCTTTTTTTAAAAAAATTCTGAAAATTTTAAAAATATTAACGAATGTCATGTCAAATCCTAATTGGTCTTTTAAAAAATATCTTAATATAGAAAATTTTGGAAATTTTAAAATGTTAATTAGTGACATATCGAATTTCGATTGGATGTTTAAAATCCTAAGTGGACAGCCTTAGGAGTTTATAGCTTCTATTTTTTATAAGTATAGATTGTTGTACCCCTAATCAATCAGTTTTAAATCTTCCGTAAACGACATATTTTTGAAATCTTTAAATAAGTCATTTAAAACTTATACAACATAGTTTGAAAAAATCCCCTTTTGAGAGGAAAGTGGATCCAACCAATTTGAAATATACAGAAGTAATCAGATGGATCAACTTGGCAGATGAATTTTTCGATTAAAACAGTTTAGATTTTTTCAGTTAAAATTCAATCAAAAAGGAATGGTCCATGTGCCTTTTTATATTGTATGTTCAGAACTCAGGATTTTAATTTTTAACAATGACCAGTAAGAAGTCAACTTAAATCACCCTACCCTGTACCCAGGCCAGCCACTCCTCGTCCCTTCAAGTCAACAACTCTCACACTATTTAACAAATCCCTGAATTTTTTTAAATAAAACATAAAGAATATGTTCGTTTATCGTTGCACAAAAAAAAAAAAAAAAATATGTTCGTTCTTGCTTCCCTAAAATGGCTGTCTAATGTTTTCTCCTCCTCTCGGAAATACTAAACGCTATATACCTTCTGATAATTTGCCAACTATTAAAGAAATAAAAAAAAAGAATGCCAAACTATTAAAAATCAAAATACATGAATAAGTAAACGTCGAATTAGTTAATCCGTTTTACAAACGATACATAATCTTTTTATTTATTTGAGCTTTCGAGCTCTGTGCCTTCGATTGATATGTAAGAGTGTAAATAATAATACAAAAAGACACTTTGATACAGAGTAAATTAAGATATATTAACCAACCATAGCTGTATTTATTTCTTTTTTTAGCTTTAGCTGTATTTGTTTTTGTCAACCCGATTAGCTGTATATAAAGTTAAAAACAATGACTCGATAAACAATACGACAACATCATATCTTTGTGAAATAAATATTTAAACAAATTGCAAATGGGAGTTGTTTAAGCAAATTTTTGTTTATATGTAGGGTGCAAGAAACATAACAATATCCTAAAAGCCAAAAAAACCCTCTCAAAAGATAATCTCCGAGAGAGCAGTCATGGACTTGTTTGGAGAGTTTCAGAAGGGAGAAATCGATGGGAGACCGTTTCTTGTATACCAAAACGTTATGAAACAATTACCACTACTAATAAAAAACCCCAAACACCTCCGACGATGGAGAAACCACCATCGAAAAACCATTATCATTCCAAAACAATACAACCTCCATCTACGATCTCCCTCCCCAAACTCTTTTCTTATGCCCAAGACTCCGAACCCGATTGTTATTGAACGCTCTCGACGATGAGATGGGTGGTGAGGACTCTAACCAAATCCTTTCCAAGTACAGTTCTTCCCCTCTCTTTGATGACACTAGTGACACTCATCATGTACTCCCACTTTTTTGGTGCAACAACAAAGAAGTCGATCCAGAAGCTGATGAGTGCTATTCCTGCTCTATCCAAACCATCGGTACGGACTATTATTTTTGTGCCACGTGTGATAAAAGGTTTCATAAAGAATGCCTCCAGTGTCCACTTAGGATTAGTTATCCTTCCCACCCCATACATTCTCTCCAACTCTTCTATTCTAAATATAGATCTGACAATTGCATCTACTGTAGAGAAAGAGCAACCTATATGATTTATTTTTGTGCTCTTTGCGACACCTATATGCATGTCCTTTGTGCTCAGCAAAAAATACCCTTTTTTATAGACAAACCAAAAAGGCATGACCATACTCTCTCCCTTTTCCCTAGACAAGCTTCCTTAACCTGCAATATTTGTGGTTTGGTTAATAAACTTCATCTCACTTACGCCTGTCCTTCTCTATGCGATTTCGTTTCCCATAGTGATTGTATCCATATCCCACAAACCATAAGAATATCTCGTCACTACCACCATGTCTCTTTCACTTCTACTCTTTCGTTAGGAAGATGGTCTTGTGGAGTTTGCCGCCGTACGATTGACCCTGAGTATGGTGCGTATACTTGCAATGTGTGTAATGACTACGCTGTTCACACAAGATGTGCATTGCGCACAGATATATGGGATGGCATTGAACTCGAAGGAGTACCAGAAGACGACGTAGAAATTGAGCCTTTCGAGAGGATATCTGATGAAATAATACTCCATTTCTCTCATGGATGTCATATGAAGTTTGAGACCAGTGGAGTTTACGACGGAAACAAGTTTTGTCAAGCATGTACCCTTCCAATAAACGAGGAGTATTTTTATGTATGTGTGGAATTGTGTGACTTCATCTTACACGACAGATGTGCATATGCTCCACGTAGAAAGGTCCATCCATTACATCCCCATCCACTTATACAAAAGGCTGTTCATGAAGACCATCTATTCAACTGTGATGCTTGTATGCGTACTAGTAATGGTTTTGGGTATAGGTGTACCAATCAGGATTGTGACTACATACTAGATGTAGTGTGTGCTTCGACTTCTGAGCCGTTTAATTATCAAGGCCATGAACACCCCTTATTCATGGAGAAAGACCCTAGAAAAAGCCAATATGCCACATTTGCAAGTCAAAGAAAGACAAGGTGTTTAATTGCTATGAATGTGAATTTGTTATATGTTTCAAATGCGCTACCTTACCATACAAGGTAAGGTATGAGGATGATGACCATTACCTTAGATTTTGCGGTGGATATGAGGCAAGTGACAAGGATTGGTGTGAGATATGCGAAAAGAGAATAAAGAATGGAAAAAACAAAGGGTTCTATAAGTGCAATGACTGCTGCACCTCGCTTCATATTAATTGTTTACTTGGTCCAGAACCATATTTGAAGCCTGGTCAAATTACCACAGAAGATAAAGGTGATGGGGTGCTTGTTATACGCAACAATTTTTCTTCTCGACCAATTTGCTATTCTTGCAGTAACCGTTGTCCGTATCCAACATTTTATAGTTTTGAAGAGAGTGTGTTTTGTTCTTTAAAATGTTTTCGTTGATAGCCATTGAGTTATCCTTATCCCTTTCTTTTTTAAAACTTTAATCGTACTACGTGGATACCTGCGCAAGTATTTTTCTTTTCCTCTGAATGTGTAATTTGGGCTTTCTGTTGTACTTTTGTTTGTTTTTGTTAGTTCTTTTTTGTCAACCTTATATGTCTTTGGAGTTGATTTAATATTTAAATAATATTACATAAAAGCGTTTAGACTTCATATAAACATATGTGATGAAATTCTTCGACGTATGAAAAATTCTTAAATTGCTAATTCATGAAACCAATTATAATAAACAAATTTTGGTTTATTTATTAGCCTAACCACCTAACGTAACTACGTAAGTACGTTGTCGCCCACTTCCCTGAATGAAGCTATATATCGCAGTTTGATCCAAATTAGCAATTATCGTTTTTATTATTAAAAATTAAATTTCAATTCAAATTCTATAAACAAAAATTAATGGTCCATGTGGCGTAAATATTAAGAAATATTAAACCGTGCGAGTTACAAGGATGTGTTCAGTCGTGTGTCAGTGGGCAACTGAGTCAAATTTCGATCAAAGGTAAGAGCGTACGTTTAGATCATATGCTGTAGTTGGGTTGAGAAATAGTAGATCTCTTTTTTTTTTTTTTTTTTTTTTTTTTTTTTTTTTTTAAGTATTTCAATTTCATTAAAATGAAAATTTTGTAGTAAATATAATCAGCTTAATACATAAGAACATCTCTTGCCAAAAAAAAAGGGATAAAAAACAAGGAAGGATCAATATTTAGAGAACTGATTAGTAGAAATAACTAGTCATACTTGAGCCAGAATTGGTAGAAATTGATACGGATGCATATGTGATAACTGTTAGAAATGTTTTTGTTGAGATTGTTAGTACTGATTCAATTCTGGGTTGATGATGGTTTGGGTCTAAACCGGAAATTAAAGAGTTGGTTTGGTGGTTATCTCTGGTTTGGGATTGTTGATTAAACCAGAGAGGAGAAGATCAAAGTGAAGTCTCTAACTGTAGTGGAGAGTTTGCTAATATAACTGAAACATTGCGTTTCTTATGTTTCTTCTTCTTTTTCGATCTCATTATGTTATTATCTCTTTTATCTTCTGTTATCGAGAGAGAGAGGGGTTGTTAGAGAGAGAGAGATCCACCATTGTTGTAAAGCTCGGTTCTGAGCTGTAACTTTTCTCATAGTGAATTTTGCCGGATTGATTCGGCCCCAGACGTAGGTGTAATCTCATCGATTGCACTGAACTGGGTTAACAATTGTCTCGTGTTCTCGTCTTCTACTTTTACAAGATTCTTGAGCAAAGTTTGATTAGATTTAGAGAAGTGTTCCGAGTTGCTTACAGAGGTGAATCCTAACAAAGTGGTATCAGAGCGTAGGTTCTTCTCTTAGATTCAATCGGTTGCTCTGGCGACGGCGCGTGTTGAGATTAAGATGTTCAATGGTGATAGCGACTTCTCACTATGGAAGATTCGGATTTTGGCTCAGCTTGGGGTTCTTGGTTTAAAGAACATTCTCACCGATTTCAAGCTGACCAAGACAGTTCCGCTAACGAAGGAAGAGGAAAAGAAGATTGTCGCTGAAGAATCATCGGACTCCTCATTATCGCAGACTAAAGAGGTCCCCGATCCAATCAAGATCGATCAATCGCAACAAGCCTTGACGTTAATCATAAATCATGTTGGGGACAAGGTTCTGCGAAAGGTAAATCATTGTGAGACGGCTGCAGAGATGTGGGCTTTGCTGAATAAGTTGTATATGGAAACCTCATTGCCGAATAGGATCTATGTGCAATTGAACTTCTATTCTTTCAAGATGATTGATGCTCATACTATAGACCAGAATGTAGATGATTTCTTGAAGATTGTTGCAGAGTTGGAGAGCTTGGAGATTCAGGTTTCTTAAGAGGTCCAAGCAATATTGTTGTTAAATTCCTTGTCAGCTAGCTACAGTCAGCTTAAGCATACACTTAAATATGGTAACAAGAGTTTGTCTGTTCAGGATGTGGTATCCTCAGCTAAGTCTCTGGAGAGAGAGCTGGCTGAGTCGAAAGAGTTTGAGAGAGGTTCATCTGCAGCGTTTTACACTACTGAAAGTGGAAGACCTCATACTAGAGGCCAACAAAATGGTTCGAAGGGAAAAGGTAGAAGCAGGTCAAACTCCAAAACAAAAGTCACTTGTTGGTTCTGCAAGAAGGAAGGGCATGTTAAGAAGGACTGTTATGCCAGGAAGCGGAAGCTTGAAAGTGAAGGTCAGAATAAAGCTGGAGTTATAACAGAAAAGCTGGTGTTCTCAGAGGCTCTGAGTGTCAACAATCAGTTGGTCAGAGATTTGTGGATTCTAGATTCAGGGTGTACATCTCACATGACATCTAGGAGGGATTGGTTCTGTAGTTTTCAAAAAAATGGAGAAACAACTATTCTGCTGGGAGATAATCGAGCTGTGGTATCACATGGAATAGGTTCAATTCGTGTTAATACGAATGGAGGTTCAATAAAGGTGTTGAACAACGTTAAGTATGTTCCAGACTTGAGGAGGAATTTGACTTCAACGGGTACTCTTGACAAACTGGGATATAAGCATGAAGGTGGAGACGGCAAAGTGAGATATTTCAAGAATGGGAAAACAGCTTTGTCAGGAAGCTTGAACAATGGTCTGTATATTTTGAATGGTGAGACTGTTATCAGCAAGAATTGCAACACTGAGAATGTGAAAGACAACACCGTGTTGTGGCATAGCAGGCTTGGACATTTGAGTCTTAACAATATGAAAGTGTTAACCGAGAAAGGACTATTGCAGAAGAAAGATGTCACCAACTTGGAGTTTTGTGAGCATTGTGTAATGGGAAAGTCCAAGAAGTTGAGTTTCAATGTGGGTTGACACGATACTGAGGATGCATTGGGATATGTTCATGCGGATTTGTGGGGTTCACCGAATGTGACATTGTCACTCTCAGGTAAGCAGTATTTCTTATCTATCATTGATGATAAGACTCATAAGGTTTGGCTCATGTTTCTCAAAAACAAAGGATGAGACATTCGATCGCTTTTGCGAGTGTAAAGAGTTAGTTGAAAATCAGATTGGTAAAAAGGTAAAGGTCCTCAGAACAGACAATGGATTGGAGTTTTGCAATTTGAAGTTTGATGAATATTGTAAGATGCATGGTATTGAGAGACATCAAACTTGCACTTACACTCCATAGCAAAACGGAGTAGCAGAGAGGATGAATCAGACACTTATGGAAAAGGTAAGATGTCTGTTAAATGAGTCTGGGTTAGAAGAACGTTTCTAGGCTGAAGCAGCAGCTACTGCTGCCTATCTTGTAAATCGGTCATCTGCGTATGCTATTGATCACAATGTACCTGAAGAGCTGTGGCTGAATAAGAAGCCTGGTTATTAACACTTGAGAAGATTCAGCTCTGTCGCTTATATGCATCAAGATCAGGGAAAGCTTAAACCTAGAGCTTTGAAAGGAGTGTTTCTAGGCTATCCGCAAGGCACAAAAGGCTACAAGGTATGGTTACTTGAAGAATCAAAGTGTGTGATCAGTCGAAATGTTGTATTTCATGAAGAGGTGTTGTATAAGGATCTCTTTGGAAAGGATAGTGAAGATAAGGTAGCTGATGTCAGGAAGGATGATAAGATTTTAACAGAGATCAAGGAGGAAAGTAGATTGATTGGAGAGAGTTTTAATGGAGGTGGAGCTGCTATAGTTGATGAGAGTGATACTGAGTCAGAGTATTTTGAGCCTGAAGGTGAAGTCGAGGCTTCAAGGAGTTCTCCAAGTCTCAGAAACTATCAGTTGGCTAGAGACCGGGTTAGAAGGGAAATCAAGGCTCCACTGAAGTTTTCTGATTACTCGCAGTATGCCTTTGCACTTATGACTGCAGAAGAAGTCATATGCGAAGATCCTCAGTGCTATCATGAAGCGAAAGAGGAAAAGTACAGTAAAGAATGGGATGCGGGAATGGATGAAGAAATGAGTTCATTAAAGAAGAATGAGACCTTTGATGTAGTGGATAGACTTGTAAATCAGAAAGTTATTAGTTGTAGATGGCTCTATAGAAAGAAGCCAGGCATTCCAGGGGTAGAACATGAGAAGTATAAGGCCAGATTGGTGGCTAGAGGCTTTACACATAGGATAGGGATTGACTATCAAGAGGTGTTTGCACATGTAGTGAAGCACATATCAATTAGAGTTCTAATGTCATTGGTGGTTTAAGATGACTTAGAACTGGAGCAGATGGATGTCAAGACGGCATTTCTGCATGGAGAACTTGATCGACCTATATACATGGAACAACCTGAAGGTTATGAGGTAGATCCGGGAAAAGATCAGGTTTGTTTGTTGAAGAAATCTCTCTATGATTTAAAACAGGCTCCAAGGCAGTGGAATAAGAAGTTTAGTGCATTCATGATGAAACAAGAGTTCAACCGGAGTGAACATGACTCTTGTGTGTATGCAAAAGAGGTAAATCCTGGTGAAATCATCTACTTGTTACTTTATGTAGATGATATGTTGTTAGCTGCTAAGAGTAAAGAAGAGATAAGTAGGTTGAAAGAAGCTTTGAGCTTAGAGTTTGAGATGAAGGATATGGGACCTGCAAGTAGGATTATGGGAATTGATATAATTCGGAATCGAGAAGAAGGGATTCTATATTTGTCTCAGTCTGGTTATTTGGAGAAAGTATTGAGTCAGTTTAACATGAGTAAGGCTCATGAGGTAGAAACTCCGATTGGAACGCACTTCAAGTTGGCATCTGTTAAGAATGACCGAGAGTGTATTGATTTGAAAAAGGTTCTGTATTCAAGTGCCATCGGAAGCATCATGTACTTAATGGTGGGCACAAGACCTGACATAGCTCAGGCTATTGGTTTGTTGAGTAGGTTTATGAAGAAACCTGGGAAGATTCATTGGGAAGCAGTGAAGTGGTTGCTGAGGTATCTAAGAGGCTCTAATGATTTGAATTTGGTTTTCACGAAAGGAAACAAGCTAGAGATTCAAGGTTTTAGCGACTCCGATTATGCTGGTGATTTTGATCTGAAAAGATCTTCCAGTGGTTATGTTTTTACAGTTGGTGGAAATACTGTCAGCTGGAAGTCAAGTTTGCAGCCGGTTGTGACTTTGTCAAGCACAGAGGCGGAGTATGTTGCACTCACAGAAGCGGTTAAAGAAGCATTATGGCTCAAGGGGCTTTTGGAGGACATGGGTTATGAACAAGAGAATGTCATGGTATGGTGTGACTCACAGTCAGCAATATGTCTGTCAAAGAATAACATGTTTCATGAGAGAACGAAACATATTGCAACTAAGTACAACTTCATCAGAGACATTGTTGAGTCTGGAGAGGTTGAGGTTCTGAAGATTCATACATCAAGGAATCCTGCGGATATGCTTACAAAAGGCATTCCAGTTAAGAAGTTTGAGGCAGCTTTAGTTTTTCTGAAGCTGATCAAGTGAGGTGAAATGTCATCTCGGCTGAAGGTTAAATCCAAGTAAGTGCAAGTTCATGGTTAGAGAAAAGGAATTGAATCAAGGTGGAGTGTTGAGATTGTTAGTACTCATTCAATTTTGGGTTGATGATGGTTTGGGTCTAAACCAGAAATTAAAGAGTTGGTTTGGTGGTTATCTCTGGTTTGGGATTTTTGATTAAACCAGAGAGGAGAAGATCAAAGTGAAGTCTCTAACTGCAGTGGAGAGTTTGCTAATATAACTGAAACGTTGCGTTTCTTATGTTTCATCTTCTTCTTCGATCTCATTACGTTATTATCTCTTTTATCTTCTGTTATCGAGAGAGAGAGAGGTTGTTAGAGAGAGAGATCCACCATTGTTGTAAAGCTCGGTTATGAGCTGTAACTTTTCTCATAGTGAATTTTGTCGGATTGATTCGGCCCCAGAGTAGGTGTTATCACATCGATTGCACTGAACTGGGTTAACAATTGCCTCGTGTTCTAGTCTTCTACTTTTACAAGATTCTTGAGCAAAGTTTGATTAGATTTAGAGAAGTGTTCCGAGTTGCTTACAGAGGTGAATCCTAACAGTTTTGATTGGTCAATTTAATTGATGTGAACTTTAAAACACTGATCTATATTGTACATTGTGATTTGTGAAGATAGCATTTAGTTAGCCCATAAGTAATTTATTTGCCACTGAAGCTATATGCCACAACAAATAATCACGATTAGATCATTTCATAATATCATAATTATCAGTAGAGAACAGAAAGTATAATGTCCTATGAATCAACCTGCTGACACCTTTTATTATTAAAGAACTTAATCATCCATGTGCAATAAGCAATAAACTGATCCATGTGCCTTGTATTCTATGTTAGAATCGGTCTCATCAGACGTAGGATTTCTAACTAACAACGACTGGTATAGAAGTCAACGTAATCATCCAACCAAGGCCAGCCAATTTGGTAACGCTACCACTACTTTTCATTGTTTCTTTATACTATAAAAAACATGTTTTGGTACACCACGACTTTCAATTATTTCAAGTCAAATTGTTGGAGTATATTTTCGTTTTTGTTTGACAATACTAATTATATTGCAACATTTTTGTTTGACTATTACAGTTTTGTTTAATCTTGTGGCGTCACTAAATCCGATTGTGAACGTAACAAGCCAACAAACAGTCGAAGTTTGATTGGTCCAACAAGTACTACATGATTCTAATAATACAAGCAACTTGAGCTTAGTTGTGTTTTTTTTTTCCAACATAGCTGTATGTATGTAGAGAGTTAATTTAATAAAATTTGTACATTAATTAAAGATGTATTATTTATCAAAGATATTCAAAAAAAAAAAATGCAAATGGAAAGCTGGAAAAATTAAAACGTCGTGTCTGAGTGTAATGTGTATGCATGTGGTATATATGGGAAAGAAGGAAAAGAACAATATATATCCCAAACCAAAAAAAAAAATCTCCGATTGAGCAGCCATGGATTTGTTCGGAGAATTTCATAAGGTGGAAATCGATGAAAAACCATTTCTCGTATACCGCAACTTTATAAAACCACTACCACAAATCCAAACCTCAAACCCCTCTGATAAAGTATCCATTGACTCCATCTACGATCTCCCTCCTCAAACTCTTTTTTTGCCCAAGACTCCGAACCCGATTGTTATTGAATGCTCTCGATGATGAGAGGGGTGGTGAGGACTCTAACCAAATCCTTTCAAAGTACAGTTCTTCCCCTCTCTTTGATGACCCTAGTGACACTCATCATGCACTCCCTTTGTTTTGGTGCAACAACAAAGAAGTCGATCCAGAAGCAGAAGAAGGCGATGAGTGCTATTCATGCTCTATCCAAACCATCGGTACAGACTATTATTTTTGTGCCACGTGTGATAAAAGGTTTCATAAAGAATGCGTCGAGTGTCCACTTAGGATTAGTTATCCTTCCCACCCCAAACATTCTCTCCAACTCTTCTATTCTAAATATAGGTCTGACAATTGCATATACTGTAGAGAAAGAGCAACCTATATGATTTATTTTTGTGCTCTTTGCGACACCTATATGCATGTCCTTTGTGCTCAGCAAAAAATACCCTTTTTTATAGACCAACCAAAAAGACATGACCATACCCTCATCCTTTTCCCTAGACAAGCTTCCTTAACTTGCAATATTTGTGGTTTGGTAAATAAACTTCATCTCACCTACGTCTGCCCTATATGTGATTTCGTAGCCCATAGTGATTGTATCTATATCCCACAAACCATAAGAATATCTCGCCACCACCATCGTGTCTCTTTTATTTCTTCCCTTCCTTTTGAAGAAAAGCCTTGCGGAGTTTGCCGTCAAATAATTGACAGTGATTATGGTGCATACACTTGCAAAGAGTGTAGTGGCTATGTCGTTCACATAAGATGTGCACTACGTAAGGATATATGGGATGGAAAAGAACTCGAAGGGGTACCAGAAAAATCAGAAGAAGATGACGTTGAGTCCTTCAAGAGAATATCTGATGGAGTAATACTCCATTTTTCACATCGCCATCATCTGAAGTTTGAGACAAGTGGACTTTACGATGGAAACAAATTTTGTCAAGCGTGTGTCCTTCCAATCAACGAAGGTAATTTTTATGTATGTGTGGAATATGATGATTTCATGCTACATGAAACATGTGCAAATGCTCCACGTAAAAAGGTACATCCATTACATCCCCATCCCCTTAAACAAAAGGTTGATCATGGAGACGATGTATTCAAATGCAAAGCTTGTATGCGTAAGAGTAATGGTTTCGCTTATGGGTGTACCAAGCAGAATTGTAACTTCATACTAGATGTAGTGTGTGCTTCGACTGCTGAGCCGTTTAATTATCAAGGCCATCAACACCCCTTATTCCTATCGTTAGACCCAAATGAAAAGCCAACGTGCCACATTTGCAAGTCAACGAAATTTAAGAAGGTACTCAACTGCATTGAGTGTGACTTTATTATATGTTACGAATGTGCCACCTTACCATACATGGTAAGGTATAAGCATGATGAACATTATCTCACATTTTGTCATGGAGATAAGGCAAGTGACTCCGATTGGTGTGAATTATGTGAGGGAAAGTTAGCAATTGGAGGAAAAAAAGGGTTCTATGAGTGCAACGATTGCTGCACCACGCTTCATATTACTTGCTTACTTGGTCGAGATGCATACTATAAGGCTGGTCAAAGTTTCGAAATAGGTGACGGTGAGATTCGTTTTCAACGCAACAATTCTGCTTCTCGGCCTACTTGTTGTATGTGCGATACCCGTTGTCCGTATCCAATAGTTTTCGTGTCCATAGTGGATATGGTTCCTTATTTTCTATGTTCTAGTAAACACTTGACGTAGGGAAACCCTAGTCTACAACCATTGAGTTCTCTCTTTTCTAATATGTATTTTTGGTTTTCTATTGTTGTGTATATAATACTAGATTTTTATCCGTTCTACACCTCGAGACAATTTTTTCTTAAACTAAAACTTTTAAATTTTAAGTTATAATTGTTTGTTGATTTTGTTTAATGTTTGAGATCATATAATTGTATTTAGATTGTTAATAATTTTAGGGTTAATTTGTGGTATATTGCATGATATTTATTTTTTACATAATCATAATTTAATTAATTTAATTAAATTTTTTAATATTCTAATATTGACGGTGTTAATAAAATAATAACATGATGAACACCAAATTAATCATATTTTAATTTATATTTATATCAACCCAAATCAGTCCTGCTATATAACCCGTCACATGATATTTAAAACTAAAATTTATCTAAAACAATTTTTTGGCAGAAACATTTGATTTAGTATTTACTTAAATTACTTTAGTAACCCACGAGATAATTTTTACTTTTACATGTTACATTTTTACGAATACCTGATTTATTTTTAATGTTAAATAATTTCATTTATTGTATTTTTAAATATTTAATCCATAATTTGATATATAAGTAATTGGTAACCTATTATTTTAAAATTTTAATATTTTGAAAATGATTTAAACGTCAGAATAAATTTTAATTAGCAAATAAAGAACATCACTGTAATGAAGAAGTCATATTTCTGATTTGTTTAAGTAAATACGATGACGGTTATATTATTTCAGTTAAAAAATATCAGACGAAGAGTTGTTAGTTTTGGTAAAGTAGAAAACGTTGGGACTTCAACAAACAGAATCCAGTGAATCCGATGAAGCCCTGCGAGTCTCGGTTTCTACTCCGAGCAACCCTTTTCCGACATCTTTGTTGCCAAAAATATGAATATCTTCGTATTAAATTTTTTTTGTTTGTCTCATATACTCTGTAATAGAAGATTTTGGCCACAAAGATTGCATTTTTAGAAACACACATTTTTAAAATTGGGACTGATCTGTAAATAAAATAAACATGATAATGACTCATATCTATGTAAATAAAATGATTTTATTCGTGGGTGACCATCAATTCACAACAAAATAAGGCGCACCACCTATTTCCAAGCTAAGGAAACATGGCACGTAACTATGTTAATATAATGTTGTCGTTGTGTAGGTGACCAATCATCCTCAACAAGCTATGGTTAGAATGGTTATTTAGTAATAATGACTATTTGTATAAATACTTTAACTAAGTCTAAATTTGAGAAAGCAAGACTGTTTTTTGCATGATAAACAATTTAATTTAGTAAATGCATTTGAAACATGACATTATACGCTATAGGATCTGGTAAAACAAATCAGAGTCTTACTTTACTATAAATGAGTTTTGTCAACTTAAATAATATACAATTACAATAAACTTTACATGAGAGCCTTTAGGTTATTTCAAAAAATATTAAATTCAGAAACTCCAGTTTTTAAACAATTTCCCTTGTACTTCACAAGTAATCATTCATATAATAATAGACTTTTATGGACTGATTCATTTTATAGTCATTCTATTATATTAAAGTAAAAGATAGAATAATTTGAAAAGGAGAACAACCATCATCTCAACAGGTTAGTTTATTGTAATTGTATATTATTAGGCTCATGTAATTCATATTAGCTAAATAGGCATAAAAGTAAAATGAAAAAAAAAAGATGGTGAAACTTTATTGAATCCTACTATATTAATTAAGAAGTACAAAATTAAAATAACCTTAAAAAGTGTAAAAAATTACATGTAATTGCCATTAGAAATTGTTAAATAAACGCTAAAACTGCTGAGGCTATAAAAGATAATTAGTAATTATTAAAAATTAAAAATCCTTCTATATTAATTAACCAAAATTGCGGGGTTACATGGATAATCATCCATCTAAATTAAATACAGAAATAAAAAAAAATCGAAACAAAAAAAATATTCCATTAACAAAATCTTTATCCTCTTAACAAAAAAAACTCAAGTCATGAATTCTTAAAAGGTTTAAGATCTTTCAAATGTGTCTATAATCAAAGGTTTAAATCAGTTTTTTATTGATGTCATTTTTTCAATAAACATATTAAAAATTGAAAAAATTGCTAAGATTCTAAACCAACAATTTCAATCACAAACCATTATAAATAATTTAATTAAACCCAAACAAAAAGAAGAAGTTGCTGACGTGGCAGCACCAAAAGAGAGAAAAAGTTAACTTTATATATATAGATTTTTTTGTTGATGGTTCTTTTCGTCTACCTTGTTTGTGTGCGTTTGATTTAATTCGGTATATATTTAAAGCATTACTTTTTTTTTAAAATAAAAAAAAATCATCTGATTTTTAAATAAGAAATGTCGTGAAATTCCCATTATGTCTTGTTCTCTTCTGGCGGTAATCTCGGGATTGTCGGATCGGTATGGTTTCTGTGGGATTGGAGTGAGAAGGCTTTGATCCAGGGAGGCAAAGCTTATGGTTCGGGATTTCTCTGGGTTCCTTTAGGTTTGGTATGTGGCTTTTCAGCCGAGTTAATTCAGGGACGTGATTCTGGGGATCTCGGTCGCGGTTCTTGCGGGTTGGAGATCTTCTGTGACAAGGTGGTTTGGTCCTCCGGGATTGACTATAAATTCTCTGTGCGGTCTATCTATCTTCCTCATTCTATACTGCTTAAGCAAGCTTGTCTCCTTAGTCTTCTTTGCCTTTCTTTGGTGAGTTGTCGGGACTGTTTTTTCTTTTCGATCGGGGGTTTGTTTCGGCTGTGTTTAGCAAAGCGAGTCATGACTCAGAGTGCTCTGTTGAAAGGGAATGTTGCGGGGTCAGGGGGTAAGCTGAAGATTAAGGTCCCACGTTTCGACAATACGGCTTTGATTGAGGGTTATGCTAAAACCTTGATTGGTAGATGTATGAACCCAGTGATGCAAGATATGAAGGCATTGTTGTTTATGCTGCCGAGGATATGGAAGATGGAGGAGAGGGTCGTTGGGGCTGATCTGGGGTTGGGACGGTTTCAGTTTGACTTTGAGCAAGAGTCTGATATTCTGGAGGTGTTGAAGATGGAGCCCTATCATTTTGACCATTGGATGCTTTTTTTGGTCAGATGGGAGCCAGTGGTGGATCCGAGGTATCCTTACGTCATCAAGTTCTGGGTTCGTGTGATGGGAGTTCCTCTGCATTTTTGGGCAGATGAGACCTTCCGCACTATTGGTGCTGAGTTGGGAGAGGTGGAGGAAGTCGATTTGGACAATGGTCGGGTGAAGATCTTGTTGGATGGTTTCAAGCCTCTAATCTTTGATGCTACGATCGAGTTTCACAGTGGTGAAGAGACGACAATATCTCTGCGATATGAGCGTTTATTTGGGTACTGTCGGAGATGATATAGTCTTTGTCATGATGTATCTCGTTGTCCCCTTTTTGGTGATAAAGGGAAACAGAGGTTGGAGGATGGCTCTGAACCACGGTCTGAGGACAAGCTCCAGAGCTATAAGGGTGCAATGGTGAATGGTGCATCTGCAGGCACTGGGTCAGGGTTGAGTGGTGATAGTTCAGGGGTGCTTCACCAAGGTCCTGCTAATGGGAATGGGCGTGGTGCTGGTTCTCAGGCGGTTAATCATCGGCCTGCTCAGGGTTTCGGTGGTAAGTGGAGAAAGAATAAACGGGGTTCTCATGCCGATGAGAGGTTCGTGAAGAAGAATACGTTTGGGGTTCCTCCTTCCGTTCCAACCTCTCAGGTCCCCATTTCAGGGGATGGTCAAGTTCAGGGTGGTACAGGTGATGTGGGGCTCAACTTTACTGCTGAAGAGCAGAAGATGTTTGATGATTTCTTGGGGCCAAATTTGGAGGAGGCTGTGGCTACGGGTGATCCATCAGGGGTGCCAGTGTCGGCTTTTGCACAGGGTGCTGATAAGAGGGTGTGTACAAATTTATTCCCCAGTGATGGTGAACTGAGTGTTCCAGTTTCAGGTTCCATGGAACTGACGCAGCAAGAGGAGTTGTTCTCTGCTGATCTTAATGACTTGCTGGGTCCAGCGTTTCTCACCAGGGAAGACACTACTTTGGGTTTTATGGATACTATCATGGAGGAGGAAGGTGTGGCGATAGAGGGGAGTCCCCGGGATGAAACACTCCTGACGGATGCGCAGGTGGAGGAGAGTGCGGATGAGGTGGTTCATTCTGATCAAGCGGTTGATGGCATGGTTAGTGATGTTGTTGAGGGGGCCTCTGAGGATAAGTTACAGGGTGTAGAAGCGGAAGGAATAGTGCAACCTCCACGAGCCAAAGTGGTCAAGCAAAAAGGGGCTCTTCCAGGTGCTAGCACCAAGAAGAGGAATCTATTTTCCTTATCATCTCCGCGAAAGAAGGTTGTTGCAAAGGGTGTTGGACTGAATGGGAAACTCGGTTCTCACCAAGGAGGGAAGCCTCCAAAGTCAGCGGCTGATTGATGTGTTTAGTAAGTATCGGGAGACAAGGTGACGATGACGTTGGTTATCTGGTTCTATTCTTTTTGGTTTTTTATATTTTGTTTCTCTGGAATAAGTTACCAACGGGTGTTCCGTATGGCGTTAGTCACTTGTTTTTTGGATTTCATTGTGCTTTTGATTTCTGCTTTTTTGGGTTGTACCTGATGTATCCTTGTTCTACAAGTAATAATATATCCTTGTTGGCCCTTATGTTGGTGTATCTTCTTCTCTTATTTCTTACTTAACTTTCTGGACAATCATCGTTTCTTTCTATATTGGGTTACGGTATTGCGATGGGAATCAAGTGTTGGGCTTCTATTGGGCCTGCTCTTATTTTACTCGATACTAAAGGGTTTTGATCACTTACGTATGTTAAGAAACTGGTTTGGTAAAGCTTTCTGGTGCCGATGGTCTATTTTGGCTTGGTATGACTTTTGTTTTTTTCATCTCCTCGAGGGTGGGAGGAGGTGACCTTGGGGTTTTTAATTCCCACAACATCATTTTTGTTACATGAATATTGTGAGTTGGAATTGTCAAGGCCTGGGTAACAAGGCCACAATTGGTAATCTTCGGGATTTATGGATTAAATATAGGCCTGACTTTTTATTCCTCATAGAAACCAAACAACCTACCTGTATTTTGGAAAAGTTTGTTGGTCATTTTGGATATAAGAATTTACGAACAATTGATCCTATTGGTTGTAGTGGTGGTATGGCTCTTTTTTATAATCAGGATGTCTTTCAGGTTACAATTTTATTTGAGTCTAACCGATTAATTGACATTGAAGCGGTTTTCAAAGGAAGGATAATTCATTTAACCTTCGTTTATGGTGATCCAGTCCCCAAAAATAGAGATTTGGTGTGGGAACGTCTTTTAAGAATTAGTTCTACTCGGTCCACACCTTGGTTCGTGGTGGGTGATTTTAATGAGCTAACAGGGAACCATGAAAAGCGGGGTGGGAAGTTACGGCATCCTTCATCCTTTCTTTCTTTCAACGGAATGATTCAGGATTGCGGATTTTTGGAGTTCCCTTATCTTGGTGATTGTTTGTCCTGGAGGGGTTGGCGTGATAAAAAGCCTATTCGTTGTCGGCTGGATCGGGCCTTAGGGAATGAGGATTGGCATGATTTGTTTCCGGACACTGTGACTGAGTATTTGCCAATGATAACATCTGATCATAAGCCTCTAGTGGTTACTATTGGGGCCAAAAAACCGCGTGGAAAACGGAGCTTTATGTTTGATCGTCGTTGGATTGGTAAGGCGGGACTGATGGATGCAATCTCTTCGGGCTGGGGCGGGGGTGTGGACCAGGAATCAGGTAATGTTGTGCAGAAAATTGTGAATTGTCGAAAGGCGATCTCCCAGTGGCACAAATCCCAAGTCCCATTTGGTAGGGAACTCATTGAGGATTTGAAACGACAATTAGAGGTGGCGTTGGCTGATGACTCAATACCCCCATCTCAAATTTCGGAGTTACAAAATCGTTTACGCCAGGCGTATGGGGATGAGGAGATATATTGGTATTAAAAGAGTCGGAATAATTGGATGCGGCTAGGGGACAAAATTCCGCATATTTTCATGCCTTAACAAAGCAGCGCAGAGCTCGTAATCGGATCACTCGTTTGTTCTCTAAGGATGACATCTGGTTGACCGAGGATGTGGTAATACTGCGGTATCGTATTTTGACGAATTATTTACCTCCACAGATCCGGATAATTTTGAGGAGGCCCTAAGGGAGGTTAATTCGGTGATTACGGCGGAGGATAATGAGCAGCTCACCGGCCCTGCAACGGAGGCTGAAGTCAAGTCGGCTCTGTTTATGATGCACCCGGATAAAGCTCCTGGTCCAGACGGGATGACAGCTTTGTTTTACCAAAAAGCATGGAGTATCGTTAAGACGGACCTTGTTGGTTTGGTTAATCGGTTTTTTGTGGAGGGAGTCTTTGATAAGGATCTCAATCGCACTCATATTTGTCTTATTCCAAAGGTGGCCAAGGCAACTCGTATGGCAGAACTACGTCCGATTAGTTTGTGTACCGTTGGTTATAAGATAATTTCTAAGATATTGTGTCAGCGGCTTAAGAAGGTTTTACCTGGTCTTATCTCTGAAACTCAATCAGCTTTTGTTCCAGATAGGTTGATCTCAGACAATATCCTTATTGCTCAAGAGATGTTTCATGGTTTACGTACAAATTCGTCATGTAAAGGGAAATTTATGGCCATAAAAACGGACATGAGTAAGGCATATGATAGGGTTGAGTGGGATTTTGTGGCAGCTTTGTTGCAGAAAATGGGTTTTGCAGAGTCTTGGGTCTCATGGATAATGTTTTGTGTCTCCTCGGTTGAGTATAAAGTTTTAATCAATGGACAGCCGAATGGTTTGATAGTCCCGCAGAGAGGATTACGACAGGGGGATCCTTTATCCCCTTATTTGTTTATTTTATGTACAGAGGTTCTAATTGCAAATATACAGAAAGCAGAGAGGAATAAGCTTATTATAGGGATAAAGGTGGCGAACAAATGCCCGCCAATATCGCATTTGTTGTTTGCTGATGATAGTCTATTTTTCTGTTAGGCGGACAGAGATCAATGCCGGGTTATTCTAGATATCTTGCATCAGTATGAATCTGTTTCGGGACAACAAATAAATTTTTCAAAGTCCTCGGTCCAGTTTGGTCATAAGATTGATGACCAGACAAAGGCAGAGTTGCAAGATGTTCTCGGGATCCCAACTTTGGGTGGTATGGGGTCATACCTAGGATTACCTGAAAGTTTGGGTGGGGCTAAAACCAAGGTTTTCTCTTTCGTCCGAGAACGGATTCAGAGTCGGACGAATGGTTGGACAGCAAATTTTCTTTCCAAAGGAGGAAGGGAGGTGATGATCAAATCTGTTGCTAATGATGTTCCCACGTTTGTGATGTCATGTTTTCGGTTACCGAAAACAATTACATCCAAACTTACCAGTGCAGTTGCAAATTTTTGGTGGAGCACTAATGGACAGTCGGGGGGCATGCATTGGCTAGCATGGGAGAAATTGTGTGTTAGCAAACAATTGGGTGGACTTGGATTTAGAAATGTGGATGACTTTAACTCGGCGTTATTGGCTAAGCAATTGTGGCGTATGATTGATGTTCCGGACTCATTGTTTGCCAGGGTTTTTAAAAGTAGATATTATAGGAATACGCATCATATGGATCCGATTAGGTCATACTCTCCCTCCTATGGCTGGAGGAGTATATGTTCAGCTTGCTCTCTGGTTAATAAAGGACTTATTAAACGGGTTGGCTCCGGGGACACCATTTCTGTATGGTCTGACCCTTGGGTACCAGCTCAATTCCCGAGACCAGCTTTAAGTAAGGGCCTGGTAAAGGACCTTTCTCTTCAAATGAATCAGTTAATTGATAGACAGACAAATACTTGGCGTATGGATATGCTTAATGAGCATTTTGATCCACTGGACGTTGATTTGATAGGAGCTATACCTTTGGGTAGTAACCAAAAGGATGATCCCTTCGGTTGGCACTTCACGAAAACAGGGTTATATACAGTTAAATCAGGCTATCATGCTGCACGACATGATGCATTTGGGACCTTTGCGGCAATTGGTTCTGGCCCGGAAATAACTACTCTCCTTGCTAGTGTATGGCAGGTCCGATGTCCTCCTAAAATTCAACATTTTATGTGGCAGGTTCTGGTTTTATCTCGACGACATCAGGGAAGAATTTTCTTCTTCTGGTTTTATCTCGACGACATCAGGGAAGAATTTTCTTCTTTCTCTTTATCTTTAGTTTCAAGAAATGCTAATGTAAGTGCAGATTCTTTGGCACGCCAAGCGCGTACATCTCTGCATCATGTTCTGTTTGTAAACAATTTCCCACCTAATTGGTTCGTTTGAGCTGATCTGTTGTTGATAAAAAAAAAAAGTATTAGCTGTAATTAATATTTCTGGATCTACCTTTTATAGGTTTAATAATATAATGGTTGGCCGTCAAAAAAAAAATATATATATATATATATATATATATATTACTGGATCTGTGTTTTTTTAGTCAACCAGCTTAGCTGTATTGTATTTGTATACTGTATATATAAAGTTAAAACAATTACGGTGTAATATAATATATATTTTCTTACCGACTTTATCGTAATAAAATGTGGAAATAGCATTTATCCCATAGTTTTAAAACGAGGATAACACATTTTCAGTCTGCATGTGTATGTATGTTAACATAGACATATATATATATATATAGCTGTAATTAATATTTCTGGATCTGCCCTTTATGGGTTTAGTAATATACGGTTGGCCGACAAAAAAAATATATATAAATATTTCTGAATCTGTGTTTTTTTAGTCAACCAGCTTAGCTGTATTGTAATTGTATATATATAAAGTTAAAACAGTGACACTCTACGTTATGGTGTAATATAATATATATTTCCTTACCGACTTTATCGTAATACATTGTGGAAATAGCATTTATCCCATAGTTTTAAAACGAGGATAACATATTTTCAGTCTGTATGTTAACAATATCCCAAAATCCTCTTAAGAAATAATAATTCTCCGAGCGAGGCAGCCATGGACTTGTTCGGAGAATTTCAGAAGGTAGAAATCGATGGGAAACCATTTCTCGTATACCAAAACGTTATGAAACCATTACCACAAACAGAAACCCCAAACTCCTCCGCTGAAAACACCATCATCGAATCAATCCAAAACAAAACACACTCCTCCGATAAAGTAGCCATTGATTCCGACGGCGACGACCTCCCTCTTCCACTTCTTTTCGCATGCCCTATTTTACGACTCCGGTTAACAGCGAGTAACGAGAATATTACATTACAAGATGACTCCGGTAAAGTATTCGAAAACTTTTTCGAGATCAAGACTTCCCCTCTCCATGGTGACAATACGTCAAATGATCATGATCCCGTACTCCCGCTGTTTTGGTGCAACAACAAGGAAGCTGATCTAGAGAATAATGATTGCTATATTTGTGTATCCCATAAGGTAGACTCAGACTATTATTTCTGTGTCCAGTGTGATGTTAGGTACCACAAAGAATGTGTCGAGTCTCCACTTGAGATCAGTTATCCTACCCACGCCAATCATTCTGTTCAACTCTACTTTTCTAAGAAAAGATTCAAGAAGTGCATCTTGTGCAGAAAAACAGCAGATCGTTCCATATATTATTGTGCTCTATGCGACATTTATATGCACGTGTTCTGTGCCCAGGCGGCAATACCCTTTTTTAAAGACCAACCAAAAAGGCACGACCATATCCTCACCCTTTTCCCTAGGCAAGCTTCCTTAACCTGCAATATTTGTGGTCTACTTAATAAACTTCATTTCACCTACGTCTGCCCTTTATGCGATTTTGTCACCCATACTGATTGTATATATATCCCACAAACCATAAGAATATCTCGTCACCACCACCGTATCTCTTTCACTTCTTCTCTTCCATTTGGAATTAGGTCCTGTGGAGTTTGCCGTCAACAAGTTTACAGTGAGTATGGTGCATACATTTGCAATGTGTGTAGTGGCTATGCTGTTCACACAAGATGTGCATTGCGTAATGATATATGGGACGGAAAAGAACTTGAGGGAGTACAAGAAGATGAAGATTTTGAGCCACCGTTCAAAAGGATTTCTGATGGAGTAATACTCCATTTTTCTCATGGCTGTCATCTGGAATTTGAGACCAGTACTAGTGGAGTTTACGTCGACGGAAACAAGTTTTGTCAAGCGTGTGCTCTTCCAATCAACGACGAAAATTTGTATGTATGTGTGGAATGTGACTTCATTCTACACGAAGCATGTGCAGAAGCTCCCTTTAAGAAGTTCCATCCATTACATCCCCATCCGCTTAAACAAAAGGTTGTCCACGAAAATGGCGTATTCATATGTGACGCCTGTGAAAACCTATGTAATGGATTCGGATATGGGTGTACGGAAGAGTATTGTGATTACATACTAGATGCAGTATGTGCCTCGGCGTCCGAGCCGTTCAACTACCAAGGCCATCAACACCCCTTATTCCTAGCGTTACCCCCAAACGTAGAGCCAATGTGCCACATTTGCAAGTCAACAAAAGATAACAAGGTACTCAACTGCATTGCCATTGAGTGCGACTTTATTATATGTTTTGAATGTGCCACCTTACCGTACATGGTAAGATATAAGCATGATGAACATTACCTCACATTCTGTCATGGAGATGAGGCGACTGGCTCAGATTGGTGTGAGTTATGCGAGGGAAAATTAGTACTGAGAGTTACCGGAGGAAAACAAGGGTTCTATAAGTGCAACGATTGCTGCACCACGCTTCATGTTACTTGTTTACTTGGCCCTTATCCATATTTCAAGCCTGATCAAGCTTTCACACTGGGTCATAATGAATTCCAAATTCTACGCAACCCTTCTCCTCGGCGATTTTGCGATATTTGCAATACGCGTCGCCCGTATCCAATAATATTCCTATACGAAGGGGAAGAGGCATCTCTCACTATATGTAACTTTGATCATTGAGTTTATTCTTTTTTAACCAGGTTTATGACCATTGAGTTATCCCTTCTGTTTTCTGATTTAAAATTTTTGGTCTTTTTTTTTTTTTGTTACCAATCAACCTTGTTTGTCTATTGGAGTATTTTAGAAGTATATTTTGAATATAACCTCAAAATGTGTAAATAGTTACATCAAAATGTCACTATAAATATTAGGATATCAACCCGTGTATTGTCGGTCTAGAAAGTAAAAATTTGTAATGACTATCATAGTTAATTCACATTTCAAGTGAAATTTTTTTTGTAATCATTTAACCGTATAGTATGAAATTCAGAAATAATGCATAACATGAATCAACCAAATTAATCAAATAATAATGTTGTTGTAAATACAAAAATCGATTCAATGACAATAAGAGAACAATGTTAACAAGATATATGAATCTAAGTTTGTTGAATCTTAGTTAGATAATTAGATAATCAATTTTGAAAAAAATTCACACAAAGCAAAATCTAAATCATTATTCTATCAAAATTTACAAAAAAATAATAAGAGAAACAAGGTAAAAAAGCCCATAGTTACAACTAGAGCTGTCAAACGGGCATACCCGCGTCCGCCTAGACAGACCCGCGATGGACCGCATCTTCCTTTAGACCGCAGCGGGTCGCCCGCTATGACCGCAGACCGATAAACCAATGTCCGAACCCGTCCCGCAAAGACCATTGAGTATGCGGACCAGCCCGCGGGCATTATAGTTTCAATGTACTATCATTTTAGATATGTTACTTGCTAAAACAGATTAACCATGTCCATCATACATTGAACATGAATCTGAAACATTCAAACTCAAACAAACCTGAAAAACGATTCTCAAACGAAACATGAAAAATATAACCAAAAACCTGCAGTTTTTAAAAAAAAAACAGAACCTGCAGTTTTTAAAAGAACTGAGACCTACAGAGTGTAGTAGTATAAAACCAAACCCAAAGCTGAACTTAAAACTCAAACACTTAAAATCTGAAACATACAAAATCTGAAACAATGGAACCAAAGCTAAACTTTAAACTCAAAGACTTAAAAGTCTGAAACAAAACTAAAACTCAATGTCACATTTTAAACTAAAATCTGAAACTGAAGTACTAAACTGAAACCCAGAAATAATTTCAAACTGGAACTCAAGCTGTTTCTTCTTTATCAACAATCGATTGGAAAGAAGGTAATGCCTCATCTTCACCAATTAATCCTTTCTCCTCCTATACAGATTTCAAAATAAAAAACAAGTTAATACACTGTCTAAGATTGTAAAATTGAAAACTTATGAAACACATTTGATTACCATTTTCATATGCTTCAAAACCTTTTAACCAATTGCGATTGCATATTAATGCTTGAACATTTTTTGGGAGAAGACAACTTCTATACTTGTTCAAAACTCTAGCTCCAATGCTAAAGGAGGATTCAGAGGCTACTGTTGTTATAGGAATACTAAGAAGATCACAAGCCATGGAAACCAATTCTCCATAGCGCTGAGAGTTATCTTTCCAATACTTTAGAATATCTAAACTCTCAAAATTCTTCATGTTTATTGCTGGTTCATCAAGATACATTTGCAAAGACGTCTTTCCACTATCAACAACAGTCTCCTTTCGAAAGGCTAAGAAATCCTGCATAAGAAACAGTAAGAATTAAGAAACTGAAACTTTAAAACCAAAACTGCAATTTTTTATAAAACCAGAACTTGAAATACAAAAACCTGCAATTCAAAATACCAAAACCTGCAGTTTTTTATAAAACCAGAACTTGAAACTTACAAAATTAAAACCTGCAGGTTTTAAAAAACCAGAACCTGCAATTTTTTGAAAAACTAGAACTTATAAAAACAGCGACTAAAACTAGATTTGTTCAAAACTTATCAGAACCTGCAGTTTTTTATAAAAACAGAACCTGAAACAGAGAATGAACACTTGTTCAAAACCAGAACCTGCAGTTTATTATAAAACCAGAACTTGAAATACCAAAACCTGCAATTCAAATCAGGCCAAAACCTGCAGTTTATTATAAAACCAGAACTTGAAATACCAAAACCTGCAATTCAAATCGGGCCAAAACCTGCAGTTTTTTATAAAACCAGAACTTGATACTTAAAAACTTAAAACCTGCAGGTTTTAAAAACCAGAACCTGCAATTTTTGAAAAACTAGAATTTATAAAAAGAGAGACTGAAACTAGAATTGTTCAAAACTTATCAGAACCTGCAGTTTTTTATAAAACCAGAACCTGAGACAGAGACTGAATACTTATTCAAAACCAGAACCTGCAGTTTTTTATACAAACAGAGAATTTAGGAGTGCTTACATCGTAATTGCTGAAGTTTCCTCTTTTTCCTTCATTGTCATCTCTGTGGTAATCTGTTTCTCGTGTTTCTGGAGATTGTGATGCAAAAACTGACTTGTTCTCATATGATTCAAACAAAGTAGTTGGTTTATTTTTCAAGTGTTCAATCTTCTGTTGACAAGAAATTTTATCAAGTTTACCAAAACAATAGTTTGCAAGTGTTAGCTTCAACCTTGGATCAAACACTGTAGTCATTGCAAATAGATCACTTACTTCTTCCCAGTACTTATCAAACTTCTCCTTCATGGGTACAATCATGATCCTAATAACTTCATCTTCACTAAACTCATTCACTGTCAACCAATTATTGATCTTCCAAACTTGCATGAAGTACAAGTTGGAAGTTGGATATGTGGAACCTGAAATAAGAGTAGTAACCTGATAAAACGGCTCCAACAAATCACACAGACTATTGAGTCGTTTCCATTCATCTTCTGTAGGAAAAAACTTATAGTTTTTCCCATCAATAACTTTGAGATTAGCAAATGCAGCTCTATACTTGAGAGCCCTATCAATCATCTTGTATGTTGAGTTCCATCTTGTTTGCACATCCAACAACAAACCAGCCTTATGCTTTATACCACCAGATTCCACACATTTTGCAAATAGTACCTCCCGGTGTTCTGATCGTTGAACATACTTGATACTCTTTCTGATTTTTTCCAACGAATTACCAATCACTGCCAAACCATCTTGAACAATGAGATTAAGAACATGTGCTGCACATCTCACATGAAAATGCTCCCCTCCACACAACAAATCGTTTCGCAACACAAGCTGATTTTTCACCATCTCTTGCATTGTATCGTTGTTAGTAGCATTGTCTAAAGTAAGTGAGAACACCTTTTTTTCAATCCCTCATTCCTTCAGTTTCTCAAGAATCTCCATAGCTAAGTGTGTACCTATATGTGGAGGCGGTACAACACAAAATGCTAGAATTTTGTTGTTCAGCTTCCAATTCTTGTCAATGTAATGTGCTGTTAAACACATGTATCCCTCCTGAGTGATTGCAGACCATAAATCAGAAGTGAGATTGATCCTTCCAGGAAGATTAGCTAATTCTCGCTTTAAATTCTCTGCTTCATTTTCATAAAACTTGTAAACATCGGCTGCCGCTGTGTTTCTGCTGATAAATTTCACATCTTCATTCAAGTACTTCCAAATCAATCTTACTCTCTCATACTCAACATAAGCAAATGGGAGATCATGCTGAATGATACATTTTGCTATCATTTCCCGAAAAACCATATGATCTATCTTCCTAGATTGCAACCTTGCTTCTGAATTAATCCTCATTTGACTAATATCACCATTTCTAGGCTTAAGCTTACACCCTTTCAAATGACGTCTGTATGAATTTGTACCATTTTGTGTGGATCATAAGCAAAATCTGACTTACAATGCTTGCACAATGCTCTATCTTCAGTTTTTCCCTTGTGATCCTTTTTAGTAATCACCGTAAAGTCATCCCACACATCTGAATATTGTCTTCTTTTTTTCTTTGGTTGTGAATTTCCTTTGTCACCATCATCACCATCTTCATCATCATCGTCGATCTCAATGGTTGACCTTTTACTAGGCTTCGATGTTTCAGCTCCATCAGTCTGCCTTCTCTTCCTCTGTTGTGGTGATTTTCCTTTGTCACCATCATCATCGATTTCAATTTCATTGGATGACCTTTTACTAGGCTTTGATGTTTTAGCTCCATTAGACTGTTTTCTCTTCCTCTGTAATGGTGACTTTTCTTTGTTAACATCATCTTCCTCGTTGATCTCAATTTCTCGTTCGTTTTCAGCATTTGCAGAATCAACAATTCTCTGTGACTCCACATCTAACGATCTAAGATTGCAAGAATCACGTGACTCCTAAAACAAAATACAAGCTATTACTTTTAAGTTTCAACAAGGCTAGTATCACATCTAACGATCTAGACACTATATTAGTAAGTACTAAGTAGTAGGCTAGTAGCTTACCATTGCAGATTTCTGGATCTCAAGACTTGAAGTTGTGATAGTTGATGGATGATATGAGAATCTGAGTTGTGAAACTAGGAATACGCTGACTCTTTGTCTCGGTGAAGTCGAGACTCTTTGTAAACGCTATCTAATTCAACGATGTAGCCTGTAGGTAGGGTTTTAGACTTGTTAAGTTTTTCGTTGTTATAGTTTGATACTTTGATGAATTATAAACCTTCTCTTAGAAACAGAACCTTTCCCTAAACCCGCTAACCCGCTTACCCGCAACGGACAAACCCGCTCAACCCGTGTTCTGCCTAGGCCATGCCCGCTACGCCCGCTGTTTTGTGGACAAAATTTATCTGGTCCAAGCTCGCCCCGTAACAGTACTAATCGGGCTATGTCCGCGGGCTCTAAGCCCGTTTGACAGCTCTAGTTACAACTAACCAAATTGACTAAAAAGATAGTCTATGAAAAATTAGAAATCATAATCAATTACCTAGATTAATACTTGGAAGAGATGATCGATGCAGGTATAAGATGGTAAACGACACCAACCAAAAGATGGATGAAGGAATAAAAAATAAAACAATCAAAATTTTAAAGAAGACGAGTGAATCAATGTCGATTAATCAATTGAAAGAAAATAATCCTCAGATTTTTTAAAATTTGGAGGTGTGAAACAATACTCAAAGAAACAAAAACTCTTTTCAAAGTCCATAAAAATCTATATATATATATATATATATAAACAAAGTGGTGTGGAAACAAAGAGGTGTGAAAAACTAATAGGTGCAAACACTGAAAGCTAGGATTGCGACGAATAAACACAATCGTTGAGAAGAAAACCTTGCAGTTTTTGAGATCATTAACAAAAAGAAACCAAATCAATTACCTAGATTAATACCTAGAAGAGATGATAGATGCGGGTATATGATGAAAAATAACACCAAACAAATGTTGGATAAATGAATCAGTAAATATATAAAACAATCCAAATTTTAACAAAGATGAGTGAATCAACGTAGATTAATAAGTTGAAAGAAAACAATACTTAATTTTCTTTTAACTCAAAAGTGTGAAACAATACTCAAAGAAATAAAAACTCTTTTCAAGGTCTACAAAATATATATATATATATATATATATATATATAAATGAAGAAGTGTGAAAACAAAGAAGTATGAAACAAAATAGACGAAGGAGTCCAATGTGCCTCATTCTCATCAGAGTAGTCTGGGTGATCCGTAACATGGTTGTAGACCTTAAAGGGTCTGTTGGCCGCATGATGGAGGACAGGAACTGTGAACAGACAAGGAGCATGATCAGATTGACCAGGCTCAAGGAACTCCGCAAAAGCATCGAGAACAACCTAGCCCAATGTTCATTGACAAGAGCGTGGTCAATGCGTTGGGGAACTGGGTCAGATTCTCTATGATTCCACCAGGAGAAGGGGAGACCCTTAGTTGGAGCTTCAAACAAATTAGAATCCTAGAGCGCAAGTTGGAAATCACTGACGCCATGAAGATCAATATCCATAGAGGGAAAGTCGAAATTATGCTCACTTCTAAGAATCTGATTGAAGTCTCCAACAACTGCCCAAGGACTTCTAGAAAGCGGGGTGGTAGAGTGAAGGAGGGCTAGCTCCTCAGAGAGCAACACGGTCCTAGACGTGGTTGAACTCATACACGAAAGACATTGTAAGATTGATGTTATCAGCTAACGAGAAGAGACCGCAGGTTATAACTTGAGTTGATACTTTGTTATTACTACAGATAACCTTGGATCCCATACCACCACAATTCTCGCCATATTGTGGCTGTCGAAGTTACCAAAATGCTTCCATCCTCACGAGATTGCCTTGAGTATTCTCCCTGAATGACTAGGTTGTATCTTGGTTTCCAAAAAAGCTCCAAAAAGAGGCTTGTGGATATTAATCCAACTTTTAGTAAAACGTTGCCTACGATGGCTATTAAGGCCTCTAATATTCCATCCAAAAAACATACTTAATATACAAAATTAAGCACTCGCAGCCTTGCGGCTGCTATTCTTCTGCTTCACCAAGAAAAAAGGATTGTCTTCACCTGACTCTAGAACAGGGATTAGTAGAGATGAAAATGGGATTGATGTAGTCGCAGGATTCTTCATAGCAGAGGACGGTAGAGGAAAACCATCCTTGACCTACTCCCGAGGGGCATCACCCTCCTTGTCCGGCATAGTGGGGCTCTTAGAGCGTGAGATGACTCTACCTTGGCGAGGACCCTTGCTTTTCAATCTTCTTCGTTCAACTGAGCGACGAGAATCACGTCTCTTGGGGCTCGGGGGATCCCTAGGCATATCGGATTTGGGAGGGTTTTTGGGGCACCGTGCTGACAGATGCCCAAACTCACCGCAGGAACTACATTTGGGAGCCACGGGTAATTCACGTCAATGCCATCGGTAAACCCAGAGATAAGTTTAGATGGGAGCTCCTCTAGGAGGTTTACTTCCACCAGAATCTATGCAACCTCAAAGGTCTCTCTCCTCGCAGTTTCAGGGTGCAAGGCTTTAGGATCTCCAACAGCTGAAACTATGCGGGAAAGGCTTTCATCATTAAAGAGAAGGTAGCGAATTCCCCTAAACTCCACAATTACCTGCGCCTTAGTGAGCGGAGGCTTTTCAGGAGTGAAGTCCGGGGACGACGGCGCAACAAACATCGGATGACCCGCAATGTTCCATAGGTTACAACTCAAAAGGATTGCGCGAGTTCTGGGATTGGGGGTTCTCAAGAGGAAAGTACCATGACCTATGCGATGGACAAAGATTGGAGGCCTCGAGCGAGCCGAGAGAGCATTAACTACACCAATGATTCGCCCCATGTTCGGAGGAGGGCCATGGAATTGGGCGTAGATGTAGTCTTTGAACTCTTCCTTGGCAGCTGCAATATTCTCATCCGGGATAAGAATCAAGGGGACACCAGAGACATGTGTACTGGGGCTACCAAGCTTCGACAAACCTACGCCTAGGCTAGCCAGACTTCGCTACCCTGACTGTAGAACTGCGAGAAGCATCGCGATAGAGATCGTGGCGGGGGGGGGGGGGGTAATGGACAAGGCTTCTTCCTTTTACCCATCAGAACCAGAAAATAGTCGGCGAGATACCGACTAGCAGCGAAAGGCAACGGTGACAGCGAAAAAGAAAAAGAAAATAAACAGTGATAAGAGTTTCCTCGGGGAACGAGACAGAGAGCGTTTTAGAATTTGCTCTTATATTTTCTGTTACTGACAAAAGCATGAACTAATCAATTATAACCCTTTTTCTATCGTGTGGCTTTTTTAAAGCACATTTTTCTATTTTTCGGATTAGAAGTCAAATAAAGTGATTAATCAACCAAACGCAGTAAACAAATCTGACCATTGTAAAATGCAACAACGGTCAGGAACATACGTAAATTATAAATTAAAATTCATCATCACGTGATTAGAAGAAGCAACGGCTAAAGAACGCACGTTTTATGTTTTGTTTAAAGAACGCACGTTTTATGTTTTGTTTTGCTAATTCAATATAAAACGTTTCGCTTTTGTGTTCTTCTACAAATCTAATTTAATTTCTCAAGGTTCCTGGTCTGTTGTTCTCTCAAAACTTACCGCACCGTTCGCTTTTAAAGGGTTTTAATCACTCGTTTTCACTTTTATATAAATCACTTAGTATCTAAATTGATTCGACAATCCAATTTTTTCACTCATCCACCTGAAACCCCTTAGTTTTTTGGAACGATGGCTGGCTATTACATTGCATTATTTCCAAGTAAGATTTTAACAAATCCCATTTGAGAAGAGGGTCAAAACCAATTACTTCCAAAATACCAATATAAAAGAGAAATAGTCAGGTGGATCAACTTGTATAGCACTACTCCCCATTGTTTCGAGTCATAAGTAAAGAATATGTTTCGTTCTTGTATCGGGGATTGCACAACACTAAGTAAATAAAGATTTTGGGGGAAGAGTGAAGCTAGTTCTTTTATTAACAATGAAAACGTGAGGTCGTCATTAAAACGAGTCAAGATTGAGCTCGTCAGTTCACAAGAGAACTAACAAGCTAAAAATGACGAGCTCGAAAGTGGAAATGAATTACACAAAAAGCTATAAACTGTGTCTTCTACAAAGTATTGCTCTATGGGTAATGTCCGAGAGACCGAATGGTGATTCCAATAAATGCTCTTTCTTTTTTATAGGAGACTGTTGGCCTAAAGCTCCCTAGGGTTTTCGTCGTGAAATCTCGAGATTGCCCTTTGCAGATTGTTAATGACTTGCTCCCAATTTTGTCGGGCCAAAATCATAATTAATTTGTCTTGTTGGGCCGAGTGACATATTGAGCGCACCCCATGTCCAACAATAGTCCCCTCCTCAGTCCGGCGAGCGAGGTATTTCTGCGATCGGCGGGCGTACTTTGAGTCTTAACATATGCTTGCTCGGCGTTAGGCGTTCCAGACTGCCTCACGAAGATCTTTGTGTGGTGATGGTTAAAGCGATAGTTTATGTTGAGCTCGGAGCTCGTTCTGATGTTGTATGCGTTGAGTGTGTTGTTCTGGAGCGTGGAGCTTGTATGAATGTTATGTGTCTTGACCATGTCTTTGCGGAGCGTGGCGCTTGATAATGGAGCTACAATGGTTGAGGACGGAGTTGCCGCACATATTTGGTAATTAAGGAATAGAGAAATTGAGCAAGATTGGCAGGCGGAGATTGAGGTCGGCGAGATTGAGATTGAGGTCGGCGAGATTGACATTGAGGTCGGCGAGATTGAGATTGAAGTCGGCGAGTGAGATTGAGGTCGGCGAGAGTGATATTGAGATCGAGAGTGAGATTGAGGTCGGCGAGATTGAGATTGAGGTCGGTGAGTGAGATTGACGTCGGCAAGAGTGAGATTGAGTTCGGCGGATGAGGTCGGCGGATTGAGGTCGGTGGATGAGATCGGCGGGTTGAGGTCGGTGGATGAGATCAGCGGATGAGATCGGCGGATGAGGTCGGCGGGTTGAGGTTGAGGTTGGCGCGAGCAGCTCTGCGGATGAGGTCAAGGTTGGCGAGTTGAGGTCGGATCTCACGCGATCGAGAATGATTCCGAGTTTGGTTCTATGTGTGAGAAAGGATATCGGCAAGTTGAGGTCGCGATATATGCAAGAGAGGAGATCGGCCAAGGGAGTCGGGTTTAAACATTATAGAGGGAAGAGCTCGACATGATGGTTATGGAGGTCAGTATGGCATCAGCAATTTCAAGGGTGAAGACCGAGAGGTCGGTAGGTCCATGGTCGGCGAGCGATGCGAGGTTGCGCAAGACGAGTTTGGAGAGCGGCGGGCTGAGGTCGGCAGGTCCATGGTCGGCGATCGAACTTGTGAGTGAGAGAGATCGGCAAGAGGATACGGATGAGGTAGTTCGATCCGGCGAGCCCAGATCCGTGCGACTGATAGTTTGAACTCGTGTTCGCGGGATTGTGACTGATGCCGATCTTGATGGTCGGCAAAACGGGTTTCCTTTGGACATAGCTGAGGTCGGCTCTCGTGAGGGTGGTGAAGCTGACGTCAGCGGGACGCTGCGCGATGCCCCAGAGGTCGGCAAATCCTCATTCCAGGTCGGTGCTTGTCCTACCGTTGGGGCGAGCTCCGAGGTCACCTCCTAAGATTGGTGTTCATGTTGTGCGCTTGCATCCCACGTCATCTCATGAGAGCGGCAAGAAGAGTTTTGATCGTCAATTTGAGTTCGGCACTTGTGATAGTGCGGGAGAAGATTATGAGGTCGGGGCTGAGAATGAGAGTGAAGATCGACACTGAGAAGGAGAGTGGAGATCGGCGCCAAGCTTGAGAGCGGAGGTAGGCACCAAGCTTGAGAGTAGAGGTCGGCACCAAACTTGAGAGTGTACGTCGGCACCAAACTCAAGAGTGCAGGTCGGCACCAAACTTGAGAGTGCAGGTCGGCACCAAGTAGAAGAGTGGATGTCGCCATCGAGAATGAGGGTAGAGGTCTCCGTCAAAAATGAGACTAGATTTCTTCATCGAGAATGAGAGTGGAGGTCACCACCGCAAATGAGAGTGGAGGTCTCCACCAAGAATAAGAATTGAGGTTTCCACCAAGAATGAGAGTTGAGATCTCCACCAAGAATGAGAATGTTTAGCGTGAGGAAGACGAGCGTGAGAGTATCAAGTTTGAGGGCGGCGAGCGTGAGCCTCGAGCGTTAGAGCGTCGACTGTGAGGGTGGCGAGCGTGCAAAGATGGCAAGTGTGAGAGCGTCGACTGTGAGGGCGGCGAGCACGAGAGTGCCAAGCGCGAGGGAGGCGAATACAGGGATGGCATGTGTGAGGAACGCAAGTGTGAGAGAGCTTGAGGTAGGCGCCAAGCTGTAAGTAGGCACCAAGCTGGAGGTCGGCACCGAGCTAGAGGTAGGCACCAAGCTGGAGGTAGGAACCAAACTTGAGAGTGCAGCTCAGCACCGAGAATGAGAATCGAAAGTATGAAGGCAAGCGCGAGAGCGGAAAGCATGAGAGCTGCGAGCAAATGTTTGATATGCAGCTCGGCTTTGTGCTTTACAAAAGTAAAGTGGTAGGCGAGACAGACTCGCCGTACCTTTAGGTGCGGCTTTCGTGTCCGGCTTATCCTGTGGGTGTTTGGGGTCTGCAAGAACTTGCAAGCCGGAGCTTGGCTTATTAGTTCAGGCGCCCTCAAGTTAGTGCGAGACTTGCTCGACTTTTTGCTTGGTATCGAGATATATTTTACGGAGTGAAACGTCTCTCGACTTACCCTGTTACGTGTTTTGAATACCAAGTTTTAGGTTGGTAGTTGAGATGAGCTCGTCGTACCTTTTAGGTGCGGTCCTGGTGTCTGGCTTACCGTGTGGGTGCCCCGAGGTTGGCAAGAGTGTGCAAGTAAGAACTTGGCTTATTCAAACTTTACCGTCTGCTAGCTGAATGCGAGACTGGGCTCGGCTTTTTTTTTGTGCGAATTATTTTGCCGCCGCATCCATGTGGAACGCGTTTCAAATCGTACACCTGGCCAGGGCGACAATGTAGAAGTTGGACACTCGTTAAAACAGACTCATTCGAGAGAGCTTGTATGTGATTAAATGTACTCTTGCGAGTGTAATTTTTATTTTTATGTTTTGTTATAGGTTTGTCTTGTAAAAGGCTGCCTACGTACCCTTTAAAAGGGATCAAGCCATTTGTAGTTCATTTTGCGAAGGAAGAGCTCGGTATGGCGAGCATTCTTTTTTTTTTTTTTTTTTTGGCCCGAGGCGCCTTGTTATTCTTTGATTTGGCTGAGTTCCAGGACCGGTTATCTTGATGGATGGTTTGACCTTGCGTCTTTCTCTTTTTCTACCTCGATGTACTTATTAGCCCGGTGCATTGCGTCGTCGAGAGTCAGAGGCTCATATATGATAATATTGTCCCTGAAGCGAGACCCATATGCGAGAGCATTTCGGAAAGCGGAGATCGCAGTATCGTCTGCAATGGCGAGCTTTGAAACAACCTTCTTGAATCGTTCCATGAACTCTCTGAGCGATTCGTCGTCCTCTTGGTACATCGTCTAGAGATCGGCATTAGATACCCCCTTTATCATAAAGGCACGAGTGATGTTGCAGGAAAGCAGTGGTGAGCTTGTAGTAGCTATCTATCGAATTGGCTTCTAGATGAGAAAACCAACTTAGTGCATCAAAGGCTAAGTTTTCCACAAACATCTAACAGCATCCGGCATCGTATTCTTCAGGACTAAAGTGTGCTCGGTTGATTGCAACACTCATCGATGTTAAGAAAATTTTTGGGTCAGTTAGCCCGTTGTATGGGATGAACTTGAACTTGTTGATGTAACAAACGCGAACGCTAGAGATTCTTGTCGTGAAGGGTGAGCGTTGAGCCTCTTCGAGCATCTTCTCCAAGTTGGGGGCAGCACTTTTTGCTCGATGTATCTTGACCGAGATGTCTTTTACGATCGCTTTGAATCGCTGGATTTTTAAATTCTTGTAATCTTTCAGGTCGTCTCGCGGATGGTGGTTCGACAGTGTTGGAGTCGGCTGGCTTCTACTACGCTTGCTACGATGGTGCGTCTGGTCTTGATCGGCGGGCGCCCCATCCCTGGTGTGGTCGTCGAAGGATCCTTCGATGATGGACGTCGGTCAGCGTCTATGACTCTCTGAGCGTTCCTCGACTCGCGGTGACAGGGGTGGTAGTGTGTCGAGGTCGGCAAGGTAGCTTGTGTGTCGACGATCATGTCTTCTTTGCTGGAGTCTGTTAATTTGGTCCTGCAATGCTTCTTGTGTTGCAACGAGTGCGTCGAGATGCTCAACTGTTCGTGTGTCCCGAATATTGAGCTTGTCGAGGATAGTCTGCATCATATCGTCGAAGCTGTTCCTCTGTCCAGCAAGCAAGGGAGCTAGGAGCGCGGCACCATCAGTGACAGCTGGAGCCACGGTTTGACGATGCTCGTCATGTGCGGCAACAAGAGATAGGATTGGCGCGTCGAATACGGTATGCATCAGGTCGTCGAGTCCGCTCCTTTGTGCTGTGGGTAAAGCATTTGGAAGGGCGGCATTGTTGACGATGGTCTGGTCCGTGGCAGGTCCGTGCTCGGCATGCATGGCAGCGAGAGGTTCCAAGGACGCATCGGGCACTGGTAGAGAGGTTGTGTTGTTCGGCACAGCGCCTTCGAGTGTGGTTCTCGTGGAAGGTGGAGTGGGAGAGTGCGTGTTCTTATGCGTCTCCATCGTTGTTCCGAAGGCGATGGTTGTTCGAAAGTGGTGTTGAATTCTTCGCTGGAGTTTCCTGAGTTCGCCATGTCTTGATCTGGAGTCTTCGTGGAAACGGCGACCGTCAGTCTTGATCGTCAAAAGGGAGCGCTCTACTCTTGCCCCACGGTGGGCGCCAATTGTTTGTACCGGGGATTGCACAACACTAAGTAAATAAAGATTTCGGGGGAAAAGTGAAGCTAGTTCTTTTATTAACGATGAAAACGTGAGGTCGTCACTAAAACGAGTCAAGATTGAGCTCGTCAGTTCACAGGAAAACTAACAAGCTAAAAATGACGAGCTCGAAAGTGGAAATGAATTACACAAAAGGATATAAACTGTGTTTTCTACAAAGTATTGCTCTATGGGTAATTTCCGAGAGACCGAATGGTGATTCCAATAAATTTTCTTTCCTTTTATAGGAAACTATTGGCCTAAAGCTCTCTAGGGTTTTTGTCGTGAATTCCCAAGATTACCCTTTGCAGATTGTTAATGACTTGCTCCTAATTTTATCGGGCTAAAATCATAATTAATCTATCTTATTGGACCGAATAGCATATTGGGCGTAGCCATGTCCAACACCTAACATGGCTTTCTATAATGTTGTCTCCCCCATGAAATACTGAACGCTTAGACTTCTCCTTTTAAAAGATTTTAAGATTATGCTACCAAAACATATATTTTAATATGTGGCTACTGAGACAAATGTCCACTAAAGGTAAGGGTTACACGATGTAGTTGGGTTGACAATTAGTAGAAATTGATACGGTAGCATATGATAGTTGTTAGAATTTTTTTGATTAGTTAATTTAATTGATGTGAAGTTTTTTAATTGATACTTATGTCAATAATACATAAAGACTTTTTGAAACAGAGTAAAGTAAAATCATTTTAAGTATATCAACCACCCTGGCTGTAATTAATTTTTAAGCACACAACAAATGGTTGTATCTGTTTTTTGTCAACCAGCTTAGCTGTAGACTGTAAGTATATAAAGTTTAAACAATGACTTTCCACATTAGGATGTGATATAATTTATTTCCTTGCCGACGTTTTCGTAATAACTAATACTCCAATAATGTAAATAAATACTAAACAAAATGCAAATGGGAGTTAGTTAAAACTTGGAAAGATTGAAAATTAAGAGGAGGATAACTCATTTCAGTCTGTATGTTTTTTATATAGACATTTCCCAAAATCCCAAAATCCCAAAATCCCAAAATCCTCGAAACTAATCTCCGAGTGAGCAGTCATGGACTTGTTCGGAGATTTTCACCAGGGAGAAATAGATGGGAAACCATATCTCCTGTACCAAAACGTTATGAAACCATTACCACAAACACAAATCCAAAACTCCTCCGATGAAGACACCACCATCGATAAATTATTATCAATCCAAAACAAACCAAACTCCTCCAATAAACTCCCTCTTCAACCTCGTCGACGTTTCGTATGCCCTACGTCACGACACGATATAACAGTGAGTGATGGGAATATTACAACATGTGATGAAGACGGGTTACTATTACCTGATCTCTTTTTCAAGCTCACAATTTCCCCTCTCTGTGGTGACAATACCTCGTATACTCATGTCGTATTCCCGTCGTGGTCCAACAATAAAGAATCTGATCTTGTCAATGGTTGCGGTATTTGTAGAGCCCAAATGGTCGGCACAAACTCTTATTTCTGTGTCGCCTGTAATAAAAGGTACTACAAAGAATGTGTCGAGTCTCCACTTGAGATAAACTATCCTTCCCACGTCAAACATTCTCTCCAACTTTACTACTCTAGAAAATTATCCGAGCATTATTGCATCTTGTGCAGACGCAAGGCAGATTATATCCTTTATTATTGTGCTCTCTGCGACATTTATATGCATCCGATATGTGCTCAGGCGGCAATACCTTTTTTTATAGACCAACCAAAAAGGCATGACCATACCCTCTCTCTTTTCCCTAGACAAGCTTCCTTAACCTGCAATGTTTGTGCTTTGGTCAATAAACTCCATCTCACCTACGTCTGTCGTTCTATATGTGACATTGTAGCCCATAGTGATTGTATCCAAATCCCACAAACCATAAGAATATCTCGTCACCAACACCGTGTCTCTTTCACTTCTTCTCTTCCATTAGGAATATCTTCTTGTGGAGTTTGCCGCCAAGAGGTTGACCGTGATTATGGCGGATACACTTGCAAGGTGTGTAGTGGCTACGTTGTTCACACAAGATGTGCATTGCGCCAAGATATATCGGATGGCATTGAACTCGAGGGAGTACCAGACGAAGACGGTGATATTGAGCCCTCGTACGAGATCATATCTGATGGAGTAATAATCCATTTTTCTCATGGCTGTCATATGAAATTCGACGGCAGTGGAGTTTACGACGGAAACAAGTTTTGTCAAGCTTGTGCCCTTCCAATCAACTAGGAAAATTTGTATGCATGTGAGGAATGTGATTTTATCCTACACGAAAGATGTGCAGAAGCTCCTCGTAAGATGTACCATCCATTGCATCCCCATCCACTTAAACAAAGGGTTGTCCATGAAAAGAACGTATTCATATGTGAAGTATGTGACCACATAAGTAATGGTTTCGGATATGAGTGCACGAAGGAGGGTTGTGATTACATACTAGATGTAGTATGTGCCTCGACTTCTGAGCCGTTCAACTATCAAGGCCATCAACACCCCTTATTCCTAGCGTTAGGCCCAAACGTAAAGCCAATGTGCCATATTTGCAAGTCAACAAAATATAACCAGGAATTTAACTGTATTGATGAGTGTGACTTTGTTATATGTTTTGAATGCGCTACCTTACCATACATGGTAAGGTATAAGCATGATAAACATTACCTCACATTTTGTCATGGAGATGAGGCAAGTGGCTCAGATTGGTGTGAGTTATGCGAGGGAAAATTAGTACTGAGAGTTGGAGGAAGAGAAGGAGGATTCTATAAGTGCAACGATTGCTGCACCACGATTCATATGTGATATGACATGTTTACTTGGCCCTCATCCGTATTTAAAGCCCGGTCAAACAATGACATTTGGTAAAGAATGCTTAATTATACGCAACACTTCTCCTCGGCTAATTTGCAATGTTTGCAATATGCGTCGTCCGTATCCAATAATTTTCCTATTCAAAGGGGAAGGGTCATCTCTTGGTATTCTATGTAACATGAATGGAGATGATTGAGTTATCCCTGCTCTTTTTTATTTCTAATTTTTAATATGTATTTTTTGGCTTCTTTTTTCTTTCTTACCTAGCTAGACAGCTAGTCAAACGTTGTCTGTTTGTATTTTATGTTTGTAGTCCATAATGATCGTATCTCTATCTCACAAACCATAAAAATATCTTGCCACCCCCATCGCGTCTCTTTCATTTCTCCTCTTCCATCAAGAAAATTGTGTTGAGGAGATTGCCGCCAAGAGCTGTTCACACAAGATGTGCATTGCGCACGGATAGAGCTGTCAAAATGGGCTGTCCACGTCCATTTTAACCCGTCCAACATTGTCCAATTTGATTTTGGACAAATAGCTGTCTGTGTCCATTAACCACCATGTCCACTTATGTCCATATTTTTATGGACTGTCCATGGGTGTTCATTGGACAACATATAACAGATTTTGTAAAATAAAAATAAAATACAAATATCTAAAAACATATTTGTGTTTGTAATTTTTTCTCCTAATCGATTTTGACCTAGATTTTTAAGTATTATGGACCGCCCAATGTCCACATTGTCCGTCCAATTTTGTCCGTGGGTAAAAACGAACCAAAACCATTTAGACCCGCTTCAAATATGGGCTTGTCCATGACCGGTGCATAATGATTTGGACATGGGCGGACCATGGACAACCCGCCCATTTTGACAGCTCTACGCACGGATATATTTATGTGATGACATTGAACTTGAGGGAGTACCAGATGATGACGAAGACATTGAACCCTTCGAGAGGATATCTGATGGAATAGTAAGCCATTTCTCTCATGGATGTCATCTGAAATTTGAGACCAGTGGTGTCTCTACACGAAATCAAGTTCATGTCAAGCGTGTATCCCTTCAATCAAGGAGGAGAACTGCAAGAAACGTTCTCTGTATCCAATATATTTTTGAGTTTAGAGAACTGAGATCTGGAGTTGTGTGTACCCTTTCACACTAAAGGACTTCTACAACCATTGAGATTGAGTTATCCTTTTTCTGTTGTGATATTTTATTTAGTTTGTTCTTATATATATCATCAACCTTGTTCGCTTTTGCGTCTGATTTAATATTTAAAACGCGAAGCTAGAGTATACTGTATACTCACGTCTATTACCATCTTTTTTTTTTGTTTTGGACATTTCTAGACTTTTTAAGGACTCAGCTGAACCAACTTTGTTAAGGATCAAAATGAGGACTTCATTCATGTACAAAGATTATACATATATATGACCAATTCAATTCATACTCTTTTCTACTTCTTTCTAAGAGGTATTTTCATCTTTCTGGGCTTATATTAGCATGTCACCATGAATGAGCTCCTAACCGCTACTCTTACAGCACCGACCACACTCAGTTGCTTTGTCTCCGGTCTCAGCTCTTTACTTTCAGTATTTCTGCAACTTGCTTCGACCTGAACGCCTACAAAATATGCTGTCTGAAACCAAATGTTTAAGACAAAAAAAAAAAAGAACAGAGCAATTAGTTCACTGAATTCTCAGTTAGAAAGATGTAAGTTGCAAATGACTTCTTTTTTTTGTTCTTAAACTTATCCCAATCACATTAGTCCTATTTGCTTAAAACCAGACCATAATCAATTCGAACTTGTTTATTTTTCCATATCTGGACAACACTTTGGAACACTACCTCGCAGGAAGTCATGAAGGGATTTACCTTGCCTGAAGCATTACGAACTGGTGAGATGTGAAGAAGATTCCAAAATGTGCTCTTATCTTTTCTGTTACTGATAAAAACATAAATGATAAGCCCAAAAGACATCACAGAAACAGGAATTACTCAGCAAAAATGCATTGAAGAAATAAATCTTCAACCTGTAATTTAGTATTTGCACTGTGCATGATTGTCCCTTTAAGATGCACTCCTTCATCTGAACCGAAAAAAAACCAATCACAATCTCAATTCCATGGAAGTCGCCGGGCAACATTACTTATTTAAGTTGAAACGAAATCACACTACCTCGTAAAGAACTGAGGAATCGGTATCAACTCCACTCAGAAATCTACAGTTTTGTCCCAACACTTCATGCCTCTTGTAGCCTACCAACATCGTCAAAAATAAGAACAATGCCAAAATCTAATATAAAGGTTGCTAATTTCTGCAAACCCACACACACAAAAAACACTCACCAGTCAATGTCAAAAAGGCATCACTCGCATAAATAATAGGCATGTCGGGTATGCATGGATTGGTTCTGCAAAGTAAAAGAGAAACAATGTCAAGGGGGATAACCTATAACAGCAGACTGTAGTTCCATAACTAAAACCAACAAAATACTTTAAAACTCACAATACGAAACTTTGTTTGATTCTACCAAGAGAAATAACTAACGACGAGCTTAGACAATCTACTCCTCGCAAGCAGCACCGTTTCCCGCAGACTAATCTACCACTCAACTCGCTGTAACGTGTTAAAACAGATAACACATTGTTAATTGCTTCCGCAGCTCTTAGCTTCTCAGACTCGCTCGCTTCACAGTACTCCCAATCCTCTAATCCTGCAATACAAAATACAAACAATGCTTTAGAAAACCTAGTTTTGCAGGCAAGAGATCGTCCACTACAATGATTTCGAACTCTTAATTCAATACTTAATACATTCATTAAGCAGTTAAGGAAAGATTTAACTAAAGAATGAAGATTTAAAAGCTCTCTGAGGAATTCTATCAAACAAGTAATAGGCATTACTTAAAAAACCAAACCTTGTTCATCATCATCACATTCCACAGGTAAAGCTCGATGATCCTGATGCTGCACGAAATTACCAAAACAAACCTCTCTTCGACAAGAACCAAACACCAATTCAGAATGATCCAACGACGAGACATCATCTCCTACACTTGTCAACTTCCGATGATGATGATCTCGTCCCGAGATCGGGACCTGAACGGCAACAAAATTGATGACTTTACCATCATCTCTCCCAAAAACAGGGATCATATGAAACAACATCCAAAACGGAGACCCAGATTTACGATAGTTCAACAAGCTCACTTGAACAGATCTCTCTTCACGAATCGCTTCACGGATCTCCATGATCGATCTACGATTAGTCTTGGGACCTTGGAAAAACTTGCCGTTTCTTCCGATCACCTCTGCTCTCGAGTACCCGGTCATCTTCAAAAACCCTAAGCTGGCGAAAACAATCGGGTGACCCGAAAGAAACGGGTCGGTGATTGTGAAATTGTGAGGAAGCTCGTCTAACGCTTCTTTGATCCATAGAGTGTATCGACGGTTGAAAGATTCTTCTTCTTCTTCTTTTTCAGTGAAAACTGAGTCTGAAGATTCTTCTGCTAAGGACATAATCGTAATAAACACTCGATGTCGATGATGATGATGGCTACTCTTCTTCTTCTTGTCAGTCTACTGTTTAGTGCCAATCCCATGTGGGTTTTGAGTCGAGATTGAAAAAGAAAAGAAAGACAAAAAAAAAAACTCTTTTTCTACAAAGTGAATCCGAAACAACGAAACCCAGTTAAGAAAACAGAGATGTTTTGATGAAAAGAAAAATAAAAATCGAAACTTTGTGAGATGATGATAAGACAAGAAGAGGGAAGAAGAAAGCAGATGAATTTGAACAATTAGGGTTTCAAATTGATTGATGTAATCACTCTAGAGAAGATCTTCGTCTGATTTCGTGTTTTGATTCTTTTCGTTTTATGTGGCTATCGGAAGAGGACGATTGATTTTGTTGCGTCTCTCTCTCTCTCTTCTTGTTTTGAGTTTGAGTTGTAAAAATATTCAGATATTTTCTTTTTTTTTTTCTAATTTAGTAGTAAAACAATTATCCACAAAGATTTAAAAGGATAAGTACACAATTACGATTAGATTAATAAGTGTACTTTAATTCTTAATACTCATTTTTGTGATCTGAGTATTTTTTTAAAACCGTACAAAATATTTGTATTTTATTACTCTAACTTTTAAACGGAATTTTAAAATCTTTTATACATTTTTTACTTGTCAATGGTAAATTGTTTATAAAAATAACATAATACATTTATAATTAATTTTCATATATATAAAAATGTAAAAATTAGATTAAGAAAATAAATAATATATATCATTTTAAAATTTTTCTTTAATTTTTTAGAGAACTTATTAGAAATATTTTTTTGATATACTTTTTTAAAAATATTATTTTTTTGAATATTTTTATTTTTATATTTTTTATATAATTATAATATATTAAATTAATTTTTAAATTTGTTGTTTAGGTTTAAATTCTCTATTTTATATTTAGTGTATGGTTTAAAAGAACGTGGTTTAGTATTTAGGGTTTAGCAGTTTATAATTTAATTATTTTATATATTGAAAAAATATATTTTTTTTTTCCTAAATTTTTTATGCTCAGATTGAAATACGAGAAAAGTGGGATTATAAAGCCTTAAAATCACACCGACAAAGCCGATATTTCTGCTTTTACTCATCTTTTTGTTGCCAAAATTGTTTTTTTTTCTGATGAAATAAAATTAAATATTCACCTCTTATTTTATAAGTGTGGGTCCTAGATTCCAACGTAAACAAAAGCTGGAAAACGACAAAAAGTCCGACTGTTTATACTTATCTATTTCTCTTGTCCCTGTGTCTGTTATCATATCAATACAGCCTCGCTTACGTGGCATCTCTCATTTGTACTTTACTCTCCCGGTGGTAACATGTGTCACTCACTCATCGCTTACTATGGATTCGACTCAGAGGCCCATTGGGCTGTATTAATGCTGTTCAATAAATGTGTCACAATAATATTTGCTTACTCGAATTTATTATTTAATACCTAAGAAAATAGCTAGAATTTTTTAAAAAGATTATCGTATATATAGCACAAAAAATAAATTTTGTTTCAAATTTTTTTTTAACATCTAACTTTTATTAATTTAGAGAAGAAATATACACAGAGCTAACAAACCAGCTAGGTGGTATTGTATTGTTTTGTTTCAAATTTATCATATTATTTCTAAAATTTAGAAAAACACTAATTTTTAAATAACACTAATCAAAAATAATACTAAAATTTCAAAAATAACACTGAAATCCTTTTGTAAAAAAATCTTAAGCTAACCAAAAATAATAAATAAGAAAACTCAAGTAAAAGTAATATTAGGTAAAAGACAAAAATAACTGAATATATTCCACAAAAGAAGGATAAAACAAAGAAAGAACAGTAAAAAAAACCAGCCAAACAATAATTGGTTTTCAAGAAAAGTAACAGAGAGAGTTTAAAAAAAATTAATGGTTACCTAATAATAATTACTCTGTTAATCGTTAATCCTCCATTAATGTCTTTCATTTTCCCTCTCTCTTTTCAAGTTCCTTGTTATTTAAGAAACCCATGAATCCGATCATCTATTTCTAACCCTGGGCCGACCAAGAAAACTTTTTGGACGACCCATATCTCAAGGGTTCTAATTATCAAAAATACAAAAAAAAAAAATCTCTCACCGCCGATTTAAATGGTGAATCTTGGGAGCTACGTTATCGTCTTTGTCTCGTTGTCTCTCGCTGTCGCTGTTCCATCGGTTCATGCCCACGTCGCCGAATATGATGAATACTGGACGCAGCGTCAAACGGAAGCGTTGCATCAAACTTTGGAATCTTATGACCCGGAGCCCCTTAATGTTACAGACCACTTTAACTACCATGCCGCCTTGTGGGTTCTCTAAATTTAACTTACGTAGGGTTTTTAATTTGTTATTAATAATCTAACTTCTTCCGGAAGTAACTCATGTTTTCTGTGTGTTTTCTCAGAGCCATGGAGACGACGGGGACAGCTAACGAAACAAGGAGGGATCTCCGTCAGGTCAAAAGTGGTAAGAAAAGACGTGGAGGAAGGTATGAATCCCTTAACGCGATTGACAAATGCTGGAGAGGCGACAAAAACTGGGACAAAAACCGGAAGAAACTAGCAGACTGTGTCCTTGGATTTGGCCGCAAAACAACCGGAGGCAAAAATGGACCGATCTATGTGGTCACTGATCCATCCGACAACGATCTATTGGACCCGAAACCAGGAACTCTAAGACACGCCGTGACAAGAGACCGACCACTCTGGATCATATTCGCAAGACACATGATCATAAAACTGCAACAAGAACTGATCATAACGAATGATAAAACAATCGACGGTCGGGGAGTAAGTGTTTACATAACCGGGGGTGCAGGTTTAACGTTGCAGTACGTGAGGAATGTGATAATACATAATATTTATATCAAACAAATTAAACGAGGACCTGGTGGGTTGATTAGAGACTCCGAGCATCATTTTGGGCTTCGGACAATGAGTGACGGTGATGGGATTAATATTTTTGGTGCGACCAATGTTTGGATTGATCATGTCTCGATGACAGATTGTTCTGATGGGATGATTGATGCGATCATGGGATCGACCGCGATTACTATCTCCAATTCCCATTTTACCGACCACGACGAGGTAAATAAGAGGCTATAAATTAAGTTTTGGCATAAAACCCAACCAAATTGTTTTCGAAAACCAAATTTACAAAATCGAACAGTGGTCCATTTTTGCTTAAGATGTTCACGAGAGCGTATATGCAAACTTCGAACAATGAGGCCTAAGGTCCCCCTTAATACTGCAGGTGATGCTGTTTGGGGGTAAAAACACGGATGTGATCGACAAGAAAATGCAGATAACAGTTGCGTTTAACCATTTTGGTAAGAGATTGAAGCAAAGAATGCCAAGGGCCAGATATGGTTTGGTCCATGTTGTGAACAATGACTACACTCACTGGGAAATGTATGCAATTGGTGGAAACATGAACCCGACCATTATAAGTCAAGGCAATCGTTTCATTGCTCCTCCTAACGAAGATTCCAAACAGGTAAAAAACCACTAAAACTCTCGAATCAACAGTTCACTACACTACACTTGAGAGACACGACTGAGAGAGATTTTGAAATGCAGGTTACAAAGAGAGAATACACACCTTATCCTGAATGGAAAACATGGAACTGGCAATCAGAGAAAGATTATTTCCTGAATGGAGCTTACTTTGTGCAATCGGGAAAAGCAAACGCCTGGAGCACTGCCCCGAAAAATCCAATCCCTAGAAAGTTTGCAATCCGACCTCAACCAGGAACAAAGGTCAGAAGACTCACAAAGGATGCTGGTGCGCTTGGCTGCAAACCAGGCAAGTCCTGCTGAGAAAAGCTCCACGTTCGTGCGTTTGTGTTCCCGTGTTGTTATGGTAACAAACAAAAAATAACAGACAAAAAGAATTGTATTTGTTGTGGGTGGTGTTTGTAACAAATTGTGCATAATGCAGTAAGGATTATAATTATTATTAGAAGAATATAGGTTCATTTTTTTTGTTGGATGCAAAAAAAATCAAGGAAAAAGCATATTCTTTTTGTTTTTGAATCTTCTTACTTGCCTCAAAGGGCACTAATCTAAACACCAATACATAATAATCACTCCTATTAATCCTATACCTTCTTTCTACCCAAATCCAGGGTCATTCTCGTCAATGCTGTCTGGCTTATATGCTATCAGACTCGTGTCTTCTTGCTTAAAAAAAGAAAGAAATAAACGTTAAAACAGACTTGGTTTTATCCCTATTCATGAAGAACGAATTATTATGTCATCAAAACCTTACCATCTGAATTAGCAGTCATCTAGTAGCTCTATCTTAGCGCTTTCTTTTAATCCCTGAAACATGTCAAGAGACAAATCGGGTGAGTGGAGGTTTCATTTGGAAGTTTTAATAAAATCATACTGCTGCATCCGATTCTATATGTGAGTGTACTTGTTATCATATATTGACCCAACAATACCTCTGAGCTTGAAGCTTCTTCGTTTGTAAGTACTATACATGTGTTTGACTTCCCTGAAAGCCGAAGCTTCTCCTGCCAGACCACATGAAGCAAGTTGTTATAAAATTCCATGGACAAGATGGAGGAGGTTATATATGTGAGACCAATTATAAATTATTTCTTAGGACTATATACATACTAATTCTTCATCTAAATGTGCCTCCTCACGAGAATACATACCTGTATCAATATATCCGGCATCTTGTGATTTTCTCCACCCAAAGAGTCGCACAGATACATCAAACCCATATTCGCAATATTCTGCCCAGCAACAAAAGAAGACCAATAAGTAAATTTGATCTTTTACTTCATGGCTCCATTATTAGCTGCCAATGATCCCTTCGAATGTTTTGGAGAACATTAATAAATAAAAAGAGCGGAAGTAAAGAAGTAAGTACCTGCTTGTACTCAATGCTATCTAATTTTCCACCCTAAGAAATTGGAAATTAGATGGAATCAGTAAGCAATAACGACCACCAGAGATATGTACTTTTGTGTTTATTATAGTCATGAGTTTAAATTAATGTTAAAGTTATAAGCAAAGGAAAGAGAACAAATCTAATTGGTGGTCACATATAATCTCAATTCTTGTAGTCAGACAAGTTTTCAGCTCGAAATGACAATGACGAAACAATAAAATGGATTTTTTTAACAACAGTACCACGCACCATACCACCAAAGAGGCTATGCATTGCGTCGAAATCATCTCCAATGTTAGCAAGATCCTCAAGAGCCAAACCCACCTGTTAGATAGATATGAAACTTGTTAGTTGTTAATACTAACCTCAAAGGAACAACTCTTGAAACCTGTTAAATACGTAATGCCATATTCATACATTATCCTGGACTCCCTTTAAAAGATCTTTCTGCACGTCCAGCTTATCATCCACCTTCTGAAGCCGCTGACTCAGGTGTTTCTTAGCATTCTGACCAAACAACATAAGAAAAAAAGCCCTATACAATTAGAAATCTATAAAGATCATAAACAAGACCTGAAAAGTCGATAGAAGAATCACCCACAGAAATAGCTTCTGAAACGGTATCCAAATGCTTTGTCAAGTTCGCCACAGCATTGTCCATGTTCTGCTTTGTTATGCACATGATATCAGAGAATGAAATGCCCTACCAAAGAAAAAAACATCAGCTTCAGAGTAAATTTAATCCCAAAAAAAAAAAAACTGTAGTTAGAGTTAGAACTCTACAAGATACCTTGAACCACATGTAACCATATCCTAAAGCCCCCAAAGTCGCTGCCGGGACTATAAACGGTGTATAGTCAGCTGGAAAATGGTAAAATGAGAAAGTTAGAGAGAGATAAACAAACATATCTTCAAAGACACCAAATCAAAAACTTGCAAGAGACAAACCTCCTTGACCTCCATTCACTACAGTTATCTGCCGCGATGAAGCCAATTGCCGAACCTCCATTGCTAATCGTTGCATCTACCAAATTCTCTCACACATTTATATATGATTGTTCCAAAAAATTTGATCTTTTTACACAAAATTTACCTGACTAGTCATGCCATCAGAATCATCATCCGTATGATCACCAGATTTCTCAAAACGCTTAACCAAAGCCTACGAATTTGGAAGAAACAAAAAAAATTTACAACTCCATTCTGATCCAAAACTCAGAAGAAGAACAACAAAAGAAAGCTTTTTTACTAAAACGTACCTTTAGCTCACCCAAAATATCAGACATCTTCCCATTCTTAACCAGAATCGTACTAGTATAACCTTCAGATTCAAAGACAACATAGACGCTTTAAGCAAACTCTAATAATTGGGGAAAATCATAAAAGCTGGAGAAACCCTAGAAACCTACCTGCTCCAGCTAAAAGCAAAATCTTCGATAACCCAATTCCAGATTGCATAGCCATGGTCGTCGCAGCCTCCTCACAAGTGGGTGAAAACAAAAGAAGTTGTCTTCTTTCTTCGTCGACCTCTGTAAAAGTTTCGCTCGCCGGCGTAAGAAACTGTCAGGCCAATGTCGGTTTATGTTGAACGATGTCGTTTTTCTTGTACTTAACTTCGTAGTTATAAACTCTTTGACCTTGCCACTAAACTAATCTCGGCCGTTAAGACTGACTCATAGTAGAAGCCAAACCAATAAATCTGAACCGTGCATTTAAAAGTAACTTATAGGGTCAACTCTATGAATATTGGGTTAATGTTGAAAGGTTCTTAATATTATATTGGGGCAAATTTGTAAAATTATAAATATGATTGGGTAAAAAACGAATTAAAGAGAAAGTCCTCTTCTCTCCTAAAACCCTTTTCCTCCTCCATCGATATCCAAACCAACCCCAGTGGAGAAGACGAAGCACTGAGAGGGAAAAACAAAAAACGATGTCGCAGCTCTTATCTTCTCCTCTAATGGCGGTTTTCTCCAAAACCCATCAGTTTACAGACGCTCGTTTTCTCTCTTCTCACTCAACTCTCACCTCCGGTGGTTTCGCCGGAAAAATCGGTCCTTTGAAAAAACCGGCGGCGAGGTTGAAATTAACGGTGAAGTCACGCCAAGATGATTACTTTGAGAAGCAGAGGTTCGGTGACGTGTCTTCTTCTTCTTCTCCGCAAACCAGTAGGTCACTCAATTGTTTTTGAATTTTGAGTAGTGAAAGCTTGAAATTTCAGAAAAAGTTTGATTTTTTGTTTGTTTGGGTTTTATATAGCTGAAGGATCTTCTCCTAGATTCTACGTGGGTCATTCGATTTACAAAGGGAAAGCTGCTCTTACGATAGAGCCACGAGCTCCTGAGTTTGTGGCTTTGGAAGTATGTCTCTCTCCCTCTCTCTCTCTCTCTCTCTCTCTCTCTCTCTCTCTTTTGGAAGATCAAAAGCATTACTGTGTTTATCTCTAGGTTGATCTCCTTACTTCCTCTTGTGATGGTTTTGATCCAGTCTGGTGCGTTCAAGCTTACAAAGGAAGGTTTTTTGTTGCTCCAGTTTGCTCCTGCAGCTGGTGTTCGTCAATACGATTGGAGCAGGAAGCAGGTTTGGTTTTTTATCTTTCACTTGCTACTTTCAGAGATTGTGATAAATATCATGAACTCGATTTGGTGAAAGAAACAGCCTTTTAACTTTCTATAATGGTTGTGGTTGGTTAGATTATGTTTGATGTGAAATGTTGTAGGTCTAATTTTTATCTTGAACTTGGTAATTTATAGATTGGTGAAAGAAACAGCACTTTTACTTATGTTTTGATGTCGAATGATGCAGGTGTTCTCGTTGTCAGTTACAGAAATTGGTAACCTAGTTAGCCTTGGGCCGAGAGAATCATGTGAATTCTTCCATGACCCATACAAGGGAAAAGGGTATGGTCTAGGGATCTTATGAGGTCTTTTTCATTACACAGAATGTGTTGTGTTTCTCTTTGGAGTTGTGATTCGTAATTGGTTTTGTGGTTTGGTTGTTGTAGAAGTGATGAAGGTAAAGTGAGGAAAGTGCTGAAAGTTGAGCCCCTCCCAGATGGTTCTGGCCGCTTCTTTAACCTGAGTAAGCCAAACCTTTATCTCTTCTTCTTTATTTTTCGTCAAGCTCTTCTGATTTCCATTGCTTATTTTCCATGAAGGTGTTCAAAACAGGCTCTTGAATGTAGATGAGAATGTATATATACCAATCACCAAAGCAGAGTTTGCTGTTCTTATCTCTGCTTTCAACGTGAGCTCTCTCTCTCTCTTTCTCTCTCTGTGAGTGAAAAGCCTTTGCCCTTGTTCTAGCTTCTAACTTTACACATTGAATTGCAGTTTATCTTGCCCCACCTTATAGGCTGGAACGCATTTGCATCCTCCATCAAACCAGAAGACTCTAACCGACTTAACAATGCGTCACCTAAGTATGGAGGAGACTACGAATGGAGTAGATGATGAAGATGGAGGCAACCTTGCAAAATCGGTTCTGCCGTCCATCCCATCTTTTTGTTATTTCAAATCAATGAATCACCAAGAGCTGTTCGAGACAGAGAACACAAAAAAAAAAAAAAAAAAAAAAAAAGCAGTGTTGTTGTGTAGGACGTAACTCATATTTTGTGTTAGATAATTTGTGTTCATTGAAGAGCAACCGATTACAATTTTGCTAATACAAGAATCACGTTACTCTTACTCTTGTCTAGTCTTTACATTAATTTATTTGATCACAAAGGGTCTAATACTCTGATCTCTTAGGGAGCATTGACATGCTCTCGATTTCGGAGTTTGTAAACCAGGTAATTCATCCGATACAGGATTGCATTCGCAGTGTAGAAGAAACTAAGGGACCTAAACAAACAAAGATAAAGGAGATCATTGTCCGGATTATCGCATTCAGACATTAAACAGAGTATGATACCCCGCACAATGAGCTGTTTCACTTTGTTTCTTTAGGTCCTTAAGTGTCTTCCACACTGCGGATGTAAACCTGAATCAGTGTATCACCTGCTTTACGAGCCCCGAATCAAGAGCATGTCAATACTTCCCAAAGAAATCCCTGCCTTTGCTCACGTTTGACCACTCAGCAAATACTTAAACAGACAAACTAAGACCTGGAAGTTTCACCAGTTGCTTCTGATCTATTAACTGCCTAATGCTTTCCACAGCTTGCCATCTTTCTAATGCAGCATATATGCTGGACAAGATCACAAATGGAGCTGAATTCTCTGGCTCTAACTCTGCTAGTTTCATTGCCGCTTCCTCTCCAAGAATTAAATCCAGGTGTTGCCTACATGAACCGAGCAAAGAAGAGTAAACCGAAGATGATGGTTCTGACATTTGATCGATGACCTCTTTGGCTTCTCTTAATCTCCCAAACCGACCCAAAAGATCAACCATACAACCAATGTGCTCTGTACTAGGTTCATATCCATATTCTTCCTGCATCAACCTAAATACTTGAGATTCCTTCTCGACATTGCCACAGTGACTACAAGCAGATAGAACAGCGGTAAAGGTTGCTATACTCGGTTCTACTTTCTCCTTTCGTAATAGGTCAAAGATTTCAATTGCAGAGTCACACTCTCCATGTTTACCATAGCCAGATATCATAGCGTTCCAGAACACGGGATCCTTGGGTTTCGGTTCAAACCGATCAAAGATCCGGCGTGCCCACAAAGAGAACCCACATTTCATGTACATGTCAATGAGAGACGTCGAAACATATATATCCCTTTCAGCTGCAGCTTTAATGACATGCCCGTGGATCTCTTTGCCGTTCTTAAAAGCCCAGATATCTGAACAAGCAGATAAAAGGCTAGTGAGACATTTCAAACTAGGAACCATAACTACTGATAGCATTCTCTCAAAGAACTTGAAAGCTTCGATTGTTTTCCCTAGTTGTGAAAAGCCACTGATCAGTGAATTCCACGTCGCCGAATCAGGCTTTATCCCCTCGGAATCCATCTGTTCAAACAGCTCAACTGCTGTCTCATGCTGTTCATTAATCATCATTCCAGAGATAACAGAGTTCCAAGATATCAAGTTCCTTGTATCTTTCAGCTCAATGAAAACACTGTATGCTGATTTCCAACATCGACATTTCGAATACATATCAATGAGAGCTGTACCGATCATTGCATCAAACTGAAACTCTTTTTTCATGACAAGACCATGAATTTGTCTACCATACTGAAGATTCAAAAGACTAGCGCAAGCAGTTATTGCATTAATGAAAGTAACAGGATTTGGTTCTTCACTTGAAAACCTCCTCATGAGATTGAAGACACTAGGGACCAAACGCATAACTCCATTCTCCATCAACCCTGAGATAAAAGCATTGTAGGTCACAACACTCTTATGAGGCACTTTTTCAAACATCTTAGCAGCCAAAAACCACTCTCCACATCTCGAGTACATTGAAACAAGAGAGGTTCCAACGTAAACATCCATCTCAAACCCTAATTTCATCGCCAAACAATGCAATTGCATCCCTCCTTCCATATCCCCACAGCTACCCAAAACACTCGCCACTGTAACCGAATTTGTCCCAGACCCAGAAACCCTAGCTTCCCCAAACATCCTAAACGCATCTCTACAAAACCCATTCTCTAAAAGCCCAGAAACCGCCGCATTAACACTCGCAATACCCTTCTCAGGCATTTCGTCGAGCACTTTGAGAGCATCCGTCACCTGCTTCACCTTCATGTACATACTCACCAAAGCCGTCGCCGCGAAAACATCAACGAAAAACCCAGTTTTTATTACACGGGCATGCAGAACCCGACCTTGTACAACGTCACCGAGCTTCGCACATGATTTGAGAAGAGGCGGGAACGTGAACTTATTAGGAGAGTGAGACAAAACCGCATCCAGCGAAGATCCACATGTGACGAGATGCGAGACTCGGTGTCTCGTGAGGTTTATCATCTATAGAGAGGCAACAGCGAGACCAAAGTCACATCAAAGCTCCTCCATTGTTGTTACACAACAAGGATCAAAGATTAAAACTTTTCCGTTGAAATGAAATTGGATAGAATCTGGTTAAAACCGGTTTAATTTCCGGTTAAGCGCTAAACTCTCGCATGGCCTCTGAACAAAAAATATCTGAAGTATCTCTGACTGTACACAGCTTTGATTGGATCGAAGCTTCTAGAAGATCAGATCACACCACTGCGTGCGTTATACGAAGTTCCACATCATTTCTCTTTTCTCTCTATCATCGTCGAGCTTCGGAGACTTTTTCTTTTCTCTCGTCGTCATCGTTTGAATTATCCGGCCACCGCAAGGAGAGATGCTAGCTTGACGACGAATCTCCACCGATCTTTCCCTTTTTGTATAACAGTAAGATCTCTTTTTTATCACGATTGCTTCGTTTTTAGATCCGTAGATTCAGATGTTGTTATCATTCTTTGGATTCTTTTGTGTGAAATTGATCCGATGTTAAAAGATTCCTAGGTGGTTGTGGTCTTGTAAAGTATTTGCTTTTTCCAATTTTGCAATTGATGTGCTCCTAGATGTGCAACCACAATTTAGAAGAACATAATTGAGATTTTGATATGAAGTTGAGTTTTTGAAATTTTTGTAATGGGTTTTGATGATAGAGTAAGAGAAGGATGTCGACTCCGGCGAGGAAGAGATTGATGAGGGATTTCAAGAGGTTGCAGCAAGACCCACCTGCTGGTATTAGTGGTGCTCCTCAAGACAACAATATCATGCTTTGGAATGCTGTTATATTCGGGTAATGGAACAAAACCAAGTAAAAAGATTGATACTTGATAGGTTTGAGAGACATTCTATGTCTGCACTGTACTTATTGAACATTTTGTTTGTTGATTTGCAGGCCGGATGATACCCCTTGGGATGGAGGTAAATTTTTGTTATTGTAATCACTTATCTTGAGATTTTGGAAATCTTTTATACCTGGTCTTATGTCTCTTTTCTATGATCTTGTTCAGGTACTTTCAAACTCTCACTGCAGTTTTCTGAAGACTATCCAAATAAACCACCGACAGTTCGGTTTGTTTCACGGATGTTTCATCCTAACAGTAAGTTAGAGATTACCACATCATCTTTTCTTGTTCTGAGTGCATGTGATTGATGAAACTCGCACTTGGTCAATGTTGTGCAGTTTATGCTGATGGGAGTATATGCTTGGACATTCTCCAAAACCAATGGAGTCCAATATACGATGTCGCTGCTATACTAACCTCCATTCAGGTATATATATACAGAAATGTTGTATCCAAATGCTTCTCATGTCTTGTTTCTCTATAAACTTTTGATGATTGTTGTTATTCTGCTTCCTCTCCTCACGTTTTACACGGATCTTTGATCTAATTTGATTACATTCGTGGCTGAACAATCGTCCTTTTTCATCACAGTCATTGCTATGTGATCCTAATCCGAATTCTCCTGCAAACTCGGAAGCTGCGCGAATGTTCAGTGAAAGCAAGCGTGAGTACAACAGAAGAGTTCGTGAGGTTGTTGAACAAAGCTGGACTGCCGACTAGTAATTATATTGTTGTAGCATTTGTCTTCAAATAACACTAAACCTCCTCTCTTGTATTTGATTCGACCATCACACTTCTCTGAGAGTTCTCTCTCCCTCCCACTCGCTTTTATGTCTTTGTGTGTTTTTCAAACTCTGTGATTTGTTGCTTTTGTTGTTTCGTTGTATTTTCGCAACCACATTCATCTTCATAATTATAATATGTATTTCAGTTCGACCATTGTTGCTGCTCTTCTTCTTTTGCTTTTATATATGATAATACAGATTACTAATTCAGCTAATAGAAGATGTCATATACACTTGTTACTGTTTCTACACTTTTTTTGTCTCTCTTTATGAACATTTTATTCATATATTGCATTCATGGCGGATTCATGATTCCCACTGCTTGGTCTCCATCCTTGCTGCACTTGAATTGTATACAGCAGATTCCAAGCCAGTTGATAGGAAATTCCGTTCCTCAGCGACTAAGCATATGAATATGATTCTTTCACAGATGGAGCTGCTAAGCTACTGAGTACTGTGGTTCATCTCTTAAAACCTTCTCCAGCTTCAATAAATAGCATAAAGGTTTCAAATTTGTAATGTTCTGACTGAAACAGAACAGACCTGAAGCTTTAAACTTCCCATCTATGAAGAGCCTGCAGTCACTACTTGCCTGTGATGGTCTGAAGTAGTATCACTCCATACTAGTACACATCTTCTTTTTCTCTCCACTACTCCCAAGTCTGCAACCAATTCAATAACAAGTTTATATCCCTTATGATGGGTTCTGCTCGTGCAAAATTACTGGTGATTTTCCAAGATGCTCAGATAATAAAATTTGATATTTTGCTTGCATGGAATGTACTACAGAGGGATTTCTTGGAAAACAAAATGCTACATAAATCTGAAGGTTGAAGGCTGCACTACCTAAAGAAATTTGCTTTCAGAAATAAGTTCATCTTCTACAAATGGGATGGTTTTTCGAACAATTACCCTCAGAGGAGCTCCTGCAAGAAGGAAAAATATGTGATTAAGAAAGCACTAAATAAATGGATTGTTCAGTATCAAGAGCTATGTCAACTGAATCTGCACCTTCACTAGCTTGATCATCTTCAATACAGACTGCAGCATAATGAGAATCAGCCAACTCCAATAGGCCAAACTTCCAATCTCTGTTGCATTTCTTCGTCTCCTCCTATGAATTGACAGACAGTTCAGACGTCTAGAGAAATAAATCAAGCGTCCTATAATTCTATAGCTACTGTCTATTTATACACTATGCAGCAAAAACATTTTTTCGACGGCAATGAAAAAGATACTGCAAAGGGAATTTTCAGAAAGTTTACAACGCAACAACTAATCACATTTGATAAACACCCTATTCAATTCCAGAATGTGTGATTAAAAGTCTAAAAGAAACCTTGCAAAGATTGTAGCCTCCATTTGTTCCAGCCTTAGACTGGATTGTGAAGGTATTAAAAGGTGCAGCAGAGAAACCTTTTCCTAATGCTTTCACATATGCTTCCTGGAAACAGAACCATCACAACAGTTCTAAACTTTCGAGAAGAAACAATTTTCAGACTCTCAAGTATATATGTTGTCCGTATAAACTACCTTAAGAGTCCATAACTTAATAAATTCCTTTCGCTGAACTTCGGGGTCTGGTATAGTTGACAAAAACGTCACTTCATCAGTAGAGTAAAATCTCTCTGCTAATGTCAAGACATCATGTTTTATAGTTCTATCCTTATCTTCAAGATCGATACCAACCTACAGTCATAATAAACTGCAACTGCTCAAATCTTTAAAAAAAAAAAGCATTGACAAAATGTATGTATTTGCCTGAATTAGAAGACTTACAGGAACATGTACAGACCCCACAGGCAACTAATGAATCTGTGTGGGAGATATTGAAATGCAATGGTGGGTCACTACAGTTCTTATAATTCTGCCAATCTACCTGTAAAAAAAGTTAAACAAGAAAAAATGAAATTTTGGCCTTAAGCCAAGACTATTATTAGTCTAGTATACAATCCCAAACAACTGTCTCACCTCAGGCTTCCCATACATATTCTTCTTGAACATCAAGATCCGAGGATCGACCCCATTGTTTATTTGATCTAGAAATATGAAAGTTACAGTTAATGCTCAGCAAACTCGTAAAAATCTAGGATTTCTATAAGAAAAATTCAGTCTGCAGGTAACCACCACATGGTAATATAATAAGCTCACAGTTTCAGGTAATGCAATTTTACTGAATAAATCTTTTAAAGATTAAGTTTCTTTCAAACTAAGTTTTACAATTAATCATAACCCTAAGAGACTACCTAACAACATCATACAGAAAGGCAGCTTAAGGAGACTAAGAAACTTAGGGGGGTGTATTGAACTTGATATTTTAGGAGATTTTGGAGTATTCTGAAATCCTCTGTTATTTAATTGATGATTTTTTAAAATCATCTGAAATCCTATGTTATTGAATATGAAATTTATAAAAATCATTTAAAATCTCTTGTTATTCAATCAATAATTTATAAATCTCACCTCAAATCTACTGTTATTCAAAAAATCACAACCTTTTTATAAAAATCTAATGAATGTGATTTTAGGAGACTTTTCTAACATTTCTAGTTAAGAAATATGGCTTACAAAATCCCACCTTAAAAGGTGAAATTTTGAAAAAAAAAAAAAAAATCTTTTAAAAAGAGTTCGACATCTACAGCAACTCGCTTTCTCTCTCTCTTTTCTCTCTTTGATCATAAAAATCCTAAAACTTTCGTTGAAGTGAATAATAACAAGTTTCTGCGGTCAGTTTTTTTTAATTACTGATGTGCTGGGAAACACACAAAAAAAAAATATTTCTTGGATTATCTATGATCATAGGTAAGAGTTGTCGGAGTCGAAACTTTGATCGGATGATCGTCTCTACCATCGCTCTCCATGTCTCCGCTCACCATAAACTTCTCTCCTGGCAATAATAATCCCCTTTATCATCTCAAGATTTTCAATTTCATGTTACAGACCCCCTAATCACTTAGCAGGTTTGAGATAATTGAAAAGTTGGATTCAATTTTCTTTACTTTCAGGAGCCAGTGAAGCAACATGATGAAAACCCAGTTATTATACAGGTATTTTTGATTTTGCAAACTCTGTTTATAATTATATCAGAAAACCCAAAAAAAAAAAACTGCAGACTTGTTTCCTCATGAATTTGCTTATGATATGAAATTGAAGTTTCGTTTGAGGTGATTAGAATGCAGTTTGCTTTTGTGTGGATATAGATTACATTGGAACAACTCATCATGGACCAATAACTAACAACGCAACGATATTAGGAGATTGGTAAAAGCTCTCTGCTTTGTTTCTTTTGTCTGAATTGAAAAGCTCTATGCTTTCTTTAAAAACTCTGATTAGTCATTGCTTATTGTGTATATGTAGGTAGTACAGAGGAATACTGGAAGAGAGAAGAGGCAGCTCAAGTCATCGCTCTTGTAAGTGTAAAAAGTTTGTTACAATAAGGTCATTGTTCTTGTTTCTTTTTGGTTCATGTGGATTATAATACCTCTTTGGGGTTTTAAAGCTTATAGTCATCATTATGTTTACCAAGAATGATTAGCAAAATTTTTGGTAAATAGCAATTGTGTTTGGTGATTCAGTTAATGTGGGAAGGAATTGGGCTAGGAGGTGGTGATGAACAGCTCCTCGAAGGTGATTATGGCAGCTACAATGGTCAAGGTAGTAAGCTTAGTCAAGGTTTTAAGCTTAGTCATCTCCACCACAAGTAACGAACCTTCGCCATTACCATCATCAAACATCGATTCTTTATCCAATCCTCTCTACACAAGTGTTTTTCAAACTCCAAACAAAACCCATTTTCACCATGAACCATCTTTACAAGCTTCTCTTGATCTGATTCAAGAAACCATGGCTTCTTCTGTTGATAACTTTATCTACATATCAAACCCAAATTACTCAAACGAAGCTACAAGTAAACAAACCACACCTTTGAAACACCTCAGTCTTCACCGTCACGGCTTGAAGATGATGAAGACGACGACGATATAACCAAAGAAGATCCAACACCAACATTGTCTCCAATGAAGGATCTGCCTGAAAAGTCATGCTCCGTTTCACTAAAAGCTAAGTTTGAGAGCTGCAGTTCTTCATATGAGATTAGTTCTTCATATGAGATTAATCTTTTTATGAACCTCACTTTTTGGTTAACTGTGACAGCTCTTCATTCTTCTGAAATGCATATCATTTTGGGCTTTTTATTTGTGTTGTAGTTGCTCCACCAACGATTGGAAAAAGAACATGACCAATGTCTATTTTTCTTCTTAAATTAATCATAGTATGAAAGAAGATTAGGTAAATAATCAACAACATTCCAAGTTGCTCTTTTTTTCTTCTTTCTAAATATTAAAATCACTTAAAATTCAATAATCAAATCTCAACAAATCTCAAAACCCAAATCTCACCAAATCCTAAAATCTCAAATTTAATAACCAAATTTCCTAAAATTACACTCAAATCTCTCAAAATTCTAAAATATTAAAATCTCAGTAAATCTCCTAAAATATCAAGTTCAATACACCCCCCTTAATCTTCAAGAAACAAAGCCTAATAGGAAACTCCAGTGCCTAATGATTGATACTAGATGTGAAGACATACATCTTGCAATGGTGGTCCGAACCAAAGTGCGGGCAAGCAAAGCATTCTTCTGAAGCTTATCGCCTCGCATCTGAAGAACTTCATCATTCTCAGGTGGTGACAGAAGTTGAGAGTATTGTTTTAGAAGAGATGTACTCTTCACTTCATCTGGCATAACATACCATAGATGAGTCTCCCTACATGTAAAGAATAAGAACACAATCAATATAAAACTGACAAAGGTAAGCTTCAACACTAAATACCAAAATCATATCAGCCCATTTGGATCAATACATAAAAACATCAGAGAAGCCTAAAAAGTCAAGCTTTTTATTGCATTCCAGCTCAAAGTCAAGCTTTTTATTGCATTCCAGCTCTGAAACTTATGAAAACAGAATACTCGTTAACATACGCAATGAACTACTCACATCCGAGATGGAAGTTGCAGGGGAACCAGTTTAGGCAATTCGATTGAGAAGCTTCGCTGCATTTGCGACATGATACTGGTTCTCATCAGATATAAGTAAGTACCAGAACTGAGCTCCAATTTACCCCGATCCGTTGATCGGAAGTTGCTCCGGTGAGGAAATAACGGCGGCGGCAACGATTTGCAGCAGACGGAGGAGAAGAATCATATTATTATTGTAAACCTGTTTGGTTGTACGTATAAGTCTATTCCCTTATTAGTTTTGCGTAATTTGGGCCAGCCAGCTAGGCCCATATAAGATAATAGAACTATGTACGTACATGCGTTTAACAAAACAAGTCATCACCGTCGGTGGTTCTCGACGCCATGGAACGGTGCGTCTCGTCTGAGAGTGCTTCCGCATATCAGAGGAAAATTGCGAGGCTGAGCTCTTTGTTCTGACTTCTATGATCTCAATCTGCTGCTATAAAAATGTGCTTTCTTCGAGTATGCACGCAAGGTGTTCGACAAAAACCCTCAATCACGTACGCTTTGATATCGTCTATCTGATTCTAGTGGAAGTCAATGTTATTGTAGCAAAAAGCTTAGTCCGCCATGATAGGTTGCTATGGGATACATGGAATGGGTGAGACGGGGCTTAATCTTTTCAATGATATGATAAAAAGGCGGCGTAAGACCCCCCTGGGATGTTGTTTGTGATGGTTTTATTTACGTGAAGCCATTAAAAGCCTAGAAGTCATGAGGAAACAGAGGAAAATTTTATAGAATGCTGGCTGAGTGAAAGACTTTTGTAATGGTGACTGTGGGAATTAACATGGAGTGTGATAGAGGCAGAAAGGTTTTGAGAAGTAGATGTGAGCATAGTAAGAGGTTAGCAGTAGCTTTTGGGATCAGTATTCCAGGCACAGAGGTTCTTGTCTGATAAAGAACCTGAGGTTGTCGAGCAAAGATGGACTGCAGACTAGCAATCATATTATTGTGGTAGCATTTGTCTTCAGAAAACATTAAGCCTCCTCTCTTTTGCTCCACCCACTCTCTATGTCTTTGTGTGTTTTTTTTCAAACTCTGTGATCTGTTGCTTTTGGATGTTTCTATGTATTTTTGTAACCACATTCATCTTCCTCATTAGTATATATATTTCAGTTCGATCATTCCGCAGATGTATTGCTGTTTATTTGATACAACAGATTGGGTACTAAGTAAGCTAATAGAAGACATTACAGGTAATCTATGAAACTACATATTGACTCTTCACTGTTTCTACAGTTTTTTACTGTTTTTTTTTGAACATTTTTCTTGAGGATTTTGTCATTCATATATTGCCTTCATGGATGATTCATGATTCCCGCTGCTTGGTCTCCATCCTTGCTGCACTTGAATTGTATACTGCAGATTCCATACAACATCTTCTATCGAAGGCCGCTTTGTCTGATCTTCACAAAGACAGTTGATAGCAAACTCTACTGTCGTCCTCAACGACTCATAAGCATATGATCCTTTAACAGATGGATCTGCTAAGCTGCTCAGTACCGATGGTTCATCTCTCAAACCATTCTCCAGCTGCAAGAAAATAACATTGAGGTCAAATTCATAGACCATGCTGGATTAACTAAGATGAAAAAGGTTCTGACTGAAACAGAACAGACCTGAAGCTTCAAACTTCCCATCTCTGAAGATCCTGAAACTACTACTTTGCCTGTGATGATCTGTAGTAGTATCACTCCAAACTGGTACACATCTTCTTTCTCTCTATCTTCGTTACTGCACACAATTCACTAACAAGTTTCAGAATATTTATGGGAGAGAACACATTTTATTTATATCTTTAGAGATACAACAACCTCCGAGGATTTTTGGCTTGAGGACTCTCTTCTCCAACCTATAAATGCCATGAAATTTTCTTAGATTGGTCAATTAAAAGAAGAAGAAAGATATTTAGGAATTTAATTGAATTAGTCAAAGAATTAATACCTTGGTTGGTAAAGGAATAGTATAGCCACTGATTTTTACAGTGAGCGTTTCATCAAGCATGATATTCTCTATCTTCAAATTGTTCCCAAAGATCCCTGGTGCTACTCCCATGTGCAAGAACTGTATCCCTCGAGCCACTCCTATGGCTATCGCCATTCTCTGAGGCCATTTCAGTACTTCTTTCTTCCTACAGTCTGATTACAAAAATTCCCATAATGAATAACCATTTGAATCTATTCTGAATATATTTTCTGTTTCTTTTCAGGTTATTACTTGTGAGAAAGTCCCTCAATGATCCACTAGAGATGTATTCTTGGACGACAAAGATGGTGTGTCCAGAGTGTTGATTGTGGTCTTGGTTACTAGCGATGCAGTGTCCAAGAACGCTAACCAAATGCATATGCCTTAGCTTTGATAAAACTTCCATCTGTTGAGCTAAGCTTTGTGGCAAACTCTTCTGCTTCAGCTTGATACATTGCACTGTCACTGGTATGCCTTCTCTTAGACAACCTGTGTAACGCTGTTCGGATACTATACATATTAATTAATCAGGTTCATCATCAGAGTCTCAAGTCATGCATGTTTTTGTTTTTTACCTGTTCTGCGAACAGGCTTGCTGCATCAAAGTCGTTAGTTGCTTCTTCCAATTCCTCCAAGGAGAAAACACGGTACGGCGGCAGACCAATCACTGCAGATCTCATTGTATGTGGTACACGTTCTACACTCAGAAAGAAACTGTTAATGGTTTTTCCTAGAGAAAGACTCACTTTCAATATTACAAAGTAAATAATAAGAGTCATTGTTTACTTGAATCTGGTAATGACTTAGAGCTGGTGGTTGTTGTACTGCAAACTGAGACTTTATCAGAGGCATGTCTCTCGTTGTTGTTGTTGGTTACTTCAGAACGATTTTCTTCTGATCTTGATCTTCTTCTTTTCAGGGCAATCAAAATCAACAGAACCAAAATTGCTGCAAGGATGACCGCACTGATGATTATTAAAATCACTAACCCGAGTTTGATTCTTGTAGAATCTTTCTCTTGAACCTTGGGGACAGGTTTCACGGCTATTGCTTTGCTTGCTTGGTTTTGACAGAAAGAAAGCGGACGCTGATACTTCGCATTAGGAGTGCCAGTCAAAGACAAGCAATTGAATGAGAAAAGCACTGTCTGATTCCTGAAACTCTTTGAAGAGTAGCAAGTAGGAAGCTTTCCGGTTAGGAGATTGTGAGAAACGTCAAAAGTTCTAATCTTTGAGGAGCTGCAAGAGAAATATGGAATTGACCCGCTTAACATATTCTGATCCAAACTGAGAATATGAAGAGAAGGAAGCGAAAACAGAAACTCTGGAATCGACCCGGTGAATTGGTTGGAAGAAAGGTCTAAACTTTGAAGCTCAATCAACTTCTTGATCTGTTCTGGAATCATGGATCTAAAGGAGTTGTTCTTCAATGAAACAGTGACAAGCTTACTTGGGAGTGAAGGAACTGCAGGCCCGAGTTTATTACCTCCCAGTTCCAGCTCTTGAAGATTCGACAACCCTCTGAGATCATCAGAGACAAACCCCCAGAACATATTGTCTGTTAAAACAAGGCTTCTCAGTTTCTTCAAAGACGCAATCTCTTCCGGGATCTTCCCGGAGATGAAATTGGAGCTGAGATTCAAAGATTCGAGAGAAGGTGATAACTTGGTGATGATTTTAGGAGAGAGAGAACCAGAAATCCCGAGTGAGGTAAGAGACAAAGTCTTTAAGCTTGAGAGCTGTGTAAGCAGAGTGAATAGTTTATGAAAACTTCCAGAGAGCTTACTGGTTCTGTTCCCGGTGATACTTAACTCTGTTACGTGACCTTTGAAGCAGACGATTCTGAAGGAATGAGAATGACGAATGCGGCAGAAGTTGGTCGTATCGGTCCATGATTGAAGAATATGTGGATACTGTAGTTGCTTCTGGATTTCAAGAAGAGTTTTTGATTCACTACTTGAAGCTAGCTGAGACTCGGATAGTACATGGGTTTGAAGAAGAAGAAAGAAGAAAATGAATGAAAATACATGGATTTGAAGACACTTCTGCATTTTCTTGGGAAAATTTACAGTGAATTAAAGATGTGTTTTTGGATTTAGAGATTGAAAATTTTCATTTCTTTCAGTGGAACAGAGACAGATCTATTAGAAAATTGAATGAAAACTTTTGGATCAAGTGATGGAGTATAAATTTTTGGGTCAAATGTATAAAGTTTCCTGAAGATTTACGTGTGAAAATTAAAAGAAAGAGTGAAGAAAAAAAGCCGATTAAGGTGGAGGCAATAAATGCCATCTTTCATTTCATAAACTTTTATAATACTTTTGTGGTTTGGTTGTTTGTTCATTACTGCACATTGCACAACCTAAGTTTGACAGACTGTTTTTTAATGAATCCAAGAAGATGAAACTTTTGTATTATTTAACAATAACAACTTCTATTCCACATGATATTTTGATCTAATTATTTGTTTCTAATTTAACTCAACTTGTCTAATTATGAATTCAGAAGACTTAGCAAAATGTCAAAAAAAAAGTTGATACTAAAGACTTTCGCATGTTATGATTTGGAACCTTAATCAAATGTTTGTTTTAGTATTTTTGTTCATGTGATAAGTACTAATAACTCAAATGGTTCATTAGTTCACAGCTAATAAGACTTAGACATTCAACAGTTAAACACTCTAATAATGATTCTTTCTTTGTTCATTTTCGTACATAGAATGATTAAACACGTGCTTTTGTTTTGTTAATATAAAACATCTGCATTTGGATTATAACATCTATAGTTAATTTTGATCGAGATGTTTTTGTAACTTGTCGGTGAGAATGAGATTAAGAGATGTGTGTCGTGTTGTGTCCTTGAGAAAACGAAGCCATTACGTTTTGTGTCTTATCTTTTAAAAGTGTGTTAGAGATTCTACCAAATGTCGAGCTGTTTCTTTGTGTTCTGATGAACTGTTCATTTAACTTTCTCTCTTTTTTTTTTGGGTACAATTTCTACTTTTATTAATGATAGTGTGAAAAAAAATTATGGATTACATATACATACGATGAAGCACATGCAATGGGCTTGGAAGTTGGAATAATCGTCACTGGGAAAGTTTCATTTAATATTTTCCACAACAGCCATTCATTTTTTTATTGATAAAAATATATATATTTTATATTCTTTTCTGAAATCCAGGTCTTTAATTTTATTATGGGCTTTTACGCTATTCATAGTAACATTTTGCCTGTCTATATTGTAATACATTTAGGCCCAAAAATATTTGTTGCAAGTAATACAAAAAACAAAAATTGCTTAGTATTGACTATTGAGGACATATCTTTATGTATACTATGCTTATTCCTTGCAAATGTTAATCTGTGCAGGAACTAAGTTGATTTTCTGGTTGCAAGATTTGCTAATCTTCATGCTGTTTGTAAATTTCTGATCAATTTCTTTGCAAAGTGACGATTTTTTTTTTGCCATAATAATATTATTAACATTTAATTTTCTTCTAATTTATTACATGGAAAATAGTTCATTTTAATTTATTTGACTTGATAAGGAGGTAAACAATAAATTCTTTGTTTTTTAAGTTAAAGTAAAATAAAATAGACACCTAAACCAAAAAAAGCTGTGGCTATTTTTTCGTTAATCATCCAGGTATAATAAATGTAGCTCTTTCATTTAGATTTAGTCATTAATATCACATTTTTCTTCAATACCACTATTTTTAGTCAAGTTCATAATTTTCTTTACATTCTAGAATATAGAAAATAGAACAATGATGGCTAAAAGTAACCATATGAAATGCTAGCATGTCAAGATGTTCTTCCATGCTTTTTTCGTAGATCCAATAGAGGATGGCTTTCCAACCATTCAAACCATTCGAAAAAGAAAAGATGAAAGAATTAGATCATATTTTGTTTGAATTTTTATTTTAAAATTTAATATGTAAATTTAGTTTTTTCATGTCTAAATTTAATTTGGTAGCATTTGAAATATTTTGGTATGTGGAAAACTGAAAAATGAAGATTGTTCATGTTTTATGTCATTTACTTCCATAAAAAGAATTATGGTATAAACCAAGTTAAAAAAAAAAATTGTTTGTACGGCCATAGAGAAATAGGATACCCAAATTAGAATACTTTTTGATGAACATCGATTTGATTTTCTTTTTTTGGCTTTCTATTAGAGTTTTAGAACCATATTCATGAGATTTTTTTATAGATAATTAATATGTGAACTTGTTATAGTCAAATTTATTTAGATATTTAGGATTTTATATTATTTTCTGAACTACTTTTGCTTAAGCCAAAACTTTGGATTAGTACAGCCGAATGAATATAAACTTTTCGGATCCTAAAACTTTAATTAGACATCATAACAAAAATTTATGTTAAGAATTTGATTAGTAAATTTTTTCGTTCTTTTCTTTAAGATTTTATAATACATATATGTAGACAATCATAAGACATTTAAATCTTCTTTTTAGGTTTAGCTGCTTCAAGATCAAGGATTGTTGGAAATTGTACAAGGATTTTATATTATTTTCTGAACTACTTTTGCTTAAACCAAAACTTTGGATTAGTACAGCCGAATGAATATAAACTTTTCGGATCCTAAAACTTTAATTAGACATCATAACAAAAATTTATGTTAAGAATTTGATTAGTAAATTTTTTCGTTCTTTTTCTTTAATATTTTATAATACATATACGTAGACAATCATAAGACATTTAGATCTTCTTTTTAGGTTTAGCTGCTTCAAGATCAAGGGTTGTTGGAAATTGTACAAAAATTGTGAAATATTTTCAGTTGATGATAGTAATAAGTCATTACTCAAATGGTTAAAAAAGTATTAGTTTATATAGCTAAACCATATGACATTCTGATTATGACTCCTTAACATTCTAATAAATTAATTCGAATTAGGATGGTGGGTGACAAAACGATACTATTTACTAGATAATGTCATTACTAGATGATATTCCGACGTAATAATTCATTATTAACTACAAAAACAAAAACAAAAACAAAATGAAATTATTCTCTCTTTTTTTTTTAATGTCAGAAAAAGGAGCAAGATAGACACACGTAATTAACAAACATTTAATGCCTTTCAAAATTATAATTAGCGGATTAACCACTTCGATAATGACAACATTAATTCTCGATTAGAAAAGCCATTAATCCAACTAGCAATCCAACTTAAAAAAAAAAAGGAAGACATGTCAGTAAAATCCAAATACAGTCTACAACTCCAAAATTGGGCTCATACCACAAATAGGCCCACTAATAAACCCATTATCAAAAAGTCAATAAAACACAGTCGTTTCAGACCTTTATGGTGCCCATCTCTCTTCTTTTGTTTCTCTCTCCCTCACATTACAAACGGTGGGAGTGTAATTTCTTACTGTAACCACTTTTTGGTTTTTTAGGTCACTGCTCCGACGAAGAGCCTCAAAAAGAAAACACACACACATTTTGAAGAACATAACAGTAGCCGTAACGATTCGGTACATTGTAAACTTCTACCTCAGATTTGACATTTTAAATTTCTTTTTCTTAATTACATTTTAGGAAAGAAACCCTCGCAAAAAAAAAAAAAAAGTTTCCGCTTTTGATTTCTTCTACGCATCAGATCTGAGTCTGACTACTCAAATCTTACTCCATCTTCTTCCACTCTTTGATTTTGCTTATAAAGTAACTCTCTTTTCGGTTTTGTATCTCTATTTTGTTCGGAAAAAAAACGGTCTTTTGAGTTTTTTTTTCCTCTGGTTTGTTTATATGAAATTTAGGTTTTTTTTGGGTGTTTTTTCCCGCTAAATCTACATGGGTTGTGGTTTGTAATCGTCAAAATCTCTGCTTTTTTTGTTCACTTTTGTTGATGGGTCTATGTGTTCCTTTGGCTTTCTTTACTTTTCTTTCGTCTCACTCTTTTGTTTTATGCTTTAATCACTGTACAGTTGATTTCTGTGTTCGTCTTGTTTCGAACTGTTAGGGTTAATATCTCTCTCTATGTCACTCTCTGATTGATGTCTTGTGTGTGTTTCTAGGGTTTCTGTTTCGAGATTTTTGATTATTTGTTATATGTTTCAGGTTAAAGTAAAATTGATGGTTCTCTAGCTTATGCTATTGTAAATTTCGTAGGACTTTGTTTGTTTTGACCTGGCGTGTGGGCTTATACAAACAAATTGTGTTTTTGTATATGCAGGTTTCTGTTTTTGTAGGAAGTTTTCTAATTGTAGCCATTAAAAAAGATGGGAAAGACTCCAAGTCCTGGTAAATGGATCAAGTCTCTTCTTGGGAAGAAGTCATCCAAATCGAGTTTGGAGAAAGGAGGCGAAAAATTGGTAAGCATGTAGTGAAAGTTTGTGTTTTTTTTTTGTTTTTCCGATGGGAACATTAAATGGTGAGTAATTATAACCATTGTTTCATATTTTGGAAGAGATCTGCAAAGAAAGAAGAGCTTGTAGTGAGGGTGAAGGATAATAATGTCTCAAAGCTACCTACCGAACCCCCTGTAATTACATCAGAAGAAGTTGCAGCTACTCAAACTGTAGTAGTTCCTGATGTTGTAATCCCTGAGAAGCAGCCAAGTGGAGACATTGAAGGCGATGAGGCATCGAATGTGAATCTTGAGTCAGGGAATGACTCTGAAGAAGTGAAGCTTGAAGAAGCTGCGACAAAGGTTCAAGCTGTTGTTAGAGCTCATCAGGTGAATTATTATTATTTATTCTATATCTATTGAGTTTCCAGGTCTTATTTTGCTCATACTTTGTTGTTTTCTTAACTCGTGAAGGCCCGTGAAGAGTTTCAGAATCTCAAAAGTATCATAAGGGTGCAAGCAGTTATCCGTGGTCACTTAGTTAGAAGACAAGCTGTTGCTACTTACTCGTGCATTTGGGGAATTGTGAAGTTGCAAGCGCTTGTTCGCGGGAAGAAAGCTAGATCCTCAGAAACCGCGGCTGAAGTTCAGAAAACAAATACGGTATTCAAATTTCTGTTAGTTTAGAGATTCCACTTTGAAAACTGTTACTCGATTCTGCTTTCAAAACTGAAATATCCTTTGTCTGTTAGGAAACCGAGAATTCTGAAACTTTGCAAGGAACCACATACAGTTGGATGGAGACTCCCACAAAGCTCTCCATGATTGATAAGGTAACATCAACATGTTGCTATGTGATTCTGTGACAGGCTCATAATTATTTGTTTCCGTGACGTTTCCAGATTTTGGTTTCATCACCAACGACATTGCCTCTGAAGATCCAGTATAGTCCTGAGGATCCTAACTCAGGCAAGGTGTGGCTTGAACGCTGGACACAATTGCAGGTTTGGGCTCCTGGTCCACTGGTGGTTAAAAATCTGATACCAAAATCTCAGACAAAGAAGCGAAGTTTTCAAGCAGTTGAAACGGAAAAGGGAAAACTTAAGAGAGGTGTGAGGAAACCATCGGGTGCTTTAGTTACTGGAAATAGCTCCAGTAACCGTTCTACAGCTGAAAACGAAAAGCCTAAGCGAACTGTGAGGAAGGCTTCCACACTTGGTAAAGAACTTTCGAAAATCGAGAATGACAAGTCTAAGCAGAGTTCAAGAAAAAGTACTAGCGCCATAAAGGAAGGGTCTTCAGTGGAGGTTAAAGATGAGAAGCCTAGAATTAGTCTAAAAAAGGCTTCTCATTCGAACGGGATAGAGAAAGCTACCCGCAAATCTGCTGAGAAGAAGAAAGAGGTCGCAGATTCAGTGGGGAAAGAATTGTCTGTTGATAAGGTTTCAGCTTCTGTAGTTGATGCTCCCGAAGATGAAAAGATTAATAATCTTATCCCCGAAACAGTATCGAAAGAGTCTGATCTCGAGAAAGAAGACAAATCACCAGTTCTGAATAACCCGGAGCAAGAGGAACTCAAGACTGCTGAGAGAGATGATAAAGCTGAAGATGAAATCCAAGAGCCAGACGTTCAGATAAGCTCTGAGAATGGAAATGTTGCTTCTGAGAACGGAAATGTTACTTCTGAGAACATAAAGCCAAGCGATAGACGAGCTTCGTTGCCTGCAAAGATTGAGAATCATCATCAAGACGATGGGCTTACACAGAGTGGGCGTAAAATTCCAAGCTATATGGCTCCAACTGCATCTGCAAAGGCAAGAATAAGAGGACAAGGTTCTCCGAGAATCGCTCAAGAGAAGCCTGAGAAAAACGGGACAACACGGCGCCACTCTCTTCCTCCCGCAGCCAATGGTAAGCTGAATACAATGTCTCCAAGAGCTCACAGACTTCTCATAGCTTCAGCTAAAGGATCAATGAACAGTGACAGATCGTTTTCGTCTTCCAAGGACATTGGTGGTAAGAGGTTTTAAAGCTATATGCCTAATTTTTAGCCTTTACAAGTTTACACTAATATATCTACATCCTTTTTAACACATTGCGTTATTGTTTACTTCAGACAAGTCGACGAAAGCTGAGTGGAAACGGTGAAAGCTCTGAAACCTTTTTGAGACAAAAGAGAAATCAATCATAGAGGCATGCTCATCATCTTACACTGTTGAACAGAGCTCTGAAACCTTTTTAATCACTTTTAACTGTTTCTTTATTATGATTGTGTGTTTTGGTTTGGTTTGGTTTTGATTTGGTGTGTTGAGTCTTCTGACATGTTGTCTTCAGTTTACTTTCAGATGCTTTGTCTTCACAAACAAAATAGGGTTTGAGTAAATAGTTTCTTTAAAAATTGTCTCTAATCATTTGCAGTTGTTGAATTTTGCATTTCAGATTTAACTCGGAGCAAACCAAATTTTTTATAACATTGAGACAAGAATGAAACTTTGGTCCGTTCTAGATAAACCACATTGTACACACACAGCAGCATAAAGACACAAGATAGATCAATAGACCCCTCGATAGACAAATCATCTGCTAGGTTTAGCTCAAGTAAGACTGCGATCTGGAATTGTATAAAGAGAACAATCAAGTTTTGTAAAGTTTCCCCGTTGAGTAAATATTCAAATCAAAATCTATAAACTGAGGCAAGAATGAAACTTTCGTCCGTTGCACGTAAGACATTTTACACACAGAGCAGCATACAACAGACAAAGACAAAGGCAAACTATTACAGTGAATCCTATCTTACACGAGGAGAGTGATTGTGTGGAGGCAAAGGAGAAGCACCAGGAGTTATGTGTAAGAGAGGCCGATCATAACTATGCCTCCTTGGAGATTTTTGTACAACAGATCCATTACTACCTCTCGGAGAATCAAGCTGAGCTTGTCTGGTTCCAACTCCGGTTCCAGGTTTCGTTGATTCAAGCTGATCTAATTTAGCCAAAACTTCTGACATTTTCGGTCTGAGCTTTGCGTCGGGGTTCAAGCATTGCAATGCCAGACTAGCAGCTGTGTATGCTCCTTTTTGAGGATACTGACCGCCTAATCTCGTATCCATTATTCTAAAGAGCTTTCGCTTATCGCCAAGATACGGTGTTGCCCAGTCAACTAAGCTCTGTTCCATTCCCACTTTTGATTTGTCCACCGCTCTTCGTCCTGAGAGTAATTCCAGTAGTACCACACCGAAACTGTATACGTCGCTCTTAGCTGTTAATCGACCTGTGGATAAAAATCAAATTTGAGCTTAAGAATTTTTGGACGTGAAGTGTATTAGTTGCGAAGGGGAAAGCTTTTTAGTAAAGTGCTAATGGTTTTTAAAGCAAAGGTCTAAAGCTTGAGTAGCAAAGGCTAGTGTTTTTAAAGCAAAGGCTAATTGTTTTTTAAGAGAGTAGCTTTTGAAGGTAAGGCCAAAGTTTCTCACCTGTGGCTACATATTCAGGGGCGGCATACCCGTGAGTACCCATAACTTGTGTGGACACATGAGTCTTGTCACCGGTAGGACCTGCTTTAGCTAAACCGAAATCTGAAAGTTTAGAGTTGAACTCCTGCGGTTGAGATCGATACAGAAGTTGGTTAGAAATGAAGTAAAATCCCTAGAATAAGGTGTTGAAGAGAGGCTACTAATCAGGTTTCTCGGGGATTATTACAGCGTCGAGTAGAATGTTAGCAGCTTTAAAGTCTCTGTATATCACTTGTGATTTTGCGTCATGAAGAAAAGTAAGCCCCTTGGCTGCTCCTATTGCAACTTTCATCCTTATTGCCCACGTAAGTGGCTGAGCCCCACCTGCAAGATCAAAAAAAAAAAGCATTTGACAAGGATTACAAAACAAAGTATAAAGAAGATAAAGATGTGTTGATTCTGAAAAGGATTTGCTTTGGTAAATCACAGGTTTTAACATACGTCTAAAAAGATGGTTCTCCAAGCTTCCTTTTGGCATGAACTCATATACTAGTAACCTGTTTTCTCCCTCTACACAATACCCAACTAGTTTGACAAGATTTGGGTGACTAAGCTGACCAAGATAGTTCACTTCAGTCTGAAACCAAACAAAATCCAAAAAGATATGTCACCTAACAATATTAATAACACCAATCACATGACAAAAACCAAATAAGAGAAGGAAGGAAAAAAACGACTTACCAACCACTCCTTATGACCTTGAAAGCCTTCAGTTTTAAGCTTCTTAACAGCAACAACGATCCCAGAACCCGGTTTTGAAGCGGTTAAAGTTGTTCCATCAATCCATCCTTTAAACACATAACCAAAACCTCCTTCACCTAAAAGACTATCAGGTCGAAAGTTCCTAGTAGCGTTCTTGAGCTCGTTAAAGGTGAAAGCTTTAAGATTTGGTGATGACAAAATCTCTCCTTCAGTTCTTGGTGTAGGCAAAGACTCAACACTGCTGTAAGAATTTATGCTTAAGCTTGAAGGAACTGTGGAACGACTTGTCTTGCTAGAAACTCTTGAGCTCGACGAAACTACAAATAGATCCAAATAAAATATCTAAAAAGTCAGACTTTAAAACAAAAGATCATTACTTAAAATTTCCAATTCAATTTGCACATTAAGAGAGTAACACATGGATTCAAAACACCAGTCTGATCCAACATTTAACCCCCAAACCAAAATCATCATATACAGAGATGGGTAACTCGAAAGGTTTGATTTTTGAAGAACACCATATAGCAGAAACAATCGAAATTGGATAAAAGAAGAAACTTTTTTGTAAGAAGTATGGAGAAAAAAGAAATTACCAGAATTAGCATGAGGACTGTGGCTGCTACTATCCACTTTAGCTGATGAGTCTAAGCAATTACCCATTTTTTTCCTTCGAGACAGATTCAAAAGAACAAAAAGCTGATTTGTAATAATGATCAACTAAATTATCCAGAAGAGATGATTTGGAGAAAAACCAAAATGAGAGAAGAAGAAGGAGAAGGAGAAGGAGAAGGAGGAGGAACGTGAGAGAGAGATGTAAAGAATCACAGAGAAGCACAGCACACCATACATACAATAGTCGCGGTGGTGGGGGGGGGGGGGGGTTGGAGTAAATGACGATTCTACCCTTATTTTTGTTTGCTTTTTGTTGTTCTACGTGGTCCGTTGTTTTATATTAAATGACTATAATACCCTTGCTTTCGGCGAATCTTTATGGCATCAAAGAAGGGATAGTTTCGTAAAGATCTGGACCATCTGGGCTACATCTTTGCTTGCGTCAGCAAATCCACGTCAGATTTTGTTTTCTTAAAGCCTTTTTTTTTTGGTGTTACATTCAACTTTAAGCAAAAGCAAAAACTTTTAAAGTTGCATCAAATCTAAAGATTAAATTTGGTAAAAAGATTCCAATAAATTTTTAGATGATAATGTGAAGATTTTATTTATTAATTTATACAAATTGGGGTACAGGAGTTTAAGTACTGTTTAATGGAAATGAGGGTGGTTAAGTAGTAATAACACGCTTTTGGAATATATTTTTAAATTTCAAGTGTATCGTTAACTTTATTGATTCCATGCATTGACCCCAAACAAATATTTTTCAAGTCTATTCACATTACGTTTGACCGACACATCTAAGAGCTTTTTTTTTTGGTCATACTGTTTTACACTCTGACACGTGGGGACGATCTTCGCAAAAACCATTCGTACAATTGTAAAACTGTGAAACATTTTTTTTTTTTTTTAAGAAGATATATGGAATATTGTAGAGGAATCACTAAACGAATCATCAAATTAATTATAAAGTGTATATTTTCGATCACAACAATAAACTTTACTTTTTCTCGAAAACGTGTAATATGCAAATTTTATATGATGATTGAATATACAAAACATATGTAGTTCAAAACCTTTAAACTACAAATCATAATATAGTCATCACAATCTTGAGTTTACTTTTTAGTGATGACATTTACGGTTGTTACCGTTGTACCGCTCAGATTACCATAATTGTATGATATTGATGTCCAGATCGGTCTAATTAGAGTATTCTAGTTCGGTGTTTTGAGGGTCGAAGTTCTCTTTATTATATGAAAAAAGGTCGGATTATAATCGATAAAGACGAACTAGAAAATAACAAAAAAGGAAACAATTGGCGAACTGCGAGCTCGTCAAGTCTATACTTCGAGAATCAATTCTCTCGTATCAATTCCCTCTCCGTTTTTTTGTCCTTTGGCCGTATGCTGTACAATTACTATTTATAGGTTACTGTGTCGGTTCGTCATCCGAAAAGACCAAAATAACCCTCGCGGCCTATTAATTCATTTGGGCTTTTTCTGGATTGGACCTATTATTGGGGTAAAATCCACCCCTAATATATGACATCTCTTTTTGTCGGCAATTTAATAGCATTAAAAGTCCAAATTTTATAATATCCGTATTTTGCAACTTGATATAACATATCACCCGGTGACTTTGTTGTATAAAAAATATCCTAAGGTTTAAAAGACGATGCATGTGAATGGAATTAGTAACACGACAAAATGAGGCATGTTAATTATCTGTTGACTAATATCAAAACCTTCTAGTATATATATTTGTCAACCATTTTATCCATATCCATTAAGCCATCCATGATAATATTTATGGCACAAAAAAGTACCATACAGTTTTATAAATTATATTTTGAGTGCATATTATTTTAGTAGCTATCATATTTAATGCTTTCAACCTTCTTTTAATCTTTTCTTTTGTCAACAATATTATCTCATTTTTGCCTTTACACAAAAGTGTATATCTTATCATCTTTGATTTTTATAAAATAAACTCGATATAATATTTAATCAAATATTCATAAGTTGAAACTTGAAAATACAAATTTTTATTCAGTTTGTCCCCTGAATAATTCATATGAAAGCACTTAAATAGTGATTAGTATAATGTAAAAATGATTAAACAAAAAAAAAAACTCCATCTAAATCAACGATTAAAGACCCTTTATGATGCTGTGAGACAGACTACTTTTTGGTCAACTTCAAGGCACCAATCGAAACTTCCAGCATGTTGCAGCCTATACTAACCATCGTGTGGTTTTCACAATAATAAAACGGCGTGTAGTTTCTCTTTCTATCTCAGACACGGAAACAATTTCACGAGCTGCACTCCAAAACTACACACGCGTCACTACCAACCAATCAGAAACGTTATATGAGATAATCAGTCCAGTGTTTAGCTTCCACGTGGAACATCGACGCTATTTTCGCGCCTTTGTAACACAACAAACCTCGTCTTCCCAAAATTCCAAAGCAGAACAATTTTAATTTGCGATTCTCTGATTCGATCGGTTAAATTCGAATCGAAGGCGGCGCAGGAGGATTTATCGGCGGTGTTAGTGGACGCTGCCGGAGCGGCGATGGAGGTTCATGGCTCTGGATTCCGTCGAATTCTGCTGTTGGCGTTGTGTATCTCAGGGATCTGGTCCGCTTACATCTACCAAGGCGTTCTTCAGGAGACTCTGTAAGTAAATTGTTAGGTTGAATCGATTCTCGTCTTCTTCGTTGCTCGATTCAGCTTATTGTTACGAAATTGTTGCTAATTTGAGAACCTTAAGTTAGTTAGTCTACATAGCGAGTCACATGATTCGTCTGCAATTCGAATTCTGTGGTTCGTGTTGCTATAGACATAGCTACCGGAACTTGTTATTGAACGCTCTTACGTCTAGCATTATTACTCTTGTGGAGGAACGTTTCTAAAATTTGTAGGGACACATCTAGAAGAACTTGTTGTTGGTCCATCATGGACTGACTAAAGAAACTTTTCTGGTATTTGATTAGGTCCACGAAGAGATTTGGTCCTGATGAGAAGAGGTTCGAGAACCTTGCATTCTTGAACTTGGCTCAGAGTGTTGTCTGCTTGGTCTGGTCTTATATAAGTGAGCACTTTTTCTAGTTCCATCTCCATTGCCTTATCATTGAATACAGACAAGTGTTGCTTGAATGTCTGTTATCTGATTATGTCCAGTGATCAAGCTCTGGTCAAACGCTGGTAACGGTGGAGCACCATGGTGGACGTACTGGAGTGCTGGCATTACTAATACAATTGGTCCTGCCATGGGTATTGAAGCCTTGAAGTATATTAGTTATCCAGCTCAGGTAACTTTTTACATGATCATTTATACTCAGATTATGGTTTTAAACTATTTATTTGGTAAACCGATGGGTTGAATTCTGATCTTACTTACTACAGGTCCTGGCAAAATCGTCAAAAATGATTCCAGGTAAGGTATCTCTATCTATGTTGAGATTCTATTTTATAATCCGTTAATTTCTCAATTACATGATCATGGAACTCTGTTTCTTACATACTTGTTCTTCAGATCTTGCTTATCTTACTCATGCTTTTATTTTCGTGATGCAGTTATGCTGATGGGAACTTTGGTTTACGGAATAAGATACACTTTCCCTGAATACATTTGCAGTTTTCTTGTCGCGGGAGGAGTATCAGTCTTTGCTCTTCTTAAGGTATGCCAATCTGCTCATTCAAATACTATGAACAGGGCATATTAATCAAGATTCTGATTTGGATTTTTTTTCAGACAAGCTCAAAGACAATTAGCAAGCTAGCACATCCAAATGCTCCCCTCGGCTATGCACTTTGCTCCTTGAATCTCGCCTTCGACGGATTCACAAACGCCACCCAAGACTCCATTGCCTCCAGGTATGCATCGATCTGACATTGCATCAGGACATTGAACTAATAATCTGCCATCTTCTATCAAATCACCACACAATGAAACTTTACAGGTACCCAAAAACCGAAGCGTGGGACATAATGCTGGGAATGAACTTATGGGGCACAATATACAACTTGATCTACATGTTTGGATTGCCACAAGGGATTGGATTTGAAGCAATTCAGTTCTGTAAGCTACATCCAGAAGCGGCATGGGACATTCTAAAGTATTGTCTATGCGGTGCCGTGGGACAAAACTTCATCTTCATGACAATAAGTAACTTCGGGTCGCTAGCTAACACGACCATAACCACGACCAGGAAGTTTGTTAGTATTGTTGTGTCATCAGTAATGAGCGGGAATCCATTGTCGTTGAAGCAATGGGGATGTGTTTCGATGGTCTTTGGTGGTTTGTCATATCAGATTTATCTTAAATGGAGAAAGTTGCAGAGAGTGGAGAAGAAGAAGCAAAAGAGTTGAAGAATGGATCTGTTTTTTCTCTAATTATTTTTCAGTTATTTGTCAGTTGTTTATATTTCTTCCTTTTGTCTCTAGCATACAGTGAATCTCAAACCAGATTAGTCAAACTGTAAAACTAGTGATTAACCACCACATATGGTAACATTACTAATTACATCAAATACATGATTTGAATTTTGGGAACTTGGAAGTTCACCAGTTTTGAATCCAGCTTAGATCAGTCTCCTAATACAGCAGCTCGCATAATCACAATAGTGGATAGACAAATGAGAGATCGGTTGTTATCTCTTCTACTCATTGGGGATAGAAGATATGACAAAGGTTTGCAAGCCTGGTTCTCCTCTCGTTCCTGATCCTCACTTAGGTTTTTTAACCATAACACTTTTCAACCAAATGTTGTCCAAGTTGTAGAAAGGTTATTTTCATTTTGAATATAAAATTTAACATTACATTAAAGAAAAAGAAAAAAACGAATCCAGCTTAGATCACTGGTTTTAGCGGTTTAGTAAGAATTTGGTTTTGATGAAACCCGGTCTACAAAATAATTATAAAGTTGGATCGACCGGTATGGTTAGAACAGTAACAGAGGAAATGGAGGTTGAAAAATTCAAATTAAAAACAAAAGGTAGGAAAGAAAGTGATGATTACGTTTTTGTCTTCCACTAACCAACACTTAAAAACACCTCCCATTTTTATAGAGAAGCAGATCCAGATCCAACTAAGTATAGACCTCTTCAGTCTTCTTCATTTGAGTTGTTTTACTTCTGCAACTATAATCACAGACGAAGGAGAAGATGGTCTTGAAAAATATAGGTACGTTTATAATAATGAAACACTATAATTCACACCAAAATCAATTCATTTCCACTCATATTATAATCTCTTTACAAAATCACATGATTCTTCTGAGAAGGGAACAATATGGGAAAGGATTTTATGACAAACAAACATTTTTTTTTAATAAAAAAATCTTGTTCTTCTCACACCTATGAGAAGTTGCACTACAAAAAGAAGCTCAAAAGGAAAATTTCTTCCTTGTTTTGCTTCTCTGTTTAGCTCCAAAACCAAATTGAAAATCTTTGTTCTTTCTTTTTTTCTTCTGTGTATTTTCATTACTGTGTATATAGAAAGGCGACATGCCTCTCTCTGAAGTCGTTTTTTTCTTCTTCTTTGTTTCCTTTTAGTTTACACTCTGAAACAAAAACTCTATTTTTTTTTATGTAAACAATATAGGTTCTGTACAGAGAAATCAAGAAAACAACAAATCAAGAATTCATGGGGGAAGACAAACCCGGATTATGTATCCTGGGTTTGACCCTTGAAGACGGGGGGGGGGGGGGGGGGACAAACGAAAGAATTTTCTTCTTAGACACACAAATCATGAATGGAAAAGAAAAACTCATACTTTTAAAGCCATTTTTTTATGAAATGGCTTTGAGGTATGATGATGAAAAGAAAATTGGGAATCCTGAGTATCTGAGAGAGAAACTCAGTTTCTGAGAAGGGGGGTCTAGACTTAGAAATGTTACCTTTAACATTCTAGGATTCTAGATTATGAACACTGAGAGAGGAAGGTAGAAAAAAATGCAGATCATGGCACGCCCGCTTCACTAAAACTTTTCAGGCCTATATGGCTGCAAATCTATGAAGAAGAAGAAAATCTAAGCAAAAAAGAGGGATGAAAATGCAAGTTATGTCGACCTCCATGAGGACATAACTGCGGGATTTTTTTCCTGGTTTAGAAGGTTTGGTTTGGTGTTTGGTCTGGTTCACAAGCTATCGAGAAGGACTCTTTTGCAAGGAGGTGGTTGTGAAGGATTAGCACTTGGACATGGACATGGGGACTCGACACCAAGTGTTTTTAGCAGAAAGTTCCTCTCCTGCAGAAACAGATCCATCAGGTTTCTTTTTTTTTTTTTTAATAAAAATTCTACCAGAAACTTGTTAACAGTGTGCAGCAAGCTTACACTTTCAGAGAATTGTGGGCTTGGAATGCCTGCTGCTAGAGATCTGAAAAATGGAGTGACTTGAACTGGGGAGTGAAACTCTTCGTCACCCGACATGGGCACAATCTCATTAGGGTTCTTTAGGACATCCTGACATGTTGTGAGTAGATCCACATGTTCCACAGTTATTACATCAGGCACAATCTCTTCAGCTTGTGGTAACTGCCCGTCATTTTGTTTCTGCGATGATGTTGTCTGAGTATCAGACACGGGTTGATGGGTTTTATCACCACAAGGATGAGGAGGCATTACGGTTGATCCTGAGCTATATTCAGAGCTTGCTGGTGAATCATGGAGATCAGGTTGCCTATATAAGTGATGACATTAATGGCTGTTAGATGATCAGAAACCACAAGGTAAAACCACAATCATTCATATATTATAATAAAAGTAATTTTTGACTATCATGACATTAATGGCTGTTAGATGAACCTCCAAGATGTTTGACTATCTTCATTACTAATCCTCAAGTCCTCATCAAGACCTTTGAATTCCTCGAGTTGGAAATCTATATCTGGGATTCCATATCTGAATAAATCATTTTCTTTGCTTTTATTCAAGAAATCCTGTAGGACCTGGAAACATTAGGAACAAGAGAGATTGCTTTTGTTATTAGAAAGCTCACAAAGGATCGTGCAACATTATGTTCAAGTTACAGAACAAAATGAGTCGAGAATCACAGGCATTGTTTACCTTCCAGGCATTTTCCATGCTTTGATCTGTGTTGTCTGCATTAACTTTCTGTGCTAATGAACTGAGAAGCTCAGCTTGTTCGATCAAAGCTGTCACCTTTGGATCATCCTTCTTAAGAAACACCTCTTGGGTACCTTTATCCTCACCTATTTACCAGAAACACAACTTAGTTGAATAAGACTCTCTATGTTTGCATCTCAACTCACATCTATTTCCCAGGATAAGGATAAGCAAGAAGAAGAGTTTTGCGTACCATCACACACTTTCGCATTGCATGTTAGTTTCTGCTCTTTCATGCCATCAATACCTGCAGTATTGTGGGATACTACCGAAAGTGGAGGTCTAGTCTGTTGATTCATAGCCGATTCAACCTTTATATGTGATCTATCCCCGTAGCTCTTGATCTCTGTACGATCCGGAATGTGACTTCTCCTGGATAATGAACATGACCACTATATATGTCAATATAACAGTTCAAAAAGCATTCTTCTTTGGATCAATCAAGAGAAACCAAAACAAGGTTTCTCACCTCATTTTCTTAGTAAGAGGAGATTCACTTTCGACCTTTCTCGGTGTACTAATACCATCTGGGAACAACAGTCTCTTGTTGTTTGAGTTCACACAACAAGCGATCTTGTTCTCTTTAGCCATGGCTTCATACTTAGCTCTCTTCTTGCACAGTGTTGTAAACCTGTTCTTCACAGCATTATCCGTTCTACACAACAAACCACAAAGAACAAGAATGAATTCTCTAATTCCATATCAATAATAAACTTGGTCCACCATTAAAGCTTATATCTGTTGGTTCCAATATACCTGCCTGAGACCACTTTCGCTATCTCAGTCCACCTATTCCCAAACAATCTCTGTGCCTTCAAAACGAAACACAAATAAGATCAGTCACAAACTCTGTCATCTCTTCATCTCTATGTCATCAAAAAAAAGATGTCCAACCTCACACAAAAGTGTATCTTCTTCAGGGGACCAACCTCCTCTCTTGAAATCAGAGTTTAAGTATGTATACCATCTGCATTAAATCAAACAAAAACCCACACAATCAGATCAAAAAAACTCCACATTAAAAAACAATAATCTTGATATCAAATAAGACTAAACCAAACCTTCGTCTACACTGCCTTGTGCTCTTATCATTAAACTTGGATGCAATGATCGCCCAACTAATATCAATCACAACAACAAAAAAAAATCAAAACTTTACATCAGAATCAATCAACCCATTAGAACAGAAACTTAACCCAGATATCGAAAACCCAAAAAAAAAGAACTAACTTTTCAGTTCCATGTACACTGATATGCTTCCTTAGTATATCATCTTCCTGAAACAGAGAGATTCATCAATACAAAGTTCGATTACAGAACACAATCAGAAACAGAGATTGATCGAATATTATATAAAGAAAAAGAGAGAGAAGAGAGACCTCAGGAGTCCAAGTAACAATATGACGCTCCTTCTTCTTGGAATCATCGGTAGTAACAACAATCTTCTTCTTATTCTTGTTGTTCTGCTTCGTTGTCTCTTCCATTACAACTTTTGATTTGTTTTTTTTTTTTTTCTCTCTCTGACGCTCTCTCGTCTGTAAAAAATCTTAGTCTAATGTTATTTGCTTCGACGCTCCTTCTCCTTTATTATAAACCCAAAACTATCTCTATCCCACAAGAGAAGAAGAGACGACCCCTCCAACGCTTTTTTTTTTTTTTTTTTTTTTTTTCTTATCCGGCAAAAAAAAACAAACTTTTTCCAGAATACTTAAAAAAAAGAACTCGAAAACCCTAAATTATAAAAAAAGAACTGATTTTTTTTTTTCATCACTGCTCTGGAAAAATTATTCTGCTTTTCTAAAACCTTCACGGAGATTGAATTTGGACGGAAACGGTAAAAGGGGAAAGAGATTCTTAAAGAAAGAAACAAATATTTTCCAAAACAGTGAAATCTTTTAGGGGTTTTTTTTTTTTTTTGAATTGTCCCTCAGTTTCAACGATTCATGAACATTTGGTTACGTTTAGAAGAAGAAAAAAACTCTCGTTTACCCTTTTGGAATTGGAACTAACTATAATAAAATGAATTTGATCTCACATTTACTCTCCCTCTCTCTCTCTCTCTCTTTCACATGATACCTTTTTTGAACTCTCTTTCTCTCTCTCTCTCTCTCTCTCTCTCTAGGTTTTCTTTTCACACACACACTCCAAAGAAGAAAAAGAGAGAAAGGCCCAACCCCAACGGATGGATGGATGGATGGATGGATGGGTGTGTGGTTAGTGCGCGGGTATGAAGTGAAGTTTGAAAATAATAACGCTGAAATCCATGTGTCTCCCCTTACTCTTTAATGCCCCCCATTTTTCTCTCCATTTTTTTAGCATAATGATTAAATATAAGGATTATGAATGTATTTTTTTTATATATATTTTTGGGGTTAAATGGTGAAGATTAGATCTATGTATTACAAATGTTTAAGAGGAGAATATAGAATACATGATTAACAAAATAAAAGTATAGTATATTTTTCAAAAACTTGGCTTAAGTTACACACAAACGAACGTGGTGAGTTTTATTATACTATTACGGTAATAGTAGTGTCTAGAGTTTTTGTGGGGAATATGATTGCTTTTTATGATTCCTTCTCTATCTAATTGGATCCATGGTTTTTAATTTTTTTTGGTATATATTTACACTGTAAGATAAATTTTTGACAAAAAAAAATTATATATATATTACAATGGAGTTTGACAAATATATATATATATATATATATATTACAATGATAAGTTGATCTATAAACGAAAGATGAGAGTATACAAGACAGGATTTCTCACTCCCATTTTAATTATCTCGTGTATTTTAAAAAAGTGAATAAAATGAATATGGATTTGAACAATTATTGCAATGAGATTTGACAATGTTGTTGTTGTTGTTTTGTTAAAAGAGTATACGACAGTTTACGTGACTCAACCATCGACCATTCCTTTCTGTTTCAATTCTTTTGTGTCTTTTTTTCTTATAAAATATAACTTTTTTTTTTAATCCAAATAAATATAACTTTTGAACATAAAAATTCATGCAATATTTAGTTAAACTTAACTGAAATAAAAACTTATTCATGGCAAGTACATAAGTACTAAACTAATCGAGAGAATGAAATATAAGTATATTTTTTTTTTTTGATACTTGGACAGTTGGACTTATGTTAGTGGTGTACTGTATGGGTAATGCCATCCATAGTCCATGGGATAAGATAATTAATTACTGTATTAGTTTAGTCATCCATAGTTTGCTTAAAAACATAAAAATTAGTTGGGGATTAGTAATTAGTTCAAAGTTTGACCAGAAGGTTTGGAGTGCACGTGAGATGTAAGCGCGTGATGTTTCAGATTCAGTCATAACGGATTTTTAAGACAGCGAAGCATTCTGACAAATCACAGTTCTTTTTTTTTTTTTAATAATACTGTTTACTTCTTCTTTAATGTGTATTTTTCCATATTATTTTTATTTCTCATCTTCTTTTGTTTGTACATGTGAAATTTTAGTATGAAAAAAAGTTATTATTATTATGTGCAAGTCTCTAAGACATAGTAAGTGTTGTAGAAAGACATAAATATATAATATAGAAACTAGAAAGTATTTATAAAAAATACTAGGTGAGATCTTCCTATATTATTTAAACTCTCTCTTTGGTACAAAAAATGGGTTTTGAAGGATATTGTAATCATATATATTTAGTTCCAAATTTAATTCTATATTTTATTTTGTATGCTACTTGAAAATGGTGGATATGAAAAGAATTAAGAATAGATAATTGTAGTAGAGATCAAGAAAAGGAACTAGGGAACTAATATATAAATATGGTGGAATGATGATGTAAGCATCCATCCCACATGAGACATCGTAAAAAATTTGTCGTCCTACACGTATAATAATGCACGCGTACATGTGTACCTTTCATTTTGAAGCTTATACGTATGTATGTATCAGAGCCGTTTGATTGTATGTATCCGAAGCGATGTGGATGGATGGTAGTTTGATAAATACAAAAGCCATGTATCTACTTGACCATTCTTAGTTTTATTTTTTATTTTTGGTCGTCAATATATATTTGATCATTCACAAAGTCTAGTTTGCACTATTTTTTAATTTTAATTTTACCATTGAGTATATCTAGTTTCATGCATTTCCACATCTATAATTCACTTCTGCAGCTGTTAAGAACTAAAAATATTTTAATGTCTCTTTCTGATCACAATCCAAGAACTCTCCCGCCAGAACGTTGGACTCGTTCCACGGTAACGATATTGAAACTTCTAAAGTGCTCGTGTTCTTTTTATAGGACATTTTCTCATCAATTAGTGTCATGCACCATAAAATTGATACACTAAGCCTAAGCGCATATTAATCGTTGAGCTAAAAGAAGAATTGCAATTAAATTCGCGCATCATATATTAAACAGATATCAACAGTACATCATTTCTCACTGTTGTATCTCAATAATTTAAGTTCGATTGTTTTTGATAAATGATTTAAATAAACATTATAGTGTATATATATAGACATAGTAGATGCAATGGAAGTAAAAAAGGTCGGTGAAATGAGAAAGGCCCACAAGCAGCCACAAAAAGGCCGACTCTATGATAAAAAATGGAACCCAATGCAAAAGTTCAATCCTTTCTCCTCTCATTTTATCACATTTGTTTGTTGTTGTTAAAGCTTCACATTTTTTTTACACTAAAGTTTACATTTTTCTTTCTTTTCTATCTGCCAACAAAGTTATAGTCCTTACAGTTTACAATATTCGTTCCCCCTTTCGACATATACATTTATTCTATATTTTATAAACTTTTATAAAAGTAAAATGGCTTCGCATTATTTTATTTGCTATTTTTTTTACTATGTAGTGAAATTCATCAACTAAGTACGATATATTATTATAGACGAATCATCATAGAATAACTAAATTTTAACTCATCAATTTGGTAATATCTAACTAATAAGCCTTTTTCATTTTTAAAATAAAAAATAAACAAAACTAAGGAACTATTTAGATTATCTATATTACTTATGTATGGAAATAAAAATGAACATCCAAAACCAACTAATGGTTAATAATAACAACTTATTTGTTTATAAATACTTAAAAGTTTATTGTGAAAAATAAAATAAAAAGGAAAGAGGATTCCCTCCTCCATAGTCCATAACATGGGTCGTTCTCAATTCTTTATGCCACAAAAAATTGTCATGTTGTGGATTTTGGGCTCTACTTTGAAAGAGATTGAACATTTTTCTCATCATTTCTACATAATATTCTCATTGGATGAATTATTGGATGTAGCTTCCTATTTTCTAAACCTATAATGCAACTTTACCAACACCAACTACATATACTGACATGCATTTTCTTTACTTTTATGTAATTCAACTATATTAAATTAATCACATCTTATTCTTCGGGTTTTCTAAGCAATCAATCTCGTAAGATTTCCATTCACTACATTAATAGTTGCATACCATAAACTCACTAACACTCGTGCTAGAGCATGAGTTGAAATTCATTTTATTTACATTGCAATTTTTTTTATAAAATATAATTTATGTGATTATTTTTAAAAGTTTTTTTGGATAAAATATTATGTAATAAAATCAAATGCTAAATATAATGACTTTAAAAAAACACTTATTATTTGTTTGTTTCACAAAATAGACTCATATATAAAAATGAGAGGTGAAGTATAATAATAATTAACAAATTAATATATTAAGTTAGATATCAAAAGATTTTATTTGATGAATAATTTAATAAAAAAAATTAATATGGTAAGTGAGATGATATAAATGATTCTTTAGAATATTCTTTTTGGAAACAATAAATCCATACTATACACATAATATAAAACTTAATCTATAACTTACTTGTAACCAACTTATTAAAATTATATAGTCTACAAAACAATGTTGTGTACTTCCGTTTTATTATATAGAGGATAATATAACTGTTGACACAAAAAAAGCAAAAAAAAAAAAAACTCATCAATTAACTATTACCTTTACGACATGACAAACACCACAATACCAAATTAAAAAGCCATTTTTTTAGACAATCCTTAACCAAATCAAAAATCTATATCATATCAACTCTATATAAAAATAATATATAATGCATGGAATATAAAGGTATATGATGCATATTGATGATGGAAGGAGTTAAGAGATAAAATTGGAAATATAAAGGAGATGTGGAAAGAGATTGATTGGTTTTTTTTTTTTCAAGGCTATGGCCAACTCTTATGGACTTTGCAGCAAAAAAAATTGACTAAACCCCAGACACTTGCCTTGTTAATCCCCCACAAATTTTCGAAAACACTTATAAACTAAATCGGGTCGCATATTTATTGCTGTTTTCTAAAGAGTTCCATCCTCTCCATAGGAAAAAAAAAGCAACACTATTTATGTATGGTCTACTTAGCATGCTTATCAAAGAAAAAGGAAGAAAAGAATGAATAGTGGTGAGTCCACATTTTATTAACAAGCATTTAAACGAAATATTTTGCTACGTAACAAAAAGAAATATATATAGAGCAGAGAGCTTATGTGTATTGTGACAAAGAAAAAATATAAGTTTCTTTTACTTATCATAACATTTAAAAAGATTAACATCAGTTTTTATAGAACATATACCATATAATCGATGTAAATATGGTTTAATTATATTCTAGATTTCTTGCAACAATTAATCTTTAGATTTTAATACATTGTAATGGGTGGGTTTTATTTATTTTTTCGAAAAATATAAAAATATTAGTTTATCAACATTAATAGGATAGTCCCATTGTTTTTATTTCTTAAGTAATCTAATTATTTCAAAAATGTAGCCAGTGGGAAATTATATATCTTTGGATATAATTACGTTCTACTATTCTATTGGTTTGATGAGGGAGTGGTCCAGTGAAGATGGTGGCAAGATTAGTGAGTAAAAATGACTACTTAAGAGACTATTAAAAAAGCTTAATCTATATATATTGAAATGATTGGTTATGTAACAGAACTCTTGTTAAGTGGGAATAGGTGGGTTTTGTTGTTGGAGGAATGGCCCAATTTCCAAAAGAGATTTATAGTTTTTTATCTTTTACTATTGCATAGTAGTATTATATAAATGCTTGATAGAATGAAAGATGTGTGTGTGCTCTTTCTTTTTCTACTTTCATCTTCTTTAACATGATCTCATCATGCCAAGCAGAGCGGCCTCTGCTCCAATCATTTTGACCCGCGTGTCATCGTGTTCCATTGTGTTCCCACTTCAGCTCTCGCCACGTTGCACAACATAATTTAGAGAAACTTAACGATATTATTAACTTTTTGATAAATGGATTTGAATGTCCATAAAACTATGAGAAAAGCGTTTTTATACCGCAATTAGTGTCCTAAATACAACACAACTGTTTTATGTTGTGATTGTTTTCTAGTGTCATAATTACGAGATATATTATCGGTGCTATCAAAGTATGTCTATACTATATGTGTTAACATAAATTTATTTTTCCTTTGACATCATATTTAACAGAATTTGTAGCATTTTTTGGGTTAAATTTTGGCGGATATAATTGTGAAAGGCCTATTAAAAATCTGCTAGTTTGTACCTTTCTATTTCAACAATATGTATTTTATGAGACTTGAATTCGGGTTATAAACCAACATGTCATGCCGTGGTCCTGTGATAATATATTGAAAACTAATCACATTATGTTGAATTTTATTTATTATTGAAAGCATATAAGGTATTGGATAATTATGAAGTTCCACTAATCCTTATTATTATGTAGCTGAAAAAATCAACTATTGCGTGAGAAACGTGTTAAACTTTATAAGAAGTTCAAAAGGTTTCAAAATACAAATAATACGGTGGCTAGATAATGATGATCATAGCCCAAAAAATTCACTTTATACTAGGATTTATGTGTTGAATTAGGTATTGTTTTGTTTTTTTTGGTTGGGCAAACAATTAGGTATTGTTTATTAGACATTTAATTGGATAAATGTTGACAGAAAGAACAAAATAATTGGATAATCCCAAATCATATGGTTATTTCAAATTGACATAAATGGAGCCATTTTAAACCCACCGGTGAATTTAAAAAAAAAAATCTTGGTAAGGTTCGGAAACGAGGGATTTGCTTGTTCGCAAGTTGAGTATAGAGATAGATAGAGAGAGTTGCATTTAAATCAATATATAAATCGTTTAATGTTTTAATATGGACAAATGTTAAAGCAGAAAAGGTTTTCTAGAAGAAATTAACTATACTTTTATTTTCCATTGTACTTTCTAATAAAATTTGATATCTTTTGACTAAATATATTAAATGGAAATTTTATATACACTTTTATCATCATTAGTTCTGTCTTTTGTTTTTTTTTCGAACCCATTCATTGTACAAAGTTAACCAAATCAAAACATCAAATAAAGACAGCACTTAAAAGAAAAATCCGTTAATAAATTTTACGTATTAGAAAAGAAGACACTTTTATTCAATTTTTAAAATTTAGTGATAAACTATTATTCATAAACAAAGCAAAACTATCATGCTAACAATTTTTTCTTCCCAGGAAAAGCAATAAGAAAAATCTAAAATCTGCCCCACGTGTGCAAAGAAAAGAATTTGATCATTCTTAGAATCTGGATTAAAAATGTCAAAATTGATTTGTAGATGTTGAATTGCTTGGGATTCCTACAACCGTGTGGGCGCCTCACTTTAGAAACTTGAACCCGACTTTTCTAAAACCCTAAGCCTTCTTTTTTCTTTCTTTCGTATATTTTTCTAATCTTTTTTACTTGTCTTGGCTTTTAAAATGTTTCTTCATGCACGCTCTCCCTATGACCCCAAGCTTCTAGGAATCCGATGCTTATCTTTATCTCAGCCCCTTGCTTAATGAAATTTAGTTTTGGTTAATTGGGCCTAAATTATAATTTTACATCCAACAATAATATTTGGCTATGATCCAAGGGAGGAAGAGTGTGTGTGTTGAAGACTAAGGTTTTTAATAAATTAGATATTAATTATAGAATTTTCTATATTTAAAAATAAAATAGCGAAAAATCAGCATTTCAAGATATCTTTCATACTATTTTTTGAAAAAAGTCTTAATATAGAAACTTGTCGGATTAAGAACGGAAATGAACAAGATAAGTACACAATTTAATATTTTGGTTGTCAGTTTGACCACTTGACCAGAGGGGTTTTTTTTGGTTGAATTAAAAATTAAGATACGCATATAAGTATATATATAACCAATGATTTGTGCCAATAATTAAGTGAGGAAATCTAAAACACAACACGATAGTAGTTTATAAAAATATGATCTGGCTATTGAAAATTCACATTTACTTTTTTTTCTTTTTGCTATGAAAAAAGAAATTTACAGATCACAATTACTTCTCACATATGTCCATGCATTTGACGTACGTACGAATATGTACGTTACGGCACGTCACACATATGTGTATACGTATAAAAACAGAATATATAATATAATAAAGTTAAGTTAAAGTATATATACGTACCTACGTACGCAATGTGGCCATGCATGTGGCTTAAAGGTTTAAACCATGATATAATTCTGCAAGCATGTCGTCTTTATCGAAAGTTGAGAGACCTCTCCCTCTCTCTCTTTCTTTACAGTTACAATTTGTTAAATCAATCCTCCATCAATTTTTCTTTCTTTTGGATAAGATCCCACCGCCCATCCACTCTATATACACACGCATGTATGTGCGTATAGGTCAATACGTGTGTGTGTGTGTGTGTGTACGCATTACTCGTAATTGTAGTCCATTAATGTTTAACATTTTACGCAAAAGAACTAGCAGCAAGTTGATCTTGACTTCATCAATCACAAACACAATTATGGTTATTTGGTTATCAACTTATCATATATAAGTGTTTTGGATATTTCACTTCATAATCTGTTAGGAGTTGCAAAGATATTACAATGATTATATGTCAAACTCTTTTGGATTTTTCATTTGTGATTATACTATTCTAGTCATTCATTTCTGAGAGACCCTCCTTGACCACACTGAGAGTTTGACAAAAACAAAAAAAGGATAGGTACCAACTTTTGTCGGTACAAACTTCTGTCGGTAAAGGTTTTATTTTTGGTTTTGTAAAATCAGATAGATAGAACAGAAAGATTGAAATACAATGTAGTTCTTTATATTCTATTATATTGTGAACAACTAAAGAAGAAGAATAATGGTCAAAGTCATGGGAATGGAGAAGACTGTCTCAGATTTGGTGAGAATGTGTCAGACATCAAAGCAAAGGCTCAACTACTATAATAAGCTCTATGTTTTAAAAAAATACTAACCTATGACCTACCTAACCTATTTACTTCTTCTACACACATTAACACATAACTATATATTCAGTTTCAGTATCTACCATTAATTCTATATCATATTGGAATCCAATGAAGGTTAACGTCATCTTTATATGGTTCAAATCAAACTTGATAAATATGAACAACATTGAATATAACGAACGATCTGAATTTAATTTAGGGTTGGAATGATAATAAACCGGATTATACGGACTAGCCGGTTTAGTTTTTAATTTATATAAACCAGATAACAATTTACGTTACCAGTTTATTTCTTATAAAAGTTTATATGTTCTAGATAGAACATTTTTGTTGCATATTCTCACCACCATAGTGATAGCGCATATCAAAATTAATTAAAATAATCCTTAATAGTATATTATTTTTCAGTGTGAGGTAGGGAGGCAGTACTCATTTGATATGCAGAGGCCAGAGGGCGTGACCCGAAGCTTGAATGGTGTGTGTGTTGGAGTAGGACCAAAACGGTAACATAACTGTTATTTTATATAATATCTCTTTTTGTTTTTATTTAAATTTAGCTGTCACATTATTGTCTGATTATAATCATATACGACAATATCATTATTAGTCCCGGACTCTCGCAGGGAAATATAAATTCATGTATTAAATCAACTATTCCGAAGAAATATTGTTAATATAGGTAACTAATTGCGGAACAATGTGAATTCACCGTACTAAATTATCCGCTTTATTATTCTGAGCTCGTGGGATGTAAGCTAATGGGAAAGAAGCAAACTTCTCCTTGTCTGCTTGTATGTCCTCCAAATACAACAGAAAAGCTGGCCATTCTGCAGGCAAAAACATCATCTTCACTAAATCGGAGCAATCGGTAAGAAAAATGACAAATTAATTATCCGCTCCAATCATACATCGCATAGTCCAAACAAGAGCTTCAATCTCGGCATGAAGCGGGAAAAGACTGCGGCGTAGATTGGCTGCACCCATAGTGGGAGCGTCACCCCAGGGCGACGTACAAAACCATCCTCTACCCGCATAGCAATCTGTTTCTTTCCAATAACCATCAATACAACAAATATAACTCGAAAGAGACCTAGGAACCCCTAATCCCCGGCTTTCGCCCGGAACACCTGATGCAGGATTTTCTGGTACCAAAACCATGTCCTCTGTCTGAGCCAAAGCCCATGCTTTTGCCTCATCCTCTGCTATCCGCAGAATCGCAAGGGGATTCGAATCCAGATTACTGAACAACTTGTCATTGCGGCTTTTCCAAATATACCATAGGATCCAGGAGAAAACCTCATGTGTTAGGACAGTTGTAAACCTCCAAAAAAGAAAATCCATGTTCGTATAAATTGACTCTGAGGGGAAGTAATCCAGCCCCGTCGGAAACTGCGACAAAGCCCAAACCTGTTTGGCCGGTGGGCAGTCAAAAAGAGCGTGATTTATCGTCTCCTCCTGAAATCCACATCGCCCACACATATCATCACCACAAATTCCCCGTTTCCGCAGATTTGCTGTAACTGCCACACAACCTGAAAGCACTTGCCACATAAAATGACGAAGTTTCGGTGGACACCTTATTTTCCATACAAACGCCCGAAGGGGTGCGAGATCCGGACCAAATATTGTCGGTTCAGTGGAAGCCGACATACTTGAACGAAGGACATGATAACCTGATTTGACTGAATACCTACCAGCCGTAGTAAAATGCCAACCCAGCAAATCCGGTTTATCCGGTGGTCGCAGTGGTATGACAGAAATTATAGCAACATCTTCCGGTACAAACGTAGCCGTAAGCTGAGCCATATCCCAGGTATTAGAACTCCTGGTAATAAAAGTTGAAACTCGAAGTAGAGGATCATAAGACGACCCTATACGTAGTGCTGGTCTCGGGGATTGAGCAGAGATCCATGGATCAGTCCATACAGAAATGGAAGTCCCTGATCCTACTCGTTTAATGAGTCCTTTGTTTACTAGAGAGCGAGCAGAAACTATACTCTGCCACCCATAAGACGGCGAATAAGATTTAATTGGATCCAACGGATCAGAATGCTGATAGTAGCAACCTTTAAACACCCGTGCAAAAAGAGAATCTGGAACCATTATCAGCCGCCAAAGCTGTTTGGCTAGCTGAGCCGTGTTATAGTCATCTAAACACCTGAAACCCAGTCCCCCATCTTGTTTGCTGCTACACAGCTTATCCCAGGCAATCCAGTGTAAACCCCGCGACTGTCCTGACGAACTCCACCAAAAGTTCGAGATAGCACTAGTTAATTTCCTTGTTACCGTTTTCGGCAATCTAAAACATGTCATCACAAAGGTAGGGACCGCCGTAGCTATGGATTTAATCATTACCTCTTTACCCCCTTTCAATAACAACCGAGCGGATCAACCACAGGCCCGTGCCTGCAGTTTATCCTGGACAAACGAAAAAAATTTCGTTTTAGATCCTCCTAGACTCTCCAGGATGCCTAGATACGAGCTCATCCAACCCAGATTTGTTATACCCAAAACCCCTTTTAATTCCTCCCTAAGACCATCTTCCACAGTATGTCCAAATTGGACAGAAGATTTCTGAAAATTGATCTGCTGGCCCAAAACCTTCTCATATTGTTGAAGGATCCGCAATACCACCTCACATTGCTCCCTTGTAGCCCGACAGAAGAACAAACTATCATCCACAAATAACAAATGAGAGATAGCAGGACATGCTGTGGAGACTCTTATCCCAGTAATAAGCTTCGCCTCCTCTGCTCGCCAGAAGTGAGCAATAAGTACGTCCGTGCAAAGAATAAAAAGATATGGCGATAGAGGATCCCACTGTCGCAAACCCCGTTGAGGAATAATGGACCTGTGTGGGCGGCCATTAATCAATATCCTGTACTGAACCGATGTCACACACCACATGACCCAAGATATCCACTTCTCACGAAAACTAAACTTCCTTAGCAGATGCTCGATAAAATGCCATTCCACATGATCATAAGCCTTACTCATATCCGTCTTAATAGCCATAAATTTCCCTTTACAATAAGGATTAGTACGGAGCCCGTGGAACATCTCCTGCGCGATCAAAATATTATCCGAAATAAGACGTCCTGCCACAAATGTCGACTGTGTTTCTGAAACCAGTCACGGGAGGAGAGGACGAAGTCGTTGACATAAAACATTGGAGATAACTTTATATCCTACATTGCATAAACTGATAGATCGTAACTCTGTCATCCGTGTCAGTTTATCCACCTTCGGAATAAGACAAATATTTGTTTCGTTTAAACGTTTATCAAAAATTCCTTAATGAATAAAGGAATTTACCACAAAAACCAAATCGGCTTTAATCGTACCCCAAGCTTTCTGATAAAATAATGCCGTCATGCCATCCGGACCTGGGGCTTTGTCCGGATGCATCATAAACAAAGCTTGCTTTATCTCAAACTCAGTAACTTCCCGCGTTAAAGAGTCATTTGCCGCCAGACTAACAGAAGGACTAATCACTCCTAGACTCTCCTCGAAATCTGTAGGATTCGAAGAAGTGAAGAGTTCCTGGAAATAAGACAATGCTATATTTTGAACCTCACTATCCTTTGTCAACCAAGTACCATATATAAATGTGTACTTCTAGTTAAAAAAAAAAAATGAGATATATCCTTCTCTTTCTAAAAAAAATAAATAAAATACAAACAAAAACCCTCAAAACAGTTAACTAGCTCAGTTAAGGGGCTAGTGAGCAATTGCAATGCTTGGGCTTCAACCATCACCAAGCCCAAAATAAAGTTATATCAATATGAACTTGTTCTAGATTAAGATTTTATATCAGGCTTATGGTTGGCACTTGGAAACTTCATTCTTTTTGAAAGAGGACTGTTTTGATACTGCATATTGCATAAAATATAGATGATCACTAAATCGACGACTCTGGTTCTCAACAGAGAACGCACCGGATATTTTTCAGAAAACATATCATAAGAAATACATTATAACACGAACTTTATTGCATACTTAATATTTCTTGTTAAGAACATAACATGCATGTGATCAAACTAGTTTGATTGCTGGATGATCGATCAAACCGCGGTGACTGCGATTTTCATATTGCTTTCGCAATGGTTTGGAAAATTGCAGATGAAGAAGTTTTGTCCTCTAGACAAAGTTATACGATCTTTGCCTGAAGTGTAAGTTCTCGCACCTGCCGGGGTTTTGCAGCTGTTGTAACTTCCACTGTCTACCTTCACTACGTTGTGCATACTCGGATTATAGTTAAACACTGCAACACAATTAGGAAATAAGTTTTAAAGTTAAATCATATAATTAACTTATTTAACCGCTCTCTTTCAAATTATTGTTGACACTATGATATGTAAATTAGTTGTAACTGTATTAGGAATTTTCATTACAAAAGTCAAATTTAAAATACGATTTTGTATGTGCATGACCAAAAGGGCTATTTAGCTTGTTTAAATGGCTGTATTATGTGAGTTTAAAAATATAAATAGTACATACACTTCTTAATTCTATAGGTTAACCACGATAATAGTGTTCATTAATCATATCAAAACTTTAAGAAAAAAATCTTAATGTTTCACTAATTTAATAAATAAATTAAGTAAAATACATTATAGGCTCTATTCACTCGCTATTTAGAATATTGACTCTAATTAATTATACTATAAATTTAAATGCTAAACACTTTCATTTTAACCTTAAAACATACGTAATGAACTTTAAGGATGAATAGCAATTAATTTGTCGTGTACTTTTTACAAAAGCACACCTTGTCTAACATACTAATTAGAACCGCCATGAAGATTAGAAAACTTAATTTCTTGCATATGAGTAAAAGAGTAATAAGTGAAGCTTGATTAAAAAGGATGTGAAGTATACCGAGAACGTCACCGGCTCTAAAGTTTTTGCCTTTAGGCCAACCCACAGCGTTAAAGGTCCAGACACCAGAGTCACCGACCGTGTACGTCGCAGCTTGAGCGTAGTCAGCATGAAGCAACAACACTGACACAGCCATAAGAGCCACGATAGCTCCAACGGACCATGATGCACTGCCTCTTCCCTTGGCGGCCATATTGATCGATCTTTGGCGAAAGTTCAGAAAGAGAGAGATCTAGAGAATGAGAGAAAAATTGTAGGGGGAGATTATATTGAGGATGAGTTGATGAAGAAGAAAATGTACACAAGGTTTTTAAAGGAGGAGAAACCAAAGGCATTCAATGTTTTTTATTTTTATTGTTATGGGTGTCTCAACAACCCACGATATATGGTCATTATTATTTTTGGCCGTTGTCTACGTAAATTATTTTTTAGACTTAACTTCGGTTTGTTTTGTCTCGTTATTATTAAAGATAGAGTTTGGTTTTTGATATAGTTTACATATTCGTGAAACTATAACTAGTTTGAATTTTGTTTATTTCTTTTGAAATGCTTATAATAGGAACGTTATAATATAGACACAGACTCTGCCATCAACAACCCACGATTTTAATATGAGCATTTATTATATTTATGGACACATTATTTCTATAAATTAATTATAGACGAACGTTTCGTCACATATAACCAAATATCACATCTTTTTTTATTATTGTTATTGCAGATATAGTTTGGTTATGATTTTCGTACATTGTGTATAGGTGAAACTAGTTTGAATTAGTGTTCTTTTTCTTTTGAAATGGGTTTCTTTCTTTAGGACCACCTAAAATAGAAACTTGGGTACAAGGAGTCATTAAGTCGTTGTATGTAATTATTTACTTGAGATGCAAATGTTGATTTACTAATGATGTTAAATTTTATATTGCTTCATATGTACAGTTCTTCCTATACGAAAATATTAGCAAAAGATGATTTAAATTAGTTTGGTAACGTTGGGGAAACGTACGCATCATCGATTTAAAGAGCCAATATTCTTATAGGTTGGATTATTGAGTTTGGAATATGTTGCTTCAAGTTTCTATTTTTGTGGAAGGAAACACATGATTCAAAATAAAGAAGATAATCACTATGCTAAAGTGAGAGGAGGTACTGTAAATTTAGAGTCACATTGTTATGTATAAAAAATATAACAAAACTAAATGTACAAAAAACTACATACATAAACGCCGAGAGGATAACGTGGTCAAAAAGAATCGAATGGATCTAAATCTGAATTTTTATGTCTATACTGTCGGAAAAACCCTGTGTTTCGGTTTTGTATTGGTGATCCCGGCATATAACGATTTTACCCGATGTGGAAACCGGTGGACTTGAACGAGCTAGATAGTGTCGGAAGCCTTTGCAAGGCGATAACTCCAGCAGCAAAAGCAGCTACAGACGCCAAAACAAACGCCGGTAAGTTTCCTCCTCCAAACAACTGATCCCATGGACCCGCTCCAAGTGATACTATCATCTGTTTAAAACCAAAACCATATTCAGACATTAATTACGAAGTCAAGGCTACACTCGAAGTGAGTGGCATTATACAAGAGAATGGATTTGATCACTGTAATTAGATTTGAGAGAGATTGCCTGGGGAATCACGATTGCGAGGTTCAACACTCCAATAGCCAAGCCTAGAGTGGGGGAAAAAATAAACCATTAGGGATTCCTGAAATCTAAGATTTAAGTACAAAACATTGAACAGTGGAAGATATGAATCTTTTCTCAGACCTTGACCACCACCGGAATCAGCAGTGACTTCTGCTGTGACAGAGAAAGGGACACTGTATGTGATCTGCATTTAAGAAGAAAATAGTATGGGTTTATCACATATTTAGAGAAAAGTTGCAAAAAGATAATTATGGTTTAAAGAAAATACATACAGCTAGAGGAAAACCAAGGAGTGCAAAGACGATTACGGCTGCAGTTCTTGTTGTTTTGTTCCCATCAATTACATATTCGATTCCATTTTTGTAATCACCGAGAGACATCAAGCTAATTACAGCTGTTCCGGCCATGCAGGCAAATACAGTAAAATTGCTCAGAGCCCATACAACCCGTGCACCCATTCGCTGACACATTGGTTCGATGAGAAATGAGCTGATCCCAAGAACAACCTGCCGAAACCGAAAAAAAAAAAGCAATAACAGGAGAGTGACTGAATTTGACAAGCAGAGCAATTGAAAAACAGGTTATTATAACCATTCTTACCGAGTTTAGTAGCAAACCAAGTGCACCTTCACGTACACCTTGATCATAGAGTTCCACATGCAAACTATCTCCCGTTGGATTCCCATGGTAAACTTCTCTTCCCATCCAATCTGTATCAAACAGAAAGAAGGGGAACCACGATAACTGCAAGGGTACAATACCACAACCAAATTACAACAGAAGGAAATAATTATAAAGATCATTAAAGAATCTAAGAACAGGAAACAGTTTCAGAAAGGTGATAACTGATATTAAGATCATGATGTTTCTTTGGCACTCACCCATGTAAGAGCCATGACGATGAGAACTGAGTGCATAGCCGGTGGCAAATGCCTTAAACTAGTTAGCAAATTCACTAAAACAGATCCAGGGCCATCAACAAAGGTCTCCTCTTGATGGTCATTCTTTAAATTGTCAAGCTGTACATCCACATCACGTTCCACTCTCTCATACTTGATCCCATTCGCAGTACCATGATTGGATTTTGAGTGCTCAACGCTTTTAGACTGGAGATCATCCAACAAAGGTGCAGAATCTAGTATGCGGGTGGGCTTGTTGCTTGTAAAAGGAATCTCTTTGGCAAAATAGATTGTGACAAAAGTACATATAGTGAGAAAGACCTGAAAAATGATAAAACTTTATAAACATACAGAAAAATATATTCAGACAACAACACAAGAACAAAAGCCCCTAGGTGTATTTATATGAACTTAACTTTCAAAATCACCTCACAAAACATAATGACATAATGCTTTGACTTGCGACATATGACTCACAATATATAAACAACATGTGCGGTTTGGTAAAAACCAGACTGTTCCATTGCATTTGTACAAAGCTTAGTAAGATGCATGTGTCAGAAAGTTAAACATACTGCTTACCACTGCAAGAAGGAACGCGGCTTTGAGATTTCCACAGGCAGCACAACATGCTCTACTAGTTAGGAACGGGAACCATCTGCTCAGTGAAATTGTCGGATCATTAAACAGCTGACGAAAAAGGCAAAATTGCAAATGAGGAAACAGAATACAAGTTTTTGAGAATAATGATCTCGAAGATTACTCTTGCCAATGTCCGCTAGCACCAGCAGAAAACCCAAGAATATTTCCAATAGCCATCCACAAGCAGAACACAGCATTTGCAGTATTCCGCTGATCAGGACCTAAGGACAGCAAGAGACATCTCCTAAGTGTTTTTTTAACAGAACTATATACACAGAATTTCAATCTGATTCTATATTTTAGTATAAACTCTGGTTTGTTAAATGTATGGTATAATATTCCATTACTACCTGATAGATCAGCTAGAAGAGCACGAGCAGGTCCCTGAAAAAAAAAGCCGAAAACATCATTCCTTGGTATAGAGGTAGTGCTAATATTATCCACCCTAATAGATTGAATAAAGCAGATCTGAACCTGTACTGTATTGTTTGCTAGATCCAACAACCAAAACCCAATGATAAAGACAATAGCTGCCCTGGTTCGCGTGCCTTTGAAAGTACTGCATTTACAGATACAAATCAAGTCGTCAATTACAATAATTTTATACAACCCATACAAAAAAATGCCATAGGCAAGGGAGAAGGAGAGCAACCTGCAATGCTCCTTTGAATCTCCTAACAGATACCCAATGTCTGCAGAAAACCCGATTATTATCACCTAAATTGCAAGCTTTTGTTTAGCTTATATAAACACAATGTAGGCAGCTATATCCTAAGGAAAATTTAAACAGAAATCATATCTTCTATAGGCTCTTACTGCTATTGAGATCATGATTGATCCGACGAGAATAAATGGTCGTCTTCTTCCATACTTTGAAGTACATTTATCACTCCAAATGCCAACAAAAGGCTGGACCTAAAACCCAACAAACAACAAATAAGTACTAACAAAATGGGGCGGAGAAATGTATGCCTACATAAGAAATATAGTTACTTATCCTATATAGAGAAACCAAATCTGAAAATCCCGTGAGATCCTAACGTGCAAGTTAGTATAACTTGATCAAACTAAGAAAAGAAAATTTGATTGCAAACCTACCACAAGGCCTGTAATTGGGCCGCATAGCCAAATAAATGAAGAAAAAGCATGTGAAATTCCAAGGGTCTGCAAAAACCAGCCAAAAGCAACACTGTTAGATAAAACTCAAAGGGTTCATCAGCAACAAGAAAGTAAAATACTGCCAGCAAACAAAAAATCTAAGAACAGTTCTATCTACCACCATTACTACCCGCCTGATACATAAATGACCAGTACATCTAAACACAATTCAGCCCTATGATAATCATTCTGAATAAACATACACAGACTTCTCATAAAGACAAAAAAGCTTTAAAAAGTCCCTTGTAATTTTCACAAATGCTTATATAATCGAGTGAGCATAAGCAATCTAGATTAACTCCCAATGTCAAATAAAACTGGCCAACAACAACGACCTAACCAAAGTATAAGACTTCATTACTTCACCTACAAAAAGTAGGCGACTTCCTCGTAAAAAGCTACACCCTCGAAATGCCACAAGTGTACAAGAGTACTAGTACCTGAATATAAGGAGTAAGAAGAGAGAGTTGCAATGCCCAACCAAATTGAACCCCAGCAGCGACTGTACAACTAAGAACCAACGTTACTAAGCTACAATTCTTCGAAACGGCTTCACCATCAGCGGAATCAGGATGATTCAAAGGAGAAGCAGCAGATTCAGAGAAGGACGAAGAACCAGATTCGTTTTGATGATGATTAAGCTTCGTCGTCACGGTCTCGAGTTCGATCTCCTTCCTCAGATTTCTGTACGGAACCGAGATCGATACCGAGTCACTCATCGTCAGATCCCTAATTTCGTAATCGAAATCAACAATATCTCATTCCGATCCAATACAAATTTTACTACGATTGTCCCAATTTCTCAAAAGATCTAGATTCTAGGGGAAGACGATCGGAGAGTCAAGTTCGAGCGGCTGAATATTTTTTGATGCGATCGATTTTGGTGTGTGTGTGTGTGTGTGATTGAGACGCGCAAAGTGACGAAGACGAAGAAAGAAGAAGGAGAAGATTCGTTTTTTTTTTACAGGAACCGTCGATCCTGTTAAATGGACGGCTGAGATTATACCTACTGGTCGTAACTTACTAGTCAACGTCTGCGTCTCGGGATTCACGTAATCACCACCGTCGGATTTGATTTTGATCTGATCGGATCAAAACCGTTGCTTCAATTCAAAGAAATAGCGGACGAAACTCACCGTCACCGACACCAAAACCAGAGTGTAAGCTTTTTTGTAAGTGAGAAAGCGATGTCGTTTTAATTGATCGGTATGGGGTTTTAGAATGGGCCTGTAGTTTTTGTAACTCGGCCCATTTTGTAAGAAAACTCAAAAGTTATAACTGTGGTACATTAATAGCCCAAATATTAAGCCTATTAGAAGAATAAACACTGATGGAGCTTGCATTGTGATTGTAGTTTAACATTGGTTCAAGTTTGATTCATCTTTACTGGAAAAGGTATATGCTAGCTAATATCGTCAGTTGCGTTACCATTCAAATTCATATAACTCTCACAATTACATGCTTTATTTAAAAAGGAATAGTCATGATAATAAATAAAATAAAAACAACTATTTATGCACAATCATATAGGGACACAAGTTCTTATTGACGTATATATATGAACATGTGTTACTAACTTAATAACAATATGATTTCGTAAACTGTTTTTTACTTAGGTGCTAACAAGAAAAAATAATGTTTAACAAGAGATTTGTATACATGTTTTCATTATTTTCTTCTTGCCAATGTCACTATTACAAGAATATGTATATTTTTCAATAACTAATGTAAACATGTTCGTAAAACATTATGACATAAATGATGTGTGTGAACATGATTGAGCCGAATTAAACGAATAAAAGAAGAAAGTTGTAAATAAAAAAGGAGGAAAAAAAGAAAAAGACGTGTGCCTAACAAATGTATATGATGTATTGGTGAAAAAAATGCAAAGATGAGATACTATTGTTATTCTTGCTTTGCTTGTGGAAAATGAAAGCTATAGAGAGAGAGAGAGAGAGCACACACACAATTAAAATACTTACGTCTCTCTTTCTCCATCTCTCCCCCTTGTCACTCTCTTCTCCTTTCCTTCTCTACACGTACACATGACCTCGATCCCAGCTCTTATGTCCAATCCATTTTTTTTTCTTCATTACCAAATGCACTTTTATCAAAAGTTCAAAAACAAATCCTTTTGAGTTGAGTTGAGTTGTTAGTTATGGTGTGAAACTCCACGTTCTAGGTTTGTTTTAGTTGTTATGGTGTATTTGGTTTGTTTGTGCAGTGCTATAAAATAAGATGAATAAATAGTAGTAATTAAATATAAAAGTAGGTTGGTCTTAAATAATATATAGATCAATCATTCAAATAATTCATGAAATTATAAGATATTGTGACACAGTTTATAACAAAATATCCAACCCACGTCTTAGGTTTCGGTTTCGAAAACATGACATAAAAATTAATATATCAATATTAAAATAACACTAATTATTAATGTTGTTAATTCCATGAAGATATAACTGCTTGATTATATACATAGCATGTGTGTTTGGGTTTGTTCCCAAAATTTGAAGCTTAATTACAAAACATACTACTTTCTAATTTACCACAAAAGAAAAAAAGAAAAAAGATTGGTAGCGTTGACTCGGTTTAGTCTTCTCTGCTTTGTGCAATAACATTATTATCAAATGTTGGTTTCGGGTTATTGGAAATATATCAAAGGTTTAATCAATAAGTTAATTAAAGATTAGTAAGAGCACGTGTTGGACGCGGCGGCTATGACGACCAAAACAAAGAGAAGAAAAAAAACATATGTACCATAACTTAACACGTCATCTCCTTAACGCCGAGCGCGTCGAATGGCTGACGCCTGAAAATAACTCATTCGTCGTTTCTCAAACGACAGATCCAAAAATTTATACTTGATAAAAAATACTATATAGTAAAAAAAATAAAAAGAGATATGCGTTATTTAAATAAATATTGTTTCTAACAACAGTGATTGGTTGGCAATTTTGTCTTTCTCTGTCGATAGGTGATTAACAGATACGTAAGGATGGGGCTTTCACGTATAACTGTTTAAAGTTAATTTATATAAATAATGGTCATTATACATATGTTGAGAGATGAGGATGTAACCATCGAATTGAAAGATAGATATAGAAATGTGGGAAGAACGTGAAGAAATTAAAAAGAATCACGTCACGTGGAGACAGCTCTTTTACGAACTCTTATATCCACTCACTTCATTAAATCATTTAAAAAGTGGAAATCTAAAAAGCAACTAGAAGAAACACCTTAATTGTCCCAACAACAACAAAAATTACATCATCTTGTTTGTTTTTTGGGTCCGAATCCGATTTGTTCATATATTGATTTGTAAAACAATTTTCGAAAAAAATCTTAATGTAAATCTGTTTTTTCTTAGACGTTCAATTCTCTCGATGTTAACAAAATATATATAATTTCTTGTGTGGTTTAATATATAGTTTAAGATGGTCTCAAGACAAGCTTGCTCTTTGTGCGAGCAGCTAAGATGTTAAAACTGAAAATGTTATTAGCCTATATGTAAAAAGGAAACAATATGGATTTCCAGAAAAATACACAAGTTATATGGTGCACGAACATGATGTTAGTTACACATCTAGCTATAAGCATAAGAAGACTGATAAATTTAGAAGTTTGAAAAATAGATTTGTGAAACTATGAAACCTTAATCTAACTCTAAACTCATCATTAGATTTGTGAATGTAACTCCAAATAGATAACATAAACTGAAAACTGTAACTTATTAAAAAAATTGAATATGCCATCTAGTCATAAATACTTTTTTTTTTTCTCTATATCAAACTCGTTGATTATCATAAATGTATTATCGCAAATGCTCAATACAATATTTTAAAAATAGTTCTAGTTAATGATGGTGTGAATATAAAGATCAACCATAAGAAAAAATAATCTATAGTTGATATTTGTTCTCGACATCATAGTTTTGGTATTGTCGCATAATAGTTTTTTTCAGTTCTCTATGTCATGGGACAATATGATTTAAGTTCATGATATAAAGTTATATAACTAACGAGAAATTTAGTAAGGATAGACTAGCAATAGTAAATAGAAAAATTTAGACATTGGTTCAAAGATGGATCTTTTAGATTAGTCGTAAAATCACTTTAGCACCGTCCAATAATACTTCACAATTCACATGGACATATTAAGACTTACACACACAGACAACTCACACGTGCCCATTCTTCATTGGATAATAGTGGCCATTACTGCACGGTAGAATCTTTCGGCGCAACCTAAAGTGTTTAAATATATTTATATATAATTAAACTTATAATTGACGGAGCATAATCAGAAGTTGGAATGAAATAATTTTACAAATGCTGCTATTGCTATATTAACGAACCAACCACAACCAGTAATGGTACCTGGTGACGAAATAGTAATAATAAATAGACTTAAAAACATGTAAAAAACATGATAATAGTAATATGATAATGTAATATATAGACAGCCTCACGTGCGTAGGCACGTGTTTCATGGCCCCTAGCCTAGATTGCTCGTCGCCAGCTTTCTCGTGTTCCTAATATCTCCGTAGCGTTGTTCCAGTGAGTCTGAAACAAATATTCTCTTTCCCGTACAATATGCTGTAAATAAAATCGTTAAAACAAAATAGTACTACTAAATGTTGTTTAATGGAACCACATAAAATGCTAGTAACCTTTTAAGTTTGGAAAGGGTTTAAAGTCAGCTAATTAAATATCTGAGGATAATATTTTTGGTTATCCCCGTTGTATATGTTTATAGGTAATATAAAGGTTAAATATATGATGTTATTTGTGGAATATAACTTTTAAATAAAAAGATTCATATCTAGCTAGTAATTTCTATACAAAAATGATAAAAATGAATTAATCAATTGTGTGAACAAAAATATTTGTTATTCTTTGATGATCAATTTGGTCGAAATTAAAACGTCCCAAATTTTTTGTATCAACTAAATAGTTATACTGAATTTTAAAACAATAGTATCACATTAAATTAATAAATTTAACAGAAGATGGTCAATAATTTTCCAGCTTTTTTGGAAAAATAGTTTTTTTAAATAGTTAAAAAAAATTTTGACAAAGAAATGACAATATAAAACATACTCTAATGAAATTTGACTATAAAAATAATAAGATAATAGAAATAAAAAAACCAAATATATAAGCTAAAAATAATTAAAATGTCATACAACTCCATGATTTTATATTAATAAAAGATATATCTTAAAAAATACAAATGTAAAAATTTGGCTAATAGGCCGGTCAGTTGTAATCCAATAATAACAAACAAAAAAAGATAATTATCTTACCGTTTTGTTTGTTAAGTTAGTTGATAACAGTTTTTTTTTGCTGTTTTTTTCCGGCCATCATGTTTAATTACGTCATTAATCGGTAATTTCAAAGATAATTTATTTTCAATCAGAACAATTAATAGTTAAAAGCTTCCGATCATATCCATATAACAGCAATCGTCAAATATAATGAAAATATATTTGGATTAAAAAAATTGTATTTTCTTTTTGTTTGTAAAAGAAGAAATGGTACTTCGTTTGGCCACTGACATTTATTTTCTATGTATTTATCAGTTATATATTATGGTTCTGATCGTATACAAGCATTTGTCAATTTGTATGAAAATATAATGTCCTTTCATGAAATAAAGGATGTAATATAGATAAAGATAATAAAATTCAATGACGTGGGATTTTGTAAAACAACTTTTTTTTTTCTTTTTTCTTCTGCAAGTAAATTAAATTCCTTTTGACCACTGAAATTTAACAGCTGAAGTACTCTGAACCATCTGCATTCAACGCTGAAAAGTAGATTGTTTCTTTTTCCCGATTTTCTCATCCTGCTAACAAATACACACAATCCCATTTATTTCCATCAACATGTATTTTTGTGTTTTTTTTTTCAATTATCCAGAATCAAAATGTCTTCATCACTATTTAAAAAAACCAAATTGGACCAAAAACGTCACTAAAGGGGAGATTAAGCCTTTCTACTAAATTAACAAAAATTAAAAAATAGTACATGTATTTTAAAGGTGGTCAATCGTTTAGGTCTCCTGATTTTACTTTTTTAGAAGATATTAATTGTGAATTAAAAAACCAAATCTAACTCTTTTCTTTGTTCTTTAACCCCAAAAAATAAAATTGAAAAACTTTCATTTTTTGACAGCTAACCAAAGCAAATCTAATTTTTGAAAAAAAAGAAACCCAAATTAATATACTTGACAGAGTAGTTTTAGTTCTCTAATTAGTATTTTATTTTTTTTCAACTTTATAATATAGGTTGATGAAAAAGGAACTAAAAAATATTATATAATTTAATTTAATTCAGTTCCGTTTTTAAATATATATAATATTAAATTAAATTTGACTGCATTTAAAAAATTTGCATATTAAAATTGAAAAAAAGTTAACAAAAGAGGAATAAACAAGAGAGAGAAAAATAGAGAATTGTTCCTCCCAAAGATTTTTTTAACTTTGAGAAGCTCTCTGAGAAACCAAAGCTTCACTCTCAAAAGAGACGATAGAGAGAAAGAAGAAGAAGAAAGAAAGAAAACGCGAAGAACAGAAACAGCTCTTTTTTAAGCTTTTAGTATAATTTATAATTATTATAATTTTCCTATCTTCTTCTTCTATCCCAAATCTCGTAAGTCCTCTCTTCCTCCAATCTCTGATTCGTAATTATAATAATCTGTTTAATTAATCAACCAAACCTCTTTTTTTTTTTTTTTTTTTTAATCTTAAAAAAGTATCAATTTTTATTTCTTCTTCAGCAGATGGATTCATGAACCAGATCGGGGGATCGAAGAAGATGATTTGAGTTTCCGGGTTTGATTTTTCTTGTCTTCCCCTCTCTTTTTGTGTGAAATTGGGTTGGAATCTGGAGATCTGGATCTTGTAAAGGTGGGAACTTTACGTGTGTTTGGGGGTGTGTGTGTGTTGATTTGTTCTTGCTGAACTGATTTTTGAATTAGGTGATTTGGTTTTAATTCTACAATCTGAATCTATCACGAATGGTTTTGGATTCGAAATTTGAAGACTTGTTGATTCGGGTTCCGGGATTGATCTGATTTCATATCATCATCTAAAGCGCAAAATTGTTAGGAAGATATGTTGGAAGATCGATCACCAGATTCGTGTTTGAGTTCAAGGGTTTTCTCAAGCTCTCGTCTTTCTGAATCCAAGTGGGCTAAGTCTTACATGTATCCAGAGGAGGATGATGATGATGTTGTCTCTGAGACTAAGCTCGTTAATGGTAAACGAGCTTTGGAGGAGGTTGATGGTGAGATTAGACACACCAAATCACTTAAGTTAATGGGTTTCTCGATTAAGTACGATAGCGATTCTTCTGACTATTCGTTGAGTGGGGAAGAGCAAGCAGATGCTGTGAAAATGGTGACGGCTCATCATCGAGGCAGGAGCAAGAGCAATCTGATTCTAATGAAAACGGTGGTGATTCATCTGATTCGCATTCTCTTATCAATGAGATTGGTCGGGACAACTCCATAGACTGTTTGATCCGTTGCTCCAGGTCTGATTACGGTTCATTTGCTTCTGTGAACCGGAACTTCCGTTCTTTGGTGAAGACTGGAGAGATTTATAAATTAAGGAGACAAAACGGGTTTGTTGAACATTGGGTTTACTTCTCATGCCAGCTCTTGGAATGGGCTGCGTTCGATCCTGTCGAGAGAAAGTGGATGCAGTTGCCAACAATGCCTTCCAGTGTTACCTTCATGTGTACCGATAAGGAGTCTCTGGCCGTTGGGACAGACCTGCTTGTCTTAGGAAAAGATGATTTTTCTTCTCATGTAATATACAGATACAGCCTTCTGACTAATTCTTGGTCTTCTGGTATGAAGATGAACTCTCCGAAGTGTTTGTTTGGATCCGCGAGCCTTGGAGAGATTGCTATATTCGCTGGTGGTTGTGACTCCCAGGGAAAGATTCTTGATTTTGCCGAGTTGTATAATTCTGAGCTTCAGACCTGGATAACTCTTCCGAGGATGAACAAACCAAGGAAGATGTGTTCGGGAGTTTTCATGGATGGGAAGTTCTATGTGATTGGAGGAATCGGTGGTGCTGATTCGAAAGTCTTGACCTGCGGTGAGGAATATGATCTGGAGACCAAGAAATGGACGCAAGTCCCTGACTTGTCGCCTCCAAGAAGCCGTGCTGATCAAGCTGATATGTCACCAGCAGCAGAAGCACCTCCTCTTGTTGCTGTTGTAAATGACCAATTGTATGCTGCTGATCATGCTGATATGGAAGTGAGGAAGTATGACAAGGAGAATAAGAAATGGTTCACTATTGGAAGATTGCCTGAAAGAGCTGGCTCGGTTAACGGATGGGGACTTGCTTTCAGAGCTTGTGGGGAGCGGTTGATCGTTATAGGTGGACCGAAGTACTCGGGAGGTGGGTTCATAGAGCTGAATTCTTGGATACCGAGTGAAGGCGGTCCACCACATTGGACATTGCTTGACAGGAAACATTCACCCAACTTCGTGTACAATTGCGCGGTGATGGGTTGCTGAAACAACATACAAATTATAATACTGTCCATTTGAATTCCCTCCAGATTCTTGTTGATGGGTTAGCTCACAAAGTCAGTCAAAAAAGACTCCATCGTTGAAGGTCCCCAAGCTCCAACCTTTATGCTTCTTCTTCTTTTTCTTCCTCTTCCTTATTTTCTTTCCTTACAAATTTTTCGATTTGAATACAATCATCCCTGTATTGTTTAGAGACCAGAAAAAGTGGATTCCAAAAAAGAAAAAGAAAAAAGAAACTGAAACAGGTTACAATAAGTTCGTTAAAAGTTGAAAGCTTTTTTAGAGTTTGCCAGATCTGATTAACAATGTTGTATGTGATTTTAATCAAATATGTTTTTTTTTTCTTCTTCTAATAATCTACCCATCTTTTGGTTCTTTGTTCATAGTTCTTGCTTTTTCTATTTTTGTTCTGCTTTACCTTTCCGTTTTTTTTTACAGGTCGAATCGTTTAGATTCACTTCACTTTACAACGTTGGTTCTGAAGTGTTTTGTCATTTTTATGACGGCCAAAAAAAAAGAAAGCGTCACTTTTGTTTTTTTGTTGGGGTAAGGCGGGGCAAATGTTATGTCTTTCTAGATGTGTCCTCTAAGATATCTCCATCTCTTGCTTACAAGTTACACATTTTTTCGTACTCTTCGTTTCGCTTCTTTTTCTTTTTCTTTTTGGCTAATTTAGTTTTTTTTCATCTAAGTTAGTGTTATATCATCATCAATCAGAACAACGCAAACAAGAAAAAAAAATGTGATATTTTTAAAGAAAAGCCCAAATATTAATTGGGCCTACAATGTGAAGGCCCATTTACTCTTAAGGTAAGTATACAAATCTCTGATTGAAGCTGAGTCATTTCCTTCTCGTTTTGTTTTGAGATTGTAACAAACTACTGGTTGCGTCATCATCCCACAGGCGAAATGCGTCAGCGAAATGAACGCAACCTCACCCATGGAAGTTGATGGCCTTGACTATGAAACAATAATTAAAGCTTATGCAAAGATTGATGCGAGTTTCATTAACAGATCCTTGGAGCAGCACATAATGATCATTCTCTCACAGAGTTTATACAACATATCATCATCAGAAGTTACTTTAAAGGATTGTGCATTCAACCTCTTGTGCATTTTTATTGAATTTTCAGCTTCCATACTTTGCCAAGAGGCTTCAGCTCACTCTGAAAATGGCAAAGAGGTTCATGCAAGGTGGACAGGAGATCGTGTGTTGTGGATTATAAATAAGTTTATTTTGAAACATATTGGAGATGCACTAAACAGAGGGATTTCTAGTGGAAAGGTAGAGTGACCCTTCTAAGTCTAAGGCATGGATGTATTTTTACTATCAGGATTCTGCTTTGTAGGATGGATATCCTTGGCTCTCTTCTTTGCATTAATTAAAGATTTTTAGAAACGATTTATTGTGCTGCAGGAGGAGATTCTTTTGATACGCAAAATGGTGACGAATCTTCCAGATTCAGGGAATCTTGCTGCATTCGGACCTTTATGCTCTGAAAATGATGACGTTGATTTCTTTAAAAATGTCTTTAGCATTCAGGTAAAATGACTCCTGCACATTTTGTATCTTTGCAGCTTATATATAGCTTATGAAAGATGATAGAAACCTTATAATTAATGACTTCTTATTTCTTTTAAATTGTCTTGTAGATACACCGTAGAACAAAGGTGATTAACCGTTTCGCCAAGGAGATTAAAGATAGCGGTCTGCCTGAGGTGATCTCTTTGCCTCTCTTAGATTCTTTGAATTCTATTTTTGTAGTGTCAAAGGACTTATGACCAAATGCTGTTGGGTTGCAGGGCGTAGTGAGAAAACTTTTGGTCTCAGTGTTTTTCAACGTATTGCTTGATGGACAAGATAAAAAAGGTCAAGACGGAAAAGTTCAAAAACTCCATGACGCATGCGCAGAAGCCCTTGCTTCCGTGTCTGCTCATATGAGTTGGTGTTCGTACTACGCTCTGCTGAATCGGTGTTTCCGTGAGATGAAGAAGCATACGGAGGAGAAGAAGAGAAAGCGTTTGGTGAATCTCGTCTGCTCGATTTTGGACAAATTTCATTTTGCAAAAGATGGTTACGAACAGGAGGTCAGGACTTGCCTCGAGAAAACCTTGTTCCCCAAGATACAGAAGCTGATGGATTCCGAATCTGATAGTGTTACTCTGAGGAGCTGTGTAGCTGCGGTGAAGGTTCAAAAGCTGCTCCCCAAAGAGATAACGGACTCAAATCTTGATTCTCTAGTTTATCGAATTTCCAAATTTTTGAGGAATCGGGAGGTCCGCACACGTGATGAAGCCAGAAAGGTTCTGGCTGATTGTTTGAAGGAACTTGGGCTGGAGTCGTACTTGCAACTTTTCCTTAAAAAACTAGTTTCATTATTGTCAAAAGGATCTGAGGTGCATGTGCTCGGATACACTGTCTATTTCATCTTATCGGAGTGCCTGCCAAACCCTACGGGTTGGATGTTGGATCATTGTTTGGAAAATCTCCTTGATGTGGTGGAAGCTGATATCCTTGGAGATGTTGATGAACATAGAGAATATTCATTGAAGACAAAGAAAGAAACGAAGACACGCAAGTCACTTGATACTCTGAAATTGATTGCTGAAAATGTAACGTTCAGAAGCCATGCACTGAAGCTCCTTTCTCTGGTAACTAGACAGCTGTAGAGGCCTTTGACTTCAAATTTAAAATCAAAACTGGAGGATATGTTAAAGCATATTGCGTTTGGTATTGAAGGCAATCCATCTGTTGATCAAGGAGATCTTTTATGTTTTATATACCACCGTGTTGATGATGGTATTAACAACAGGAGTTGCCTTGGAGATCAGGCGTCTTCTCTACCGTCCAAAAATAAAAGGAAATCGAGACATTTGCAAGAGACTTCTGGTGGCAAGTCATGTCCACATCTCATAACCGTGTTTGCTCTGGACTTATTGCACAACAGACTGAAGAAAATCCAACCCAGCAATACTAGTGAAGAGCTGGTGTCGAAGTTGGATCCATTTGTCAAACTACTTGTTGGGTGCTTGAGCTCTAAGTATGAAGATGTTGTATCGTCATCTGTTAGTTGTTTCACTGCATTGATAAGGTTACCTTTGCCCTCCCTCAAGTCTGAAGCAGGTAAAGTGAAAACCCAAGTGTTAACCATCATTGCTGAGTGTGCAGTGAGTTCCAGTAGTCCTCTTGTGCAGTCAGGCAAAAAGCTTTTAAAAGCTCTTCTTGAAAATTTCACTTTCTCATCTGGGGAGTTGAATATGCTGATTCAGCTCCCTATGTTTATTGATCTGGAATCGGATCCATTTGTGGATTCATTGAATGCTTCTCTTTCACTTCTCGTGGCCATTGTGAAAAGGAAAGTTCCGCAGATATATGATGTTGCGGATCAGGTTTCAAAGTTGATGATCACCCATGAGGATGAATCAGTCTGCAAGAAGTGCAAAGAGTTACTGCAAGAGTTTTTGGTCAATTATACACTTTCTAAGAAATGTTTAGAAGGACATTTTAACTTTCTGCTGAAAAATCTGAGGTATGTATGTGCACTAAGCTTTGTGGAAATATGGCCTCTTATTTTGTTTCAAATATTAACTGTATTTTTCTTCCACCAGCTATGAACATTCGACTGGAAGAACAGTAGTTCTTGAGGTTCTTGAAGATCTTATCAAGAAATTCTCACAACCTAAACTCGGCAAGCAGTCAGTTCTTGACCAGCAGTCTCAAATCTTGTTTGTTGAGCTTACTCGTCGCTTGGCAACTGATGATGCTAAAATATCGCTGTCCAAGATCTGTGATTTGATAAAATCTCTGATAGGTCGCATTAGTAATTATAATTCCTGTCTTGAGCTATGTCTGGGTTGGTATAAGCAGGAGAACACACAGGCTAAAGCAGCACAGGTAAATTGCTCTGAGGGCCGCGCATGTTCTGATTGAAAATAGTTATATATCAGATCAGTAGGAAGTATAAACTCTCTGATTCATTTGTTGGATGGGTGTGCAGGTACTGGGGTTTTTCATTGAAGTCAGGAAGGGTGCATTTTCGGAGCATATCCACAGTATATTGTTGCAGGAGGCTATACCGATTTTGGAATCTGCTGTACAGATACAAAACACTGTGGAGGAAGGCAGCATTCCTTTCTGGAAGGAAGCATACTACACTCTTGTTATGATAGAGAAGATGCTCAAGCAGTTTCCTGATTTATGTTTTGAAAAACATTTAGAGGTAATGTTGTCAACAAAATCTAGTTCTGAGAAGTTGTTGTCTCGTTAATCATTGCAATATTTCCTTTTGATGGTTGATCTTTTTGCTATGAAATAACATAAGTTTTTTCTTTTTTTTTCTTGTTTCTTCAGGATGTATGGAAATGGGTGTTTAAGTTGTTGTTGCACCCACACGAATGGTTGCAAGTTATAACCTGCCGGCTCCTGAATTATTATTTTAAGAAATTAGCCGAGTCTCCGAAAACCGTAGCTGATCATTCTCTTCTTGGTAACCCAAGTAGCCTTTTCATGGTAGCGGCTTCTCTTTGCTTCCAGTTAAAGGTGAAGATGGCCCGCAGCAGAGTCAACAAAAAAAATGATGCCATTGCAGAAGAAGAAGGCAACCAAAACAATGATGCTACTGAAGAAGATATTGTCACACAGAATATTGGTTTTGCGGTCTCTGGTCTTCATTCTAGGATTGGTGAATCAGATCATGAGTACTGGTCCAGTCTTGACAAGAATGAGCAAGGGGAGTTCCTCGAAGCCTTTGTACTATTTGATTCAGGGAAAGTAAGGTCTACTTTCCTGGCTCTTACTTCATCAACAGGCAGAGAGAGAAGCCAAGATGATGTAAGAAAGGTATTGATTGGAAGTTTGCTCAAAAGAATGGGGAAGCTTGCTCTTGATATGGACTTGATTCATACGAGAATTGTGTTGAGCGTGTATAAAGAATTTGCATCAAAGTTGAATCAAGAAGAGTGTCGCCTATATGCCTTCAGAATTCTGATGCCGCTGTACAAAGTTTGCCAAGGGTTCACAGGGAAAGTCTTCTCAGCTGAGTTGAGACAGCTAGCGGAAGAGGTTAGAGACAGTATAAGAGACGAGAGCCTAGGTAACCAAATGTTTGTGCAAGTCTACAGCGAAATCAAAAAGTGTTTGGAAGCCAAGAGGGAGAAGAGGAAGCGAGAGGAGAAGCTAATGGCGGTAATAAACCCTGAGAGAAACGCAAAGAGGAAACTCAAGCTAGCTTCAAAGAACAAGGCTAACAAGAAAAGGAGGATTATGCGCAGTAAAATGGAAAGATGGTCACGCTCTTGAATCTCATTTGGGCCTTTTTGTTTTATTTTGTTTGTTTGTTTGTTTAAGATTATCAGGCTATCTAGTAATTTCCCCTCAAGCCATTTTTGTTTTGCCTGCCACTTTCCAAAACTTCATTACTGCGCATTATATAACTTGTCACTTACCCGAACAAATCATTTACTTTTTGTTGAGAAAATAAAGTCCATCCAAGAAGAGGTTTTTCTCTGTCAATCTCTTTTCACCTCTTCCATTTTTGTCTCATCTCAGGGCATGGAAGTTGCGATGTTTTGTAAGAAAGCCCAACTATCAAATTGGGCCTATAATGTGAAGGCCCATTTCCTCTTAAATCTTTCGCCGGGGGTTTATTGAATTCAATTACTAATCGAAACGCCATTGATCCTCTTCTTCCATTTTCGTAACTGAGGAAGAAGAAGATGAAGTCTCTTCATCGTGTAGTAGGATTGATCGCAAGAAGTACAGCCAAAAATCCGATTTATTCGCATCCCAGTTCGAATCTCCCGTCGACTCTCGTCAATCTGATGTCAACGAAACCTCGAAACGATGAAGACAAATGGAACGACGCATGGGAATCAGCTTGGCTACCAGATGATCTCACGGACAAGAGCCGAGCTCCATGGGAGAAAGACGTGAACTTCGATTCGACGGCGAAGATGGAAGAAACCGATGTGGAAGCGAAGGCGTTCGTGGAGGATATGAATGAGCATTGGAACAAGAGGAGAGGGAAGAAGAGTGGAAAAGCGGAGAAGAGAGAAGTGAAGATTGATGATGATGGAGGAGAATCATCATCATCATCATCGCTTTATAGTTTGGAGACGATGAAGAAGGATTATAGGTTGAAGAAGCAAAGAGTTCATGCTTCTTTCGTGGGTTAAGGAGATTGAGAAATTGGAAGAAGCCAAACTGGGTGATTCTGGATCTGGTGGTGGAGCTGATGATATTGATCGGCTTCTTGATAGTTGCTCTGAGTAATGATTTCTGATTTTTCCCCTAATTTCAATTTTAATTTCGATTTAGGGTTTTGTTCGATCAGTATTGTGTTAATTTCACTTCACTCTAGGGCTGTGGTTTAGCTAATACTTGAAATGGTTTTGTTTGAGATTGAGCATATAGAAATTGCTCGGAGGATGATTTGAGTGAAGTACATGCTTGCTTAGGGTTGAAGCTCTGTGATTTAACTGAATCCCTGAACAGGTTTTGTGATTTTGCTTGTGTACAATCTCTCTCAAGTATGTTTATTTAAGATTCATATCAAACGGTTAGAGAGGTTTTGCTATAGGGATATCTTGGTGTTTCAATTATCTTGGGATGCTTTGTTATGTTTAATATATTAGATGGTGTTTGGACGATCGGTTGACTTGTTGTTGGTGAGTTTGATCGTTTGATGGTTAAAAACATTCAGGATTTTCGACTCGGTAGACCATGATTTTGACAAATTGGAGGTTTCGAGTGGATCTGAAATGAAGAACAAGCCTGATGGTTGGGAATCAACAGCAAAGGAACAAGATGGAAATCTTTAGGAAATGTCACAAAGAGAAGAAGACATACTTCTCCAAGAATTTGATCGTCGGACTGCCTTTTGCAAATTTCAGGTACAACCACCCAAAAACTTCATACAAATGAGATCCCATTGCTGGTCGTCTATACATCAAGTCTGATCTCTTCCAATAGAAACGATTCAAAAGCTTGAGACTTTCTCTTCTAGATTTCTTCATTATGTTCTTGAAATTTCTGATTGATTTGCATGCAGATAGCGAGTTTTATAAAGCAACACATATTCAGTAGAAGAAGACCGATTGATGGGTGGAGATACATGATCGAAGTGATCGGTCCAAATGCGAGAAAAGGGAAAGGAAGTGTTTCTAGGCTCCCAGCTTTATCGGATGTGTCGACTCAGCCTTTCAGAGAAGAAACGGGCAGCCTCACTACTTTGAAGCGGCGGTAGAAGACTATTAGAGGAGTTCATGGAAATCATTTCAAATCTGCGTCAAAATGTTTGTTAGATTGTTAAAATATTCACAACTTGAATTAAGAACAAAATATATTTTTTTTAAAATTTGATATAATCACATGAGTGAGAGTATGCATGAGACTTGATAGGGTCGAAGATTGATTGTATTGGCTTTGATGAGTTGAAAATTGCGATTAGGGAGTAGTTTAAGAACAAAAACAAAACACGTTGCTACTAAAACCTTTAATAGTAGTCTGTGCCGACCTTTAGGGATCCGCAAATCTCGCAATCCTTCCCTTGATGATCAGCTTCCTTGTTGTTGCACCAAAACAGAGGGAAATATGTCATGATTCTCATAAAAATACATCAAATTGTCACCAAGGAGATGGGAAATCTTGAGCTTCATAATATCAGGTCTTGGACCGACATCTTCATCTTCATCTTCATCCCATAAATCAGTCTCGATACTTACTGTTAGTTTGAATCGTAGTAAAGGGCATATAAAGAGAGGTGGATGAGGGAGGTTGTCGCCGGAATCAATGACTGCTTGTTCCATGAAGTCTCTTTCGTATTTGATTGGTAATGGGTTTTTCTCGGAGGAGAGTGGGATGTGTATCTGTGGCTTTATAACGTTTTGGTATAGGAGATATGGTTTCCCATGGATTTCTCCCTTGTGAAATTCTCCGACCGAGTCCATAGCTGCTCAGATCGAAGATTGTTTTTGGGATATTGTTATCCATCCTTCTTGCCCCTACATATGCAGGCCCTTATCTAGTTATGAAATAAATGTTAAACAAATTGCAAATAGAAGTTGTTAAAGCCTATAGCACCAAAACGTTAAAACAATCTTTTTATATATAACAATTTTGAAATCGTTGAAGAGAATAAAACTTAAATTCTAAACAATTTTTTAAAATATAAAAGAAATTTTATTTCTTGAAGTAAATATATAAATAATTTTAGTTAGAGAAAAAATCATATTTGTATTTACCTTCATACATTTATTTATATTTTTTATATATAATAACAATTATTACAATAATCTAAAACTAAATTATACCCCACCAAAATCATATTTGTAATTACCTTCATACACTTATTTATATTTTTAATATTTTATAACAATTATTACAATAATCTAAAGCTAAATTATACCCCTACCAAAACTTTTGCCAAATACATATCATTAAAAATATTATTACTGTCAAATTTCAAAAACGTTTCACAACTTATTACAAAATATTTTACATGCAAAGAATTCATCAAAGCAACATATAATGTAGTAACCACATACAATTTTACCCGTATATTTCACCATTAAAAATATGCTCTTAAAACCTAAATTATTTTATTGTTAAAGTCTCTTCTTTATCACCACCTATAAAATGTCTTTTAAACAAATTAAACAAATTTTATGTTGCTTGGTAGAATTATAGTTCTTATAATTACTAAAATTGTATTGTGACATAATTTCTTCAACCATTCTTTTTTTTTACTCCAAAGATATTTTGGATGAACAACTGGTGAAAATTATCTACTCTATTACAATGATTTTATGACAACCCAATTAAAGTTGAGAAATTGAAAGAAAGTTAATATCACATAATAAAAATAAAAATTTGAATATTATAATTATGATGGTATATATAAAGCATTAGATAATTCAAATATACAAAATAATAACTTTATAAACAATCCAAAACATGATATATGTCATAATCAAGTTAAGAATCGATGCCTTATTTACTCTTCATAAGTATCACATTATACCAAAACTATTTAGAACTATGACCTCATCTCAAATATTCTTGAATCGTAAGTTCTCAACTTATTTCTATCTGAATTAAAAGTTCTCATATATTTCTCTATATACCTGGATTTAAACGATTTACGAACCAAATTCGATAGAAAACCACATAAATCAGGTTTGAAACCAATTTTAAAACGGTTTATCATTCCAACTTCCTAAATTACAAAATCGCTACCAAATACATCAACCACCGACTAATCTTTGAAACTTATAACGCTACTAACTGTAGAATTACTTTTGGAACCTCCATCAGTGTCTCCATCCTCGATTAATTTAGCGGGCTTTATATACTTTGATTCCATTTCATTGCATCTGATAGCTTCCATTGAAGAACCCGCAAAAATAAAAGACCCAAAATAGATCAGCAAAATTATATCAGAAAAAATCAAAGATTAAAGCTTTTGATATAAACATGTAAATTTTATGTTGATATAATGTTATTTTCTTAATTAGCTGTTCCTATTATGTTTCAATAATAATGATTCTTTTGACATAACTTATGTTATTTTTTTTAGATTTGTTATTCACTATTTCTTGATTAATAATAATACACATGCTTAATAAATTGTTATTTTGTTTATACATGTCAAAATCTAATTGAAAACACATATAATATAATAAGCGTAAGATATTTGTTAGATTCGCTTGCAAGATATATGTGGTTAAATTTGATGGTTCAAATGTTTGCTAGTTTTAACTTTTTTTGATCGTTTGTAATAAATCCTGAAATATATGTTTTCGTTAGATGAAAATGTCTCGAAAAAAGAGAAAAAGTTAAAAATTTAAAGTTGTTACTATTTTCTTAGCTGCATAGTTGTAAGCTGGAGTCCCTATATTTTGTTAAATAATAAGTCAATTATGAAAAATATGTATGTGAAGCTGAATATGAGTTTTATACTTACGCATTGATTTAGTTTGTCGACCCATGCATGCCTGAAATGTGGCTAGTTTCAATCGCATATGAGGTTCATCGGTAAGCGCCTTCTCCATCATAACAATCTGATCATTATTCATAATGGTTCTATTCCTTTTCTTGGCTGACTTTTCATTATTTTCACAGTTTTGGTTTCCATCTGTAGTGCTCATGTTTGAAAATTCTAATTGAGTTGATACATCGGAATGACGTATTCATCTCTATATATATGACAAAGATCTGAGAGAATACATATCTTTATATTTAAATTCCTTTTCTTTTAAGATTAGGCCAAAGAATTCAATATAACATAGGATAGTTTTGTATAAGTTTAATTATTGTAAATTTTTTAGGATATTTTTTTTTAAGATTAGGCCAAGGAATTCAATATAACATAGACGATTCTTTTTTCTTTAAAATTACAAAATTGTATAATTTAATACAATTATTAATTATTATTTTAATAATCTACAATGTAATAAGATTTTGACACATGTCGCGATCTTATGAATTAGTAACTTTTGAAACCATACTTTATATAATAAGATATAAAGGGATGTATTTACAATTATTTTCTTTTTAGGATTAACAAATTTTTTATTAATATAATAAGATTACAATTATCTTATTTTTCGTTTTACCAAGCTTCAAAACTGTGATTTCTGATCGTTAAAATTGACACATGTCACAATCTGATGAGTTACTAACTAGATATTTAATCGTTAAAAGTCACACGTCAAACGATCTGGTTTGATATTTAATCGTTAAAATTGACATTTGTCACGATCTGGTGAATTTTTAACTTTGATCTCTGATCGTTAAAACTGACACGTGTCGGTTACTAACTTTCAGAACTAAAGTTTATATAATACGATAGTATATGATCTAGTCGTGAATGTTTATTTAGTCACATAGTTCAAGTGGCAAATAAACTATGGTCTATATGCTATTTTTCACACTACTATGATAAATTTAATACAACTAAGCTATATGCTATCTTCATCTGAATGTAGAAAGTCATTGTTTTAACTTTATATACAGCTAAGCTTGGTTGACAAAAATCTCAAAAACAAATACAGATAAGCTGAAAATTAAAAAAATTATATACAGCTAGTTTACTCTGTTTCAAAAAGTAGTTTGTGCAATTTTTTCTCTAGGTCTTTTTATTATTTACATGATAATATGATTCAGTATTTATTTATTGTAAATGGATAAACATACTTGTTTATATAGTATATTTATTGTTAGAAAACTTTATTTTTAATAATAGGCTATTTACAAAATTAACTTTTTTTTTTACAGAATTAACTTAGTTATACAAAAAATTCATATTAATTTGGCTATCTAAGGTTTCCAATTGTATGAAAATGTTTCTTCATTTACACAAAATAATAAAAAATTATTTTACAACTATACTAATTATTAATATATTTTCTAACATATTTATCTATAATCCGTAATCTGCTGATATATTGAAAATTCATTGTCTTCTTGATCTGCTAATATATTACTACTAATAAAATGGACAATTTGAACTTTTTTAGAGTGTCCACATCATCATATAGAAATTCTTCCAAAGAGTGCCATGTGTCAATGCTCAATGAAAGCTTTAAGCCCCTTTCTATCAACTAATCGATTTCATATTTAAGTTTAAATTGTTTCTTCTCTCCTTTTTAATAAGTTATAAGTTTTCTAACATTTGGCTTCATGTCTCCCTAAAACAAGATTTGTCTACTTATTTTAACTTCCAAAATCTAACCCGTCCACCGGCACCGCTATCTCCAGTATTTCAATTTGAAGGTTAGCTTCCTTGATTTTTATGAGAAGTTTAGCTTTGTTATTTTGTTTTGGAAAAGATTTGGTTCCACCTACGAACTACTTTTTGCATCAAGCTACGAAACTGAAATTTTCCACGTCAGTGTTTTAAGGGTTTCTCATTTTCCATGTTTTTAGTTTTATTTTAGTAGAAGTTTCAATCTTTTTTTTAACTACCAAGAAAGGAATTCAGAAAAGAAAAGAAAGAAAAACACAGGAAAAGCCAATCAAGTGATGAGAAGAAGCAGGAAGCCAGGAACAATGATGAAAATGAGAGAGAACAAGTAGTTCTATTGGACGTTCGGAATTTCGGATCGGAGTTCCATGAACACAATCATAGAAGGTAAGTGTGTTGAATCTTTGGGCAAAATTTAATTGATCTGCATGCATAAATACAGATGAACAGCTTCAAAAAAGATGTGAGCGAGTTTGTGGGTGTTTCTCTTGCATTTATTGCTGAAAAACAAAAAAAAATTTAACTGTGGGCAGAGAAACTGTTGAACTCATCTCATCATATAGTTTTTAATATTCTACATTTAATTGAAAAATTGAAATTCAACAAGTACATCTTTTACAATTATTTTAAATCATCTCATCATATAGTTTTTAATATTTTACATTAAACTCCTCGTCTGTTATAAATATCATAATTCATTCCATTGGCATGATAATGTAATTATCTACACTTTCTAAGGTTGTATTCAAAATTGCACTCCCCAATTAATACTAGTAGGATTCTTAAAATTGAATGTCAATGATGTATATATTGATGATTTATCTTTATTAATTTGAATTTCCATTTATTACTTATAAATTTTGCTAAAATCTAATTCAAGAAATTGCTATTTAATGCTTACAAATGAATTCAAATAAATAATTGTGATGTTATTAGAGAAAAACAGATTAATTCTAGTATTTTTGAAAATTTAAAATCTAATAATACAACAAAAAGATGGAGTTCATAGCTTCTCGCCGGACGAGAAAGAATCGATCACTCAAGCAAATTATACCTTGGGTGGATGTGGTGGTTGAGGTATGTTAGAATGTTGATAATATTTGTGTTCACAGTGTCTTAATCAAGTAGTTCCAGACAAAATGTAATCCATGTTTTTACTATTTGGTTGGTTGATCACTTAAAATGATTGGTAATTTATTGTGATTTTCAGAGTTATGGACCTCATAGTCCCAAGCTCTCCTACTATGACATCCCTTCAGAGGAGGTCCATAGCTCTAGCTCTGATGATAGTGAGAGTGAGAAATCTGAGGGTTCAGAATCTGATAGTAGTGAAGAGGTTAGTGATCATTTTCTACAGCTAAAAAAATTAGTTTCGACAGCTTTAGTATCGACTCTTGTTATATATGAAAGAGGAAGACTATGTTGCTGCAATTGATGAAGATCTCCCGAAGTGAACAGGTTTGCACGAGGAGGAAGAATACTTGACTATGTATGTCATTGCAATTGATGAAGATGGTTTATGATCTATTTGTTATTTTATTATGCGCATTTTTAGGTTTTATTCATAACTTTTTCGAAATTACAGGTAAGGAAACTTACGAATATGAACAAATAATTAATTTAATCTTAAAATGCTCAATTTTTGAGCTCATATTTGACTAAAAAAATGCAACATCCTTAAAATTGAATGCCATATATTGATAATCTATCTTTATTAATTTGAAATTCCATTTATTACTTAGAAATTTTGCTAAAATCTATTCACGAAATCGTTGTTTAATGCTTACAAATTAGTTCAAATATATTATTAGAGAAAATTAGATTAAATCTAGCTAGTATTTTTGAAGATTTAAAATCTAATAGTACAACAAATAGATGGCAGTGATACAATAAATTTTCCTGTGTATAATAATTGTGTTCAAGGAATCCAACTATAATTTCAGATAACCATTGTTCTTGTTAAGCCTCGTTGGAATTCAATCATATAATATAGTCTATCTCCCCTATATATTAATAATAGAGAAGCAAGCTGATATATCACCGCCCTATATATTAATAGAGAAGCACATTTGAGAAAAAGCTGATGTATCACCGCTAGAGCTCAGTGCACTTTTTAGCAAAATACCCTTAAATTTTCTAATTAATTACAGTTCTATGCCATTTTATTTATTTTAAAAACACTTAACTAAATAATAATTAGATATGTCATCATTTCTACACGAATTTAATAGTAAAACAAAATTTCACTAAAATTTACTTACAAATATACAAGTCAAAATTATATTGATTTCTTAAAATTAATATAAATAATAATTTCTTAAAATCAATAGAAGTAAAATATTCTAAAAAGGCTATAAAAACATATCAATTAATATAAAGTTAATATAAATAGAGAACATATAACTTATTCACATAATCATATAAAAATGAAATGTTATTTTTTTATGTTAGTGTTATTACCATAATAATTTAAATAACAAGCTTTCAATAGTTATTAAAATAGATTATAAAAAGAAGTGTATTATCCCTGAAATATCACTAACTCATTAAAAGAAAGTTAATTCTCAATATATATATATATATATATATATATATTCATAAATAAATATTAAAATGACAACAAATTAGGGGATATCATGATGTGTGATTATTAATATATCTAAGTATGTAAACTAATTAATCTCAACATTTAGTGTGATTATTTATCAAAAAAATGGAAATATTGATAATCGAATAGGAATATACATTCTAATTTTATATTCATTTATGTACTATTAAAAATGTGAGACAATAACCCTTATCATTATAAATAAACTTAATACTCAAAAAAAAATCATAATATATTTAAAATGAGTGATTATTAGATTATGTAAAATTGTTGTAGTTACCCGACAAACCATAAATATAAATTTGATTTTTAAAATACACAAAAATATATTGCTATAAATTGTAACATTTTATAAATAATTTTTTTACCACGTTCACATATTTCACAGGTGAATGTATTCTTACACGAATACGTTGATTTTGGAATTTCATTAGTTTTTTCATAATGGTTTTTTTTGGTAATAATCCGTCATTTATAGAAAATATTAACAAATCGAATAACTCAAAAGATTTAAATAGAATCAAAAATATTAAATCAATAAATTAGATTATCTTCAGAAAATTTAATTTATAATCCGATTGTTACTAACATATAATAAAATTGAATAATTAAACTACCGAGTAATTTAGTATATGTTGTTATGGTTACATAATAAACATGCAAAATTGTTATGATTACAAGATAAAACATAAGAAGATATGAATTTGATTTTTAAACCATACAAAAGACATGTTGCAATAAATAGTAACATTTTATCAATATTTTCTCTACCATAAAACCTTTTACATATTCAAAGATTTCACGGGTGAAACGTATTTTTTACACGAAAAAACGCAGCTTTGAATAAATTAATAAAAAAACTTAAGTTATATATTATGTTTAACACAAACAGATATTGGTTCTAGGATAATAATTTTACTTATAATAACTTTCTTTAAATCGATCTATCCCGCACTATGTGCGGATTGTTACTATTTCTATATAATTGGGATTTTAGTACGCTAAAGCCACATACTCCAAAAAGTAGGAAAATAACCAAAATAAATATGGAGATGCGGGGTATCGATCCCCGTACCTCTCGCATGCTAAGCGAGCGCTCTACCATCTGAGGTACACCCCCATCGATGTTTGTAGTTAACATTTTTAACCTATCGATAATATAGAAAAGTTAATATCTAATATAGAGTCTTATGCACAATTTGCAAAATCAATGTCTGATTTATCTGCAGAAAATATACCAAAATTATAAGTTTTCAATTAGTGGTTTTCAGAATGGGTACATCTGTTTCTTCTAGTTTGATTTAAGTGAACTTCTTAAACTATTCAATCACATAAAACAGCAAAACTTGAGGAACAAAGAGATCCCAGTCTCTAGTTGTTGCGTCACCAAAACCTTTTATAAGCAGCAACTATTTTAGTTATGCCTCTTTTGGTATATCTGCAGTGAATTGTGTCGTAAATTTACTAAGTATCTATCTTGGCTCATACACAATGTCAATTTACTAAGTTATGAATGAGGAGATAAGTACTAAATTATAGGAAACTATCTTTACTTAATCATTTTTAAAAAATTGAAAAATCTAAATATGTATATTTAACTACCTTTATTTATAATCCTTGATAACCCCAAAATTTAGAGACTTCTCCTTATTAGTTAAGAGAAACTGAAACAAATAATATTTCATCATTTTTATTTTTGGGTGTAAATCTAATATTCCATCATCTGTATAAATTTATTATATTATATATTAAATGGTTGTCCAAGCGATATGTGAATGATGTATCTTTAATTCTTTATATATTTTTATTGATTTGTGTATATATATATATACATGATTTGATTGTTTGATACTTATATTGAGTATAGTTTACACTAAATTTTATATAAATATAAATGGTAGGTTTGATTGTTTATATATGGCAGCAAATTAGTTATTTTTTTGGTTTTTTGAATGTTCAATAGATATAGATTTTGTAACCCTGTAGTCAAAGTTATTCTTCATCGCACAAATTTCTAAAGTTGCTTGTAACGCTTCCTTGCTTCTGAAATGTTTTCCCTGCTGTACCATTGAATCTTCAACCGCTGATCCAACTTTAACGTCGTAGGAACTTCTGAGGAATTGATCATTTCGTTTATCCTCATTCACCATAGCTTCAGTTTTTTCACGCACATGACAATCATTGCCCCTTTCAGTTGAATCATGTAGTTTCTCATTCAAATCAGTATTCACTCTACTCCTTTGGTTGTCACCTCTTGCTGTAAACGTCACACATAATCGTATGCTACTCTTCCTTTTGAAGTAGTCAGCAAATTTTTTTAGCTGTCGTTCATTCTTTACAAGAACTGGAGGAGAATCAACGCCGAGATCTATAGGTAGATAGCTGAATTCCACATCAACCATAGTATGTTCTATGGTGTAGTCTTCTGAAACCATCATTTTTAGTCCTTCAAGAGTTGTTGTAGATTGCAAGGTGAGTAATCTAGCACATTTTTCTTCATCAACAATAAACTTCCACTCCTTATCAAAGGATCTCCATTCACCACATGTTACATAGATCTGTAACATATTTGTATGTCCCACTCTCGTGAAATAATTTTGAAAGTGGAGGTCGTAATAAGAAGAAATAACAAAGAAGAAGAAATAAAATCCATATAATCGATTAGGTATAAAAAATCTAAAATATTTAGAACACAACTTCTAATATTTATAGACGTAATCAAATGCATATATTCGGTTTCCTTATTTTTAGATTTGTTTCCATTTTGTTAAAGAAATTCTAAATTATGTGGAACTTATTTTCTAATTTTTATAGACAAGCTCCAAAAATTTAAAAAAACACATTTTAACAATTTTAGAACATTAATAAAGGTTAGAAAATGTATTCTAAATTACGTAGAACAAAGAGGAAACAATAGAATACATATTCTAGATTTTGTAGAAATCAGTATTCTAAATATTGTAAAACATAAACGCCTTCTACATTTTATAGAACATGTAGAGTGTGTAGAATACATAATCTAAATTTTGTAGAACATGAACAGTATATAGAATATATATTCTAAAATTAGATTATGTGTTCTAAACTTTGTAGACAAATTTTATACATCGAAAACGTTAACAAAAAGAACATATTTTTGAACTTTTCTGTATCTTCATGCTTTCAACATCATTTTTCTACAGATTGTTTTTATTTTTTTTGGGAAAATTGGTTTTATTTAAGATAAAGGGTAGTTTAGGAATAAATTATATCTGTTCATAGAATGCATAGATGGACGAAAATTGATTTATTTATCCTTTATTTCCAATTTTCCCTAGTTATTATTCACAATAAAATCTTGTTAAAACAAACATTTTTTTCAAAAGAGTGGGTGAAGAGAACAAACTCCATGTTGTTGAATATTCCTAAAATAGATATTATAATTAATTTACATAATTAGTATCTAATATCCGGGTCGAGGATGGTTTTGTACTTCGCCCGGGTGATGCCCCAACTATTGGTGCTGCCAACCATCGCCGTAGTCTCTCTCCTCTTCATGCCGAGATTGAAGCCCTTGTTTGGGCTATGCGCTGTATGATTGGGGCGGATAATCAATCTGCTTTTTTTCTCACTGACTGCTCCGACTTAGTGAAAATGGTGTCTTCGCCTTCTGAGTGGCCAGCTTTTATGCCTTATTTGGAGGACATACAGACGGATAATGAGGAGTTTGTTTCTTTTTCTTTGGTCTACGTCCCTCGCTCTCAGAATGGTAAAGCGGACAATCTTGCGCGACGTGTTCGCACATTACCGCACTTAGTTACCTATATAAACAATATTCCTTCGCATTGGCTTGTTTGAGCCAATCTTGTTCTTTGTTGTCAAAAAAAAAAAAATTAGTATCTAATATCATCCTTTCTTTATAGAAAAATTTCCTCAAATGGTTTCAAACTAATTTCACTGATATGGTTTGTATTTACGCAATATCTACCTATATATTTTTAAAATGAAAATTAAATAAATAAAATAATAAGCAAAATATATGTAAAATATAAACAGAACATATATGTGTTTGTAACAAATAAAATATGGGCTCACATGTCATACCATCTCTTGAAATTTAATAGAATGACATATGTCAAAAGATAATAACATTAGATTTTATGAAAATATAACTTTATTATATAAATTTTTTTTTTCCCTTGTATTATATTATGGAGGACATTGTTGGCAACTGCATCCACTTTCTCTCTACAAAAGCTCGCCACCATTGTCACATATTGCACAAACAGACTCAAAAAAATCATCGTCTTCATCATCTGATTTACCTTCATCCGAAGCTACATAAGTGTCGTCATCTCCTACTATGAAATGTGTCGCCACCATTACTAATTAGCACACGGTCTGATATAATCTTAATCTTGATCTTTATACCGTTTAAGTAATAGTATAAGAAAAGAGAAGCAAACAAACGAACATTCAATGTTGTTAATGTTGTTCGACTGTTAGAGCAAATGCAGTGCAAGGTTCTTAGATTAGTTCTCACAAAAATAAATTAATAAAATATTAAAAAGTAAGAGAGAGATAGATAATCGATTCTCATCGGAGAACTATTGAGAACCCTTGAGATACTCTCTTGTCCATATATCACAATATATTTAGTTTAATTTTTTATCTTTATTTAAAATAGAAATAATAATTTAAAAATAATTAAATACTATTTTTTGAGAGACTTGGTGAGTCTCTGTGCACTGCACATGTTCTTAGGTATTCGGTAATAGTATAATTAAGAGCCAATTAATGATATACATATTGGTAGGGGTAGAAATAGCATAAAAAAAAAGAGAAACAAACATAAGTCTAATAATTTTATACTGATATCCTTATTTGCGAAAAATCTATACTATTAAAGCAGAATTATTCACTAGATTGAAATTGGACCATGACTTTGTTTTGGTATGTTTTTCATTAAAAATATTAGAGAATCACTTAATTTAATTAAATTAACCTATAGTTTCGATTTATCTAAATGAACATTATACCCTTTGCTCGACCACTTAATTACGACCGGGTCGGGACGCGGATCCTCTTTAACCCGAAAATAGAAGAAATAAAACTCGCAGATCTGTTTGTACTCCAGGTTTATTATATTCGGATCGTGTATTTGGTTTGATTCAAGAATAACTATTCATGTCGCCAAACAGAGGTATAATCCCTATAAATAAGAAAACTGGTATCCGAGTATATGGTTTCAGTAATATCAAATATTAACTACTATCATACTTAATCCCTATAATTATTACGAATATTAATAATAATGAGAAGTCTTTAATACTTATGGATTGTGACTTTGATGCGTCCAAAATAATCAATAGATTAAAAAAAATTTGAGTTAAACCTGTTAAAACAGGTATTTTTATCAAACTATAAATTAAATTGGTTTTTTACAATTTGCTGAGATTTGATATATCAAATATTAACTTCTAAATGATAACCTAAATATACCTAATTTCACTATAAATACAATGGTTTCCTAACCATTAAAATATCTCACACTAAAATTTAACAAGCAACTTCTACTATTTTGACGACAAACCAAAATAAAGAAAAACTCATCCTCTTAGAAAACTACTATCCTATATTGCGGTCGTGTCTATCCTCTTACAAAACTACTATCCGATATTGCGGAGTGTCTCTTCTCTTACAAAACTACTATCCAATATTGCGGTGTGTCTGTTTTCGTGATAAGCTACATTTTACAAACTACTTACTCTATTAGGATTTCCAATTTACTATATAACCCCAAATATACAAATAAACACTATATAAACAAAGAAAATAAGTCAAAATAAAAAACTACATTACAAAAAAAAAGTAACTAACAAAATATATAATCTCGTGCTGTAGCACGGGGTATCACCTAGTAAGAATAATTAAGAGCGACATTTATATCATTAACTTTGGCTCTTAATGATAATTAAAATAATGATTGATATTCAACCAATTAATGGTGATTTAGAAATGAGAAATTTATGCAAAACATAACAAAAAGAATCAACTCTTTTGGAGGGGTATTCACCTTAGATTTTAAAGGATTTGGTAGGATTTTAACATTTTAGGATTTTGGAAGATTTATGTGAGTTTTAGGAGATTTGATTGTGTTTTAGAGTTTATATATCTTTTAAAAAAGAAAATAAAATGTGATTCTATGAGATTTGATTGTTAAACTTTAGGTGATTTAAAAAAGAAAAGTCTGAATCATTCTTTGAAGCTTGGGAGCGCTTCAGAGCATATGAGAAGGACTGCATTCATCACAGTTTTATGGATGACGGCTTGATGAACAAATTTTATGAAGGTGTTGACCCTAAAAACCAGTTATCTGTACACGTAGCAAGTAGTGGTAATTTTGCTACAAAGACGATTGAGGATGCTCAAATTTTAATATGCAATCTTCTGTGAGTGATAACAACTACCGCAAAAGCCCTTCAGACATAGAGAAAGATTCAATTCAAGCTTCGGATATTCGACAACTTCAAGAAACGATGAGTTTGGTGGTTAAGATTATTCCAAAAAGGAACAACACAGTCGAAGAGCTGAATTATATTGGAGCTAGGAGTAACTACCAAGGAAGATTTTACAGTCGAAACTTCAAGGATCTTGAACATGAATTCAACCGTGGCAATTTTGGACAAAGAGCTACATTCACCAACTTTCAAGATTTTCAAAGAGGATTTCCTAATCCAACCCCGACGAATCAAAGTCCTAACTTGGAGAATATTATGCGAGAAATTGAAGCAAGCCACCAAGCATTTGCAAACGACAAAAATTTGAAGGCGGATAATATATATAAGGATTTTAACGACAAGATAATGTCTCTCACGATCAAAGTTGATAACCTGGACAAGCAGAATAAGGAGAGTGCTTCTGTTTTCGAGAAATCCGAGGAGCCTACTTTAGAGACTCATGAGCGAGCGCCTCAGAAAGTGCTGATCTAGGCGAGTTGAACCTTTTCCCTGCTGCATAGTCTCATATGATGATTCTCTTGATGGCTCCACCGAGTTTAGGGCAAACTTCGATCCATGATGAGGACATCGATAGTCAACTTCCCGAAAAACCCGTTCTGCCATTTCTTGAAGAACCCGTTCTACCAACAATGATACACAAACTGATGACAAGATTGGGAGCAAGAACATTAAGGGAACAATTCAACAAGTCATTGAAAGTCTGATTACTCTCATTGAGCTAGAAGATTCCAAAGAGAAGGCTCCAAAAGCATCATTTTTGCCGGTTTTACAAGGAATTAAAGAACCCGATCATTTCATCATTTCCGAAGCAATCAACGAAGGGCTAGAGCGTGCATGAGAGCTATTACCAAGGTAAGTGTTTGAATTCAAAAAATAAATGTTGGTTCTTTTCTTGTTTTGCAGGAAACGACCGTTGGGTCTTTATGAGTCTTTTATTTATTTAAGCCCTAAAATCGAGTCTGTTGTTTTTGCAAGTTTAGTCCTTTTATTTGTAATAAATTTCGACCCTAGAAGGTCCCCCGCTGCTGGATCGTTATATAAGGTCCCTTCTCAGCATTGTAACCTTTGAAATTTTTATGAAATAAAATGAGAGTTTTCTTAGGTTTTCTTCTGAGATCGAAGCAACCGCCCTTTTCTCCTTCTTCTTGTGTGTGATTCCTTGCAGACTGAGATTTGACTTATCATAGATCCTTTCACAGATCTGTGTGGCTTCCTTCACTCCACCATCTATCTCTTCACCGTCCACTGCTACCGAATAGACAGAACAGTGTTATCAACCATTTGTCTATTCACCATCTCTTCACTACATTCCATCTATCATCCAACGAGTAGGCAGAACAGTGTTATCAACCATTTGCCTATTCCCATCTATCCACGTGGGTTCCCTCATCCGGGTACCTATATCATCTGGTATCAGAGCTAAACGCTCCAAATCAGGTTTTATCTATCCCTTTTGTTTCAGTTTATTTCCCTTTGTTTGCTTCAGTTTGTGTCTGTTTCAGTTTTTTTTTTTCAGTTCGTTTTTCACTTTTTAGATCTGTTATTTTCGTGTGTCTTTGCTCTATTTTGATTGTTCATCTTCTAAAAAGAAAACCCTAAAAGAATTTCATTGAGATCTGTTTTTTTGATTGCCCAAAACCTCTCAAATCCTAGATCTGTCAGTTTTTGGTAGTTTTCCATATTTGGACCTTTCGACTTCCTGTGCGCTTGATCTCTTTTTCCTTATCTTACAGAAACATTTTGAACCATGGGAGAACAAGGAGGAGAGGTGAACATGGCTGAGATGCTTGCAGCTATTCAAGCCCAACTCCAAACGCTTGGTGATCGCATGACACGAATTGAACAGCCCCCACCTGCACCAAGAGCACTAGTTCGTAACTTGCCAAGAGGAAACCATGAGGTTGATAATGGAGATCAATCTGATTCAGAGGAAGAACATCAAGGTCTTAATCAACACCAAAGGCCAAGGAGACACTACCAACAATGTAGGGTACGAGATAAAGGTAACATAAGAGAAGGAGGCTATGATCTTAAGCTCAATCCACCGACATTTGCTGGAAAGGTTAATCCTGAAGCATACATTTATTGGGAAAGACGTATGGAGCATATATTTGGATAAAATAACTATTCTGAACAGAGAAAGGTATACCTAGTTGCTGCTCAACTTACCGACAATGCCTTAGCTTGGTGGGACAGAGATGTGTCTGAGAGGAGGAGGCATAGACATATACCAATCACTACTTGGGATGATATGAGGTTTCAGGTAAGAAAGAGATATGTCCCAGCTTATTACCACCGGGAGCTACAAAAGAAGTTCCGCAAGCTCTCACAAGGAAGCAAATCTGTTGAGGAATACTTTGAAGAGTTTAAATCTCTTAAAAACAGATTGGAGGTAGAAGAGTCTGAGGAGAACTTGATGGCGCAGTTTCTAGATGGTCTTCATGATCGGATTGCTAGAAAGGTGGAAAGACAAACATATCATGATCTTGAAGAGTTGTTGCACCTAGCAGTCCAAGCTGAACAACACATCAAAAGGAAGACAGCTTCTACTAACCGCAGTAAGAATCCATGGACACCGCCACCTTATAAACCTTTAGACAAGGGAAAATATCTTGATGTGGACCAGAGATTTAAAAGAGCTGCACCTGAAGCATCAAAAGTAACCAAACCAGAGCAAGGTAACCCTACTAACCAAAGAGCTCGTGATATTACTTGTTTTAAATGTCAGGGAAAAGGACACTATGCAAGGGAGTGCCCAAACCAGCGAGTAATGATCCTTAAAGCCAGTGGAGAGTATGAATCACAAGATGAGGAAGAAGAAAGTGTTGAATCTGAGGAGGATATTGTGGATAGGGGTGTAAATTGGTCTGTCCATGTCCAATTCAAATAAGACCATGACCAATTGGACTGTCCATGAAAACCAGATAATACATGAATTCAATTATGCTAAAAATTTATAAATTCAAATTCATCATTAAACTCATAAATTCATACATAACAATCATAAATTCATACATAACACTCATAAGTTCATATTAAGTCATACATAATTCATAAATTCATACTTATAAATTCATACAGAACTCATAAAATTTCTCCCAAATTTAAAATCCCTAATTTTTAAGGCTTATTGGACAGCCCATGTCCAGATGAGTTTGGACCATTCATTAACGGGCTAAATTGGTTTTGGGTCCATTTGAACGCTTCAAATTTGGTCATGACCATAACCAGTCCAAATTAATTTGGACATGGGCAGCCCATGGTCTCTGAGACCAATTGACATCCCTAATTGTGGACTATCCAGAGATGGGAGAGCTTCTAGTCATAAGGAGGGCTGTTAGCACTCTTTTTGATCCTGAAACGATTCAAAGAGAAAATATCTTCCACTCTCGCTGCTCCATAAACTCCAAGGTATGTAGCTTAATCATTGATGGTGGTTCATGTACTAATGTAGCCAGCAAGTATTTGGTTGATAAGCTAGGTCTCCAAAAGAAAAGGCATCCCCATCCATACCGGCTTAAGTGGCTTAATGATGAGGCTGAACTAAGGATCTCCGACCAAGTCACCATACCATTCACCATAGGTAAATTTCAGATCAAGTTGTGTGTGATGTGGTTCATATGCAAGCTGGACACCTTCTTCTAGGACGGCCATGGCAATTTGATAAGGAGACTTTACACAATGGCCAAACAAACTACTACAATTTCTCACACAACAACAAGAAGCATACTCTAGCTCCACTCACCCCTCAAGAAGTGCATGAAATGCAACAAACCATGTCAAAGGGAGCTAAGTCAAACAAAACTAATCTTTACGTAACACCTTCTACTGTCTTGAAATCAATTAATTCACAAGACAAGGTGCTACTATTGATCTTTAAGGAAGGTTTGTTTTCAGGTCAAGAAGAGAAAGACTTACCACCAGAAGTGCTTGAACTATTAGGAAGGTTTAAAGAGGTTTTCCCTGAGGAGATACCACTTGGACTACCGCCTATAAGAGGAATCGAACATTAGATTGATCTAGTTCCAGGAGCACCACTGCCTAATAGACCAGCCTACCGAGTAAACCATAAAGAAGCAAAAGAGCTGGAAAAGCAAGTTCGTGATCTAATGTCAAAGGGCTACATTTGTGAAAGCCTAAGCCCTTGTGTTGTACCGGTTCTTCTAGGGCCTAAGAAAGATGGAACTTGGAGAATGTGTGTAGACTGCAGAGCAATCAACAACATCACTGTCAAATATAGACATCCCATTCCAAGGCTTGATGGCATGCTAGATGAGCTTAATGGAGCTACTGTCTTTTCTAAAATTGATTTAAGGAGTGGTTACCATCAAGTGAGAATGAAAGAAGGTGATGAATGGAAAACAGCTTTCAAGACAAAACAAGGATTATATGAGTGGTTAGTCATGCCATTTGGACTCACCAATGCCCCCAAGCACTTTCATGAGGTTAATGAATCAGGTCTTAAGGGAGTACATCTGTAAGTTTGTGGTTGTTTATTTTGATGATATCTTGATTTATAGCACAAGTCTTGCAGGTCACGTAAAGCATCTTGAAATGGTGATAAAAGCGCTTAAGGCTGAACATCTCTATGCTAATCTTAAGAAATGCACGTTTTGCACTGATCACGTTGTGTTTCTAGGATTTGTTGTGAGTTCGCAGGGACTAAAGGTCGATGAGGAAAAGATCAAGGCTATACAAGACTGGCCAATTCCAACAACCATTGGACATGTTAGGAGCTTCCATGGGCTGGCTAGCTTCTATAGGAGATTTGTGAAGGATTTTAGTACCATTTCTGCACACTTGACATTGATGATTAAAAAGAATGTGGAATTCAAATGGGGTCAAGCACAAGAGGATGCATTCAATCTTCTCATAAACAGCCTCACACATGCACCCGTTTTGGTACTTCATAACTTTGATAAAATATTTGAGATTGAATGTGATGCTTCTGGTACATGAATAGGTGCTGTTCTAACTCAAGGAGGAAAACCAGTAGCATACTTCAGTGAGAAACTCAGCGGAGCTGCACTTAACTATCCAACCTATGATAAAGAGCTCTACGCTTTGGTAAGATCTCTAGAAACTTGGCAACATTATTTGTTATCCAAAGAGTTTGTTATTCATACAGATCATGAGACACTCAAGCACCTAAGAGGACAAACTACACTTAAGAAGAGACATGCAAGGTGGCTTAAATTTGTGGAGACATTTCCATATGTGATTAAGTACAAGAAGGGCAAAGAGAACATTGTAACTGATGCTTTATCAAGGAGACATGCTGATAAACAGGTTTTCACCCAGGGTATCAATTCCCTATGCAGTTGTAGTACCAAAGGTTATCAATCCAAATGGTTGTTTATTGCTAGCAGGAAGGATATGATCAGAACAGTGCAAGTCAAGCCAAGCAAATGAGGGTTTAGTCTAACAATCCTAAAGTGATAAAAGAAAAGAAAGTCAACAAGGAACCACACGACCTAAGTACTCGATGCAAGCATTCGAGTACAGAATCGGGTGGGGTGATCGAGTAGGCAAATGAAGTATGAACAACTCGAGGGATTACTCGTTGCAGGTTATCGTGTACCTGATCGGGTAAGAGATCGAGTGATAAAAGAAAATGCAAGCAATTAAAATACGAAAGCTTCGAAGGATGGGGTAATCGAATCCTAAGTATTCTTGACCAGTACAGATGCCTTACATGCCTCATGCAAATATTTCCTAGACAATGAATCTCTAAAATCTTGTTAAAACACTCTCGCACTAGAAACAATCAACCTTGATCACTCCCCTACCCAACTCTCGTTGGAGAAACATGACCAAGCAGACATTAAGATCCGATTCATTATTGTCAGTAAACCCCTTACTCATCTAATCTCTTAGGCTAAGTGAGTAAACCTCTAGCATTAAGCATCTCATCTACACCTCTCGGTGGTAAAACACCTTAGATCTAATCTCAACCTCTCGGTCTGTTGACATCATTAAGAACACCAACCTAGAAGGAAATCTATCTAACACATACAATCAAACTAAGGCATCCTAACCGATCAAGAACACAAAATCATCTATCCCATCCCTAGAAACTTTACTAAACTACTCGGAAATCATGGTAAGAAACATAACAACAAATATAAACGAGAATTGCATTATATTAAACGATAAAGTAGAGGGATAAGAGTACAAGACAAAAATCTAAAGAAATGATAAAAAGTTATGAAATAAAATCTAAAACAAAAAGGAAAAGTGTTTGAGTCGCTCAGTTCTCTCACTATAGACGACTAGCTTCCCAGTCCTGCCCGAGGGTCTACACGATGGGGTACACGAGGATGAGGAAGAGGAGGAGGGGTTTATATATGGAAACCCCTTTGACCTAGCTTCCTAGTCCTGCCCGAGGGTCTACACGATGGGGTACACGAGGATGAGGTCGAGTTCGTCCTCGGGTAGACTTTTGGGTTGTTCTTCATGCTCTTGGATCCTCCTCGATCGTGTTGGGGCTCGGACTTGTTCTTCCAACTCGATGGCTCCTTCTTGATTTAACTCCTTTTTTTTTTACTCTCTAAGGTTTAAACTTTAAACTTCTAGCTCTCTTCTCTCTTTTTTTTTTTTTCTTTGCTTTGCTAAAGTCCTAATATGTATATATATATATATTTTCTTTCTTTCTAGGAGACTATAGCAAGATATTTTCTTTCTCTTTTTTTTTTTTTTTTTTTTTTTTTTTTTTTAACTTAGAGACTTAGAGCTAATTGATTTTAACCTTAGGGACTTCTTTTTTTTTTTATTTCTCAACCCAATCCCAAATAGACATACTAACCACCTATCTTTCAAAACCGAATCTATTAGCTAGTTCAAATTCTAACTTAGCTAAATCAAGAGGCAGTTCTTTGTCGTTCTCAATACTCTCAAGGTTTCACAACCTATAGCACAATGAAAAAGGCCTCACTCAACAATTCACAACAAGGTTTGAAAGAAAGGTTTGGGTTCATGGGTAGGACAAACAGATCGGGTTAAACAAAAAGATTGGTAAAAATGGAGTGCTAACCCGAGTTTAGAGTTACCATGAGCAAGTATTCAAATTCCATAAGCAAGACATTTTAAGTTCAAATTAAGTCCAATAATATAGAGATGTTCCAATGTTCAAGCAAGTGGAGGAAGTATTCAAAAGACAGAAGGTTCTAAGCAAAGATTTTTCATTTTTTTCCAAAGATTGATCTAGCAACAATGAACTGTGATTAAGGGCTATAGCTTCAATCCTAAGGTTTGATTTGAAACAAGGTAGTTTTAATCATTGTCCCCTAAGATGCATATGCAACAATCCTATATGAAACACCTAATATGTAAATGTAACTACATGAACACTTTTTTTTTTATTTTTATTTTTTAAATATTTTTCAATTTTTTTTTTGGGTTTTTCAATGCACATAGATGCAGACTCAAATGAATAAAACTAGCATGCAAAAATTTGAAATAAGAAAATTAAGAAAATAAAACACAATGTTAAAAATATTCGAGGACCCTCCCCCAAACTTAAATTACACAGTCTCTGTGTAAATAAAAGTTGGAAAAAAGAATCCAAGAATCACACAAAATAAAAATAAAAACTAAATGCAATGGTATTTACAAAGATTGGATGAAAGTGGTACCTTATGGGTTGGTGAAGAAGGAGGTTGTAACAGCCTCCATACTCGCCAACGTGTAGCCATGGTCGTCTCCGGCTTCAGCAGGTGCCGGTGTTTGCTCGTCAGAGAGCTCGGTGATATGCACGGACGACTAACTCGGACCAGCATCCGAGGGGTTGATCGAGGGTGGGATCGCGTAGCTCATCGGGTAGGGCATCGGGTAGTATGACGGGTATGGCGGAAGAGGTTAAAAGAAAAAATACTTTAAAATGTAAATGATATTTACAAACCTGCCTTTGGGATTTCCTCCCAAGTGAGCTTGACTTTCAGTTCAACTCAGACTGGCGCGGGGTCGTCGAGACGCAGAGATGATACCACCTCTGTGCTCTCATTTTCTATGTATTTCTTCACTCTCTGCCAATTCACAGTAAATTCAGTCTCATCTTTACCTAGCAAAGTCACCGCTCCATAGGGCAGGAACTCTTTAATTTCGAAGGGTCATGACCATCTTGACTTAGAAGATACCCTGGGCCCGCAATTTTTTTTTTTATAAAATTGCAAAAAGAGAAAAAGTAAACAAAAGTAAGTAAAACAAATAAGCTAAAATTAAAAGATACCTTTGGGACTTCCTCCCAAGTGAGCTGGTTTAAAGTCACTAAGCTTGACTCTTCATGCTCCTTAAGCATGGGGTCCATGTGGAAGAGGTTCTGGAATCCTCTCCATTGCAGTAGGCTGGTTCAACAGATTTTCCAGGTCTTGTCCAGGTTCTAAGGCAAATGTGGTGTTGACCTCTTCAAGATGTTGCACCTTCCTTTGCTTGGTGTTTGTAAAGAAAGCTTGACCATCAATGGTTGGCCTCTTAATCCCCTTCTTCACATCAAACTCCATCTTGAAATGCTCACCATGTTCTATTCTGATCTTGCCTTGCTTCACCTCGATCACAACACCAACTGTTGCCAAGAATGGTCTTCCTAGAATCAGCGGATCATCCGGTTCCTTGTCCATATCGAGGATCATGAAGTCGACAGGCACTTCCAATCTTCCAATCCTGAGAGGCAGGTTCTCCAGGATACCAATCAGATGCCTCACTGTTCTGTCGGCCAGAACCAAATACAATTTACTTGGTTTAAAATCAGTGAATCCTGGCTTGTTGGCAACTAAAAGCGGTATAATGCTAACTGAAGCTCCAAGGTCGCACACACAGTTCTTGAAGATCCGAAGTCCTATCGAACACGACAAGGTGAAAGAGCCAGGATCTTCAAGTTTTTCCTCAATTTGCAGCTCAGGATCCAAGCAAACTCCACTTCTCAGAATTTCAAAACCGATCTCCTTGACAGCTTCCTTGACCTCATCCTCCAATCGAGCTGCTTCCTTGGCAGCTTCCTGCTGAAGCTCGTGTGGGAGCAAAAACTTAGGTGGTGGAGCTTTACGCTTAGCCATTCGCTCTGCAAGCGCCTCCAGCTGGATGTCAAGTGCAGCATTGAACCTTTCCTCTAACTCCCCTTCTACTAGTGCAGGTGGTTGAGGCTGATCTATCTTTTCAACATCTACTCGATGCATCATCCGATCAACACCATCGTGTAGGTCATCGGATTCCACTTCGGGTTATTCTTCGGTTTGTGATTCTCGAACCAGTGCTCGATCATCAACTCGATCAGTCTCTTCGGGTGAAGACTCGGGTTCATACTCAGATATGTAGTACTTGGCCTCATTTCGCATTGGGTATTCCACCTCCTCCCCATCTTGATCATCACTGTCCCCAGTGAGGTAGTCCTCATAGTCATCATCAAGGAGGATGGCTTGAGCAGTTGCATAATCCTTGGGGTTTTGAACAGCTTTACCTGGGAGTTGGTTGATCTTTGGGGCTGGTTGGTTGTTGTGATGGCCTTCCAGGTATCGAACCTTTGTGTTAAGTGATTTGTACTTGGCATTGAGATCATTGTACCCTGAGTCGATCTTGTTGCTCATCTCTGCGAACTGTTTCGCGATGTCCATAGAAGCGGTAGCCTGATTCTGAATCATTTGTTGAATGAGACCGCGTAACTCAGCTTCTTGTGATTGGTTTGGTGGACCTTGGTGTTGTTGGAATCCAGGTGGTTGGTTGTAGGTTCCTGAATACTGCGGCGTAGGTGCATAACCTTGGTTGTATAGGACAAAAGGCTTCTGTTGGATCTGGTTCCCTTGAACTGCAGATGGGTAAGTTTGGTCCTGAGGATTCGCAATATTCGGGTTTCGATAAGATATATTTGGATTCAGCTTGAAGTTGTTGTACCCTCTGTTGTACCCTCCTTGGTTGTTGATGTAGTTAACATCCTCTAGTTGCATAGTCGCCCCATCTTGTTGTTGAAACTGCTCTTCCTCTGATATAGCATGAACATGCTTCTGCTGGTTGAGGAGCTGATCGAGCTTGTCATTGAGGGCTTTTATGTCCCTCTTGTACTTGGCATCTTCCTCTCCTGTAGATCGCATAGAGCGATCATATTCCTCATTGTAGTCGCCATCAGATTGAGCCAAGTTCTCAACTAGGTCCCAACCATCATCAACATCTGTGTTGAGGAAGTTACCATGGCTTGCGGTGTCCAGCAACATCCGTATCTTGGGGACCATGCCTCGGTAAAGTGTTCTCAGCAATGAAGCATTACTGAAGCCGTGATGTGGACATCGAGTAGTGTATCCCTTGAAACGTTCCCAAGCGTCACTGAACGTTTCGTTGTTCCTCTGGATCGTGTTTGCATGCACAGGTATGTGTCCGAGTGTGTACACGAGGATCAACTCGATCCAGGTGATCGAGTGAAGGGTCGGGTGGGTGCTCGGGTTGTACCTGAGATTCAAAACAAACAATGCGAAAGCAAACAAGTCAGTATCCAAACCAAATATAAACAAACGAACTTGATCTAGCAAGCGCTGAAATCCGAAACGTAGCAAAAGTAAAACAACTAAATGGCAACGGCACCAAATTGATAAGTATCCCCAAAACGGCACCAAATTGATAGACAGGTTTTCACCCAGGGTATCAATCCCCTATGCAGTTGTAGTACAAAGGGTTATCAATCCAAATGGTTGTGTATTGCTAGCAGGAAGGTTATGATCAGAACAATGCAAGTCAAGCCAAGCAATTAGGGTTTTGGTTCTAATGATTCCTAAAATAAACAAAGTAAAAGAATATAAACAAGTAAACCACACGACCTAAGCGAATAACAAAGCAATCAAAATGAATGAAAATGACATTGTATTAAAAGATAGAGTAGAGTAGAGAAAGTAAAGGATAGAAATCTAAGAAAACTACAAAATAAAAATGCAAAACAAGAAGAAAAATGTTGAGTCGCCCAGTTCTCTCACAGAAGCTCTCACTCTCTGGTTTGAGGGTCTGCGGCGTGCTACTTTGCAAGCTAAGGGAATATGGGGTTTATATATGGAAACCCATTTGACCTAGCTTCCTAGACCTGCCCGATGATCTACTCGATGGGGTACACGAGGGTGAAGTCGGGTTACTCCTCCGGTGGATCTTCGGGTTACTCTTCATGCTCTTGGATCCTCCTCGATCGTGTTGGGGTTCGGACTTGTTCTTGCAGCTCGATGGCTCCTTCAGGTACATGCTTGAGTTGTCCTTGTTTTTCCCCATTTTTGGCTCTTTAGCACTTGTTTTCATCCAAAATATGCAAATGTAGAAATGCAACACCCTAAATGCTCTAAAAGTGAATTTCTACAGTAAATGACCTAAAAATGCTATGTTAGAGGTATGAACAATGCAAAATATGGACAAAAAAGGATGTTAAAAACATGTAAATTAGAGAGTTATCAGCTTCCCAGGGAATAGCCGAAGCTTTGAGTTGAACAAAAGGACTTTGTCTCCAGCTTTCAAATCCTTGTGTCGAATCTTCTTGTCATGAAAATCTTTGGTTCTTTCCTTGTAGATCCTCGAATTACCATAGGCCTCTAGCCGTATCTCATCGAGTTCGTGGAGATCCATTACTCTCTTCTCTTGAGCAGTCTTTATGTCCAAATTCAGCAGCTTGGTCGCCCACATTGCTTTGTATTCAACCTCGACCGAAAGGTGACAGTTTTTTCCATAAAGAAGCTGGAAAGGGGTACGCCCAATCGGTGTTTTATAAGCAGTCCTGTAAGCCCACAACGCATCATCCAGCTTGAATGCCCAATCTTTTTTTTGTGATTCCCACAATTTTGGCCAATATCACTTTGATCTGTTTGTTGCTTACTTCCACTTGTCCGCTGGTTTGTGGGTGATAAGCTGTTGCGACTTTATGCTTGACTCCATGCTTTCTCAACAAGCCATCGAAAACCCTGTTAATGAAGTGGGTTCCTCCATCACTGATCACTACTCTTGGGATCCCAAATCTCAGGAAAATGATGCTTTTGAACATCTTCATTACGACCTTGTGATCATTCGTTGGGCTGGCGATTGCTTCGACCCATTTCGAGACAGAGTCGACTGCCACTAGGATGTACATGTTTCCATTCGAGGGTGGGTTGAAAGGTCCCATGAAATCTACTCCCCAGACATCGAAAATTTTGACTTCTAAGATTGGCTGCTGAGGCATTTCATTTCTTCGACCTATGTTACCCATTTTCTGGCACGAATCACATTTTGCTATGAAGAGCTGTGCGTCCTTGAACATTGTTGGCCACCAAATACCAGCTTGGAGTATCTTTTGGACTGTTTTGAAGGTGGCAAAATGTCCTCCATAAGCAGACCCATGACAGTGCTCTAGTACTCCTCGGACTTCCTCCTCTGCTATACATCGTCTGAACAGGCCATCCGTCCATTTCTTGTAAAGATAAGGTTCATCTCAGTAGTAGTTGTTGACATCCCTGAAGAACTTCTTATTTCTATGAGCGTCATAGTCCTTAGGAATCTCCCCACACACCATGTAGTTCACGAAATCTGAGTACCATGGTAGCTCAGCCGACTCGACTACCATCAATTCGATCGACCTGGTAGACTCGGGGGTCGAGTAAGCTATCATTTGTCCGATCGTGTGGCTCATTTCTTCCAAGAAGGTGATGTGCATCAGTCTTTCTTCGGGCATTGAGTCGTCTATTGGGAGTGGATCTTCAATTCTCATTCTGGACAGATGGTCTGCTACCCCATTTTCAATTCCCTTTTTATCCAGGATCTCTATGTCAAATTCTTGCAGAAGAAGGATCCATCTGAGGAGCCTAGGTTTGGTGTCCTTTTTTGAGTAAATGTACCGTAGGGCAGCATGATCCGTGTAGACAATCACCTTCGAACCCACTAAGTAGCTTCTGAACTTCTCAAACGCGAAAACCATAGCAAGGAGCTCCTTTTCAGTCGTCGCATACCTTGTCTGGGCATCGTCCATGGTTCTGCTGGCGTAGTAGATCACATGGAGCTTTTTATCTATCCTTTGACCCAGTACTGCTCCCATAGCATAATCTGACGCGTCACACATAATCTGATGCGTCACACATAATCTCGAAGGGATGGTCCCAGTTAGGTGCTTGAACTATTGGTGCGCTCACCAAAGCCTCCTTAATCTTGTTGAAGGCGTCTAAACAGTCCTTGTCGACAATAAACTCTGCTTCCTTGCAGAGGAGCCGCGTTAACGGTCGTGCGATCTTAGAGAAGTCTTTAATGAATCGCCTGTAGAACCCTGCGTGCCCTAAAAAGCTTCTGACATCTCTCACCGATTTAGGAGGTTGCAGCTGAACCATTACTTCGATCTTGGCCTTGTCGACCTCTATCCCCTTTTCTGAGATCTTGTGCCTTAAAACTATTCCCTCCTGGACCATAAAGTGGCACTTTTCCCAATTTAACACTAGGTTGGTTTCTTCACACCTTTTCAGCACCTTGCAGAGGTTTGACAGACAGGATGTGAAAGAAGCTCCATATACTGAAAATTCATCCATAAATACCTCCACCATTTCTTCTATTAAATCCGAGAAGATAGATGTCATGCATCTTTGGAAAGTCGCGGGAGCGTTGCACAAACTGAAAGGCATCCTCTTATAGGCAAAGGTACCGTAAGGGCAGGTGAAGGTTGTCTTCTCCTGGTCAGCAGGGTGAATTGGGATTTGGAAAAATCCACTATACCCGTCAAGGAAACAGTAGTAAGGGTGGTTAGCCAGTCATTCCAGCATCTGGTCGATGAAAGGCAGGGGGAAATGATCCTTCCTCGAGGCTGCGTTAAGCTTCCTATAGTCAATACACATTCGATGACCCGTTATCGTCCTTGTGGGAGTTAGCTCATCTTTCTCGTTTTTGATGACGGTGATTCCTCCTTTCTTCGGAATGCAGTGCACCGGGGACACCCAAGTACTATCAGATATAGGGTAGATAACTCCAACATCGAGCAGCTTCAGAGTTTCCTTTTTCACCACTTCTTTCAGGTTCGGATTCAGCCGATGCTGAGGTTCCACACTAGAGTACGATTCATCCTCAAGGTTTATCCGGTGGGTGCAAAGATCAGGGGATATACCCATGATATCATCTAAAGTATAGCCTATTGCTCTCCTATAGTTTCTTAATTGAGTGCAAAGCAAATCCAATTCCTTTTCAGGCATGCTAGAATTGACGATCACTGGATAGGTGGAATTAGGTTCTAAGACAGCGTACCTTAGCCCAGATGGAAGAGGTTTGAGTTCCACTTTAGGTGCTTTTGACTCGGACCAATCATCAGTGGTTTGGAGTTGCTGCTCGAGGTTTTGTGCTCAATCATCCTACTTGATGGGGCGATCATGTTAGCATCCGGGTGGGCTGGTATTGAGCAACTGCACGACATGACGTAGGAGGTGACTACTGACTTGTACGAGCTTATGTTGTCGAGCATCACTCCCTCTCTTTCAGCTTCCCTTCATGTCCTCACTTAGCTCTGGTTCGATGACATCTCGATAAGTATCAAGCAGCTCCTTCTAGTGCTCCGTTTCTTGATGCACGAATCCCTCCTTACCATCATTTGTCAGCGCTGTTTGTAAACAATCCCCGATTGCAATCTCCTCAAATGCCTCCTCACGCAGTTTTTCTAACTCCTCTATCCAGAAGGTTTGACCAGCTATTGTAGGTTTTTTCATAGTTTCCCGAATGTCAAACTGCATAGTGAGGTCTTCCCCGAGCTTCAGATCGATCTTTCCATTTCTTACATCAATCATTGCCCCTGCGGTGGCTAAGAATGGTCGTCCCAAGATAAGCGGATCCCTTGGCTCCACATCCATTTCCAAATTTACGAAGTCGGTTGGTACATCTACTGACCCTACCTTGACCGGCAAGTCTTCCAGAACTCCGCTTGGCAATCTCGTATTTTGATCTGCCAGAACCAGTTGGATGTCGGTAGGCTTGAATTTCTCGAATCCGAGACATTTGGCTACAGTTAGTGGCATCAGGCTGATGGATGCCCCCAAATCGCAAAGGCATCTTCCAAGCATCAGTGGTCCGATCGAGCAAGGTAAGGTAAACGGTCCCGGGTCGCTCAGTTTCTTAGGTGCAACAGTCCTCTGGATTATGACACTGCACTCATGATTGAGTATGACCATCCCTTATACTTGCTTGATCCGCTCCATCACTGCATCCTTCAGGAATTTCTGGTAAGGAGGTATCAGGGTGAAAGCGTCCATTAGAGGCTCGTGGAGTTCAAGTTCGTGCATCTGTTTCTCGAACAGTGCCTTGTACTTCTCCAGAAGTTCCTTACGAAATCATCCAAGGAATGGCAATGGTGGCTTGTAGGGTGGAGGGATGAATCTTCTTTCTTACTGTTTCTCTCCTCCTGGTTTGCCTGTAGGAGGCGGAGTTACCGGAGTGTCAACCCGATCATCTATCCGAGTAGTATGGTCGGGTGCATGGTCGGGTTGTTCTAGAGAGTGGCTTGGTCGTCCACTCCGTAAGGCTATCGCGTGTGCAGACTCCGTAGGACTTGTGGAGGTGGAAGCCGAGTTATCTGTGAGCACCTGAATTCGAGATCCCAAGGCATCAAACTTGTTATGTAATTCTTTGAAGTTGGCGGATAGACGGCAGGCGAGATCATCAAATCTTGTATTAATGTGTAACGTGTTGGTTTTTTGATTGGATAGGACTGTGTGCATAAGAGATAGCAAATCCAGCGATGATGACCTAGATGGGGTGATCGGGTTTTGTATCGGGTTTCGGTAGGACAGATTCGGACTCGGCTTGTAGTTGGTGTACCCTTTGTTGTAACCTTCCTGGTTGTTGATGTAGTTAACATCCTCTATCTGTATAGTCTCCTCATCTTGTTGTAGAAACTGCTCTTCCTCTGATATTTGCATGAACATGCTGCTTCTGGTTGAGGAGATTATCGAGCTTGTCATTGAGGGCTTTCATGTCCCTCTTGTACTTGGCATCTTCCTCTCCTATAGATCGCACGGTGCGATCGTATTCCTCATTGTAATTGCCATTAGATTGAGCCAAGTTCTCCACTAGGTCCCAAACTTCATCAACATCCTTGTTGAAGAAGTTACCATTGCTTGCGATGTCTAGCAACATTTGTATCTTGGGGACCACTCCTCTGTAAAGTGTGCTCAGCAATGAAGCATTGTTGAATCCATGATGAGGACATCGGGTAGTGTATCCCTTGAAACATTCGCAAGCTTCACTGAACGTTTCATTGTTCTTCTGAACAAAGCGGGAAATGTCGTTTTGCAGCCTTGCGGTTCTGGAGTTGGAGAAGAATTTGGCCAGGAATGCCTTCTTGCACTCTTCCCAAGTGGTGGTGGACTCCTTGGGGAGTGATTTCTCCCAGAGGTGCGCTTTGTCTCCCAAAGAGAATGGGAAAAGCCTGAGTTTGAATCCATCCTCACTAACTCCATTGATCTTGGTGAGGCTACAGAGCCTATCAAATTCATCCAGATGATCCAATGGGTCCTCCATTGGCAATCCATGAAACTTATTACTCTGTATCATCTAGATGAGACTACTGTTGATCTCAAAATTGTTGTTCTGTACAGCAGGTGGCACAATACCATTCCTTTGGGTGTGAGTAGATGGAGCATCTCCTGCTCCTATGTTGGTCCTTGCTTGAGGAGCTGGTGGACCGTTCTGATTATTAATTGTCTCCTCAATGATTGCTAGTTGCGGTTGAGCTTGTTGTTGTCTGAGTAGCCTTGGTATGTCGATGTTGTCGATGAAAGGACTTAGGTTCTGGCTACCTCTGGATCGTGTTTGCATGCACAGGCAGGTGACCGAGTGTGTACACGAGGGTCAACTCCATCCAGGTGATCGAGTGACGGGTCGGGTGGGTGCTCGGGTTGTACCTGAGAGTCAAAACCAACAAGAGCGAAGGCAAACAAGTCAGATTCTGAACCAATATAAACAAAAGAACTTGATCTAGCAAGTGCTGAAATCCTAAACATAGCAAAATGAAATCAACCAAATGGCAATGACGCCAAATTGATAGACAGATTTTTACCCAGGGTATCAATTCCCTATGCAGTTGTAGTACAAAGAGTTATCAATCCAAATGGTTGTTTATTGCTAGCAGGAAGGATGTGATCAGAATAGTGCAAGTCAAGCCAAGCAAATGAGGGTTTAGTCTAACAATCCTAAAGTGATAAAAGAAAAGAAAGTAAACAAGGAACCACACGACCTAAGCAATCGATGAAGGTTATCGTGTACCTGATCGGGTAAGAGATCGAGTGATGAAAGAAAATGCAAGCAATTAAAATACGAAAGCTTAAGGATGGGGTAATCGAATCCTAAGTATTCTTGACCAGTACAGATGCCTTACATGCCTCAAGCAAATATTTCCTAGACAATGAATCTCTAAAATCTTGTTAAAACACTCTCACACTAGAAACAATCAACCTTGATCACTCCCCTACCCAACTCTCGTTGGAGAAACATGACCAAACAGGCATTAAGATCCGATTCATTATTGTCAGTAAACCCCTTACTCATCTAATCTCTTAGGCTAAGTGAGTAAACCTCTAGCATTGGTTGATTCAAACATCTCATCTACACCACTCGGTGGTAAAACACCTTAGATCTAATCTCAACCTCTCGGTCTGTTGACAACATTAAGAAAACCAACCTAGAAGGAAATCTATCAAGCACATACAATCAAACTAAGGCATCCTAACCGATCAAGAACACAAAATCATCTATCCCATCCCTAGAAATGAGAAGAAACATAACAACAAATATAAATGAGAATTGCATTATATTAAACGATAAAGTAGAGGGATAAGAGTACAAGACAGAAATCTAAAGAAATGATAAAAAGTTATGAAATAAAATCTAAAACAAAAGGGAAAAGTGTTTGAGTCGCTCAGTTCTCTCACAGAAGCTCTCGCTCTCTGGTTTGAGGGTCTGCGGCGTGCTCGTTTGCGAGGAAGAGGGGTTTATATATAGAAACCCCTTTGACCTAGCTTCCCAGTCCTGCCCGAGGGTCTACACGATGGGGTACACGAGGATGAGGTCGAGTTCGTCCTCGGGTAGACTTTCGGGTTGTTCTTCATGCTCTTGGATCCTCCTCGATCGTGTTGGGGTTCGGACTTGTTCTTCCAGCTTGATGGCTCCTTCGGGTACATGCTCGGGTTTGTCCTTGGTTTTCCCCATTTGAGGCTCTTAAGCACCTGTTTTCATCCAAAATATGCAAATGCAAAAATGCAACACCCTAAATGGCCTAAAAGTGAATTCCTACAGTTAATGACCTAAAAATGCTAAGTTAAAAGTATGAACAATGCAAAATATGGACAAAAAAGGATGCTAAAAACATGTAAATTAGAGAGTTATCACATGCTTTGATCACTACAATGGAGGCTAAAGTCATGGGATTTGATCATATCAAAGGTTTATATGAGGAGGATCCAGATTTCAAAGAAGCCTTTAAGGAAACAAGCAAAGCCACTTATGGGTCATACTACCAACATGATGGATTCCTCAAGGATCCATGAGAGAGCTGCTAATAGGAGAAGCGCATGGAGGAGGACTTATGGGACATTTTGGGCGAGACAAAACTCTACGTGTTCTGATGGAACATTTCTTTTGGCCGCATTTGAAAAGAGATGTGGAAAGGTTCTGTGCAAAGTGCATCACTTGCTTGAAAGCAAAATCCAGGTCACATCCTTATGGTTTATATACGCCTTTGCCTATTCCTAACCTACCGTGGGTAGATATTTCTATGGATTTTGTTTTAGGGCTACCTAAGATCAACAACCAAGATTCTATCTTGTTGTGGTGGACCGGTTCTCCAAAATGGCGCATTTCATTCCATGTAGCAAGACAAATGATGCTTCTCAAACCGCTGAACTCTTTTTCAGAGAATTTGTGCGTTTACATGGAATTCCAAGGACCATTGTTTCAGATCAAGACACCAAATTTCTCAGTCACTTTTGGAAGACCTTGTGGAAAAATCTAGGAACTAAGCTACTCTTCTCCACCACTTGTCATCCTCAAACTGATGGCCAAACTGAGGTAGTTAATTGTACTCTCTCCACTCTATTGAGAGCTACGGTGGGTAAGAATCTCCGAAACTGGCTATCTTGTTTACCCTACATTGAATTTGCTTATAATCACGCTAAGCATTCTGGTACCAAATTCTCTCCATTTGAAGTTATCTATGGTTTTAATCCTCTAACCCCATTCGACATCACATCTCTGCCCCAAGTTGTTTATTCTAGTGCAGAAGGAGTCACCAAAGCTGATTTTGTGAAGAAACTCCACCAAAAGGTTAAAGAGAATATTGAGAAGAAAAGCGCAAAGAACAAAGAGCATGCGAATAAGCACCACAAGAAGCTGACGTTTGAACCTGGAGATTGGGTCTGGTTACACATGAGAAAAGAGAGATTTACCAAGAAGAGAAATTCCAAGCTGTCGCCAAGAGGAGATGGACCATTTCGGGTCTTAGAGAAAATCAATGACAATGCCTACAAGATTGAGCTACCAGGTGAGTTGAATATTTCTCCTACCTTTAATGTTGCTGATTTATCTCCTTTCCAAGCAGATGAAATAGTTCTGCAGACAGAACTTTCTCAAAAGGGAGGGAATGATGAGTACATCGATAGTCAACTTCCCGAAGAACCCGTTCTGCTACTGCCCGAAGAACCCGTTCTTCCACTTCCTGACGAACCCGTTCTATCATTTCCTGAAGAACCCGTTCTGCCAACAATGATACACAAACCGATGACAAGGTTGGGAGCAAGAACATTAAGGGAACAATTCAACAAGTCCAAAGAGAAGGCTCCAAAAGCGTCATTTTTGCCGGTTTTATAAGGAATTAAAGAACCCGTTCTTTTCATCATTTCCGAGGCAATCAACGAAGGGCTGGAGCGTGCATGAGAGTTATTACCAAGGTAAGTGTTTGAATTCAAATAATAAATGTAAAGATATATAGATTTTTGGAAAAAATAAAGAGAGAACTTCTCACATTTAAAGCTTAGGCTTTTGTTTTACTTGTATTTTCTATGGTGTGTGATTACTTTAGAAAACAAGTGAAATCTTTATCTTTGTGTGTGATTCACTTAGATATTGATTTGTGTTCTTATCACAAAGTCATTCTGCAACTTTTTGTGGTAAACTTTGATCCATCATTCATCTCCATCATATCCGAGTTAGTTAGAGAGGTCCTTAGACCAGCGATTAGCTCACCCCTACTTTGCACCGTATCATTTTAGTGATGCAATCATAGAAATATCCATGAATCATCACGAGTTGGTTCAATTAGAATCAAGATCAAATTATAAAAAGTTTATAGGAGAAAATCAATTCATTGCTATATCAAGAAAGTTTCTAGATACAAAGAACCAAACTCCATCAGTGATGATTGATAAAATCTCTCAAATTTATTCTTGATTGATTTATGTAATTAATTAGATTTATTTTGTATTTATGATAAGGATTTATAAATTGAATCAATATAAGCTCATGTTTTTCTTCGTTGTGAAGATATATAGATTTTTGGAAAGAAATAAAGAGAGAGCTTCTCAGTTTTAAAGCTTAGGCTTCTACTTTACTTTTCTTTTCTATTATGTGTGGTTCCTTACAAAAACAAGTGGAATCTTTATCTTTTTGTGCGATTCACTTAGATATTGATTTGTGTTCTTATCATAAAGTCGTTCTGCAACTTTGTGTGGCGAACTTCAATCCATCATACATCTCCATCTTCTAGTAATTTAAGATATGTTTTAGGGTCCTCATGTATCAAATGCAATATGTTCTCTAGTGAAATAGAGTTTTGCAGGTTGCTAGACCTGTTTGGTGAGAAGTCGATATCTATGGAGATATATGGATGATTATGCGTCAAAAGGGACCTGAAGTGAAATCAACACCGATTGGTATGCATCCAACACCAATCGATATCAAAAGGACAAGACACCGTTTGACGTGTGCTTGAATAGATCGGTTAGGTATAGAAAAAACTTATTATTTCTTGTTACACCACCTCTCACTTGTATATAAATTGAGAGCTTGTCTCCTCTCAAGAACCAAAGTGTAAATTGCGAGATTCAATGTTGTAAATAGTTTTAGGGTTTTTATTATTTTCTTTATGTTTTTAGTGAAAACCTAGAACCGGATGATCTAAATTCCGCCTCTTGGCTGCAAGGATCCCAACCTTAGGGTGCGAATTAAGATATCTTTGTAAAGTTCTGCAAGGATCCCAATATTAGGGATGCTAATTAAGCAATCGTTATATAATAATAAAGAGTTTTATTTCTTCTTCGAGATTTGCTTATGTATGACCTTAATGTAAGTGTATAATACTTGATGAGTATTCCATTGATCACATGAGTATATTTATACAAGGGGATCATATCTAGCATGACCTATACAGAAGATATACTAAGGATATTCTTGGAACCAAATATATGAGAACATATCCTAACTAACACTCCCCTGCAGTCAGAACGGGAGGAGGTCGGACGTTCAGGCTGGTTCGAAAATCGGTGAACAATGGAGAGGGTAGTCCCTTGGTGAAGATGTCAGCATACTGTAACAAGGATGGTACATGAAGAACATGAATGTGATCAAGGCTACTCTTTCACGGACAAAGTGACTATCAATCTCTACATGTTTGGTCCGCTGATGTTGTACTAGATTAGTGGAGAGGTAAACCGCAGAGACATTGTCAGAATAGACCAGTGTTGCCTTGGTGAGGGGATAGCCAAGATCGAGGAAGAGATTATGGAGCCAAGTTCTTTCTCCAACAGCATTGGCGACACCACGATACTCTGCTTCAGCACTGGAGCGGGATACGGTATGTCACCAAGGAACACCGCATAGCCGGATGTGGAGCACCGTGAGTTGGGGCAGCCAGTCCAGTCCGCATCAAAGTAAGACTTGTGAATTAGAAGACCATGAGAGATGGTGCCTTTGATGTAGCGTAAGATCCGTTTGAGAGCAGCGAAATGATTTTATGTGGGTCATGCATAAACAAGCATACTTGCTGAACAGCAAACGCAATGTCGAAGCATGTAAATGTCAGATACTACAAGGCACATGTGTTGGTGCGGGAATTTGCACCCCCATCATACCGATCTAAACCAATAAGTTAAACCAATTATTTAAACCGGGAATTCGAGTCACTGTTGGATGAAAGCTTTCGAATGAAGGCGCAATTGAGTCAAAAGCCCAATTCGGATGCAAGGAGCCGACCTCTCGGGCCGCCCGACGGCTGACCTAGCAAAAAAAAAAGAAACTTTCCTAATCTTGGGCAAGTCAATTAGGAAAGTAGCTATATTTTGTAATCTAGGAAAGCCTATAAATAAAGGGGAAATCCCTTCATTGTAATGAATCCAGCAATTAATACAATAATTCAACCTCTTCATTGTTCTTTAAGAGATTAAAATCCCCTTTTGATTTCTAGTTTATATCCGATTCTTTGAGAGAATTCTAAAGTGAATTTGTTTCCCCTTTTAAACAAATTCATTGTGTGAAACCTTGTTTCTACAATTGGCACCGTCTGTGGGGACACAAAGTTCTCAAGTTACTTCTCTCTTAGATTCCTTTGAAACTTGTCAAGCAAGAAAAACCATGTCTCCAGAATCCAACAACAGAGTCACCACCGCTCCTCAGCAAAACAACCCGATCACCAGAGCCACCAGTTCGCAAGATGCCGCCACGGATCTACCCACCGCTCTGGACGCGCCTGCCACGCTCGTCAATGTCCGACGTAAACTCAGCACGTCGAAGAACCCAACAGATGACTCGACGGCACCCTCAACCGAGGTAGAGGATGTTGAAGCGCCCAATCACGGAACCCAGGGGCCTGACGGAGAATTACCAGTCGATGAATCTGTCGCTAGACAGACTTCAACCGCGCAAACCGCGCAGCCTTACCAGCCCGTCTCCGTGGACGATCTCCAGCTTGTGTTCGGAACGATGTCTAAGGATCTCGTCCAGGCGATCTCCGACACAAACCAACGTATGGACGCGATAGAGCACCGCGCCCCCCCGTCCACCTCAGCAAAATACCATGCCGCAGCAAGCTGTCCGAAGGAATAGCCCACTACGCCGACAGCTGTTTTATGATCCGCCGCCCTTGGCCTACCAATCTCATAACCAGTACGTACCCTCGGTGCTAGCTTCGGGGGTGCAGCCCCACATTGGACAGTCCTCCTAGGGCGATCCGATTGCTGATCCCTATCCTGAATAGCCCACTACGCCCCAAAATTTGGGATATGGGAACACTCCTCCACCGGGCTATGAGCTCGGCTCCAGAGATCGATAAGATGTTCGAGGCCCGCTCACCAAACGAATCTTGGGGACAGACGTTCTGTCCGTAAAACTAAAGCTTCCAACCTACGAAAGGAAGAAGGATCTGGTACAGTACATGACCTCGTTCATGGCTACCGTATCCAAAGCAAGATTCACCGAGGAACAGAAGGACGCAAGTTACTGCCAGCTGTTTGTCGAGAGTTTGGCAGGAAACGCGTTAACCAGGTTCTCTCGTCTCCCAGCGAATTCGATCGATAGCTTCGCTCAACTATCAACAGCCTTCCTGCGGAACTACCGGGTCTTCATAGAGAGTGGTATTTCCAGTGCCGAATTGTGGGAGACGGTTCAGGAGCCTGGCGAACCTCTGCGACAATACCTGACCAGGTTCAAGGAGAAGTATGCCAACGTCTCAGTCACCAAATATGTCGCAATCGCCGCCTTCAAAAAGGGACTTATTCTCGGATCTCCATTGCAAGTGGACCTCAACATCCGGGAAGCCAAGGAATTGGATGACGCACTTCATCGGGGATCTCGGTTCGCATACGTCGAAGAAGACGAGGAGAGGTGAATCGCGAAGGCCCCTCCTACACATCCGGTCTCAACAAAAGATAAAGGCCGAGATGGCTACCAGGAGCCCCGCAGGCATCACGACCCGAGGGACCCTAAGCGCAGTGTAGTCCATGCGATCTCCAAAGACGCAGGACAGGACAACACGACTTCAGACACACGAGCCGAACTATATTGCAACTTCCATATGTTTCCGGGCCATTCCACGGCTGAGTGCAAACATCTGTCCAATTATCTGTCCAAAGATCTGTCGTCTATCACCCCAAAGCCTTCCGTGACGGTTGTGGAAGAAGAGGTCGCAGAGGAAGATCTGGACGACCTAACCCTGGGCGAGATCCGAAGGGCAATAATCCTCCAAACAATGCGCCGAACGAGCAGCAGCACCCACCGCCCATCCCGCAACAGAATAATCTAGCACCAGCGGAGGGACTCCCGGGATCGCCAAAAAGCCAATAAGGACAACAAATCGAGCGCACAAACTCTCCACCTCGGGGTAGTATCTCCATGATTATCGGTCAGACGGAAGAATGCAAAGATTCTGTCCGGGCCCTGAAAAAGCGAGCGCGCCAAATCTTCAGCACCGACCCCATCACTTTCACGACTGAAGATGCTAAAGGGATTCATCATCCCCATAATGATCACTTGGTCGTGGAGGTAGCAATGGGCGAGTTCGACGTGGATTGGGTTTTAGTCGATACTAGAAGCACGGTCAACGTCTTGTTCTGGCAGACATTAGAAAAAATGGGCGTGACACCAGAGCAAATCAAGCCGGAGTCCCAAACGCTCACCGGATACGACGGAGTAGCCAATATGTCGAAGCTGCAAGTCCATGCTGGCGGAGTCACTCGCAAGACCAAGTTCGTGGTCATAGATGCGCCTCCAATTTGCAACGCAATTTTGGGTTCGCCCTGGATCTACTCGATGCAAGCAATCCCTTCCACCTATCACCTCTGTGTTAAATTTCCAAATGCTACTAGGATTTACACGCTCTATGGCGATCAAAAGGATGGCTAGGACCTGCTCTGTTCTCGAGAAAAAGCAACAGCGGAAAGAGGAAGCATAGCAATTACAAGAGCGGGGATCACCCGGTCAATCCCCATAAGCCGGAGCGAAGTCGGCCAAAGTCCACGAGATGCCGAATTATCCAGGTCAACATAGACGATACGGATCCCTCACGGACGGTTGGGATTGGAGCCGAACTCGAAGATTGGATCAAGACCGAGCTAATCGCTTGGCCCAGTAAAGATATGGTTGGAATCGATCCATCGGTTACTTGCCATAAACTGAACATCGATCCCACGTTCAAACTAGTCCGGCAAAAGCGTCGACGTCTAGGACCCGATTGGGCAAAGGCGGTGCAAGATGAAGTCGAGCGACTCCTTAAAGTCGACCAGATAATGGAGGTGCAATACCCTAATTGGCTCGCGAACCCGGTGGTGGTCAAGAAAAAGAACGGCAAATGGAGAGTCTGCGTCGATTTCACCGACCTCAACAAAGCCTGTCCCAAGGATTGCTTTCCCCTACCGCATATCGACCGACTTCTAGAAGCCACCGCGGTAAACCAGCTACTTTCATTCAGATCGCAATGAGCCCAACAGATCGCGAGAAGACCACATTCATTACGGATAGAGGGACTTACTGCTACAAGGTAATGCTGTTTGGGCTAAAGAACGCAGGGGCGACTTACCAACGCTTGGTTTACATGATGTTCGCCGACCTATTAGGAAAGACGATGGAAGTCTACATTGATGACATGCTAGTCAAATACTTGATCGCGGAGCAGCATGTCCACCTCGCCGAATTTTTTGACATCTTGGACCAATTCCAGATGACGCTGAATCCAACCAAATGCACATTCGGCGTAACCTCAGGAGAATTCCTAGGATATATCATGACTGAGCGAGGTATCGAAGCAAACCCAAAGCAAATCAAAGCAGTACTAGGAATCACATCTCCGACTAATAAGCGAGAGGTTCAGCACCTCACAGGTCGAATAGCCGCTCTGAATCGGTTCATCGCCCGATCCACGGAAAAATGTCTTCCATTCTACCAACTCCTCCAGGGAAACAAGGATTTTCACTGGGACGACGCCAGCGAGATAGCCTTCGGACAACTCAAAGAATACTTGACCAGCCATCCGGTACTCGTCAAACCTGAGGAGGGAGAGATATATCTCTACGTCTCTGTCTCCAGTTCGACAGTTAGCGGGGTACTGGTCCGAGATGATCGCGGCGATCAGCGACCTATCTTCTACACAAGCAAGGCCCTCAATGACGCGGAAATACGCTATCCAACCTTGGAAAAGCTTGCCCTCAACTTAGTCATCGCTGCTCGGATGCTTCGGCCTTATTTCCAGTCGCATTCGTCGTCTATCCCGATCAACCGCTCCGAACTGTCCTTCATAGCCCTCTTCAGTATAGACGAATCGCAAAATGGGCAATCGAGCTAAGCGAGTATGATATTGAATATTGCTCTCGCCTGAGCCTAAAATCATAGGTCCTAGCGGATTTCATCACGGAGTTATCTCCCAAACTCAAAGAAGCCACACCCAAGGAGGAACATTGGACGTAGTTTTTTGATGGTTCTTCCTCCATTCAGGGATCCGGCATTGGGCTCATTCTCCGATCTTTGACTGGCGAAGTCCTCAAGCAGGCTCTGAAGCTCAGCTTCAAGGCATCGAACAACGAAGCCGAATACGAGCCATCCAGGCCGGACTGCGGTTGGCACAGGGACTCGGGGTAACCAGCATTCAAGTCTTCTGTGACTCGCATCTAGTAGTCAGCTAGTTCAGCGGAGAATATGATGCTAAGAACGAGTGTATGGGGGCATACCGCCAACTGCTCCGAACTCTCTCTGAGCAGTTCGCCTCGTTCTCATTAATAAAAGTTTCAAGGAGCGAGAACGCATCGGCAGATGCTCTCGCCGCCCTGGCAAACTGTTTGGATCCTGGCTTGCGACGAACAGTCCCAATCGAATGCATTGAAATGCCTAGCATCGATCTGGCAGGTATGACCTTCGCTATCCGCGACGACATGGTACCAATGGAAGTTGATGAGCCAGTTCAAGGTTCGTCATATGCGACACAGCCTCCAGGCGATTGGCAACTCGAGATCAAATTATATATCGCGGATGGCAAAGTCCTGGCGGATCGGTGGCAAGCTCGGCAGTTAAAAGCCCGATGTGCGCATTTCGTTATGAAACGAGATAACCTTTTATGGTGACGTTCTTCTGGAGTTCTACTCACCTGCGTCGACCAAGAAGAGGCAGAACGGAAAATGACGGAGGTTCACGAAGGTGAAGGTGGCAACCATTCCGAAGGGAGAGCACTTGCGTTGAAAATAAAAAAAGATGGCCATTACTAGCCAACAATGGTCGCTGATTGCGAAGCTTTCTCGGCATAGTGTGAAGCTTACCAACGCCACAGATCGATGAAGCACATTCCTCCCGAATTGCTAAACACGGTCACGACACCATATCCATTCATGCGCTGGGCAACGGACCTCGTCGGGCCACTTCCACCTTCCAAGTCAACGCGTTTCCTTTTGGTCTTAACCGATTATTTCACCAAAGTGAGTCGCTGAGTAAAACGACCCTACCCGTTTTTTTTTATTTAAATAATAAATAATAGTAATAATAATAATAATAATAATAACAATAATAATTATAATAACAATAATAATAATAATAATAATAATAATAATAATAATAATAATAATAATAATAATAATAATAATAATAATAATAATAATAATAATAATAAGTAAACTAGAACTAGTGGTACCATACCCACTAGCCACCTAACCACAATCACAATCAATAGCGGAATAACGATAACAATTTCCAATGAATATTCAATAATATAAATAACCAATATCCAAACATAACCAATATCCAAATAACAGGAACCATAGAACCAACAACCTAGCAATGTTTCTAATGATCCAAATCTAGCAACCTAGCAATGCCAGACAACAACCAATCGAGTCCCTAGAACATCCTCCTCTTCATTGCCTTGATTCCACGATCACACTTTGCCTTTACCTGCACCATAAACACATATTACAATGCATGAATATTTAATAAACACTCAGTAAGGCAATCCTCCCATCTACTGGGCTATACACACAAGCAATAGAGTCATATCTAACCATCAAACAACAATCAACAAACAACAAATAACAAACCATGACTCTGCATCGACCAACACCAATATGCATCAACCGACACCACATGGGGATGCATCGACCGACACAGGTTTGCATCGAACGATGTGGTGCGTCCCCATCCACAAAGTTAGTGAATATGGCAGTACTAGGAAAACCTAAGTCCCCCAAGAGCCGCAAGAAAACAATTCTGAACACGTCTGAGTCCTATCCATATCCAGGTTTCCTTCCCGTGGCTCGCGTAAAACATCTCAATGTCTTACCAACCACATATCCCCTCACTGGGATACCTAATGACCAAACAAGGATCATATACATGCCACAAGGCCAAACAAATGTATAAACAGGACCGCCGCCAAGGCCAAACAATCTGTCCTAAACATGACCGCCACAATGATCAAACAATCTGTCCTAAACAAGACCGTCACAAAGACCAAACAATCTGTCCCGAAGGACCGTCTGTCCCGAAGGACCGTCTGTCCCGAAGGACCGTCTGTCGAAGGACCGTCTGTCCCGAAGGACCGTCTGTCCCGAAGGACCGTCTGTCCAGAAGGACCGTCTGTCCCGAAGGACCGTCTGTCCCGAAGGACCGTCTGTCCCGAAGGACCGTCTGTCCCGAAGGACCGTCTGTCCCGAAGGACCGTCTGTCCCGAAGGAACGTCTGTCCCGAAGGACCGTCTGTCCCGAAGGACCGTCTGTCCCGAAGGACCGTCTGTCCCGAAGGACCGTCTGTCCCGAAGGACCGTCTGTCCCGAAGGACCGTCTGTCCCGAAGGACCGTCTGTCCCGAAGGACCGTCTGTCCCGAAGGACCGTCTGTCCCGAAGGACCGTCTGTCCCGAAGGACCGTCTGTCCCGAAGGACCGTCTGTCCCGAAGGACCGTCTGTCCCGAAGGACCGTCTGTCCCGAAGGACCGTCTGTCCCGAAGGACCGTCTGTCCCGAAGGACCGTCTGTCCCGAAGGACCGTCTGTCCCGAAGGACCGTCTGTCCCGAAGGACCGTCTGTCCCGAAGGACCGTCTGTCCCGAAGGACCGTCTGTCCCGAAGGACCGTCTGTCCCGAAGGACCGTCTGTCCCGAAGGACCGTCTGTCCCGAAGGAAAGTCTGTCCCGAAGGACCGTCTGTCCCGAAGGACCGTCTGTCCCGAAGGACCGTCTGTCCCGAAGGACCGTCTGTCCCGAAGGACCGTCTGTCCCGAAGGACCGTCTGTCCCGAAGGACCGTCTGTCCCGAAGGACCGTCTGTCCCGAAGGACCGTCTGTCCCGAAGGACCGTCTGTCCCGAAGGACCGTCTGTCCCGAAGGACCGTCTGTCCCGAAGGACCGTCTGTCCCGAAGGACCGTCTGTCCCGAAGGACCGTCTGTCCCGAAGGACCGTCTGTCCCGAAGGACCGTCTGTCCCGAAGGACCGTCTGTCCCGAAGGACCGTCTGTCCCGAAGGACCGTCTGTCCCGAAGGACCGTCTGTCCCGAAGGACCGTCTGTCCCGAAGGACCGTCTGTCCCGAAGGACCGTCTGTCCCGAAGGACCGTCTGTCCCGAAGGACCGTCTGTCCCGAAGGACCGTCTGTCCCGAAGGACCGTCTGTCCCGAAGGACCGTCTGTCCCGAAGGACCGTCTGTCCCGAAGGACCGTCTGTCCCGAAGGACCGTCTGTCCCGAAGGACCGTCTGTCCCGAAGGACCGTCTGTCCCGAAGGACCGTCTGTCCCGAAGGACCGTCTGTCCCGAAGGACCGTCTGTCCCGAAGGACCGTCTGTCCCGAAGGACCGTCTGTCCCGAAGGACCGTCTGTCCCGAAGGACCGTCTGTCCCGAAGGACCGTCTGTCCCGAAGGACCGTCTGTCCCGAAGGACCGTCTGTCCCGAAGGACCGTCTGTCCCGAAGGACCGTCTAAACAGGCACTCTGGCTAAACAGCCCGCCACAAAGGCCACACATGTGGCTAAACAGCCCGCCACAAAGGCCATACATCTGGCTAAACAGTCTGCCACAAAGGCCACACAACTGGCTAAATAGCCTGCCACAAAGGCCACACAATGTCTAAAGGACTGCCACTCATGGCACAATGACTCAAAAGTCCGCCACAAAGTCCACACAAGCCCTTCCAAGGCTCTCCACCACTAAAATAGACAAATTCTAACTCACATAAAACTTTCCTTTTTTAGCGCATTCCATTTCTGGAAACTTTCCACTTTGGGAAACTTCAATTTCAGAAAACTTTCCCCAAACCCCGCCTCACGGAAACTTTGTACCCCGAGCACCACCTCATCTTGTTACTGAGTCGCACAACCAACCACCCCAAGCGACCAAGTAAACAAGAGAGATGGGCTGGAATACTCCATTCCCGCTCCAGCCACGGATTACAGATGGGACCAGGCTAGACAAGCTCACGTCGTGGCTTGCTTCTCATACCACTTCTTAAACCTTGCCTTCATTCTCGCCTTAGGCTCCCAAGTCTGCTCCTCCACACCATCACAGTCCCAAAGGAATCTCATCAGAGGAACCTTCTTCTTCTGAAGTTCCTTGATCCTCCTCTCGAGGACCCTCACTGGTCTCGCCTCCAAAGTCATGTTAGGCTGAAGATCTTCAGGAATCTTAGCCAACAACTGATCATCCTCACGGAGACACTTCCTAAACATAGAAATATGAAACACCTTGTGGAACGCGCGCATAACCTCAGGCAACTCTAGCCTATATGCAACCGGTCCCACCCGCTCAATCACTCTGAACGGACACATAAACCTCGGACTCAACTTAGTCTCTGTCAATGACCTGTTCGGACCCTGCAACATGGCCATCTTGAGGTATACTCTGTCTCCTACCTGAAACTCAAGATCTCTCCTCCACCCATCTCCAAATCATGAGAAGGATAGTTGCCCTCAGGCTTCCGCAACTGCCGCGAAGCGTAGGCAATCACCTTCCCATGGTGCATCAACATACATCCCAAACAACCTCTGGATGCATCAGTATAAACCACATAGGGTTCTCCCTGCTCAGGCAAAGCCAACACTGGCGTAGTAGTCAACATTTCCTTAAGGCTTGCAAAGCCCTCCTCACACTCCTGAGACCACAAAAAAAGGAACGTCCTTCCCTGTCAACTTAGTCAACGGACGTGCTCTGCTCGCAAATCCCTGCACAAACCTCCTGTAGTAACCTGCCAGACCAAGGAAACTCCTGATCTTTGTGGCATTCTGCGGTCTAGGCCAATCTCTGATAGCCTGAATCTTCTCCGGATCTACAGAAACCCCCTCTGCATAAACAACGTGACCCAGAAAACCCATCTCACGCTGCCAAAAACTACACTTGCTCAACTTAGCAAACAACTTCTGCTCCCGCAGCTTCTCCAAAACTGCCCTCAAGTGCACTGCATGCTCCTCAGGACTCTTAGAATATACCAGGATATCGTCGATGAAAAGAATGACAAACACGTCCATAAACTCCTGAAACACGCTATTCATCAATCTCATAAACGCTGCTGGTGCGGTTGTCAACCCAAAAGGCATCACCACAAACTCATAATGCCCATACCTCGTCCTGAAAGCAATCTTCCTCACATCTGCCTCATCTATCGGTATCTGATGATTACCCGACGCTAGATCTACCTTAGAGAACAAAGTAGAACCCTTGAACTGATCCAACAACTCATCAATCCTGGGAAGAGGGTACTTGTTCTTCACAGTAACCCGGTTCAGACCCCGGTAATCAATACACAACCAGAAACTCCCATCCTTCTTCTTGACAAATAACACCGGCGCTCCCCATGGTGGTACACTAGGACGGATGAATCCCATGTGATACTCAACAAATCCTCTAGCTGCTTCTTCAGCTCTGCCATCTCTGCTGGAGCCATTCTGTAAGGAGCCTTGGATAACGGCGTCGTCCCCGGTTCCAGTTCAATAGTAAAAGGATCCGACAGAGATGGTGGTAATCCCTACAAAGACTGAAACACATCCTCAAACTCCTCCACTACCGGAATACCGCTAACCGTAGACTTCCCCACTGACTCTAGCATAGATATAGTAACCAAATACGTCTCACGGCCCTTCTCGATCATCTTCCCAGCCTGAATGGCTGAGATCACGAGACTCCCCGAAGTCGGTCTAATACCCTGAAAAACCAACTTCCCTCCTGGACACTCAAACTCCACTCTACCCCGATAGGAATCCAAATGCACCATATGTCGATGCAACCAATCCATCCCGAGAATAACATCATACAACTCCACTGGACTGATAAGCAAATCCACTGGCCATGACTCTCTTGCGATCTGAATATCCATTCCCCTAGCTCGTCCCATAACTCTCAGGAACTTGCCTCCCGCAACTCTGACAACTCCTGTACGCTCTCTGGGATCCCCTTTGATTCCCGCACTCTGTGCACACTCCGGAGTAATGAAGCTATGAGAAGCTCGAGAATCAAACATAACATGGGACTTAACCCCGCCCACCAACAAGGTCCCTACACAAACCTCATTTGTTGAGAACCTAACACTTTATCACAAGCAAACATAAAATCTGAACCTACTAAAATTCACAAAGCTTAAGTACCAGAAACTATACCTGTGATCGCCCCCGCACTGGTTCCACCAGTCTCTGCAGTCGTGTAAACCCATGGCGCCTGCTCAATCCGTGCCACCTGCTGACCTCCAGGCTGCACCTGCTGCAACGCTGCCACTGCTGTCGGCTGCAACTTGGGACACAAGGGCCTGATTTGCCCTGGCTCCCCGCAATGATAGCATACCCGAGCCCCTGCCGTCGGAGCACTCCTCTTGGGACAACTAGCAAACCTGTGATCCTTGCTCCTACACTTGAAGCAACCTGCGCCACTCTGTGTCTGTGTAGCCTCCCACCTCCTCTTAGTTCCCTTCATAGGCTTGTCGCCCCTGTTAGAACCACTCAGATGCTGAGTCATACTAGGCTGAACTGCTGGACTAACCGCCACTGACTGTGCCCGGATATCCCCTCAATCTCTGCTGCAATCTCAACCAGCTCTGCACATGTAGCATAACTACGTCCTCTATAATGGACCCTCAAGTCATCACGAAGAGCCCTCATAAACCTCCTGATTTGGGCCTCCTCAGGCTGCATAGCAAATAATTCGACTGAAATCCAAGTCCAGCTCCTGCATTGAACGTGTCCCCTGAGACAACTGAAGGAACTGCACCTCCAACCGGTCCAAAGCCTCTCTAGGAGAATACTTGCGGTTGAACTCCAAGACAAAGTCAGCCCAAGTCATCTCCCTCTGCACCCGCCTAGCAGCCACAGATCTCCACCACACCTGAGCATCACCACTCAAATGGTGGACCCCTATGTCCACCCAAAACTCCTCAGGACATCTTAGAGTATGGAAGTTATGTTCCACACTCGTCCTCCATGCATCCGCAACAATAGGGTCTGTACCACCCGAAAACCTCTCAGTCCCGAGATGCATCATCGCCTTGAGCGTGGACAAATAACGTCCATGTGCTCCCACATCCGCTGCCACTGGCTGCCGCTCCTCCGCCACCACTGGTGGCACTACCTGAGCCTGAGCCGGTACCACTGGTGGCAACCGCGCCAACAACTGTGCTAGCATAGCCGCAAAGTCAGTACCAGGGACTCCTCCCGCTGGAACACCTGGAGCCCTAGCATCACCGGCAACTGGAGCATCAACACCGCCCCCTCCGGCCACACTCATGGAATCCTCCTGGAACCCCTGCGACTCACCAACACCCTCAGTTGATGCACTCTGGTCCTCAGTCTCACTAACCACTGGGACTCTGCCCCTACCACGACCACGTCCGCGTCCACGACCACGACCACGACCATCACCTCTAGCCATCTGCACTACCATGAACAGACGTCTAAGCGAACAATTATACAGCAGACAGAAACATAAACTCACCGTGGAATCACACAGTAGGCTCGAAGAGGATGTTCTAGGACTCCATGCCACACACAATTGACTAACTCACATAATCAATCAAAGCATGCAAATCCCAAACATAACCAATATCCAAATAACAGGAACCATAGAACCAGCAACCTAGCAATGTTTCTAATGACCCAACTTTAGCAACCTAGCAATGCCATACAACAACCAATCGAGTCCCTAGAACATCCTCCTCTTCATTGCCTTCATTCCACGATCACACTTTGCCTTTACCTGCACCACAAACACATATTGCAATGCATGAGTATTTAATAAACACTCAGTAAGGCAATCCTCTCATATACTGGGCTATACACACAAGCAATAGAGTCATCTCTAACCATCAAACAACAATCAACAAACAACAAATAACAAACCAGGACTCTGCATCGACCGACACCAATATGCATCGACCGACACCACATTGGGATGCATCGACCGACACAGGTTTGCATTGACTGATGCATGTCACGCTTGCATCGACCAACACTCGCTCATATCAACTTCGCCGAAGAATTATGCAATCAGGCTTTGGTCCGAATCCAGAATTATCAAAATGTTGCGGCCAAGTATTATAACAAAACTGTTTGTCATCGATGTTTCAGCGAGGGCGATCTGGTCCTACGTGAGGTTTACGAGAATACCAAGGAAGTAAACGACGGTAAACTCGGCGCTCGTTGGGAAGGGCCATACCTGACCATGGAGGACCTGCAGGTCAAAGACTCTTGGAATGCGGCTCATCTTAAGCGTTACTACTATTAAGATCTCCTATGCGGCTATAATAAGAAGGTTTCAGAAATCCGACCTCCGTTTTAATGTTATCTGTACTATGAACTACGACTGGCTTGTCCCAATTTCAGGTACGTAGGCAGCCCCTAGTCTTTTTCTTTTTGTTAAGATTTAGTGGGTGCAGCTAGAAAAATAATGAAATTTCTGTTAACCAAAGAGGAATATTTATTTCAAGTGGAGTACAAAGCCATCTCGGTACTTGGCCAAATAAAAAGAGCAATCTTTCACTTCGGCACATAGCCAATATAAAAAAAAGCAACAGTACTGCAAAATTTAAAAGGCTTTGTTTCGACGACTTGGGGGATAACCAGTCTCTCTGGACGCACGAAATGACTAGCCTTCTGATCTCAGAGAGCCGGTCTGTAGTGAAATTTCCCTCATGCTGTGATCTCAACCTCCTCGGCGACTCACATGTGCAGAGCTTGAGAGGTCGGACTCCAATGGCTCTTTGACGATCAGACCTTCGAGGTGAGATCACTAGCTTTGACGTTCCCGCCTTAGTTCTTCCAGTCGGACCGTCAGGACTTCTGCACCTCTAGCTGCCATCTCTTCGTGGAACGCGCATGGACCTTTTATGGTGTTGCTTTCCCGGAAAAGGTGATCCGTGGATTCCAGATGGAGGATGTACTGCCTTAGCGTCTCAATGCAACTCCTGTAGACGGGAATCGTCGTGATGTGCAGATGTTCCGAATCATCCAAGGGTTCATAATCGCATTTTGGCAGATCGGGTATTATGGCCCTGGTGACCTGTTCTTCACATCGAGCACGGTCAGCAAGCAGTCGGGTCATACGCCAGTTCGCCAGGTAGAAGCCATCGGCAATAAGCTCATCAAGAACCGTGATGGTTCCTTCCAAACGGTAGAGCTCGAAGATGAGGTCGTACTTCCGACGGAAGGCCTTGATGTACGAGCTCATACGAGTTTCCTTTTGTAACGAATCCCATTCAGGTTCCTCAATATCAGATCCGCTCACCCCAGTAATAATGAGCTCGCGAGATTAGGACAGAACCGTCCCTTACAAATATATCAGTAACTGATATATTTGTAATCGGGTATTAGTCCCAGAGTCTTTTTTCGCCGTCCGACTTCTAAACTGGAACAAAGGAGGTAAGCCGAAGTCCCGTACTTCACCCTCCGCCAAAGCGCATCTACGATTGGGTTAAATTACCTAATAAGGATTACTCGGTGTAAGCCGGGAGACGTCCCACCTCGTGTAAAATTCCAAATAGAGATAAAACTTTATTAATAATTCAAAAACTGGATGATTCGAATCGCCAATTACAAATATATCAGTTATCCCGAGCTTGGGCAAGCCCCGCTGCAATCTTTCGAGTATTTTTCCTAAGCTGTTTTGGCATGGGCCATAGCAACTGAATTCCTGTCTTCTCCCATTCTTCAGGACGGGATTCCAGTGCTCTGATCTTCTGCTCGGCCTCATCAAGACGACTTAAGGTTCATTTTCTCTTCGCCTTCAAAGTGGCGATCTCAGCCTCCAGTTCAGCTAGACGCTCGTCGATCTCACGCTCCTTTAGGCGATGATAATAAAGTTTTTGGCATTGGTCCCGATGTGCGGTTTCATCTGCAAGCAAAGACCTTCGGTTAGTAATGACATTTTACGAGAAATAGTACAAATAGAGTTCGAGAACGTTACCTGGCGAACGAAGGCATGAGCTGCAGCAGCTTTCACATTATCAGCACGTTTGTTCATATAGAATGGTTTAAAATCAAAAGACACGAATTCGCCACTCAAGGAGAAACTCGGGTCGTTCAGGGTTGAGTTCGCCGAGTAATAGCACTCATTGTCGTACGCCACTAGACATGGAGGCATAGCCGCCACCCTCCCAAGTCCATTTTCAATCCAGAATCTTGGATGGGACTCGAGCAACTTTAGTTTAAGCAGCAGATCACTCCGCGTTTGTTCAACCGCGGCAAGCCGATTGCGGCACTCTGTATGGTGTTCTTCGATGCGAGAGAAGAAAATCTCTAGATCTGACCTCGCCTCCGGATCAACGCGAAACATCAACATCCACGGAGCTTAAATATTTGGGTAGTAGGGCATCCCTCTTTCAATTGCCTCTGAGTTCGAGAATGTTGGGACATCATTCCCGACATCAACCAAAGGATCAACACTACCTACTGATCTTGACATCTTCTTATGAAAAATTCTCTTTCGATTAGAGTTTATGAACGAATAAGGAACGACGTTGGAATATTTATACAATTTCGAAAGGATCGACGATGGATTTCCAATTTCCAACCAAAGGATCGACGAAAAGATCGACGATGGATTTCCAACCAAAGGATTGACGATGGATTTCCAATTTCGAAATCTGAAAGTTAACCCTTCCAAACGTTGAGATTCCCTTTTTAGCAAGAAAGGAAATATTCCACGAAGGTAAGCAAATTTGTAAAAAAGAAATAAAAACAGCCACAAAACGGGCAATGTTATTACAAGGGTTTCAAAAACACGGATTCAAAAGAGTTCACATAAAAAGAAAGCTACCAGGAACCAGCGGTTACATTTCTGAGGGAGTAGACAGATCGGCTTGAAAGATACCAGAGTTGGACCCGTGCTGATGTCGAACGGAGTCTGGAGCTGTGGTCCCAGGATGAAGGAGTCCGAAGCCGAGCTGATCTGGAGACATGGTGAGATCGCCTTCATCCAGCTCAATGATGTCCAATTTCTCGACGTCACTCAAGGCTTTCGCTCGCCTCTCCTCAATTTCAGCGATCAAGTCGTCAAGGACTGATGCACCTTTCCCTAAGAGGTACTTCACGGTTTCGTCAATTCCGTGCGCTTGGTTGAGGATGTCTTCCTTCGGACGAGCTACTGATAAACAGGTTTTCACCCAGGGTATCAATTCCCTATGCAGTTGTAGTACAAAGGGTTATCAATCCAAATGGTTGTCTATTGCTAGCAGGAAGGATATGATCAGAACGTTACAAGTCAAGCCAAGCAGATAGGGTTTTGATCTAACAGTCCTAAAATAAATGAAAGACAAGAATATAAACAAAGAAACCACACGACCTAAGCACTCGATGCAAGCAAACGAGTACAAGATCGTGTGGGGTGATCGAGTAAGCAAATGGGATATGAACAGCCCGAGGTGTTACTCGATACAGGTTATCGTGTACCTGATCGGGTAACTGGTCGAGTAATGAAAGAAAATGCAAACAATTAAAATACGAAAGCTTCTAAGGATGGGGTAATTGAATCCTAAGTATTTTTGACCAGTACATATGCCTTACATGCCTCAAGCAAATATTTTCTAGACAATGAATCTCTAAAACTTTGTCACCACACTCTCGCACTAGCAACAATCAACCTTGATCACTTCCCTACCCAACTCTTGTTGGAGAAACATGACCAAGCAGACATTAAGATCGATTCATTATTGTCAGTAAACCCTAACTCATCTAATCCCTTACTCAGAGCGAGTGAACCTCTAGCATTGGTTGATTCAAGCATCTCATCTACACCTCTCGGTGGTAAAACACCCTAGATCTAATCTCAACCTTTCGGTCTGTTGACAGCATCAAGAACACCAACCTAGAAGGCAATCTATAAAACGTTTACAATCAAACTAAGGCTTCCTAACCGATCAAGAACACAAAATCATCTATCCCATCCCTAGAAACTTTACTACACTACTCGGACATAATAACAAGAAACAAAGCAACGAATAAGAATGAAAATTGCATTATAATAAACGGTAGAGTAGACTAGAAAGAGTACAAGATAGAAATCTAAGAAAAAAGATAAAAATTATGAAAGAAAACGAAAAAACAAAAGGAAAAGTGTTTGAGTCACTCAGTTCTCTCACAAAAGCTCTCGCTCTCTGGTTTGACGGTCTGCGGCGTGCTCGTTTGCGAGCTAGGAGAGGAGGGGTTTATATATGGAAACCCCTTTGACCTAGCTTCCCAGACTTGCCTGATGGTCTACTCGATGGGGTACACGAGGGTGAAGTCGGGTTACTCCTCGGGTAGATCTTCGGGTTGCTCTTCCATTTCTTGGATCTTCCTCGATCGTGTTGGGGTTTGGACTTGTTCTTCCAGCTTGATGGCTCCTTTGGGTACATGCTCGGGTTTGTCCTTGTTTTCCCCCATTTTAGGCTCTTTAGCATATGTTTTCATCCAAAACATGCAAATGCAAAAATGCAACACCCTAAATGGTCTAAAAGTGAATTCCTACAGTTAATGACCTAAAAGTGCTAAGTTAAGGGTATGAACAATGCAAAATATGGACAAAAAAGGATGCTAAAAACATGTAAATTAGAGAGTTATCAGCTACCTTCTCTTGTTCAACTAGATAGGCCTTTACCTTGTTTAGACGACGTTGAGCATTCTTGGTGGTTCCCTCGACTTTAGCCTGTCGATCTTGGCGGAGTCGACTCTTTTCCGTTTCAAACTTGACCTTCAGATCGACGAGCTCCCTTTTCACGTCAGACGTCTCTTCCTCCAGAATTTTCTCCCGCGATTCCATCTCGGAAACTTTCACCTCTAAACGCTTGTTGTCTTCCTCCTTGTTAGCAAGTGTGCTTTCCAGCTCCTTGATTCTTCCCTCCTTAAACTTGTCCGCAACCCGGAGTTGTCCCAGGCATTCCTTCATTTTGTCAAAGTCGGACTTCGAGGACGACATTGATTTAACTCGCTGATAGATAGGTTTTCACCCAGGGTATCAATTCCCTATGCAGTTGTAGTACAAAAGGTTATCAATCCAAATGGTTGTCTATTGCTAGCAGGAAGGATATGATCAGAACAGTGCAAGTCAAGCCAAGCAAATCAGGGTTTAGTCTAACAATCCTAGAGTGATAAAAGAAAAGAAAGTAAACAAGGAACCACACGACCTAAGCACTCGATGCAAGCATTCGAGTGCAGGATCGGGTGGGGGGATCGAGTAGGCAAATGAAGTATGAACAACTCGAGGGATTACTCGATCTAGGTTGTACCTGATCGGGTAAGAGATCGAGTGATGAAATAAAATGCAAGCAATTAAAATACGAAAGCTTCTAAGGATGGGGTAATTGAATCCTAAGTATTCTTGACCAGTACATATGCCTTACATGCCTCAAGCAAATATTTCCTAGACAATGAATCTCTAAAATCTTGTTAAAACACTCTCGCACTAGAAACAATCAACCTTGATCACTCCCCTACCCAACTCTCGTTGGAGAAACATGACCAACCAGGCATTAAGATCTGATTCATTATTGTCAGTAAACCCCTTACTCATCTAATATCTTAGGCTAAGTGAATAAACCTCTAGCATTGGTTGATTTAAGCATCTCATCTACACCTCTCAGTGGTAAAACACCTTAGATCTAATCTCAACCTCTCGGTCTGTTGACAGCATTAAGAACACCAACCTAGAAAGAAATCTATCAAACACATACAATCAAACTAAGGCATCCTAACTGATGAAGAACACAAAATCATTTATCCCATCCCTTGAAACTTTACTACACTACTCGTAAATCATGGCAAGAAACATAACAACAAATATAAACGAGAATTGCATTATATTAAATGATAAAGTAGAGGGATAAGAGTAGAAGACAGAAATCTAATGAAATGATAAAAAGTTATGAAATAAAATCTAAAACAAAAGGGAAAAGTGTTTGAGTCGCTCAGTTCTCTCCCAGAAGCTCTCGCTCTCTGGTTTGAGGGTTCGCGGCGTGCTCATTTGCGAGGAAGGAGAGGAGGGGTTTATATATGGAAACCCCTTTGACCTAGCTTCCCAGACCTGCTCGATGGTCTACTCGATGGGGTACACGAGGATGAAGTTGGGTTACTCCTCGGGTAGATCTTCGGGTTGTTCTTCCGGCACTTGGATCTTCCTCGATCGTGTTGGGGTTCGGACTTGTTCTTCCAGCTCGATAGCTCCTTTGGATACATGCTCGAGTTTGTCCTTGTTTTCCCCCATTTTAGGCTCTTAAGCACATGATTTCATCCAAAACATGCAAATGCAAAAATGCAACACCTTAAATGGCCTAAAAGTGAATTCTTACAGTTAATGACCTAAAAATGCTAAGTTAAGGGTATGAACAATGCAAAATATGGACAAAAGGGGATGCTAAAAACATGCAAATTAGAGAGTTATCAGACCCCCAAACTTAAATCTTGCTAGTCCTCTAGCAAGGAAGTAGGAGGGTGCGGTTTGAAAATGGGGACTCATAACTTTTATATGCTAAGTGAAGGATTCAAGCTATAGTCCTCAAAGATAGTTTAATGGTGCTAAGATCAATCAAACATACTTTCAAATATTTTTCTATGCTTATTACCATGCATCGATCTAGTTCAACCTCCAACTAAAAGTAAAGAACATCTCTTTCACATTCAATTAAGTGTTTGGCGAATTCTTGCAAATGGAAGGTGAATCAAGCTCAATCGGTTTCAAGGGTAAGGCTTTTTTAGTAAGGTGGTTTCAAACAAATTCTTTGGGTGGTTTTCTCTCAAGAGAAGGAATGCTAGACAGTTGTGAAAACTATCTAAGATTGAGAACAATTTGGGCATACAAAGCTTAACTCTTGATAATCTACCCTTTTCTCATTCACTTTCTTTTTTTTTATATCAAACCCTTAGAATTACACTACCCACATCCTTGATTTTTACCTATTTTTTTACTCCCTAAGGTTTAAACTCTAAACTTCTAGCTCTCTTCTTTTTTTTTTTTCTCTTTTCTTTCTTTGCTAAACTTTTAATATGTATATATATATATATATATATATTTTTTTTTTCTTTCTAGGAGACTATAGCAAGATCTTTTCCTTTTTTTTTACTTAGAGACAGCTAATTGATTCTAACCTTAGGGACTTCTTTTCTCTTTTTTTTTATTCCTCAACCCAACCCCAAATAAACATACTAACCACATATCTTTCAAAACTGAATCTATTAGCTAGTTCAAATTCTAACTTAGCTAAATCAAGAGGCAGTTCTTTGTCGTTCTCAATACTCTCAAGGTTTCACAACCTATAGCACAATGAAAAAGGCCTCACTCAACAATTCACAACAAGGTTTGAAAGAAAGGTTTGGGTTCATGGGTAGGACAAACAAATCGGGTTAAACGAAAAAGATTGGTGAAATGGAGTGCTAACCCGAATTTAGAGTTACCATGAGCAAGTATTCAAGTTCCATAAGCAAGACAATTAAAGTTCAAATTAAATCCAATAATATAGAGATGTTCTAATGTTCAAACAAGTGGAGGAAGCATTCAAAAGACACAAGGTTCTAAGAAAGATTTTTCATTTTTTTCCAAAGATTGATCTAGCAACAATGAACTATGATTAAGGGCTATAGCTTCAATCCTAAGGTTTTATTTGAAACAAGGTATTTTTAATCATTGTCCCCTAAGATGCATATGCAACAATCCTATATGAAACAAACTAGACTCAATCCTAATATGTAAATGCAACTACATGAACACTCTTTCGTTTTTATTTTTAAAAAAAATTTTAAAATATTTTTTGGGTTTTTCAATGCACATAGATGCAGACTGAAATGAATAAAACTAGCATGCAAAAAATTTGAAATAAGAAAATTAAGAAAATAAAACACAATGTTAAAAATATTCTAGGACCCTCCCCCAAACTTAAATTACACAGTCTCTGTGTAAACAAAAGTTGGAAAAAGAATCCAAGAATCGCACAAATTGAAGTAAAACTAAATGCAATGTTATTTACAAAGATCAGATGAATTGGGTACCTCATGGGTTGGTGAAGGAGGTTGCAGCAGCCTCCATACTCGCCAACGTGTAGCCAGGGTCGTCTCCGGCTGCAGCAGGTGCCGGTGTTTGCTCGTCAGAGAGCTCGGTGATATGCACGGACGACTTACTCGGACCAGCATCCGAGGGGTTGATCGAGGGTGGGATCGCGTAGCTCATCGGGTAGGGCATCGGGTAGTATATGGCGGAAGAGGTCCAGATTGATCACCCGTATAGCCACTCGCAGGGTGCATCGTATACGACATCGTGTATGGCATCTGGTAAGGCGGAGGGAAGACTCCTGAGTAATCACCCGATTGTGAGCTTGATGGGTGCATCGGATAGTGCATCGTGTATCCCATCGCGTTAGGGGTCGGATATGCGTCTGAATGGCTTCTCTGTGATGCTTCAGGTCGGGTGATGTTCTCCTCAGCCTGGGGCTTGTAGGATGATGCTCTGTAAGGTTCTGAAGGTGGCAGTCCTCGAGTACCTCCTAGTGGTCCGCTTCTCCCCATCCAAGTTGGTGTTTGTGCCGAGGTAGGAGCTGAGGCACAACTTGCCTTGTCTTGCAGCTCCTTGATCTGACCTCCCATAGTCTTCACCGAACCTGTAAGATCCTTTACCTTCCTCACCAAAAACGTGTTCATCCTCTTCAGCCATCTGATCCTCTTGTGGGCTTCCCTCACTCCAACCGGTTGCTTTTGAGAGCACACATACTCCTCAAAATCAAAATCTTCTGAGCTATCTCCCTGTCTTTGCCCGGTTTCCTCTCTCTTCTCAGCTTCGGATTCCTCCTTCGGGTTGTACAGCTCCTCCAAAGGTGGTTCAAAGTCGATGTTGTCTCCCAGCCAAACCTTTGTGCACATTACATTGGGTAGGATTATCTGGGCGGCTCCGGCATAGTAGATCACATGGAGCTTTTTATCTATTCTCTGACCTAGTACTGCTCCCACAGCGTAGTCTGACGCGTCACACATAATCTCGAAGAGATGGTCCCAGTTTGGAGCTTGAACTATTGGTGCGCTCACCAAAGCCTTCTTTATCTTGTTGAAGGCGTCTAAACAGTCTTTGTTGACAATAAACTCTGCTTCCTTGCAAAGTAGTCACGTTAACGGTCGTGCGATCTTAGAGAAGTCTTTAATGAATCGCATGTAGAACCATGCGCGCCCTAAAAAGCTTCTCACATCTCTCACTGATTTAGGAGGTTGCAGCTGAACCATTACTTCGATCTTGGCCTTGTCGACCTCTATCCCCTTTTCTGAGATCTTTTGCCCCAAAACTATTCCCTCCTGGACCATAAAGTGGCACTTTTCCCAGTTTAACACTAGATTGGTTTCTCCAAACCTTTTCAGCATCTTGCAGAGGTTTGACAAACAGGATTAGAAAGAAGCTCCATATACTGAAAAGTCGTCCATGAAAACCTCCACCATTTCTTTTATTAAATCCGAGAAGATAGATGTCATGCATCTTTGAAAAGTTGCAGGAGCGTTGCACAAACCGAAAGGCATCCTCTTATAGGCAAAGGTTCCATAAGGGCAGGTGAACGTTGTCTTCTCTTGGTCAGCAGGGTGTATTGGTATTTGGAAAAATCCACTATACCCATCGAGGAAACAGTAGTAAGGGTGATTAGCCAGTCATTCCAGCATCTGGTGTATGAAAGGCAGGGGGAAATGATCCTTCCTCGAGGCTGCGTTAAGCTTCCTATAGTCAATACACATCCGATGACCAGTTATTGTCCTTGTGGGAATTAACTCATCTTTCTCGTTTTTGACGACGGTGATTCCTCCTTCCTTCGAAACGCAGTGCACCGGGGACACCCAAGTACTATCAGAAATAGGGTAGATAACTCCAGCATCGAGCAGCTTCAGAATTTCCTTTTTCACCACTTCTTTCAGGTTCGGATTTAGGCGACGCTGACGTTCTACACTAGAGTATGATTCATCTTCAAGGTTTATCCGATGGGTGCACAGATCAGGGGATATGCCCTTGATATCATCTAAAGTATAGCCTACTGCTCTCCTATAGTTTCTTAATTGAGTTCAAAGCAATTTCAATTCCTTTTCAGGCAGGCTAGAATTGACGATCATTGGATAAGTTGAATTAGGTCCTACGAAAGCGTACCTTAGCCCAGCTGGAAGAGGTTTTAGTTCCACTTTAGGCGCCTTAGGTTCGGACCAATCATCGGTGGTTTGAAGTTGCTGCTTGAGGTTGTGCTTGATCACTCTACTCGATGGCGCGATCGGGTCAGTGTCCGGGTTGGTTGGTGTCGAGCAACTGCAGGACATAACGTAGGAATTGACCACTGACTTGTCCCAGCTTCTATTGTCGAGCATCAGTCCCTCTCTTTCAGCTTCCTTCATGTCTTCACTTAGCTCTGGTTCGATGACATCTAGAAAAGTATCAAGCAACTCCTTGTAGAGCTCCGTTTCTTGATGCACGAATCCCTCCTTACCATCATTTGTCAGTGCTGTTTGTAAGCAATCCCCTATCGCAATATCCTCAAATGCCTCCTCACGCAGTTTTTCTAACTCTTCTATCCAGAAGGTTTGACCAGCTATTGTAGGTTTTTTCATAGTTTCCCGAATATCAAACTGCATAGTGAGGTCTTTCCCCGAGCTTCAGATCGATCTTCCCGTTCCTCACATCAATCATTGCCCCTGCGAAGGCTAAGAATGGTCATCCTAAGATAAGTGGATCCCTTGCCTCCACATCCATTTCCAAAACCACGAAGTCGGTTGGTACGTCTACTGACCCTACTTTGACCGGCAAGTCTTCCAAAACTCCGCTTGGCAACCTCGTAGTTCGATCAGCCAGAACCAGTTGGATGTCGGTAGGCTTGAATTCCTCGAATCCGAGACGTTTAGCTACAGTAAGTGACATTAAGCTGACTGATGCCCCCAAATCGCAAAGACATCTTCCAAACTTCAATGGTCTGATCGATCAAGGCAAAGTAAACGATCCCGGGTCGCTCAGTTTCTTAGGCGCGGCAATCCTCTGAATTATTGCACTGCACTCATGATTGAGTATAACCATCCCTTGTACTTGCTTGATTCGCTCCATAACTGCATCGTTCAGGAATTTCTGGTAAGGGGGAATCAAAGTGAAGGCGTCCATTAGGGGCATGCGAAGTTCGAGTTCTTGCATCTGTTTCTCGAACAATGCCTTGTACTTCTCCAGGAGTTCTTTGTGAAATCGCCCAGGGAATGGCAGAGGTGGCTTGTAAGGTGGGGGAATAAATTTCCTTTCTTTCTGCTTCTCTCTTCCCGGATTGTCTGCAGGAGGCGGAGTTACTGGAGGGTCAACCCGATCTCCTATCCGAGTAGTGTGGTTGGGTGAGGGGTTGGGTTGTCCTGAGGAGTGGCTTGGTGGTTCAGCAGAAATGGTCGGTTCACCGAGATCCTCCCCATCTAGATCATTGTTGTCCGCAGTGATGTCTAGTGGTACTGTTCGCGGGGGTAATTGTCGGCCACTCCGTAAGGCGATCGCGTTTGCAGACTCCGTGTGACTTTTTGAGGTGGAAGCCGAGTTATCCGTAATCACCTGAATTTGAGATCCCAAGGCATCAAACCTGTTGTGCAGTTCTTGGAAATTGGCTGACAGACGACAAGCGAGATTGTCGAATCTTGTATTAATGTGAATCGTGTCTGTCTTCTGAGTGGATAGGACTGTGTGCATTAGGGATAGCAAATCCAGCAACGACAAACTAGATGGTGGTATCGGGCTGTGTATTGGGTTTTGGTAAGGCACATTCGGATTCGGCTTGTAGTTGTTGTACCCTCTGTTGTAACCTCCTTGGTTGTTGATGTAGTTAACATCCTCTATATGTATAGTCTCCCCATCTTGTTGTAGAAACTGCTCTTCCTCTGATAGTGCATGAACATGCTTCTGCTGGTTATGGAGCTTATCGAGCTTGTCATTGAGGGCTTTCATGTCCCTCTTGTACTTGCCATCTTCTTCTCCTATAGATCGCATAGAGCGATCGTATTCCTCATTGTAATTGCCATCAGATTGAGCCAAGTTCTCCACGAGATCCCAACCTTCATCAACATCCGTGTTGAGGATGTTAAGATGGCTTGTGGTGTCCAGCAACATCCGTATCTTGGGGACCACTCCTCTGTAAAGTGTGCTCAGAAATGAAGCATTGCTGAAGTGGACATCGGGTGGTGTATCCCTTGAAACGTTCCCAAGCTTCACTGAACGTTTCATTGTTCTTCTAAACAAAGCCGAAAATGTCATTTTTCAGCCTTGCGGTTCTGGAGTTGGAGAAGAATTTGGCCAGGAATGCCTTCTTGCACGCTTCCCAAGTGGTGATAGACTCCTTAGGGAGCGATTTCTCCCAGATGTGTGCTTTGTCTCCCAAAGAGAATGGGAAAAGCCTGAGTTTGAATCCATCTTCACTAACTCCATTAATCTTAGTGAGGTTACAGAGCCTATCAAATTCATCCAGATGATCCAATGGGTCCTCCATTGGCAAACCATGAAACTTATTACTCTGTATCATCTGGATGAGACTACTCTTGATCTCAAAATTGTTGTTCTGGACAGCAGGTGGCACAATGCCATTCCTTTGAGTGTGAGTAGATGGAGGATCTCCTCCTCCTATGTTGGTCCTTGCTTGAGGAGCTGGTGGATCGTTCTGATTATTCATTGTCTCCTCAATGATTACTGGTTCCGGTTGAACTTGTTGTTGTCTGAGTAGCCTTGGTCTGCCGATGTTGTCGATGAAAGGACTCAGGTTCTGGCTACCTCTGGATCGTGTTTGCATGCATAGGTAGGTGTCCAAGTGTGTACACGAGGGTCTACTCGATCCAGGTGATCGAGTGACGCGTCGGGTGGGTGCTCGGGTTGTACCTGAGATTCAAAACAAACAAGAGCGAAAGCAAACAAGTCAGATTTCGAACCAATATAAACAAAAAGAACTTGATCTAGCAAGTGCTAAAATCCTAAACGTAGCAAAATGAAATCAACCAAATGGCAACGGTGCCGAATTGATAAACAGGTTTTCACCCAGGGTATCAATTCCCTATGCAGTTGTAGTACAAAGGGTTATCAATCCAAATGGTTGTTTATTGCTAGCCGGAAGGATATGATCAGAATGTTACAAGTCAAGCCAAGCAGATAGGGTTTTGATCTAACAGTACTAAAATAAATGAAAGACAAGAATATAAACAAAGAAACCACACGACCTAAGCACTCGATGCAAGCAAACGAGTACAAGATCGTGTGGGGTGATCGAGTAAGCAAATGGGATATGAACAGCCCGAGGTGTTACTCGATACAGGTTATCTTGTACCTGATCGGGTAACTGGTCGAGTAATGAAAGAAAATGCAAACAATTAAAATACGAAAGCTTCTAAGGATGGGGTAATTGAATCCTAAGTATTCTTGACCAATATAGATGCCTTACATGCCTCAAGCAAATATTTCCTAGACAATGAATCTCTAAAACTTTGTCACCACACTCTCGCACTAGCAACAATCAACCTTGATCACTTCCCTACCCAACTCTCGTTGGAGAAACATGACCAAGCAGGCATTAAGATCGATTCATTATTGTCAGTAAACCCTAACTCATCTAATCCCTTACTCAGAGCGAGTGAACCTCTAGCATTGGTTGATTCAAGCATCTCATCTACACCTCTCGGTGGTAAAACACCCTAGATCTAATCTCAACCTTTCGGAAAACGATAAAAACTATGAAAGAAAACGAAAAAACAAAAGGAAAAGTGTTTGAGTCACTCAGTTCTCTCACAAAAGCTCTCGCTCTCTGGTTTGACGGTCTGCGGCGTGCTCGTTTGCGAGCTAGGAGAGGAGGGGTTTATATATGGAAACCCCTTTGACCTAGCTTCCCAGACTTGCCTGATGGTCTACTCGATGGGGTACACGAGGGTGAAGTCGGGTTACTCCTCGGGTAGATCTTCGGGTTGCTCTTCCATTTCTTGGATCTTCCTCGATCGTGTTGGGGTTCGGACTTGTTCTTCCAGCTCGATGGCTCCTTTGGGTACATGCTCGGGTTTGTCCTTGTTTTCCCCCATTTTAGGCTCTTTAGCACATGTTTTCATCCAAAACATGCAAATGCAAAAATGCAACACCCTAAATGGTCTAAAAGTGAATTCTTACAGTTAATGACCTAAAAGTGCTAAGTTAAGGGTATGAACAATGCAAAATATGGACAAAAAAGGATGCTAAAAACATGTAAATTAGAGAGTTATCAGCTGCCTTCTCTTGTTCAACTAGATAGGCCTTTACCTTGTCTAGACGACGTTGAGCCTTCTTGGTGGTTCCCTCGACTTTAGCCTGTCGATCTTGGCGGAGTCGACTCTTTTCCGTTTCAAACTTGACCTTCAGATCGGCGAGCTCCCTTTTCACGTCAGACGTCTCTTCCTCCAGAATTTTCTCCCGCGATTCCATCTCGGAAACTTTCACCTCTAAACGCTTGTTGTCTTCCTCCTTGTTAGCAAGTGTGCTTTCCAGCTCCTTGATTCTTCCCTCCTTAAACTTGTCCGCAACCCGGAGTTGTCCCAGGCATTCCTTCATTTTGTCAAAGTCGGACTTCGAGGACGACATTGATTTAACTCGCTAATAGACAGGTTTTCATCCAGGATATCAATTCCCTATGCAGTTGTAGTACAAAGGGTTATCAATCCAAATGGTTGTCTATTGCTAGCAGGAAGGATATGATCAGAACAGTGCAAGTCAAGCCAAGCAAATCAGGGTTTAGTCTAACAATCCTAGAGTGATAAAAGAAAAGAAAGTAAACAAGGAGCCACACGACCTAAGCACTCGATGCAAGCATTCGAGTGTAGGATCGGGTGGGGGGATCGAGTAGGCAAATGAATTATGAACAACTCGAGGGATTACTCGATGTAGGTTATCGTGTACCTGATCGGGTAAGAGATCGAGTGATGAAATAAAATGCAAGCAATTAAAATACGAAAGCTTCTAAGGATGGGGTAATTGAATCCTAAGTATTCTTGACCAGTACATATGCCTTACATGCCTCAAGCAAATATTTCCTAGACAATGAATCTCTAAAATCTTGTTAAAACACTCTCGCACTAGAAACAATCAACCTTGATCACTCCCCTACCCAACTCTCGTTGGAGAAACATGACCAACCAGGCATTAAGATCTGATTCATTATTGTTAGTAAACCCCTTACTCATCTAATATCTTAGGCTAAGTGAGTAAACCTCTAGCATTGGCTGATTCAAGCATCTCATCTACACCTCTCGGTGGTAAAACACCTTAGATCTAATCTCAACCTCTCGGTCTGTTGAAACCATTAAGAACACCAACCTAGAACGAAATCTATCAAACACATACAATCAAACTAAGGCATCCTAACCGATGAAGAACACAAAATCATCTATCCCATCCCTTGAAACTTTACTACACTACTCGTAAATCATGGCAAGAAACATAACAACAAATATAAACGAGAATTGCATTATATTAAATGATAAAGTAGAGGGATAAGAGTACAAGACAGAAATCTAATGAAATGATAAAAAGTTATGAAATAAAATATAAAACAAAAGGGAAAAGTGTTTGAGTCGCTCAGTTCTCTCCTAGAAGCTCTCGCTCTCTGGTTTGAGGGTTTGCGGCGTGCTCGTTTGCGAGGAAGGAGAGGAGGGGTTTATATATGGAAACCCCTTTGACCTAGCTTCCCAGACCTGTTCGATGGTCTACTCGATGGGGTACACGAGGATGAAGTCGGGTTACTCCTCGGGTAGATCTTCGGGTTGTTCTTCTGGCACATGGATCTTCCTCGATCGTGTTGGGGTTCGGACTTGTTCTTCCAGCTCGATAGCTCCTTTGCATACATGCTCGAGTTTGTCCTTGTTTTTCCCCATTTTAGGCTCTTAAGCACCTGATTTCATCTAAAACATGCAAATGCAAAAATGCAACACCCTAAATGGCCTAAAAGTGAATTCTTACAGTTAATGACCTAAAAATGCTAAGTTAAGGGTATGAACAATGCAAAATATGGACAAAAAGGGATGCTAAAAACATGCAAATTAGAGAGTTATCAGATTCCCAAACTTAAATCTTGCTAGTCCTCTAGCAAGGAAGTAGGAGGGTGCGGTTTGAAAATGGGGACTCATAACTTTTATATGCTAAGCGAAAGATTCAAGCTATAGTCCTCAAAGATAGTTTAATGGTGCTAAGATCAATCAACATACTTACAAATATTTTTCTCTGCTTATTACCATGCATTGATCTAGTTCAACCTCCAACTAAAAGTAAAGAACATCTCTTTCACATTCAATTAAGTGTTTGGCGAATTCTTGCAAATGGAAGGTGAATCAAGCTCAATCGGTTTCAAGGGTAATGCTTTTTTAGTAAGGTGGTTTCAAAGAAATTCTTTGGGTGGTTTTCTCTCAAGAGAAGGAATGTTAGACAGTTGTGAAAACTATCTAAGATTGAGAACAATTTGGGCATACAAAGCTTAACTCTTGATAATCTACCCTTTTCTCATTCACTTCCTTTTTTTTTTATATCAAACCCTTATAATTAAACTACCCACATCCTTGATTTTAACGCTTTTTTTTTACTCCCTAAGGTTTAAACTCTAAACTTCTAGCTCTCTTCTTTTTTTTTTTCTCTTTTCTTTCTTTGCTAAACTTTTAATATGTGTATATATATATATATATATATATATTTTTTCTTTCTAGGAGACTATAGCAAGATCTTTTCCTTTTTTTTTAATTAGAGACAGCTAATTGATTCTAACCTTAGGGACTTCTTTTCTCTTTTTTTTTATTCCTCAACCCAACCCCAAATAAACATACTAACCACGTATCTTTCAAAACCGAATCTATTAGCTAGTTCAAATTCTAACTTAGCTAAATCAAGAGGCAGTTCTTTGTCGTTCTCAATACTCTCAAGGTTTCACAACCTATAGCACAATGAAAAAGGCCTCACTCAACAATTCACAACAAGGTTTGAAAGAAAGGTTTGGGTTCATGGGTAGGACAAACAAATCGGGTTAAACGAAAAAGATTGGTGAAATGGAGTGCTAACCCGAATTTAGAGTTACCATGAGCAAGTATTCAAGTTCCATAAGCAAGACAATTAAAGTTCAAATTAAATCCAATAATATAGAGATGTTCTAATGTTCAAACAAGTGGAGGAAGCATTCAAAAGACACAAGGTTCTAAGAAAGATTTTTCATTTTTTTCCAAAGATTGATCTAGCAACAATGAACTATGATTAAGGGCTATAGCTTCAATCCTAAGGTTTTATTTGAAACAAGGTATTTTTAATCATTGTCCCCTAAGATGCATATGCAACAATCCTATATGAAACAAACTAGACTGAATCCTAATATGTAAATGCAACTACATGAACACTCTTTCGTTTTTATTTTTTAAAAATTTTTCAAAATTTTTTTTGGGTTTTTCAATGCACATAGATGCAGACTGAAATGAATAAAACTAGCATGCAAAAAATTTGAAATAAGAAAATTAAGAAAATAAAACACAATGTTAAAAATATTCTAGGACCCTCCCCCAAACTTAAATTACACAGTCTCTGTGTAAACAAAAGTTGGAAAAAGAATCCAAGAATCGCACAAATTGAAGTAAAACTAAATGCAATGTTATTTACAAAGATCAGATGAATTGGGTACCTCATGGGTTGGTGAAGGAGGTTGCAGTAGCCTCCATACTCGCCAACGTGTAGCCAGGGTCGTCTCCGGCTGCAGCAGGTGCCGGTGTTTGCTCGTCAGAGAGCTCGGTGATATGCACGGACGACTTACTCGGACCAGCATCCGAGGGGTTGATCGAGGGTGGGATCGCGTAGCTCATCGGGTAGGGCATCGGGTAGTATGACGGGTAGGGCATCGGGTAGTATGACGGGTATGGCGGAAGAGGTCCAGATTGATCACCCGTATAGCCACTCGCAGGGTGCATCGTGTACGACATCGTGTATGGCATCTGGTAAGGCGGTGGGAAGAGTCCTGAGTAATCACCCGATTGTGAGCTCGATGGGTGCATCGGATAGTGCATCGTGTATCCCATCGGGTTAGGGGTCAGATATGCGTCTGAATGGCTTCTCCGTGATGCTTTAGGTCGGGTGATGTTCTCCTCAGCCCGGGGCTTGTAGGATGATGCTCTGTAAGGTTCTGGAGGTGGCAGTCCTCGAGTACCTCCTAGTGGTCCGCTTCTCCCCATCCAAGTCGGTGCTTGTGCCGAGGTAAGAGCTGAGGCACAACTTGCCTTGTCTTGCAGCTCCTTGATCTGACCTCCCATAGTCTTCACCGAACCTGTAAGATCCTTTACCTTCCTCACCAAAAACTTGTTCATCCTCTTCAGCCATCTGATCCTCTTGTGGGCTTCCCTCACTCCAACCGGTTGCTTTTGAGAGCACATATACTCCTCAAAATCGAAATCTTCTAAGCTATCTCCCTGTCTTTGCCCGGTTTCCTCTCTCTTCTCAGCTTCGGATTCCTCCTCCGGGTTGTACAGCTCCTCCAAAGGTGGTTCAAAGTCAATGTTGTCTCCTAGCCGAACCTTTGTGCACATTACATTGGGTAGGATTATCTGGGCGGCTCCGGCGGTAGGATGGACGAACTTGAAGAGCATCATATCGTTAGGCCTCTCATAAGCCAAAAATCTCGCCAGCACAAGGTATTCTACGTCCAGCCATCTCGGTTCGTGAACTATCCCTTTCAACGGCACATCGCATGCCACCAAAATCAGTGTAACCAGTCCTCCAATGGAGATCTCTCTGCATCCTTCTCTTCTCTTAATCGCCTGTGACTTGAGGTAGAGGAACTGATAGAGCAGTACAAACACCATACTAGTATCCGCAACATCTCCGACAAGTGGTGTACCATCCCTAGCATTATCCAAAACTCCACACAATGCAATGTCTAACAGCTGGAGCTCATGATCATTCACATTCCCAGTCTCCTTTCTGGCGAAAAGAGTGCATGCAAGGGACTTGTGAAAATACCTCAAGACAGTGTTCCTTATTTGAGCGGATTTGGAGCTTGTGGACTTGTAGGGGAGCTTGTCTCCTATTGTCAGCCATAGGGACCTCATTTCCTCCTTGGTAACCTCCATTCCTTCTCCACTCCCAGCATTGAAACCATACAGCTTCTCCATCTCTTTGAAAGTGAGCCGGTACTCTTTGTTCCTCACGGAGAAGGTGATGAACCCGATCCCCCCATCGGGTAGCAGGGTCGGGTGGTCCTCAAAATAGTGCAGCCTCAAAGTCGAGAGAAAGTGGACCGTCTCCTCCTCATAAGCTTCAAGGTGGGCTTGCATCATTTGGCCCAGGTGGCACATGTCGAACAGGAACTCGACATCCCTAGCGATGGCCAACTGCTTCCTTGTCTCTCGGTGAGGGTATCGGGTACCGACGAAGCTCATCTTCCAGAAAACCTTGAAGAGTTTTGTCGGAGTCTCCACTTCCTTATGCTTCAGCCTCCGCGAGGCTTGGCGTGTTCTCTCTCTCTGCTCCTACTCTGCATCTCGATCCTTCTCCTCGGCTGCTCTCTCAGCTACCTTCTCAGCCTTCTCAGAGGCTGCTCTCTTTCCTCTTGCAACTGCAGCTCTGCTCCTTGACCGAGATGTTTGGATCTCCTCTTGCTCTTCTCCACCAGCATCGGAATCGACCTCCATGGGGTCGGTAACGGTTCTTTCCGACGTAAACAGGTCCTTACGTCGAGGAGATCGGCGAACAGCACTCGCCATCAGACTAGGTGAGCGAACTCGATGGTCTACACGATCGCTTGCTCGAGCACCGGTTCGGGTGACTGATTGGGTTGAGCATCGGGTTGGGGATGCAAAACGTCCAGCAAACGGTTGGGAATGCAGAATGTTTCCTCTCCCTTGGGATTCTCGAGGTTCGACGGTATCAACACCGGTTGTAGCAGCGGTGGAGGTTGATCTTCTTCCCTTCCTTTGGTAGGTTTTCGTGTGTGACTCCATTGTCGAATCCTTGAGAAGAAAAAGCTAAGCTTCGAGGTTAATAGGGTTAGTTCCCAAAGAAAACCAAATAAACCTCGAGTTTGAGAGAGAATAGAAAGTATGGAAACTAAAAACTCTAGGGTTGAGAGACAACTTATCGGTGATGCTTAGGAGGAAGGGTTATAAACCCTTAAATAAGCTAGGGTTGGTGGGTTGGGCTTTGCCAAGAGTGGGCTTGCTTGTGGAATTCGGACTCCACTCGCCATCCGAGCAGGGACACGATCAGGCGCGTCGAGTATGGTGTCGGGTTGACCCTCGGGTTCCTCAATTTCCCTTTTTTCTTTTTTTTTTTTCTTTTTCAATATATAAGTAAAAATAGAAAACAAGATTCAAAATAATAAAAATAAAAGTGAAAAGAAAATTAAATAGAAGATACCTTTGGGACTTCCTCCCAAGTGAGCTTGGTTAAAGTCACTAAGCTTGACTCTTCATGCTCTTTAAGCATGGGATCCAGGTGGAGGAGGTTCTGGAATCCTCTCCACTATAGCAGGCTGGTTCAACTGATTCTCCAGGTTTTATCCAGGTTCCAAGGCAAATGTGGTGTTGACTTCCTTAAGATGTTGCACTTTTCTCTGCTTTGTCTTAGTGGAAAAAGCTTGACCATCAATGGTTAGCCTTTTAATCCCCTTCTTCACAACAAACTCCATCTTGAAGTGCTCACCATGCTCAATTCTGATCCTGCCTTGCTTCACCTCAATCACAGCGCCTACTGTTGCCAAGAATGGTCTTCCTAGAATCAGTGGATCGTCTGGTTCCTTGTCCATATCAAGGATCATGAAGTCAGTAGGGACTTTTATTCTTCCGATCCTGAGTGGCAAGTATTCTAGGATCCCAACAGGATGTCTGACTGTTCTATCAGCTAGAACCAAATACAGACTGCTTGGTTTAAAACTGGTGAATCCCATCTTGTTGGCAACTGATAGTGGCATAATGTTAACTGAAGCTCCAAGGTCGCACAAACGATTCTTGAAAATCCAAAGTCCTATCGAGCATGGCAAAGTAAAAGAGCTAGGATCCTCCAATTTTTCCTCAATTCGCAGCTCAGGATCTAAACACACTCCACTCCTGAGAATCTCAAACCCAATCTCCTTGACAGCCTCCTTAACCTCATTCTTCAGCCGAGCTGCCTCCTTGGCAGATTCCTCTTGAAGTTTGTGTGGTGTCAAAAGCTTAGGAGGTGGAGCTATACGCTTAGTCATTCGCTCTGCAAGCGCCTCCAGCTGTATGTCAAGTGCAGCGTTGAACCTTTCCTCTAGCTCCCCTTCTGCTGCTACAGGTAGTTAAGGCTAATCTCTCTTCTCAACATCTACTTGATGCATCATCCGCTCGCCATCATCGGGTATGTCATCTGGTTCAGCTTCGGGTGGCTCTTCGATTTGTGATTCTCTAGCCACTGCTCCATCATCAACTCGATCTGTCTCCTCGGGTGAAGGCTTGGGTTCATACTCGGATATATAGTAATTGACCTCATTTATCATTGGGTGATCCATATCCTCCCCATCTTGATCATCACTGTCCCCAATGAGGTAATCCTCATAGTCATCATCAAGGAAGATGGCTTGGGCAGTGGCATAATCTTTAGGGTTTTGAACAGCTTTACCTGGGAGATGGTTGATCTTTGGAGCTGGTTAGTTGTTGTGGTGGCCTTCTAGGTACCTTATCTTATTGTTGAGCGAATCATACTTGGCGTTCAAGTCATTGTATCCTGAGTTGATCTTGTTGCTCATCTCCGCAAAATGTTTGGCGGTGTCCATAACAACTGTTGCCTGATTCTGAATCATCTGCTGAATTAGGCCACGTAGGTTAGCGTCTTGTGAATTATTCTGCGGGCCTTATTGTTGTTCGAATCCAGGTGGTTGGTTGTAGTTTCCAGAGTATTGCTGCTTAGGTGGGTACCTGGTTCCCTTGAACTGCAGATGGGTAAGTTTGGTCCTCAGGATTGGCAACATTTGGGTTCCGGTAAGACAGATTCGGATTCGGCTTGTAATTGTTGTACCCTTTGTTGTAACCTCCCTAATATTTGATGTAGTTTACATCCTCTATTTGTATAGTCTCCCCATCTTGTTGTAGAAACTCCTCTTCCTCTGATATTGCAATAACATGCTGCTGCTGGTTGAGGAGCTTATCGAGCTTGTCATTGAGGGCTTTCATGTCCCTCTTGTACTTGCCATCTTCCTCTCCTGTAGATCGCACGGTGCGATTGTATTCCTCATTGTAATTGCCATCAGATTAAGCCAAGTTCTCCACTAGGTCCCAACCTTCATCAACATCCTTGTTGAGGAAGTTACCATTGCTTGCAGTGTCCAGCAACATCCGTATCTTGGGGACCACTCCTCTATAAAGTGTGCTCAGTAATGAAGCATTTCTGAATCCATGATGAGGACATCGAGTAGTGTATCCCTTGAAACGTTACCATGCTTCACTGAACGTTTCATTGTTCTTCAAAACAAAGCTGGAAATGTCGTTTCGCAGCCTTGTGGTTCTGGAGTTGGAGAAGAATTTGGCCAGGAATGCCTTTTTGCACGCTTCCCAAGTGGGTATGGACTCCTTGGGGAGTGATTTCTCCCAGATGTGTGCTTTGTCTCCCAAAGAGAATGGGAAAAGCCTTAGTTTGAATCCATCCTCACTAACTCCATTGATCTTGGTGAGGCTACAGAGCCTATCAAATTCATCCAGATGATCCAATGGGTCCTCCATCGGTAATCCATGAAACTTATTACTCTGTATCATCTGGATGAGACTACTCTTGATCTCAAAATTGTTGTTCTGGACAGCAGGTGGCACAATACCATTCCTTTGTGTGTGAGTAGATGGAGCATCTCCTGCTCCTATGTTGGTCCTTGCTTGAGGAGCTGGTGGACTGTTCTGATTATTCATTGTCTCCTCAATGATTGCTGGTTGCGGTTGAGCTTGTTCTTGTCTGAGTAGCCTTGGTCTATCGATGTTGTCGATGAAAGGACTCAGGTTCTGGCTACCTCTGGATCGTGTTTGCATGCATAGGCAGGTGACCGAGTGTGTACACGAGGGTCAAATCGATCCAGGTGATCGAGTGACGGGTCGGGTGGGTGCTCGGTTGTACCTGAGAGTCAAAACGAACAAGAGCGAAGGCAATCAAGTCAGATTCCGAACCAATATAAACAAAAGAACTTGATATAGCAAGTGCTGAAATCCTAAACGTAGCAAAATGAAATCAACCAAATGGCAACGACGCCAAATTGATAGACAGGTTTTCACCCAGGGTATCAATTCCCAATGCAGTTGTAGTACAAAGGGTTATCAATCCAAATGGTTGTCTATTGCTAGCAGGAAGGATATGATCAGAACAGTGCAAGTCAAGCCAAGCAAATCAGGGTTTAGTCTAACAATCCTAGAGTGATAAAAGAAAAGAAAGTAAACAAGGAACCACGCGACCTAAGCACTCGATGCAAGCATTCGAGTGCAGGATCAAGTGGGGGGATCGAGTAGGCAAATGAAGTATGAACAACTCGAGGGATTACTCGATGCAGGTTATCGTGTACCTGATCGGGTAAGAGATCGAGTGATGAAAGAAAATGCAAGCAATTAAAATACGAAAGCTTCTAAGGATAGGGTAATCGAATCCTAACTATTCTTGACCAGTACAGATGCCTTACATGCCTCAAGCAAATATTTCCTAGAAAATAAATCTCTAAAATCTTGTTAAAACACTCTCGCAGTAGAAACAATCAACCTTGATCACTCCCCTACCCAACTCTCGTTGGAGAAACATGACCAAGCAGGCATTAAGATCTGATTCATTATTGTCAGTAAACCCCTTACTCATCTAATCTCTTAGGCTAAGTGAGTAAACCTCTAGCATTGCTTGATTCAAGCATCTCATCTACACCTCTCGGTGGTAAAACACCTTAGATCTAATCTCAACCTCTCGGTCTGATGACAGCATTAAGAACACCAACCTAGAAGGAAATCTATCAAACACATGCAATCAAACTAAGTCATCCTAACCGATCAAGAACACAAAATCATCTATCCCATCCCTAGGAACTTTACTACACTACTCGGAAATCATGGCAAGAAACATAACAACAAATATAAACGAGAATTGCATTATATTAAACGATAAAGTAGAGGGATAAGAGTACAAGACACAAATCTAAAGAAATGATAAAAAGTTATGAAATAAAATCTAAAACAAAAGGAAAAAGTGTTTGAGTCGCTCATTTCTCTCCCAGAAGCTCTCGCTCTCTGGTTTGAGGGTCTGCGGCGTGCTCGTTTGCGAGGAAGGAGAGGAGGGGTTTATATATGGAAACCCCTTTGACCTAGCTTCCCAGACCTGCCCGATGGTCTACTCGATGGGGTACACGAGGATGAAGTCGGGTTACTCCTCGGGTAGATCTTCGGGTTGTTCTTTGGGCTCTTGGATCTTCCTCGATCGTGTTGGGGTTCGGACTTGTTCTTTTAGCTCGATGGCTCCTTTGGGTACATGCTCGAGTTTGTCCTTTTTCTCCATTTTAGGCTCTTAAGCACATGATTTCATCCAAAACATGCAAATGCAAAAATTCAATACCCTAAATGGCCTAAAAGTGAATTCCTACAGTTAATAACCTAAAAATGCTAAGTTAAGGGTATGAACAATGCAAAATATAGATAAAAAAGGATGTTAAAAACATGCAAATTAGAGAGTTATCACTCGCCTGTCGTATGCCAGGGCCAAAGAACTGGCGTAAGCGGCGGTCTGCGAATTCAAACGGGGTTAGCTAGAGGGAAGGAAGGAAAATAAAACAAAGTCGTTTGCAGGGTGTGAGTTGAACCTGAAGTGCAGATTGGGCGACCTTGAGGAATTCTTCAGGAAATTCCAGCTCGTCTACCGGTGGCAGGATGACCGAGGATATCTTCAGATTCCTGCAGAGTTCTTCAGCAGCTGCCTGGTTGCAAACGAGAGGACCATCCCCGAAGTAATCAAAGGCGAATTGGTAAGATCGGTTATTCGCTCACTTTACTCAAAAATGATCGTAGGTTTCAAGCTCGGCGTCGTCTGCATAACGTTTCCGATTTGTTTTTGATCGGAGCTTTTGCCTTTTCCTTTATCCTTGTTGTCCCTCCTGGATTTCTTCTTTCTGGCACCTCTACTCAGCTCGGGAGCGCGCTGCTCAGGGACAACGGATTCGACCTGTGGGGGTTGAAGCGGATCATCGGGAGATGGATTTCCATGGTTTGGGTCAGGGTCGACCTGACTATCGTCGAAGTTTTTGATATCAACAAACTCGTTCTCCACTTGCTCTGAGTCGAGGTCGATGACATGCTCGCTATTCGGATTGATAGATTGAAGTCCACTAGCGTCAGCACTTATGGTCACTAGGGGCCTGGATGATTGGCCTAGCTCGCTAGCAAAACTCGAAAAGCTAGTTTTGGCTTTCCCCATAGCTTCTTCAACGCGTCGTCTGGTAATGCAATCCCACCTGCAATCAACCCCTGCGAAGATTGTGTCCCTGACTAGCTTGAATTCAGGAGCTAATTTATGAGCTAAAGGGGGGCGGCCTGCAAAATCAAGAAAAAAATAACATCAGGTCAGAAAATGCGTGTATGATCTAGTGAAACAAGAAACGGGACGATACCAGGTGAGTTATTCCGCACTCTTCGCCTGCCGCATCTCGGATTCTCAAAGGAACGGTCATCTACTCGGACAAAGAAATAGCGAGCAGCCCACTTCTTGAAGTTACTGACTTTTTCACCCGGAAGGAAATTGTGTGCCGGCCTCATGTTAACTACCCATGAAGGATTCCCTTATGAGTTTTTGAAATTTGTTAATTGCTCGAAGCATTCAACACCGATGTAAATCCCGGCTTTGGCAGAAATAGTGAGGGCTGCGACGAAATTACAAACACTTCCAGGAGTGAGTTGACAGATCGAGATTTGGCGTCGAAGGGTGCATCGAGTAAGCAAACTCGGGAGGGGAAACCATAATCGACACTGAGTGAAGAAACCCTCGTATAAGCAGATAAACCCTTTGGGTGGGTTCCATGGACGTTGATGCTCTCCAGGGATGATAAGACACCGCAATTATTGAGGCCACATGAATTCAGCATCGTACGAACGGACTTGACACTACTTTTCGCCTCCAATCCGATCTCGATGGTCAAGACTTGGAGGGATTTCTTCTATCATGACCCTGCCTGATACAAATCTAGATTCTTCTTCGTTCAGATCGTCCAAAGGCAGGCCGGAAGCCGTTTCAGCATTACCACGATTCATGTGACCCGCCTCACCGGTCAGGGGCAGAATCTCCAGGGAAGGGGCTTCGTCCGATCTGGGATCTGAAGAATGTTCGGCGTTTCCCTCTTACCGCGGTCCGATCGAACAGACTAAGGAAGCTTTTGTTTGGAATTTCGGTGGATTAGTTGGTCGCCCTCCGTACCATACGAGGAAACGGGAGCCGGGATGTTGGCCATAGCAGGTCGCCGAAGAGTGTGGAAGGAAATTCAGAAAAATAAATATATAATAGATGCAAAAAGAAGAGAGAAAACAGAGCAAATACCTTCAACGGTTTGGCAAAAAGTGAAAATGAAGAGGGGAGTTGGATATTTATAGAAGCGAGTGGGCGGCAACCCTACGCGGAGTCATAATGACCTACTCAACCTACGCGACTTTTCAGCTTCCGAACTGATTGAAGCGACGCGTGCGACATGTGTCAAGTTAGCAATGGATGGTGAAACGGTGCGCAAAATCCGGGTAAATTGAATTTGTTTTCCTTATAGTTTAGATCAAATATTCTCTTCCTATAGTTCGAACATTCGAATTGATTTTCGAATATACCGAATTGGGGGGGGGGACCAATTGTTGGTCGGGAATTGGCACCCCTATCATACCGATCTAAACCAATAAGTTAAACCAGTTATTTAAACCGAGAATTTGATTCACTGTTGGATGAAAGCCTTCGAATGAAGGCCCAATAGAGTCAAAAGCCCAGTTCGAATGCAAGGAGCCGACCACTCAGGTCGCCCGGCGGCTGACCTAGCAAAAAAGAAGAAACTTTCCTAATCTTGGGCAAGTCAATTAGGAAAGTAGTTATATTCTGTAATCTAGGAAAGCCTATAAATAAAGGAGAAATCCCTTCATTGTAATGAATCCAGCAATTAATACAATAATTCAACCTCTTCATTGTTCTTGAGCAAAACTCTAGCTTGTTCTTTAAGAGACTAAAATCCCCTTTTGATTTCTAGTTTTGATCTGATTCTTTGAGAGAATTCTAAAGTGAATTTGTTTCCCCCTTTAAACAAATTCATTGTGTGAAACCCTGTGTCTACAACCTACAAGGTTGCGATAGAGAGATGGGTTAGAGATCGGAGGACTATTCGTAGCCACAAGCTTGTTGGCTGTATCAACTGGAGTATTGTATGGATTGCAGTTTGTCATGGAGGCACGGTTGAGGATGTCAACAGCATAGTTCTGTTGGCTGAGAAGAAGATCGACTTTGTTGTACTTGACTGCAATACCGAGGAAGTGATGAAGTCCCGAGATCAGTGAGATCAAATGCAGCAGCAAGATGAGAGGCAATCTTGTCAAATAAGGCCGGCGATGAGGCCGTGAGGATAATGTCGTCGACATACAATAAAAGATAGGCCCTAGTAGCACCAGAACCATAAAGGAAAAAGAGTTATCGTAGAGGCTTTGTCGAAAACCGACCTGTCGAGCGACCGAAGTAAACCAAGTATACCAAGCCCAGGGGCCTGCTTAAAGCCATAGAGTTACCGTCGAAGCAAGCACACATGGTCGGGTTTAGACTTGTCGATGAAACCAGGTAGTTGATGCATGTAGACCATCGTTCTTGACATCAAGCTGACGAAGAGGCTAGTCTTTGGCAAGGGCTACATGAAGAACGTATGGTCGCTGGTTTAACCACGAGGCTAAAGTGAATTAGGCCAATTTACTTTATGCTTCCCGTCCACTCCATTAGCCACACACCAGTGTGATGGAATCAACTTCTCGCATGCTAAGTGAGCGCTCAACCATCTGAGAGCTACATTTCCATTGTTGTCGATAGGTAACATGTTACTATCTTATTTAGAGTCTTTTACTTGCATAATCTGCATCTCTTTTGCACAGATTTGCGAAATACAATGTCTGATTTATTTACAGATAAATTCATCTAATAGTGCGTTGGATGGTCAACGAGATTAAAAAATAATAGTAATAAAAAATGATAAGTTCTCAATTAGAAGTTTTCAGAATTGGTACATTTGTTTCTTCGAGTTTGATTTAAGTGAACTTCTTAAACTATTCAAATCCATAAACGAATTTGACACTGATGTGAATATACATATAAAAAAGCAAAACTTGAGGAACAAAGAGATCCTAATCTCTAGTTGTTGCGTCTCCTTAACCTTTTATAAGCAGCAACTAGTACAGTTATGCCTCTTTTGGTATATCGGCAGTGAATTGTGTCGTAAACTTACTAAGTTTCTATCTTGGCTCATACACAATGTCAATTAGGTTACTCTTTCATCTTTCATCTTTCATCTCCTTCAAATTGTAGAAAACTATCTTCACTCAATGAATCTAGCAGGAGGTGAAGGAGGCGATGAATCTACTCGATGGTGGAAAAGCTTAGTTAATGCTCGACGTTCACAGTCCTGAAATGAAAACAAGATTGACCAATACAACATTTATTTATGATCTAAGACCCCTTTATTATTATGTACTCATAATTTGAAACCGTGAGGTAAACCAATCTCTATTTTACCTTGAACATGTTTAGGCGTAAGGGTCTATCTGGATTCAGTCTCTGAAGTTTTAGGTATGTGTATGCAAAACTCAACTGATCTCGTGAGGTAAACCGATCAACTTCATTGAACCAAAGGCAGGTGAAGAGGTTTGACATTGGCGTCTGGGCTCTTACAATAAAAGAACCTTCAGGTACATCTAACAACAACAACAAGACATCACACTCAAGAAACATTAACAAACAAAACGAGTAAATGTGTATGGTGAGAGAGAAGCTAATGATTGATTGATTACTTACAACTTGGAAGAGGAGAATTAGGATCTGAAGGGCCAAATTTCTTGAGTCCATCTGACTGGTAGAACATAAACTGTTCATCAATGGCCGAATGGTTGTACTTGTTCAGCCTTTTGTTCTGTAACACCTCATCCCAAACACAATGCCGGTCATAATGGTTTGAGATTGCGAATTCTGATTTTGTTCTCCATAAGAAGAAGTCAATTATAAGCATGGGATCTGTAGTGAGTCTCATCTTACTGTCTAACCAAATGGAATACCTGAAACAAGAAATGAGGGATAAGTAAAAAAATATTGTGTCAGTAATTCAAAACTTCAGAGCCTGAGTGAGTACTAGCCAACTAACCTCACCTAGAAGAAGGAAAAAGACGATGAGACAGAAATTTCGGAACTTTTCCAGTCTTTCGCATGTCAGAATAAGGCAAATTGCTCACAACTACAGTTTTCCACAAACCAACAAACCCTTGCTTGTCTGGAACATGCCCTTCACTAGCAAGTTTCGATAGTGTTTGCTCATCCACAAACATCACAAAACACACATTTCGCTTCGAGAATTCACTGATCTAAAGAAACAAACAAGCAAAATGAGAGCTCTAAAAGTGTGAGAACTTATGATCTGAACAATGAAAATATTGATTTCTTTAAACTCTCTTTTGATTGATAGAAAATCTGTTTACAAGTTTGTTCTAAACCATTTTCTAACCTCTCAAAACTCTCTTAAAGAAACCTCTTGCTCTCTCTAAGTTTTTAGCTCTTTTTCTTAAAGACTAAAACTTAATAGCTAGATTAACTTTCTCTTGTTTGTGCTAAAACTCAAACTTGCTTTAGCACCCCTATTTATAGATCTAGGTATTAGCTATTTAATTAGCAAACTACCTAATCTAATCCTAATAGGAATTGGACAATTTCCTTTTTCTTTATGGTTTAGGGAATTTCCCACTTTCTTCATGTTTACATTCCAATTGTAAACATGAAACTCTTCAATCTTCTAGAAGCTTCTCGTGCCTTCTAAATCTGTATGAGTCTTGATAATAACCGTCATAGATCACTCGATACTCTGTTTTCGTATTAGTGTCATGTCCTTCTGGAGTAGTTCAAACACTTGTTCAAATGCTGCATCTTCAATATCCCCCTTTTTAACTTTGTGCTTCACAAGCATAAGGGTTTTTGGCTTAGATATAAAACAAACATCTTTAAACCATAGTCAACCGTTCATAACATAAACCAAAAACGATCATCAAGCCATAGTCAAACATCCAAACACAATGAACTAAAATGATCACCGAAAATCTTCCAAAGTTTTAATGAAAACACAAAGCTCCCCCAGAATCTCAAACCAGCTAGACTACCCCAGAATCTCAGACCAGCTTCTTCTCCTTCTCCCCTTGCTTGAGAAAACAACAGTTAAAAACAACTCTAATCATCTTGGAAAGCGGATGATTCTGTATGAGCCTCTGAACTACTTCAGTAAGTCTCTGTAGAGCTTGTGTTGTGTCGACCAAAGATGCATATGAACTCTCCTCATTTTCTTGACCAACCTGTGGCATACGAATGCTACCCAACTGAATTACCTCAAAAGTCGAAGAAGATCCCTCATCCATTTGTATTCCAACTGGTGTGGGGTCTTCATTCACAGGAAGCAAATTGTGTTTAACCGCATAAGCTCGCTGATATGTTACGGTTTTGACTCACTTTGACCCCGTTTATTTGATAGTTTTGTAGTTGTTTGAGTCCTTTTCAGGTTATAATAAGAGGCTAGGAAGCTAAAAGCAAGGATTGGAACAGCAGGAGCAATCGGAGCAGAAAGGAGTTGAATTGGAGCGGAAAAGCTGATTTTAGACCCAGGAGCACATGCTCCCGATTTCCGAGCACATGCTCCCAACTCTACGGTTTCATGACGACACGTGGCAAGCATCTAGGCGCCGATTCCCTGCCTAATTCCCCTTATTTTAGGCGATCCTTTGTGAGAGAAAGGGGGAGGAGATCGATTTTTAATAGGGAGATTTGATTTGGATTCTTTCCTTTTTTTCTCTACTTATATGCTATTTAACCTAGGGTTTTTAGGAGAGAAAATATACTTTTTTCTTTTGGATTTTGAGCGACGTTTTGTGAGGGAGAAGAGCGGCTACCTTGTTTATCATTCTCTGAACCCTTTTTATTTTTATGTCATTGAATTTCTCATATTTTGCTATGATTCATTTCTCTATGTCTGAGTAGTTTTCTTTGCTAGATTAGGGGTTTCAAAAGGGGTTTCATGGGTTAGCAACAGAACACAAATAGGACTTTATATAATCGATTGTCTTCACTATTGTTAGACTTAATGCTTAGGTTGATTTGATCACCCAATCTATGATTCTAGGTTTATCTATTCATCAAAAGTGTAATAGGTTGCTAGAAAAGACATTAGTGGGCAAATTATCCTAGACCTGCGAAAGTTGATGTGTAGGTGATTTGTGAACTTATCATTCCTGTTCTTTAATGCTTGTCTGCGATTCTGGGCTCAAACGACAGTTTAGGGTTTATGGACCGCCGAGCATGTGCTCCGGATGTCTGAGCATGTGCTCCGCGTCTCCGCACAGAATCGATCAGATAGAGTTATTGATACCACGACAGTGGATCAGTTTATATTTATGTTTGAGTTCTATACTGATACTTAATCTATGCCCTGAATAGTTGTTTAGTTGCTACCTCTGAAATTCCCAAGAATTACCCCTGATCTAGTGTTTTGTTTATTGCCTTTTTATACCGTTTTAATCGCGTTACTGTTACCAAACAAACCCAACTTTGAATTGTCTTAGCTTGAAATTGAACCAATAGAACCATAGAGTAAAACTTGGTCTTCGTGGGATTCGACCCCTAAGTACTACTTCTTTGCTGTGCACTTGCAGTAGGAAAATAGGGTTTAAAACTCTGTGTATCACTCGCCCAGTCCTAACATCTTTAGTATAAAACTCAGCAGCTACTTCTTCTTCTGCATCTGACCATTCAAGCAGACCTTTTTGAACCTTAACTGTTTCGAAAATGGTTCTAGGAAACATTACGCACCGAGTAGTATCAGTCCAACTCATATCCATAATCTGATCATAAATTAGTTGTCCTAAATCAAACCGAATTCCTTGAACAAGCTTATACACAACTCGAGCACGATCGATTGAAATATGATCATTATGAACCAAAGGAACCCAATTATAACTCGCCAACATGAAAAGAGCTGCAACTTGTCCATGTAGATCCCTAACCTTCAATTGATTCCAAGGCAACTTGTCGCGACCACTCAGAACTTCTGCAAGTTCATTTTTACCCAGCCTATCTACAGATGCATCTGGTTGCTTCTCTTCTTGAGACAATGATTCAAGATTAAATGCCTCATTGATAGCGCTAGGAGAAAACTCATACCAGTGACCTCTAACAAACACTTGAATTCCATTCCTAGTTTTTTCTTTTGGCAGATTAGCATAAAACTCACAAACCACCTCTTTAACATACACAGGCAAATCTTGAACCGAAAAATGCAACCCTAGATCCATAATCTTATCAAGAATCCCAAAGTCATATGGTTGAGAAAAATCTAGTTGTCTTTCTTTTGTAACCTTCCGAGAAAAAATATCTGCATACCTTGCTTGAGCTGCTTTCGACACAAAAACATCAGACCTAAACTTCCCCTGTGCACGAACACTCTTAGCACTAATAGTTGCAGATTTAGACCGCTTGGCAATGGAAGAAGACCCTCGCTTCATCTTCCTCTTTTTAACCGTGTGACGCTCAGTCTGCTCTTGCACCGAGACTTCCTCAACCCTGAAATCCTTAGAATCCGAATCAACTCCTTTGCCCTTATCTCAAACCTCTTCTTCCACATTGTTAGATGCGATTTCATCATTACAAGCTGATTCTGATTTGTCTTCTGCGGAATCTTCAACTCCTACTGAATTGGTTTGAACATCACCACCCGATTTATCAAAAGCTGATCGATCATCATCACTGCTTGATTCGTCGATCAGATGAGGTCGTTGAGAATCACCATCTTGATTCACCTTCGATCTCCTTCCTCCTCTTACCAAACCTTGTCGAGTCGCTCTCACCATAGCTGTTTTTTTTTTTTTTTCAATCCGTCGATACAACCGAAGACAACACCTAACATACCTTTAACCTAAAAATTAAAATCCAACCAAAACCGCAAATAACCCGGTTTAAATAACACACTTAATTAAACCATCTCAAACCCAGAATCTTCCTTACACTCGTTCTTGACCAGCATCAACTCAGAATCACATTTCACACACCCCAATTGAATTCCTCAATGTTGCGAATCGATTAGAATCCAAAGCCTTTGTGAATATATTTGCTAGCTGATCTTCAGTATCAATATGATCAATCTGAACTTGCTTTTTCTCAATCAGTTCTCTGATAAAGTGATGTCTTACATCAATGTGTTTGGTTCTTGAGTGTTGAACTGGATTCTTAGAAATATCAATTGCACTTTTGTTATCACAATACACCTGTAAAACTCCTGAATCCATACCATAATATGCAGACATTTGTTTCATTCATAACAATTGAGTACAACAACTTCCCATTGCTATATATTCTGATTCAGCTGTAGACATAGAAACTGAATTTTGTTTCTTGCTTAACCATGCAATGAGATTATTCCCCAGAAATAAACATCCTCCACTAGTACTTTTTCGATCTGTCACACTCCCTGCATAATCAGCATCACAATATCCAACTAAACCTTGATTTGAGCCTTTAGAATACCAAATTCCAAAATCAACAGTCCCTTTTACATACTTAATGATCTGTTTGACTGCTTCTAGGTGTGATTGTTTTGGATTCGATTGATATCTTGCACACATTCCAACACTGAAACTTAAATCAGGTCTACTAGCAGTGAGATACAACAAACTCCCAATCATTCCCATGTACTGCTTGAGATCCACTTCCTTTCCATCAATGTCTTTTGACAATTTCAGAGAGTGCTCATAGGTATATTGGCTTCTTTACACTTATCCATCTGAAACTTCTTCAGAAGCTGTCTTGCATAAGTACTTTGTGAAATGAAAATTCCTTGATCAGACTGAGTAATCTGCAAACCAAGAAAATATTTGAGTTCACCAACCATACTCATTTCGAATTCTTGTGTCATATGACTCACAAAACCATCCACCAGCTTCTTAGATGTACTACCAAAAATAATATCATCAACATAAATTTGAACCATCAAGATATCAACATCTTGTTCCAAGACAAACAAGGTCTTGTCAACACTTCCTCTAGCATAGCCCTTCTCCAAAAGAAAACTAGTTAGTCTTTCATACCAAGCTCTTGGAGCTTGCTTCAATCCATAAAGAGCCTTCTTTAACTTGTACACATAGTTAGGCTTAACTGAATCTTCAAAACCCTAGGGTTGCTCAACATATACTTCTTCTTGTAAGATCCCATTTAAAACGCACTTTTGACATCCATCTGGTATACTTTGAAATTCATGATACAAGCCATTCCCAAAAACAATCTAATCGATTCAAGTCTTGCTACCGGAGCCAATGTCTCTTCAAAGTCCACTCCTTCGATCTGAGTATAACCTTGTGCAATCAACCTTGCTTTATTTCGAATCACAACTCCACTCTCATCAATCTTGTTTTTGAAAATCCATTTGGTCCCAATGATATTCACATCTATTGGCCTACGAACCAGCTCCCAAACATCATTACGCTCAAACTGTTCTAGTTCTTCCTCCATGGCAATTATCCAGAAATCATCTTGAACAGCTTCTATGTGATTCTTGGGTTCAATCATTGACACAAAACACTCAAAGTAGACAGTTTCTAGTGCTGCATAATGACTAGTCATCTTTTTAAAATCAATAAGCACTCATCTAGTCCTCATTCCTTCATTTATGTTACCAATAACATCTGATGCAGAATGATTCTTGTGTACTTGTTTTGTTTCTTCAGATTTTGGAACATGATCAGAGGTGTCTAGTCCAGAATCTTCTTCTTGTCCTTCAATAATATTTACTTGTTCTGCATCACTGTCTGAATCATCATTATCTCTTAAAGCAACAGACCGATCATCAAACACCACATTCATTGATTCCATAGTAGTCTCTGTGCGTTTGTTTAATACCCTAAATGTTGTACTACTCTCAGCATAGCCAAGAAACATCCCTTCATCACTTCTGGAATCAAATTTCCCAAGATAATCCTTGTCATTCAAGATATAATATTTGCATGCAAAAACATGAAAGTAGCTCAAATTAGGAGTTTTGCCTTTCCATAACTCATATGGAGTTTTTGATGTATCTCTTCGAACATACACTTTGTTTACTATGTAGCAAGCTGTATTGAGCGCCTCAGCCCAAAATTTCTTAGGCACATTATTCCCATGAATCATTGCTCTAGCCATTTCTTGAAGAGTCCTGTTTTTCCTCTCCACTACACCATTCTGTTGAGGAGTTCTGGGAGTTGAGAATTGATGTGAAATCCCAAGCTGTTCACAAAATTCTCATTGATTCGTTTTGAAATTCTCCACCATGCTAACTTCGTATTTTCTTGATTCCACCTTTCTCATTAAGCAATTGCAAAGCCAAGATCTTGAAGCTATCCATTGTATCTGACTTCTCTCGAATGAAACGAACCCAAGTGTATCTAGAAAAATCATCTACCAACACAAACACATATTTTTTCCCAGCTAAGCTTTCAACTTGCATTGGACCCATTAAGTCCATGTGAACCAGATCTAAAACTGACTTTGACTGAACTTCAGGCACCTTCTTGTGCTGAATCTTGACTTGTTTTCCTTGATTACAAGGTCCACAAACCATATTTTCTTCTCCTTTAAGCTTAGGTACTCCTCGAATGATCTCTTTATTAACAAGAGTAGTTAAGTTCCTTACATTCATATGACGTAGTCGTTGGTGCCAGAGATCTAGACTTCCTTGTGCACTAAAACATTTGAACGAATTTCTCTGCCACATGTAACAATTGTTCCCTGACCTTACACCATAGAGCTTGATACAACCTGATTCATCAACCGCTTTGCAGTCTATCTTTGTAAACATAACAGTCAAGCCTTCATCACACAACTGACTAATACTTATCAAATTCGCTCGCAGTCCTTGTACCAGGTAGACATTTACTAATGGTGGAAGTTTTGTATCACGTGTTGTGCCTTTACCTTGAATGTAACCATTACTTCCATCTCCAAAGGTTATTGTGCCTCCTTTCAGTTTCTTAATATTCTGCAAATTACTCTTAGTTCCTGTCATATACCTTGAACACCCACTATCAAAGAACCAAGGCTCATAATCTTCTTGTTCCTCAGTAATCATAGCCATGTTGCACCTAAACCCTGATGATATTGCTTCTGTTTGATACAGGTCATTCTTCTTCATCCAAACTTGTCTCCTAAACCCATTCCAGAAAAATCTCCCTTGTCGCTTTAAACCATAGACTCTTTCCCAGAATTTAGAGCAATAGCGTTTATATTGTCCAAATTTTCCACAAAAATACCAGCTTGAAAACTTCTCAGATGCGGATGTTGATGCTTTCAAATCAGAGTGGTGCATTCCAGCAGTAACAAATTTAGTTTTTGTTTTCTTGTCTCCTTGGTTCTCAATAAAACCCAACCCTCTATGAGTTTTCTTAGTTCTTCCATAGCTTAAAATCTTATCAAGTTGCTTTGTTCCTGCAAACATGTGAATTTTTCTGTACTGCTGATCAAGTTCAGATTGAAGTTCTGTGGATTTCTTCTTCTCTTTAATTAACTATTCCTCTAGCTTGTCTGCTTTTGCAGATAACACCAATTTTTCTTTCATTAAATTCACAGCTTTCTTAGCAATCTTCTTTTCGTCCACCAAATCATTCTGCAGTGATTTGATCACAGCTTCAAGATGAAGTTTTTCTTTGATTAAGTCTTGATTTTCTTTCCCTAAGGTAATGAGTGTTTCTCGGACTTCCTTGTAACTCTGAACAATATCAAGAACTTCCTCATCTTCTGATTCAGAATCAGTTACCTCTTCTCCATTCTCAAATTTTGTAATTCCCACCATCGCTACTAGATTTATGAGTTCTTCTTCACTACTGCTACCATCATCTGAATCATCTTCAATACTTATCATAGACTTCTCTTTCTTGTGTTTAAGGTTACTCACACATCCCTCATGTGTATGTCATGTACCTCTGCAAATAGTGCACTTTGCATCTCGAAGCTTAATCGTTGGACACTCACGAATGAAATGTCCAAACCCTTTGCATTCATGACACTGCATATCAGCCTTCTTATCTTCACTGATCTTTTTGAAAACTCCAGTCTTCTTTTGTGAATTACCTTGTTCTATTCTTCTTAAAGCACGATCAAATCTTCTTACTAATAAACTCACAGCATCTTCTTCTCCTTGATCAGATGTGTCTCTACTAACCTTTAAGGCTATACCTTTTGGTTTCTTAATTCCATTAAGCTCCATCTTGTGAGCTTGCAACATCCCAACCACTTCACCATAACTAAGACTGTCTAGATCATGTGAAACAGTTAGTGCAGTCTTGTATCCCATGAACCTTGAAGGTAGACACCTTAAAAACTTCTTGACCAGCTTCTGATCCTTATAAGTCTTTCCAAGAGTTAATGCTTCCTGAGCTAGTGCACTTAACTTTGAACTAAAGTCTGATATTGATTTGTGTTCTTCCATCCTTAGATTTTCGAAACGTGAAGCCAGCATGTCTTTTCTTGAGCTTTGCACTTTTGTGGTTCCTTCATACTGGATTTGCAGAATATCCCAAGCTTCCTTAGCAGTTTCACACCCCTGAATTAGATCGAACTGCTTCCTTCCTACACTGCAATGAATAGCATTCAATGCTCTTGAGTTGTACTTGGATTTCTTCTGTTCTTCATCAGTCCAGTCGGCTTCGGGTTTGGGAATTCGCTTGCCTCACTCGTCCTTGATCGTCGGTTCCTCCCACTTTTCCAGAACAGTCTTCCAAGCAAGTCGATCAATACCTCCTATGATAGATTTGATTCTTGATTTCCAAAACTCATAGTTTCCATCATCCAAGACAACTTTGTTATTGTTGATCAGATCTCCGTAGCTCTCCATCTTGTCCGCAGAATCTCACATGTAGTAATCCGAACAAGTGTTGCTCTGATATGAACAATGAAAATATTGATTTCTTTATACTCTCTTTTGATTGATAGAAAATTTGTTTACAAGTTTGTTCTAAACAATTTTCTAACCTCTCAAAACTCTCTTAAAGAAACCTCTTGCTCTCTCTAAGTTTTTAGCTCTTTTTCTTAAAGACTAAAACTTAATAGCTAGGTTAACTTTCTCTTGTTTGTGCTAAAACTCAAGCTTGCTTTAGCACCCCTATTTATAGATCTAGGTATTAGCTATTTAATTAGCAAACTACTTAATCTAATCATAATAGGAATTGGACAATTTCCTTTTTCTTTATGGTTTAGGAAATTTCCCACTTTCTTCATGTTTACATTCCAATTGTAAACATGAAACTCTTCAATCTTCTAGAAGCTTCTCGTGCCTTCTAAATCTGTATGAGTCTTGATAACAACCGTCATAGATCACTCGATACTCTGTTTTCGTATTAGTGTCATGTCCTTCTGGAATAGTTCAAACACTTGTTCAAATGCTGCATCTTCAAGCTCCACATATAGTCTTCACTAAATGATAACCGCAACAGATACTAAATAGTAAATACTAATGCATAAGCTAATATCTAGTATCTATCTACTAAGGGATAAAGTTCTAACCTTTTTGCTTGCAGGTCTCCTTAGAAAATCAGAGCTACCAAAAATGCAAGAAGACACAGAGACTACACAGTTCTTCATGTACGCCCTATCCTTTTCGCTCAAATCAAAATCAGTACCTTGATGAAATGCATTACTCCCTTTGACAAAACCACAGTGAATTGTCTGATTTACTGCAGAGTAAGATCTCTCTCTTTCCATGAGTGTTTGATGCCCTCCAAACCTAGGCTCACTATACGTCTCAGCCTCTACAAAGCCTAACGAAAACCGCGTGAAATTCAAATAATCCTGAGGCTCAAGTATGCGATCAACTGATTCAGCAAGTGTAACTTCACATGGCAAATCTGCAGTTATATACAAAAACGTTACCTTAGATGATTAATAAAAACAACACTAGGTAACTGATTGAAATGACTAGAGATGAAAACAATCCATACGCTTGTTTCTCTTCTTGCTTCCGGGTGGTTTGTCGATGTTGGATTTGTTTAATCCTACATTAATCTCCGATGAAACCAGCAATTGACTTTTCATGTAAGCTGCATCTGTATTAAAATCCAGTCAATGACAATAGCTTTTTTTAACACAAATACCAGAGAACTAAGACATAAGTAAGCTTACGGTTTTGCTCAAAATGAGGTAAGAACTCAGAACCTACACCAAAATCCAAGAGTGTTTGATTAACTAATAATCTCCGAAATTAGAGAAAACCAAATTAAAGAAAGAGACTTTTTTCGTAATTAGAAGCTTACCATGAAAGAGTAGCTTATGGCCAGAGAAGATGCAAGAGAAGAAAAAGAGTGACAGAAAGAAGAAGAAGAAATGTGAGAGCTTCAATTTCACAATCCTACCAAACTTCTTGCCTCTTCGAAGTAGTAAAAAAGAATTATCATTGTGACCAGATGGATTCAGATACGAAGAAGATGATGATGAAGTAGAAGAAACCACCGTACTTCTTCTCTCCGGTAACATTATCTAATCCCCAAAACACACTGCCAAAGTTCACACCAAATCAAGATTTTTACATGTTCAAGATGCAGATTTGGAATTACAAGAGAATTTTTCATGAAATTTTTCACAGAATGAAAGAACTGAGAGAAACAAAAAAAAAAACACAACCAGATTCGAGAAATGAAACAATAAAAGAACTCCTTACCTGAGATCTCTATCTAGCTCACACCATGAAAACCAAACCTGTCTGTGTGCGGTGGTGGGTGGTGGCGATTTAGAGAAAAAAACTGTATTTATTTATGTATTGTTCTTCTTTGTTTTTTTCTTTATTACAGTGTTAATTACTTACTTAATTAATAATAATGTCTAAATTGTTTTATTAATTCGTCCGAAGGCGAAGGCTAAAGAAAAGGTTTTGGTGTTTTTACATCCCACATCGCTCAGCTATGAATTGCTCACCCTTGGAACGGGTGTATATAATGGAAGGTCGATGGTTCTAACATTTCATACCTTTCTCGGCCTTTTGGCTTAGATCACACGATATATTAACTCTATTTTTTAAGGGAGAAGGCCTGTTAAGATAGCTTGCTATTTGGGCTTACGCGAGTCGCCCATGCGTTGCACTATTGCACGGGCCTGGCTCAACCCACCATTAACATAGTCCAATCTTTGCTGTCTGATCATACCAATTCTAAACTGGGATAAACATGAACTTTAATCAGTACCATTAGGCGTTACTACTACACCTGAAAAAGGTCTCTTCTTTGGGAAATCACATCTCTGTACGCTCAATTTTCTAGATCCCGCGCTGAATTAACATTGCAGATTTGGTTCCCCAAAAGAATTATGTTAATGAGTTTAAATGTTGGAGATGCCGACAATAACAAACTTGGATGTCTTTCTTACATGCTGTTGCCATAACAATATCAGAAAACTACATAAGTTACTGATTTGACTTGGGACAGTTGAACTTTAAATATTGTTACTAGTAGATCAGAGCATTGCAACTCTTACCTATGTGATGAGTGTGTCCTAAAAAGTGCTTTGATTTTCAAGTTATAATATATTCTCTCATATGATCATTATTTGCTGTACTGTTAACATTTGTTGTGAAAACATCATATTGCACCTATGTTTGGGGTTTTTTTGTATCCTTCTCGGTAACGAGCAGACCACATACGACTTTTCTCGTCTCCTGAAGCTCCTTATGAACCCCTTTTCACATTAAGACACAGTCAATGTTTCACCACAAACAGTAGATGGAAGTAAACTAGGACTTGTCTCAGCCATTCTTTGTCATGTGGGGATCGGATTCTCGGTACCTACTTTGCCTTATTCACTTGAGCAAAAGAGCAAGCGGACGCTTTGAATCACGGCCTACCAGGATGAGTGATTTTTTTGTTTTGCCTTCTGGCTTTTGTTGTTCATTTCTCCTCCACATATGGGGAAACTTAAGTAGTTAGATGATTTGATTTCAATTTAATATTTTATCAGAAAAATAAGTGATGGCTCAATCATACCCCCCCCCCCCCCCCCCATATCTTTTTTGACAAGGGATACAAACAATACTTATCTTCAAGATCTGTATGTATATTCTTGGTTTCTAAAACCCCATGCCGTATTAGCATTGATTTGTCTCGGATCATCATCTTGGTTTCATTTTCTTGACATGTAATTAGCCCTTTTTGAATTTTGACTTAGGGAGGAGAAGGTTCAATGGACTGGATAAGATCATTTGTGGGTGTAAATACAATATTTTCCTTTATGAGTAGGCTACAAAGACATACATCTTCATTACATATATTGTCTAAACAAGCACTTTGGTTCTTTCCTCTCACATCACTTCATATTTTCAACGAATTCAATTAAGGTTTTGTCTACTCTACTTTTATCTCACACACACAATGGCCTTTAGATGTGTTTCTCAGGACCAGATCTTAGATATGTTAGGTAAAACGACATTTTCATTTATTTAAGTTTCCTCATTAATAGCTCTTTCTGTCAAACTCTTTGTACGTTTGATTTAACCCTTTGAGAAGCTAAGACAAAACCCGTATCTCTCTCGTGAGACTAAATCCAAAAATAAAATAAAAAGCAAAATTTGGTGGGGGCAATTTTTTTGGAATTTGTCTACTCATTTTGCAGAATTTCAGATCTGTGTTTTTTCACTGAGCAAATTGTTATCTTCACTCTGTAATCATTTGTCACTCTTTGACTAAGGATCACTAAGGTGCAAGATGACATTGTGATCAAGAACTCAACAAGACATTAGATAAGTTTACAAATCTTTCTCACTCAGTAGAAATTACAAATAAAGAGAGATGAGACATTAAATTCTTTTTACTTTTACGCAATCACTGACTATACAGAAGAGATGACTGTGTGTGAGAAATGGAGCTGTTGCTGATCCTTCTTCGTGTTTCGAAACTCTTGGGTTTAGTAGTAGTCTCCATTGGAAATCTTGGGACATAACTCGGTTGTGTCTTGTTCATGCTGCTTCTTCTCTCTGAATCTCCAGAAACCCTAACAGATTTATGACTCTTGCAACTCAACAAGAAACCACCGCCTCCGCCGCCGCCGCTACTCGAATTCCGTCTCTGCGGTGCTGATGATTTAGCGGTGATAGGGATTCGTGGAATCTGAGAAGATCGGTTGCTTCTTCTTACAGGACTTGTTGCACATTCCGACATAACAGAGAAATCTGCTGCACTTGCTGTCACTATGCTCCACTCTACGCTTACTTCACTTGGAGCATAACACGTAGGTGAAGCTGGATCACTTCCTTGCCTCGTAAGAAAAGGTTTAGGTTTCCCTGTAAGGCTCTCTATCTCGAAAAGATCCGCGCTTGTATCACTCCCTTCACTTTTTTGGTCTTCCTCCTCTGTTCTTGATTCCCATGGACGCAATGCGAGTTTCTGTTGAACAACAATCCTCTTCTTCTCAATATTTATAGGAGATCCAAACACTTCAAGTGACTTCCTCTGCGATAACTCTTCTTGCTTCTGAATCCTGATCAGGTCTGACTTCATATTCGCAGAAGAAGTACTCATCTGATTCTCGATCTCCCTCTTTGTGAAAACAGAGATATTCGGATCAGAGCTTCTCTTCACCGAGATGCTCTCGTCGACATCTACTGAGTTACCATCAGAACATGCGCATTTACACCCCAGATTTGCGAGGAAACTCTTCTTATTATTACTCACCTTTTGAATCTGACCACTACTGTTGTTGTTGTTCTTCTCCTGCAAGGAACTGTTGCAGCTATTCACCAATTTGTTCTGAAGCAGCACGCTCTGACTATTCCAGCTTGATTCAGACCGGACACTCGGAGTTCCTGTAGATTTCTTCGCGCTCTGCTTTGAATCGACGATGATGGTTCTCTCAACTTCAGGGTTTGTCAGAGACAGAGACAGAACACTAGAGCCTTGGTCTGAATCCATGTCTCCATTGAAGTACTTCTCAGCTCCAAACACACCAATCTCTGGTTCTTCAGAAGCTTTCTTCGAAATTTTCTTCTCATCACCAAGCTCCTCTTCTTTTGGTTTCATGCTCACGCTTAGGGTTTTGCTGGGTTCCATGAGCTTCTTGGTTGTGACAACAGCATCTTCCTTGATGCTCAAGTAAGAAGAGGAAGAAGAAGGAGGAGGAGAAGAGAAAGGAACATAGAGACTGTGAGTACTGTTGTTATTCTTCATGAAATCAAAAGGTGTCTTTGGAGTTGAAGAAGATGATGTTAATGTCACCATTTCAAAAAAAAAAAAAAAAAAAAACTTTGTGGTGGCTTAATGTTTCTTTTTATTTCTTCTTGCTTGTGGATATGTGGAATTACGGTATAAATAGAGAAACAAGACGAAATGTTTGATAGCTGTTTTCTTTTCTTTCTCTGAAGCTAAAGTGTTATGACCTGATCAATGTGAGAGGGTTCCACATTGAGAGTTATCTGGCCAGTTGTGTGCGAACTGATTTATATATTTATTTGGATAAAAATGTTGGATGATGAATCTTTGTCAATCAATGGAGACTAGATAGATAGATTATAATGTTACACCGTGACCACTAAATAAAGGAATTAAAGTGGCAAAAATGACATGGTAATAGTACGATTGAGATTTATGATTACATGAACTAGTACTACTACTCATCTTGCAATTGGATCTCTTAAATTCTGGTCTATCCTTTAGGCTCTTTTTTTTTTTTTTTTGGTTAAAGAGGTTCCATAAAGCTTTTATAAACACTACTGTTTATAAACGACTAGAATTAGCAAGTAAACCATATATATTATATGCACGTACGACATATAAAACCACGATTATAACGCCGATTTAAACAGCATTACAGTATATTTTATGCATCTCCTATAACTTCTTTTCTACACGATATATAATTCACTTTATTAACACGCTATCTTATGCACCGGCCTAATTTGCATACTGTATTCATGTCCCAGTCCTTCAATACTTTGCTCTTAAAACAAAAAGTTCTTCATTTCTTTTTGTGTGTGTGTTTGTTAAAGGGCTGTCTTAATTAAGCCAAAAGTGATTAGCAATTTAGCATGTTTTGTAAGTTTGAAATAAAATAATACATTGTATAAAGATATAAAGTTATGAATCCATCATACGATTAACAATTTAACGACGAAAAATAAGTAAATGCGCATAATTAAAAGAAAATACTTGACTAGTACTAGATATGAATTTCACTCGAGGAACAAAAATACAAAAAATTGGAAGCACGAGGGATGTACGTATTTTGTTGCATGGAGAGATATTGACAAAGACCATCGAGTTGGGTTCTGTTAAATATATTAATATTTCATGTAATGATTTGACGTACACTCTATAATTTAGGTGCATAAATATTAGAAAATTCATAGGATCGTCGTATCTTGTGTGATATAATACATATCAAATAATTGTAATGTGTATAATATTCGTCAAATACATAAGGAGAATTAAATAAACTCAAACATAAAATCCATGTATCTGTCAATCAAGGAAATTGTGTAATGGAATTTATTAAATATGCGTATTAGTTGTAATAGTCGACATATGAATGGTAGCATTTTAAGCTTGACCCTACAGCATACGTGCTTGATTCTCGTTCTCAACTTTTTTTGTCCAACAGAAAAAAAAAAACTAACAAAAAGATGATCATTGTATGTAATTAGTAATTTCTTTTACCATTGCGTTAAAAAAGGTTTACAAGTAGCAACCACTTGCAAATATCAAAATTAATTATACCAATACATTAGGAACAATTACAGAATAAGGTATTTTTTTTTGGTTTCTTATGAGTTTAGGATGTTTAGTCCGTATTCTCAAAAACAGGCATTTATTGTGAAACTAAAATACGGTTTTAACCTTGCTCTAACTGCAACGCAATTAAAAATCAATAATATTTTTTTTTTTAACTTTTTTAAGAGTTTATCGGCCGGTCTCAACGTTTATCTGCCGGTGAGTGTTTGTCGACGTCTAATCAATGAAGGATCTGTAAGTGGAGGCATCTTCCTTTTGTTAGATTCATTACTCCATCCTCTTGCGTAATCTCGATTTTAAAGGTTTTAGAAGGAAAATGAGATTTCAATTCAACAACGATTACAAAGAATAATAGAAGGATTTCAAGCCTTTGTTTTGGGTATGTGATAATTGGCTCCGATTATTCTGAATGAATCAACAAATTTGGTTTCAACTTCTCCGATTAATATCCCAGATTTGTGAATGGCTTATAACTCTTAAGCTCATCATGTGAATTGCTTCAACATCTTCAAGTTTTCTTCGTTTAATTTTTCCTTGGGTTCACTGTGTATTAGTCCACTTATGGTTTAATTAGTGATGAGATCAGATGAACAATTTGGTGGTGATGATTCGGTTGCCCAAATTTAGTGTAAAGTTTTAGATGAGATTGAAAATTTTGATTCAATTAATCTTTATAATTAGAGCCCTTGGGTTCACTAGATAGTATCCCCTTAGGGTTTAGTTTTCTTCATCTAAAACAAAACAAATTGAATCTATTGAAATCTTTGGATCTGAGATGGTGTTGGTGAAACGATTTTTTTTGTTTTGGAGGCGAAGAAGTTGGTGTTGTTAGTGACGGAGATGGTGTTAATCGAGCGAGGAAGGTGGTGAGAAGAAGCCATGGTTGTGGGCAAAGGAAGCGCTGGTTTTATTTTTGTCTTCCTCTAGTTTTGATCGGCGAAGGAGAGATGGTTGAGAGAGGAGACAGAGGGCAAAGAAGTCAAATTTCTTCTCCAACAATGCCTAATCTCGCAAGTACGGGTAAAAATGCTTTATTTCAAAGTTTTAACTCACAAAATGCCTATTTCTATAAATATCCCCAATACGTTATGATCACCAATCTGAGCAATAATAACTAGGGGTGAACCTCTTCATTCACCCGCTTATAAAATAAAAAAAAATAAAATCTATATACATTATTATAAAATTAGAAATTTAAACCGTTCTTTTATAAACTCAAACCGATATATAATTTTGTTCTAATTGTAAAATTTAAACCCTAACCATTTCATTTGTAAACCCAAACCGATATATAATTTTGTTATAATTGTAAAATCTAAACCCTAACCATCTCATTTGTAAACCCAAACCGACATATAATTTCGTTCTAATTGTAAAATCTAAATCCTAACAATCTCATTTGTAAACTCAAACCGATATATAATTTTGTTCTAATTGTAAAATCTAAACCCTAACCACCGTATTTGTAAACCCAAACCGACATGTACTTTCGTTTTAATTATAAAATCTAAACCCTAATTCTCATTTATAAACCTAAACCGATATATAACTTCGTTTAATTGTAAAATCTAAACCAAGCCAATATTTAACTTTTTTTTTATTTTGTTTTGCTTTTTAATTTAGTTTTATTTATTTTAAAAATAAAATATTAGATAAAGAATTCTGATTGGTTGAGAGAAGAGAAAGTGAATAGAAACTAAAGGTGAACCTAATCATCTATTTATATGTGATATCACAATATCCTTTCTTAATGGTGGCTAGTTTATATTAGATTTTTGTTTTAATTTTCTTATCAGATTTATATAGCAAATCGAATGAGCGATGAAAATGAAATCAATCATGATTTTTACTACTAAGAAATGGTGATTGCCATTTATAATTACGACGACACAAACTTATTATAAAAGAAAATAAAAAACTCAGCTTATTTTATCAAAGTGAACCAACGCTCAACCTTGAACCTTCATGTCCACGTTATCACTTTTGTTCTCATCACAATCTATTCCAACAATCTTATCGTATGAGGTGTCAAAGTTATGTATGTCCATTGTAATCTGAAGGTTTGATGAAGTCAGAGACAAAGTTTTTGTTATGATAAGGTAAATGCTCTTACTGATCATCAATTCGTAGTTTATGTTGTAAAATACTGGATGGTGGATTCCATAACCGGCCATGTACAGCCCATATGTGTTTAGTGTCTACGGCCCATCGGCCTTATACTATTTCCTAGTCGGTTTTGTACCCTTCACTATATATATGTAACCTCGAGTTTATTCTATCAATAAGAACAAGAGAATTACTTCATTCGATTCTCTAGTTTACAACACGTTATCAGCACGATCGTTCTAAAGATCCAACTGAGTAAAACCCTAAAACCCTAACCGCCGTCGTTCACCCTTCTTCTTTCATCAAAACCCTAAACCGCCGTCGTTTCTCCTCTTTGTTCGAAACTAGTTCTTGTTCACGAGAAAACCTGTGCTCGTGATCAAGTTCCATCTGAAACCAGTTCGAGGTTCGCGGTTCCAGGACAAGTGCGGTACAAGAGCAGTACGTGAGCGGTACGTGAATCGGGACGTGAGCGGTACAAGGAGCGGTCCGAGATCTAATGCCGACGATGCGGTGTTATGGCTAATGATATTATCCTAACCGCCAGCGACCAAGAGGATTTCTTCGGTGAAGTTGCACCGACGACGTTTCCATTTATATTTACAACGGGAGGATATCGTCGTCGCTTCAGTGACATTGAAAACGGGAGACCGCCGGCTTCGAGATGGACGATAGAGATGTTGCTAAGTGTAGCGGTCGTGGAGAAAGGAGAGTATGTGATATGTTTGGAGGAATGGGGCAAAGGTGAGGTGGCTACGGAGTTGCCATGTAAACACAAGTATCACTTGGAGTGTGTGAAGAAGTGGTTGAAGATTCACGCCTCGTGTCCTCAGTGTAGATACAAGATGCCTCTTGAAGGTGAAGAAGTGGTGAAGAACGTTGGTACTAGCGTTGATGTTGATGTTGATTTTGATGTTGATGAAGATTTTATTGACTATTCTGATTCTGATTGAAACGAATGACTAATAGAGTAATGATCTTTTCAACTTACTATTGGGTTTTTTTTGGTGTGTTTTGTTTTATTTCTTAGTGGAGAAGTGAAATTTTCGTTTCGTTAAAGCATGGTTAGGATCTATTGGAATAAAGCCCATAATTGAGGATTGTAATAATTCCTTCAAAATTATTGTCGAAAATCATGGTTTTGAGCCAAACTCACAGTAAGGAAATGCTAACAAGATACTATATAGGAGAGTTTGAAGTCTCTAGAATGAAAGAAGGTTACACAAATAGTGAGAAATATTCAAAGCAACCGGACACAAAATGTTTCTGATTCACTAATCTAAGAACATGTGAATCATATTTACTCAAACCAAGTACATGCGGCCAATCATCGATTTTTATAGTCAATAAATATGCATCTTTCTCATGTTGTATACTTGGTAGCAACTTCCTTAATCAATCAAACAAAACATTTCCCCATCATAAACTTTAAAAAAAGGAAAAAAGCTCATGTCATACTTACAACTTTGTCAACTTCCACTCCCATTATGCAACATTAAGGCTGGACCAGTCCATAGGGTAATGGAGAATTGCGCCGTGAGAACCTGACAGGATCCATGGATGCCATCACCACATCCCAATAGGACATGCAACAAAATAACCATTCAGCCTAAAAGTCTAATATCTGTTAATGGCCAATTCAACAACATAAGATAGAAACCGAAAATGTAGTGTTTATCAATTATCATATAGTAAAGGACGGACTCTACTTCAGGATTTTGCTGGTAAAGGGTACATTTTCAAAACAGAGAAAATTTGAGGGCCTTTTTTGCAATAAATCCAATATCAAAACCCCTAACTACATGCTCCTCCGCCGCCAAATCCTAAACGCCCGAAGCCTAGTTTCGCCGCAAAAGTTTTGAACGCAAATCTTCGTCTTCTCCTTCATCAATCTAATTTAGGGTTATCCCTTGCAAAGTTTCTTCCTTTTTTTCTTTGAGCATTTACACTGTGAGTACTTGACAAAAACTACAATTGACTTATGTTTTTGGCTCTTTTTATTTGTGATCTAAATGAGAAGCAAATCATTATATCTTTCCTTTTTGGGTCACAATTGCAATGAGTTCAGCATATTGGAAAATAACCGTTGTAAAAAAAGCCAACTGTGCAATATACAAAAAAGAACTTTGAGTATTTTTATTTAACTTTTGTGAGGCTTTTACATCGGTTATTTTCCAATTCGGAATCTCAATATTTTCCAACGGCTAATTTTGTATATGGTACGATAAACAACCAAACGGCACCGTTTAAAGGCTTAGCGAGAGAGAGAAAAGTCTTATATTTTAACACCCGAGACGCTCCCCTTGTAAACATAAATTAAATTAAAGTTCTCTCTGCTCTCATCGTCTTCTTCCTTGAGAGGCGATTTGTTGATTTACTCCCGACGAAATCAAGTTCAAGAGAAGAATCAATCAATCTCTTGCGAGGAGAGATCCACAATCTCTAGATAAGTTCTCTTCGCTTATTTTATTTGAGGATTTCTGGATCTTTCTTTCTTTGCCTTTTTGATTTTCCCGTCTTAGGGTTTTCAAATTTCGATTGTATTGACTCTGTTTTGTTCTTTTCATCCTTTAGCGACGATCAATCACTTCCCAGTTCCCATGAAATCACCATCTCTAGGTAAGTTCGATTTGATCGTCGTTAGGGTTTTTTTTGGGGTCTAATCGCGATAAATAGCTTCGCAATCTCCAATAATTGATATCCGTCGGAATTGCTTCTTGAAAATTTCAGGGTTTTAGGGTTTTTATTTCTCCGTGTTTCATTCGGGGGATGAAGTCGATCAAGCCTTTGCCCGAGGGTGTTCATCACCCCAAGCGTTCTGGAATTATCATGTTTTGACATGACGGGGGTCGTGGAGGAACCCGTGATTCAACAGTCTCGATGCTGGTGCGACCAAGGTCCAATCAAATTCTCCCCTTCGACCAACAGGTTTCTATCTTCGTGGGTGTTGTTTCGTGCTCTGTCAAGGTTGTGGATGATGGTGAGTATAGCTCCACTATGATTACTTTTACCTCATGATTAAGTCCTAATTTGGAAATATATTTTACTGGTTTTGGTTTTCAGGATCAGGCGTTTCCAGAGATGATTTGGTTTTGTTGGGAAAAAGGTACAGTAAGTTGTGGCGATTTTTTTATGTTTGATGTACTGGTAAAGGCCACTTTCTTAGTTTTCTATTGATAAACTTATCTTAAGCAATCTGTGGAAACGTTTTCAGGATCAGGCGTTTCCAGAGATGATTTGGTTTTGTTGGGAAAAAGATACAGTAAGTTGTGGCGATTTTTTTATGTTTGATGTACTGGTAAAGGCCACTTTCTTAGTTTTCTATTGATAAACTTATCTTAAGCAATCTGTGGAAACAGCCACTTCAAAGTTTCATGTTTTGGAGTCAGCCAGTGAAAATTTTGGATTCCGTGGAGGGGCGTTAGCATTAGCTTCGATATCAGATACTCTCGTTACTGGAAATCAGGACAAAAGCTATTGGGAAGCCTAATGGTTATCCAAAGGTATGGGATGACTTTGATGCTACTCAATACTCCTACATAGTTTGTGTGGCGTTAGGTTATAATTATGGTTTTAAAGCAAAAATCTTACTTTCTTTAATTTTAGTATTTTCGGTTATTGGTTTTCAATGTTACGTGTATTGGGTTTCAAAATCGTTTACTCTGCCTATAGTTTTGTGTGTGTCTGTGTTCCTTATAGGTTTGGTTTTATCTTATGTATCATACGTTTTTGATTGCTTGCCAATTAACTAGTCTCACGTTCACTCATATGATGAGCTAGCTAGTCATAACTACAATTGTTATGTATTGGTATGCAATACTCGTTGTCTTGTTTCTATCGAGGTAATCTAAATTACCTCTCTGCTTGTCCTTGTCCCTAGTCACCTGAGCAAAAAATACAAATGCCTCGGTTTGGCTGAGGTAATTTAAATTACCTCTATGCTTTTCCCTGTCCCTTGAATGTATTCGGGTTCCTAGTCACCTGAGCAAAGAAAACAAATGCCTCGGTTTGGCTGAGGTAATTTAAATTACCTCTCTGCTTGTCCCTGTCCCTTGAATGTATTTGGGTTTCTAGTCACCTGAACAAAGAAACAAATGCCTCGGTTATTTGAGGTAATTTAAATTACGTGTCAGCTTGTCCCTTGTCCCTATCGGTATGATTGTCCCTGTCCCTTTGAATGCATACGGGTTTCTCGTCACCTGAGCAAAGAAAACAAATGCCTCGGTTTGGCTGAGGTAATTTAAATTACCTCTCTGCTTGTCCCTGTCCCTATCGGTTTAATTGTCCCTGTCTCTGGAATGAATTCGGGTTCCTAGTCACCTGAGCAAAGAAACAAATGCCTCAGTTTGGCTGAGGTAATTTTTAAATTACCTCTCTGCTTGTCCCTGCCCCTATCGATTTAATTGTCCCTGTCCCTTGAATGTATTCGGGTTCCTAGTCACCTGAGCAAAAAATACAAATGCCTCGGTTTGGCTGAGGTAATTTAAATTACCTCTATGCTTGTCCCTGTCCCTTGAATGTATCAGGTTCCTAGTCGCCTGAGCAAAGAAACAAATGCTTCGGTTTATTTGAGGTAATTTAAATTACCTCGCTGCTTGTCCCTGTCCCTTGAATGAATCAGGTTCCTAGTCGCCTGAGCAAAGAAACAAATGCCTCGGTTTAGCAGGTAATTTAAATTACCTCTCAGCTTGTCCCTGTCCCTATCGGTTTAATTGTCCCTGTCCCTTGAATGCATACGGGTTTCTCGTCACCTGAGCAAAGAAAACAAATGCCTCGGTTTGGCTGAGGTAATTTAAATTACCTCTCTGCTTGTCCCTGTCCCTTGAATGCATCAGGTTCCTAGTCCCTTGAGCAAAGAAACAAATGCCTCGGTTTAGCTGAGGTAATTTATTACCTCTCAGCTTGTCCCTGTCCCTATCGGTATGATTGTCCCTGTCCCTTTGAGTGCATACGGGTTTCTCGTCACCTGAGCAAAGAAAACAAGTGCCTCGGTTTGGCTGGGGTAATTTAAATTACCTCTCTGCTTGTCCCTGTCCCTATCGGTTTAATTGTCCCTGCCCCTTAATGTATTCGGTTCCTAGTCACCTGAGCAAAGAAAACAAATGCCTCGGTTTGGCCCTGTCCCTATCGGTTTGGTTGTCCCTGTCTCTATAATGCATTCAGGTTCCTAGTCACCTGGTGCTAAAAGCAAATGCCTCGGTTGTTGAGGTAATCTAAATTACCTCTTGGATTGTTCCTGGTCGTGATCTTTGATTAGCAAATGAAGCAGTCCCAAATCTTTAAACTGCTTGGGTTGCAGAAGTATGACATCCATGGAGCATGCGTGATCACGCTTACATTTAAACTGAGGTATGTGAATTTCTTGATATTCTACGTCTGAAAATCAGGTATGTGAATTTCTATTTCTTAAGGTTAATATTTTCTGTTGTTTATAAAATTCATTACCGTGTGTACCCATTCTCGACAAGTAGCAAACAAACTTACATAGGTCTTCTAACTCGCCTTTTTATCTTTCTTCGCATGCAGTTGTTCTCGGGTTTCTGAAGATCGTCATAAGAGTTTCAGGTTATTCTTTAGCTCCCTTTGCAGTTTGCATGCAGTTCTCGGGGTTTTTGTCTGTTTTCTTCAAGTGTAGACGTGTTAGGGTTTTTGTCTGTTTTCTTCAAGTGTAGCCGTGTTACCATGTAGATGACTAGGTGACAGGAATTTTATTTTTGAAGATCGTATAGCTGGTTGGGGTTGTCATTTCTATTTTGATTAATTTATATACGATGTTTACATTGTTGAAAGAGCAAACTATTTTTTCTCTAACTAGTGTGGAATGATTATTACCATGAGTGTTTTTTGTCTTTGTTGGTTCATATTTGATTCTTAGGGAAGCTTATATCTGAAATCTCTTTTGCATTTTTAAGCTGTGTTTGTTGGTTGTCTTGTTATTGTTGTATACACTTTGTTTGTTTGGGTTTTCCCAGTGATGACATGTCTACAATTGTTTGTCTTGGTAGGATCTTGTTTCCTGTATACAACTTCATATATTTAATTGTGTCAACCAAGCTTGATTAGAAAATCATTTATTTACATGCCGTGTGAGTGTACTATAGTTTCTTTTTTTTTTGTGTGTTTTCTTTAAGTGTAGCCGTGCTACCGCGTAGGTTACTATGTGATAATTCAGTTTATTCTCGAAGATCGGATAGCTGGTTGTGCTTGACATCTTTATTTTGATTAAATTATATTTGGTGTGCACATTGTTGAAAAAGCAAACTATGTATTCGCTGACTAGTGTAGAATGATTAGTACAATAAGTGTTGTCTGTGTTAGTTCATATTTCATTCTTAGAGAAGCTTATGTCTGAAATCTGTCAGGCTTTTCTTGATGTGATCCATCTGCTTTATGGAAAGATAGGAAGTTGTTGTGTGCAGCGATAAAGCTTTGCATGTTTGGATCTAGAGTGCATTGTCTCACTGTGATTCCTTATTCCAATTTAAAATATTGGGCTACCCTTTGCATCATGTAATTGATGAAACCATCTTGTTGTTAGTTACTTTCTCGGTTTTTGTCTCTTTTGTATTATCAGCTGTGTTGGTTGTCTTCTTGTTATTGTTATTGTTGTATGCCCTTGTTTGTCTGGGATTTCCCAGTGATGAAAATGTCTACAGTTTGGCTGTTTTTGTTCATTTTTCTTATCCTAGTCATGTATGTTTTAATGATATTGTGTGCTATGATCTGATAGATACATCGAGTTTGATGAAGGATCGTTTACAACTTTAAGAATATAACAACCCCCTCTCTCTCTTGCTGTAAGTGTGAACCACTATAAATAACCTACATAAGATTCAGATTAGGAGAAGAAATTATAACTCTGTTTTTTCTTAGTTCGTTATTGTTTGTTTGTTTTTTTTTCTTGTCGTCAGTTCGTTATTGTTTGTTGAAAAGATAAAATTCTCACACATATCTTCACTTATGTTTGAAAGATTTTGCAACCTTGCAAAATGTGAACAATTCATTATATGTTCAAACAAATACAATTAAAAAGTGGTATACACGTTTGAAAACCAAACATCTTAATTGTCTTAGTTGATTCTTAGAGAAGCTTATGTTTGTTGTTTACCCTTGTTTGTTTGCAATTTCGAAGTGATGATGATGTCCACAATTTGGCTGTATTGTTCATTTTTATGATATTGTGTGTTTCTATCATTTATGTTGTTCTTTTTATTTTATTGTGAATTTGTCTCTTTAACCTAATTTTTAGAAATAGGTACATCTGCTCTCGTAAGATAGTTATTTAAAACGTGTCTCACATAGCCTGCTTGTTACGGTTGAAGCTGAATAATGCATGAGTTCTTTTAGTTTTGTAAATCTTATGGCATCTGATTTGAGTGTGTTTCATGTTACTTATTCTTTCTTGGTCCTATTCTTGTTATGGTCTGACCTTGGTTATATGGGATTCAGCCAGAGGTGGATGCAGGTTTAGATGTTATTCCTGTTGCAATCATCATCATGTAAAGTTTGCTTGCACTCACTTTCTGATCAGTCTTATATCGCTGCTTCTATTGTTTGAGCTCTTAGAAGTTAGAGTTGACTGCTAAGTTTAAGCTTTTTTTTAACTTGCTATATACTAATGTTTTTTCGTTTAGTCAGTCAAATTTCCATGGAATACTGAGCTGGTGTTAATTTTAATATTTGGTAGGGTCTTGTTTCCTATATACAAAGATCACAACTACACATTTATTTGTGGCAATTGATCTTGATTAGAAAACATTTACTTACATGCAGTGTGAGTACAGAGTTTTTTTTTTAGTTTGGTGTGTTTCATTTAGTGTAAAGATCGTATAGCTGGTTATGCTTGACATTTCTGTATTGATTAAATTATGTTTGGTGTTCACATTGTTGAAATGTCTTCTCTGACTAGTGTAAAATGAGTGTCTTGTTGGTGTTGCTTCATATTTGATTATTAGAGAAGCTTATGTCTGAAATCTGTCATGCTTGTCTTGATGTGATCCATTCTTCTTATGGAAAGATATAAAGTTGTGTTATATCCATCCAGTGGTCGAACTATCTTACCAACATTAACTTGTTGTTTTTCGATGAACAACCAACCTCTCATAAAATTCAATCGTACGTGACACATCGACAAAACTAGTACAATCTCTAGTGGTCGAACTATCTTACCAACATTAACTTGTTGTTTTCCGATGAACAACCAACCTCATAAAATTCAATCGTACGTGTAGTGACACATCGACAAAACACACTATAACAATCTTCTATAAAATGTCGCTCTTCTTAAAGATAAAAGAAAACTTCTGTGAATGCTCTATTTCATTTGATATTGAATACAAATAGTATTAGTTTGTTCATTATTGGAAAGACTTACGACCTGATGAAGTAAACTTGGTCTAGCAAGAAATATGCGTCTTTTCTCATTTTCCTCCTTTATCCTCCTCTATTTTCCATGTTATCTTACCATAAAGCAAATCTTTTCTCATGATCAAGAGGAAAAACAAATTTACATGTCCAAATCATTATAACACGTACTACGTTTTTACTAAAAAGCAAGAGCAAAGGCTTGTTTTATGTAATTGGAAAAACGCACACTCAATTCAATATTATAAAAATAATGGCAAAAAGACTTGAAAACGATAACACTTGCTTAGCCCTTTAAATCCATGTTGTTCATTGTTAATTTGCAAAAACGGCTAACGTTTTAGAAAAACCCTCAAATGGCTCCATAATTGAGAATTGTAAAAATCCCTTCAAAATTATTGTCCAAAGTCATGGGTTTGAGTCAAACTCGCAGTAAGCAAATTCTACATAGGAGAGTTTGAAGGACTCTAGAATGAAAGAAGGTTGCACAAATAGTGAGAAATATTCAAAGCAACCGGACACAAAATGTTTCTGATTCACTAATCTAAGAAGATGTGAATCATATTTACTCAAACCAATTACATGCGGCCAATCATCAATTTTGTAGTCAATAAATACGCCTAGGCAACTTTCTTAATCATCTAGATTCTTAATCTTAACTACATATTTACATAATCTAACAAAACACTACTAACTTTGAAAGAAAGTAAAAATTCATATACACAAAAGCTCATGTCATGCTTACAACCTGACAGGATCCATGGATGTCAATGTCATAAAAGGACGGACTCTGCCTCACGGTTTTGCTGGTTAAGGGTAAATGTTTAAAACAGAGAAAATTTGAGGGCCTTTTTTTGCAATATTACCAATATCAAAACCCCTAACTACATGCTCCTCCGCCGCCAAATCCTAAACGGCCGAAGCCAAGTTTCGCCGCAAAAGTTTTGAACGCAAATCTTCGTCTTCTCCTTCATCAATCTAATTTAGGGTTTCCTTTATCCCTCGCAAAGTTTCTTCCTTTCTTCTCTTTCTAAGTCATTTCAATTACAATGACTACGATGCTCTGCAAGCAGTGCGACAACGAAGCCTTTGACGAAGGAGACGACGGGTTTATCTACTGCCAACGATGCGGTGTTATGGTTGATGATATAATCCAAACCGGCGTCGACGACGGAGATCTCATCGGTGAAGGTGGAGATACCCAAGGCGCAACGTATAACTTCGCACATCGCCGTATACCACACCTAATCACTCCTTCACAGCCTCGTTACACAGATGAAACAGTTCGTTACTCTCAGTTTCGATCTCAGCTCGAATCCTTGAGCCAAGTTCCCAAATCCGGACTCGAGAAGAAGGATTTGTTCCGTGAAGTGAAGAGAGAGCCTGAGAGCTATCCCGAGGATGAGCCTGGGGATTTTGGAGCAGAGCCTTTGAGTTACGAGGATTATTACGATGAGGCTAGAGATAGATATGTTAAAGCTTTTATGATGATGGTTACTTGTCAATGTGATGCTTTGGTTGACAAGTTCAATGTCACTCCTTTGATTGTTGGTTTGGTTGGACCTATCTGTTTACGTTACGTTGCTCTCTCTGGCGTCTACGATGATGATTGGGCTGATAACGCCATTCGTGACTCCGAGCGTCAATCAGAAGATGGTAAAGTTTCATACTTGATGTTGTGTTCATTCCAAATCTAGCATCAAGAAGAAGAGTTCTCTATTGTTTTGTGTGATTTTGTTTGTTACTAACTCTCATTCTTGTTGGTGTCTCGCAGGTGGTGAGTTGAAAGATGCTAAGCGGCCTAAAACACACAGAGCCGAGCCTCGTAACTTAGATGGTAAAAGAGCAGTGACGATATGGGTTGGTATGCTTAAAAAGACTCTGCCTTTATCGAGATCTTTGGCTATATCTTTCCTTGCTTGTCATAAAGCGGGAGCGACTGTTCTACCCACGGACATTGTGAGATGGGCACGGGAAGGAAAGCTTCCGTATTTGTCTTGTTTTCTTGAGATTCGTGAGAAAATGGGAGAGCGGTCAGCTGCGTGTCCTGTGAAAACGAGCATAATGGCTAGGCCTTTTCAGATTGTTTCTGCTCAGATATTAGAATCACGAGCTGCTTTGATTGCTGATTTGATAGGTTTACCTTTGCCTCCTGTGAATTTCTTTGGTATAGCTTCGAACTATCTAAAGCGTTTGTCTATTCCTGAGGACAAGATTTTTGATCTGGTGCGTCTTATACAGAACTGGTCAATGCCTCCAGAGTTATATCTATCTAAGAACGAGCTGAAGCTTCCTACCCGTGTGTGTGTCATGTCTATACTGATTGTAGCTATACGGATGCTTTATAACATTAATGGTTTTGGTGTATGGGAACGGAGTTTGGGGTTAGTTAATGCTAGTGAGGAGGATATCGTTTCTGACGAGTTTGATTCTCCGGTTCATGATGAGGATGTTTCAGAGACAAATTTGGCTGATGCAGAGTCATCGGATGTAACGAAAGCAACCAAATTTGATACAGAGGAGCTTCTTAAGAACCTTGAAGCGAAATATTATGAGGTCGCTGCTTCAGAAACCCTTGAATCCGAGAAGGATCTGTTGTCATATTTATCAATTGGGAAAAACGAGTTCTTCGCTGGTTTAGAAGAAGATTTACCTAATGATACATACAGAACTGTTGATAACTTGTGGAATAGTTATCCAAAAGACGAGGTAAGAATCTGCTTATAATAATATAATCTGAAGAAATTAGTTCTTTAAAAGGTTGCATATAAACTGTCTCTTTTGATGTAGGAATTAGATCGGTTTAGGACTCCATCCAAGAGGGGAAGAGATGGGGAAGATGATCTATCACTTAACCAACTTTCTATAGATGGTAGCAGTCCTTCAAGGAGAAACGAAAGTGTATCAATGGATACTGATCTATCTTCAGAACACCAAGTTTCATCATCACCGGAGAATCATCATCAAGAGGAGACAATAAAGGAGAGAGCTATAAAAAGACTAACTACAGACATGGGAGAGAACTTGTTCTGTTACATACCACCTCGTGTGAAGATAAAGAGACTAGACTATCTTCTATATGTGAGGAAAAAGGAAGATGGGGCATTGATATATGCGGCTCACGCGGATTACTACATTCTTTTGCGGGCTTGTGCTAAGGTTGCTGAGGTTGATGTTAGGAATATGCATAGAGGTGTGTTGAACTTTGAGAAGAGATTGGCTTGGATTGAGAAAAGGATAGATCAGGTTGTACATCTAACTCCACCTTTTATGAAATGTGACAACTGTTGTGATGGTGAGAATGTTGGTGAAGAACAAGATGATTCATACACTAACACATCAAGATGATACACTTTGTTCATAAATTTTTTTGTAATATGTTATATAGAAATATTTGTAACTTTATAAATCCAATTAATCCAATTTTTGTGGTAATAAGTCTCCTGTGTTCTTCCTTATTTATTATATCCATTTATATAAAAGTACACTCAAATTTTAAGTCAATATTTGAAAAAAAATTGTAAAACAGAATTTACAACTTTATGCAAAAACTTTTGCAAGAAACATTAAAATATCGACATTTTTTAGCTACAGATAAAATGAATGAACTCCTCTGGAATGAGATCTAACCTTACAAGAACTCAAATGATTTCAATCCTTTACGCTGACAGCATTCTAAATTTACAGGCAATCAAACTCTCCATTTCATTCACATCGTACCTTGTAAATGGCTCCATACTTGCGATATTAGATCAGAGTAGTACATCAGACAGGATCGTCATCCTGTTGTTATGTAGATGTAGTTGCATGAGCGATGGAGGATGATGGTGAGACTGGTGATACCGTGAAGTGAACTGTTCTAGGCTGCCCTGACTGAAGCACCAACGCAAACTGTGTAGCCAAAGCTGCAGCTTCCTGTTCAGTAGGGTTGCATTAAGTCAATACCGGTCATTCAGTTCTATTCTTACAACAGATAAACGAAAAGAATTTATCCGGACAGAACCGTGGACGAGTTCTTAATACTAACCTGTCTTTGCCTTCGCCGTTGTAGAATACTGATGGCCCAAGCCATGATATAGCATGGAAGAAGAAATCCAGCAGCTCGGAGCAAGACAAGCTATAATAAGAAACAGATGATTTTGTGGTTTTGTAGTTACTTTTAACTTTTAAGCATGTATTGCTTTGAGACCAAAATATAGAAAAAAAAAAAGAAGCTTCAATCCGCTTACAGATAGTATAGAAGATGGGTCGTCTTCTTCTCCATCAGCATCATCTGTTATGGTCAGTGCATGTCGTAAGAGAAGAAGAGCCATTAACTGCAAAAGAAAAAGTGTGTGTTTGAGGATATCATAAGCGAGGGTTGTTGTTACACATGTTAGAAATCTGCCAAAAAAAGCTTAACAGCTTACAATTAGAGCAGCTGAACGACAAAACGCAGCTCCGCTGGCATTTGAATCAGTATATTCCACATATTCAGTCTCTAAATACCGACGATCATGCAAATCCAAACCTGAGATTGTCCATCCTCCACTGCAACGCACATATGCACAAGTCAGAAACATAAAAATCTGACAAGATAGAAGCAGAAACACATGAAAGTAACCGTACCCGATGTCAATAGTGGTTTCTTCAGGCTGAAAAGGAGGTGGTGGAGCGGTATATCCAGGTTGGTAAGGCTAAGTAAGAGAAGTTAAAGACCTATCAGAGTTACATGGGAAACACATCAACATAGAGCATTTCTACTAAAGGTAACATACATACCTGATGACAAATCTCGCATAGAATGTTTCCTTTTTCATTACACCAACGCTGAACACATTTCCTATGAGCGTACTGAAACAAAGCCATTGCTCAAAACTATCAGCTCATCATCATCTTAAAAATACATCAATACATAGACTAAAGAAATGGTATCAGAATAGTAGGTAGTAACCTTGAGGCTGCCACTGCAAGCACAAGGACTCTCAAGATTCTCAATAGGGGAATCATCCGAACAAATACGACATTCCGCGGAAGCAATAAGCGGTTCGTTCTCATCGGAGATATCAATGGCCTTGTCATTATTATTATTATTAACCAGATGCGACTCTGATGATCTAACCTCCGGAGACAACGGCACCACCGGAGGTGGAGGAGTAGGACGCATCAATCCATCAACATTTACCACAACGGCACTACTCTCAGTTATCATATTTTCCTTTCCCTTCCGAAAAAACTATTATTCCACCCAAAAATAAAATTAGAAAACCCTAACGAAATCAGAACCATACGAAATCTAAAATCGAATTAGATCCAGGCGGTAAACAATGATCAACGGGGGGAAACAAAATCGGAGATATGAATCAGAATTCGAAACTCGGAGTTGAGATTTAACGGAATCAAAGAGAAATCAAATCAATCATCACCTGAAGAAATGTTGGTTTATAGCGTTGTCTGTCGTCTCTGATTTAGGAATCAGAGAATCTGGAGAAACATAAACCAGAGAGAGACGATAGAATAATTTTTTTCTGACGCAGATCGAAATATTTTTCCCGCAAATCGAGCAGAAGAGAGAATTCGCTTTTGTATATTAGCCCTGAGGACCTGAGGGCTGAGAGAATCAATATAGAAACAACGACGTGTGAGAAAGAAAGAAAGAAAGAAAGAAAAGTTAATGGTCGTTGACTACAAGTAATTATACTGCTTTCTTAAGGGTCATTTCGGTATTATCTACACTTTGCCGCGCTGTAACGTTAACGACATGTTCCCTGTACAGGATAACATTCTTGATTGTTTTTATTAACCCAATATTGGTTGTAATATTATTATTTTTTTTAGTTTTGTGATTTATTTATTCATTTTTTCATAACATGATCTAGTTTTTTTTCATAACATGATCTAGTTGTTCAATTAGATTATTGAATATATATTTATAGTTAATTAAAGTGGGAGAATAATTGTCGTGTAAGAATTTTTTTTAGTACAGTACGCATTATTAGGTGCATATGTCAAAGTTTTTTTGTCAAACGAATAAAAAAGATGATTAGTTTAGACACGTAAACATGTCAACTACTTTTAAACTCGGAAATTAAATTACTACATCTGTACATCTTAAAAACAAAACAAAAAAAAAAAAACAATTGGAAGACTTGAATGATTCCAAAAGTTGAGGTATGAAAAGAAAACTTATATATATCGAATTTTAATTATAATTTTGATAATACAAATGGTAGTGAGTAGTACATTATCTAAACAGACTCGTTGCATAGAGGACCCTTCTAAAACAATCGAAATCACGCATCCCACCCCATGTAATAAACGTATTTACTCTCTACTGACCCTCCCCCCCCAATGCTTCCAAGCAAATTAGAAGATTTCTAAGCCGTTGATCATATAAATCACTCAGATGCTGCTCCCTTGATCACTATAGAAGATGAAGAAACTTCACAATCACAAGCTCTTTGAGAGGCAAGAAGACTCTTGCACAAAAACAGTTTTAAATCCAAGATCATCTAATCCGGGTGACTATGTACCGGCCTTTCTCAAGGTCGTAAATTGTTTTCAGCTTCGGTTTTCTCCACTTAGATACCAGATATACCAAAACTGTCAAAAGGATCGGTATCCCTATGACATAGCGAAGCGTCTTCGAGTCATTACTGAACAGATCATAGAACCAATGGTGATTACCAATGGCTGCATGTTGAGATGTCTCTGTTGCAGTCTGTAGAATGAATGCACCTAAAGCCCAATCGAGGGGTATATCTCCTGCTTGAATCGCAAACCCGATTCTGCCAAATAAAGAGAAACAAGATTTTGGATTCAGCCATATTTTTGAGAATTATAAATCAGTCTTAGGTCAGAGTTCTTGAATTTACATACCTTTCATCATCAAGAGGAATGCCCAAAGTATCATGAAGCAATGACACAATATATGCTGATGAGAAACAATACCGTAGAAGATCCTCGTCTCTCAGTGACGGGTCTTTTACTCTCAACTTCGACCAATCTTCACCACAGAATCTCTCTCCAGCTGATATCATATTAGACAACCACGCTTTTTCTCCCAACCCGAAAAACTGGTACAAGAAACTAAGACCTATGTTCATAATATTCTCCAAACATAATATGGATGGACATTGCGTTGTAGGTCTATGGGGGGTTATATACAGTACGAGATAGAGTCTGATATGAGAAAACAAAGTACCTTAGAGGTGTGAAAGAAATTTTCTGTAGCTAAAAATCTTCCCCGTAGCTTAGGCGTGAAAGCTGATCCAATAGAACAATGCTGATACGAGCATTTCTCTGCACTCAAAAGAAGAAATCATATCTATCAGAGACAACAAGGAATATGATCCAGCGAATGTAAATCCAGAGATATCGATTAATATTCTACCATTTCCTTCTTGCAAGATTGTTAGTGCAGCGGATCGACACTCTGAGTAATTACCCCCAGCATGAAAAGAATCTGAGAATCCGCTTTCCAAAGCTAAAAGTCCAGATAAATGCTTCTGTGTGTTTGTGTCGAGGCTGTACCCTTTTGGAGCACAAGGGTCTGTAAATATTCTTTTCCGTGTAGGTTCAACAGCTGCAAGGAATGAAACAATGAATGAGCGAGAAGGAAAAGAGACTTTGCTATTTGACTTGAAGACGTGATCTGATAACTTTAGAAAACTTAAGGTGGTAATTTAATGATCCATCAATTAGACATTTAGGCTTATACAATCATCAACAGCTAACCTGACTTATGGTCTCTTGAGAGAAGCGAACCCCATAACTTATCATGAGCAGCATTCTGCAATGGGAAGAAGGTTAATAGCATCAAGGACATTGCCAAAAGATCAAATCCGTCCTTCTAAAGATTTCAGAAAGGGAAACAAACTAACAGAAACAACAGAAAAGGAGACAACTGTTTGTTCAACTGGATTAAGTTTCCACTAAACGAAATTAAAAAGGACCAAACTAACTACTGTAGCTTGTAAAACCAATTCCAAACACGTATACTGCTCGAAAGAATATACCTGCCCAAAATGAAGGAAGCTGTGACTATAGAGATTGTATGAAACATTTCCAAATGATATTGTCCGTGAGAATTCAGCAGGCATTGGCTCATTGGACACAAATGTCACCTAAAAGAACATACAATGGTCACCGTCTTCTTAGTAAGTTCCACGAATTGTTTAAATCCCTCAATAATGAATTTTAGCAAAAAACTAAACCTGTGCAGAAGCCCCGCCAAGTTCAACAATTCCGGTTGTTTTAAGAGGATCACCGCCAAGTGAACCGAGAGCAAAGTTTGCAACCACCCAAGCATATACACCTTCGTCAGATCCTGGAGATATAATATCCAATGATTAGCACCCCTAATTGCTGATTAGCTAGTAATACATGAGAAACAAACTCTCAAATCAAAATCCTTTTCATATTTCTCCTAAAGCTGATACAACTCTTAAGGTTTTGAACAATGGCATTAGATAAAAAGACTAACTTGAACTAAAAGAATAGATTTTTAAAACTCACCAGAGATAACAGAAGCCCATTCATCTCGAAACAAGAACCCAGAAGATTTAAGAACTCTTCTGGTAACTCTCAGAATCTTTTCCTGAACAGGTAACTCAAGCAATCTCATTCCCGCAGTCGCCATTAACCTTACTTCAGTCTCCATCCACACACCTTTAGGAACCTTCCCTTTCGCAAACTCAACCAGCTCCGTCAATGACACGCTCGCCCCATCAGGATCATCAGCGAACGCCGACAAACCCGGATGCAACTTCAAGCTAGCGTAATTGGCTCCCCTGAATTCAAAAACGGGTTTACCCGACTCAACCCGGTACCCAAACACATGGATTCTCGTCCCTGTACTTCCTCCGTCGATCACGACGCTGTAACGAAGCGATCCTAAACGATTACCGCCGGAAAACAAAATTGAGTAACAAAGAAAGAGAAACCCCAACAGTACAGATGTAGAAGCAACGGTTAACATGAGATTCGATTTCGCGTGTTTCGAATTAGGTTTCGTAAACGTGTAAGTCGAGGAACAAGACGATGCTCGGTGGTTCCCAGAACGGATCTGGAACTTAATCGGATCCATATCTGATTTAGTACTACTCTTCACCCTAGAACGGGCATGCGATCGTCGCATCAACAATTCACAAACCGCCACGAGAACGAAGAACAATGAATCATAAGATCTCTGATTTAAAAATCAAAATATGGAAAAGAACAAAAAAAGGAAACCAAAATTAATGTATTTTTCGTGATTTTTCGGATTTTTTTCTTCTTTTTTTTTGAAGCTTTTTATTATTCAACCGAGAATAATGGAGATTGAGAGGGTCGCCGTGAACCAGCGCCGGTGAAGCTTGTCGCTGCCTCTCAAGTCTCCGATGTCGTTCTCGGTAATGTGGAAAAAAAATAAAAAATAAAAAAAAAAAGAAGATTAAAAGCAAAAATTAAATTGGAAAATAAATTGGTCGTTGTAGCGCCTTTTACGAGTTTTTATACTAGCCCTATTATTATTAACCGAACCGAACCGTAATTTTGGGCATTCGATTCGGTTGTTAAGGGTTAACCGATCCGCAGGACCTAGAATTGATATTAAATTACAAACCGAAGAATTAAATTAGCCCTGGAATAAATAACCGAACTAAACCAAATCGAGATTTTGGATATTCGGTTCGAATTCTGTTATAAAGGCTTAACCGGAGGTAGCACTTAAAATTGGTATTAAATTACGAACCGGGTCGATCAAGTCGGGTCGGGTAATTTGTTCATTAATTTTGCAGTCGGGTTAACGAAACAGGAAGCTTATCGTTATCTTCAAGAAATGTCAGTGAGAAGCTCAAGTTCAGAGCTTTAATGGCGATATCTTCTCCCTCACTAATAGCATCATTCTCCCACACAGAAACTTTCACTAAGCATTACACTGTGAACCCACCAAACCCGATTCTTCTAATTTCAAGATGCAATTCTCTAAGAGAGCTGATGCAAATTCAAGCTTACGCGATCAAATCAGATCTACGCGAAGATGTTTCATTCGTCAAAAAACTAATAAATTTCTGCACTGAGTCTCCAACGGAGTCTTCAATGTCATACGCACGCCACCTTTTCGACGCAATGTCTGAACCAGAAATCGTGGTTTTTAATTCAATGGCTCGTGGGTATTCTCGCTCCACGACTCCTCTTGAGGCGTTTAGTCTCTTTGCTGAGATCTTGGGAGATGATCTTTTACCTGATAACTACACTTTCCCGTCTCTTCTCAAAGCTTGTGCAGTAGCAAAGGCGTTCGAAGAAGGTAGACAGTTGCATTGTGTGTCGATGAAACTGGGGCTTGATGATAATGTATATGTTTGTCCTACGCTTATCAATATGTATACGGAGTGTGAAGATGTGGATGCTGCTCGTTGCGTCTTTGATCGGGTTGTTGAACCGTGCGTTGTTTGTTACAATGCTATGATCACGGGTTACGCGAGAAGAAACAGACCAAACGAGGCTTTATCCTTGTTCCGTGAAATGCAAGGTAAGAACTTGAAGCCGAATGAGATTACCCTTCTTAGTGTTCTGTCTTCTTGTGCTCTGTTGGGATCGTTAGATTTAGGTAAATGGATACATGAGTACGCGAAGAAACACGGGTTCTGTAAGTATGTGAAAGTAAATACGGCTTTGATAGGACTGAAACATTTACATCCTCCTCAGATGCTGAAATTGTAGGACTGAAACATTGATACATCCACCTAAGCTTAAAATTCACTTGAACAAAAAGGATGAAGACTCACCAGAGGTAATAGAGGCCCATTCATCTTGAAACATGAAACCAGAAGATTCAAGAACTCCTCTAGTAGCTTTGAGAAACTTTTCTTGAACGGTTTTTTTAAGCAATCTCTTCCCCGCCGTCGCCACTAACCTTACTTGAGTCTCTTTCCACATTCTTTTCGGAATCCTCCCTTTCGCCGTCACCAGCAGCTTTTTCAATGATATACTTGCTCCATGAGGATCATCAGCGTACGGTGATAGACCCGGATGCAAACTTTCATTATAGTAACCCGCAACTCTAAACTCTGAAACGGGTTTACCGGACTCAACCTCGTACGTATACACGTGGATCCTGCTCACCGTACTTCCGCCTTCGACCACGACGCTGTAACGAAACAACTGATCTCTCTGATTACCGCCGGAGCATAAAACTGCATAGCAAACAACAAGAAGCCCCGACACGGTGGCGATGGTAATTATGGTTAACATTTTGGATTTAGTAAGCGTGTAGGTTATGGACCCTATCCTTGATGGTTCTTTTTAGGAAAAGTGTTAATATAAATCCTTTATTAATAAACTAGTTTAATATCATCATCTTTACAACGCACGATTTAATAATATGTCTTATAGACAAGTTGATATTGAAAGTACAATTATTGTATCTTCTTCCTAATTATGTTTGAAAAATGTATCATTTTGCCAAATAACCCTAGTTTTTTTAAGTCAAGTTTAAAAATAAAGTTGATCAGTGAGGCGTGTGAAGTTGTTGCGTATAACTAAAAGTTAGAATCTATACAATGGTAGAAGTGATCGAGTCTTTATCTCTGAATCTCTGATTCGTGGTAATAATATCCCCCGATACAAGAGCTTGGATGACCAAGAGAAGGAGATTACGCGAAAAGGTATCACATTGATCAAAAGCTTGCGATAGTTTTTTTTTTTTTGGGGATAGTTGAGTACTACTCTCCAGCAGGAACGACGATTCTAGTTTTTCTAGTTATGAATCTTCTGGTTTGGAGTTGAGATTGTCACAATGCAGCTAAGTTGATTTCATCAAACTTTTATGTTGGAATCGCAGCTAAGTTGATTTCATCAATTTGATTTGAAATTATTTTTGGACACTAATTAAGGAAGTAAATAAGATACCTATTATTTAAAAATCTCATCTTCCGTAGTTTATTACGCAATTCGTTGACTAAGTGAGATCGACATTGTGATCAATTTAAATCCATCACATCGCCATCATTAATAACAACAAGGAATAAAACAGTTTAGCTATCGTCTACTTTTAAAACACTTCTTGCATGAGAAGTAAAGAAAACAAAAACTTTGTCGGCAACGGCTGTGGACCAATAAATTTCAAATTGAGTTCAGACTAAGTTTTTTTAAATACTTTGTGAAATTTTGCTTAATTAACTTAGTTAAAAACTTATAATGTTAGTCAAGTAAAAGGTAACTAAATTAAGACCATGCTAGAGCACGAATTAAAATTCATTTTATTTATATTGTAATTTTTATATAAAATATAATTTCTTTGATTGTTTTTAAAAGTTTTTTTGGATAAAATATTATGCAATAAAATCATATGTTAAATATGATACCTTGAAAAAAAATACCTATTTTGTAAGTTTTATATTTTAAAATAAAATTTTAATATGTTGTATTAATTTATTTATGTGAAGTTATTTCAACAATGTATATTCTATATCATGACTTGAATGTCATTATAAGACATAATTTTGTAAATTTGGTTTTTAAAAAACAAGTTATTTTATTATGATTAATTTAATATGTTGTTATACTTTTTGTTTTAATATACTTGGTTTCTTGAAATTCTTTCATATTATAGTGACATATCATTGACATTGTTATAACAAATCAATTTAGAGTATTTATAGTTTCTAACTTTTATATCAAGTTTCAATATTTTAAAAATATTTCAAAATAATTTTTAAATTTTATTCTATTATATAAAATTATAAAATTCAACAAAAAATATGAAATTGATTTTAAATTATTTGACCCGTTACTCAGTAAAATTTTTAATTTAATAGATATTATTTTAAAGAATAATATTATTAATATCAATAAATATTATTTTTAATTTATATTTGTTTTTAAAAATTCAACATATGGTATATCTGGAAATAAAACTATTTTTTAATTATAATAAATAATATGATAATTTATTTGTTTCACAAAATAGACTCATATATACAAATGAAAGGTGAAGTATAATGATATTAATTTGTTTTTTTTTAGGAAAAAAAAAAGAGTTAGATATCAAAAGATTTTATTTAATGAATAATTTAATAAAGGAAATTAATAAGTTAGATGATATTAAATGATTATTTAGAATATTCTCTTAAAGATTTTTAGAAATAACGTGCTCTAGTAATAAATCTTTTGTAAATAAATTAAAGTTGCACCCCCTATTTAACTTTTAACTAATTAATGTATAACCTATTTGTGATCAACTTATTAAAATTATATAGTTTACAAAACAATGTTGTGTAATTCTATTTTATTATAAATGAGATATTATTAAATTATTGTGTAATTCCATTTTATTATAAATGAGATATTATTAAGCTGTTATCAGCAAATGACAATCTTTTTTTTTAACATAGTTGTGACTCAAAATTTTGTTTTGTCAACTTTTTTTTTGACGTGACAAAATTTAAAATTATCCATCTTAATTATCATTATCTCTATTGCCTAAGTGCAATTGATTTCTTTGATAAAAATCTTAATGAAATTATTATTAATTAATAGATTAGATAAGTTTATAAGTGCAAATAATTGGGCTTCCTTAAATACATAAATTATATATACAAATTACTGGGCCGGTACGAGCATACAAAGCAAACCTTCTAACCAGCAAGTGTGAACGTTACGACTTGAGCCACAACTATGTTCACACGTAATCTCATAATATTGTGATTTAAGATTCCAAGAAACAAAAAAAAAATACAAAATTAAAAACAAAGGGGAAACAAATCTCGTAAATATACATACACTTCACATAGAAAAGGTATATACCATAAATCTCACAGATTCTTTTGATGTATCTGTCTATTTCATTATTACATAAACTAGGAAACTGATATCTCTCTGTTCACATTCCTCTGCTCCTGTTTCCCTTTGTATATATATATATATATATATATATATTCACCCAATAACAATCTCAATCCTATAACTTCAATAACACAATCATCTCTTACAAAAAAAAACCAAAGATGAAGATTCTTCTAGCATCATTGTGTGTGATCAGTCTTCTCGTAATCTTGCCTTCTGTCTTCACTGCTTCGTCTTCCTCTGAAGATTTTGATTTCTTCTACTTCGTCCAACAAGTAATAAAACCCATCATCTAACAATGCTTATAATAATTGTTCTTAACATTTTTTTGTCCTAATGTTTTTTTTTTGTGTCTGTTTGATTTTAAAAGTGGCCAGGATCATATTGTGACACACAGAAGAAGTGTTGTTATCCAACTTCAGGCAAACCAGCTGCTGATTTTGGTATTCATGGTCTTTGGCCTAACTACAAAGATGGCACTTATCCATCTAACTGCGATGACACTAAACCATTCGATAAATCCACGGTAATAAGATTAACCGGTTTGATTCTGGTTGCTTGCACCTTGCAATATGATTGGACTAAGTTATTATTGTGTTAGTTCGATCTCGGGAAAATGTACCCTCTTCTTGGTTTAAAGATTCACAACTAATGGAAAACTTTGAAACATAACCGGTTGGTTTGATTTGGTTTGGTACAGATATCAGATCTTATCACCTCAATGAAAAAGAGCTGGCCAACACTGGCTTGCCCGAGCGGTTCAGGTGACGCGTTTTGGGAACATGAATGGGAGAAGCATGGTACTTGCTCCGAATCGGTTATCGATCAACATGAGTATTTCCAAACCGCTCTTAACCTTAAACAGAAAACCGATCTCCTTGGAGCTCTAACCAAAGCCGGTACGTTTTAATTTTTCAATTCTCCTTCTTTTATTCTCCCGGTTTGGGTCTCATCGGTCTATTATTGGTTTTATGTGTGTAATAGGGATTAATCCGGATGGTAACTCTTATTCATTGGAGAGCATAAGAGATTCGATAAAAGAGTCGACTGGTTTCACTCCTTGGGTTGAGTGTAACAGAGATGAGTCAGGCAACAGCCAATTGTACCAAGTCTATCTTTGTGTTGACCGGTCTGGTTCCGGTTTAATCGAATGTCCGGTTTTCCCTCATGGCAAATGTGGAGACGAGATCGAATTCCCTTCTTTTTAATTTTCCAATTTCTAATTCTCACATTCTCTTGAACCGAAATCGATCTTTTGTTCACGGAGATTGGTTTAGTATGGTGTAATAAAAATCTATGGGATGCTATTGGATGATGATGATATTAGTTCAATTTCAAAATACTATATTATTGTGTTAAAAAAAAAAGTGCTATATTACTTTCCTTTCTCATTTACATTATGCTTTTTAATATTATCTCTATGTAATTAATTTATTTATAAACCAGAAATAATAATTGAGAAATTTACGGAATATATCTCTCCCAAAATCTGCAAGACTGCAACAGATTTGATTATATAAAGTTAATGAATCTTGAAAACAAAATTTAAAATTAATAGTTCTTTTTTTCGGGTAATACTTCAAAGTCGAAATCTTCTGACCCAAGCAACCATAGAGATCAATAAATAAACAGGAGATGGCAACAGTTTCATACTTTCATTCTCTGTAATTTGGAACTCTCTGTTCATTTCTTCTTAATAACAACAATATTTAGATAAAAAAAAAAAACTTGGATCTCTTTAGGTTTTGTGAGTTGCACATGTCGTCGGATTTGTACGATGAGCGTTTTCTTCGTTATACCTCCGCTACGAATAGAACCAGACCTCGACGTATAACGTTGTTCGTGCCACCACCAACATCGAACATGCCCACAATGACCGGTTACGACTTACGACGACCGTTCTTCTGATATTGGTTTTCACTCCACTACGAATAGAACAAGTTCTTCAACAAACTATAACGCAAGTGCCCAGTTCGGCAGATCACACAGATCAAACGTACGTAACGTACCATCGTCGATATTGAACATGCGGACATCGAGTTTGACTATACTCTACACGAACGACGGTCATCAATGTATCAACGGTCGTGGAGAAAGGAGAGTGTGTGAAATGTTTGGAGGAATGGGGCAAAGGTGACATGGGGACGAGGGAGTTGCCATGTAAACACAGGTATCACTCTACGTGTGTGGATAAGTGGTTGAGGAATGAGGATTCACGCCACATGTCCTCAGTGTAGATACGAGATGCCTTTTGAAAGTGATGAGATTAGAGCAACGGTGGTGAGGTTAGCGTTTCGTTGAGGATAGTGATGATGATGATAAGGGATGTTAAAAAGGATTTTTAAACCCTGTCCAGCCCTGTCCTGTATAAACTCTGAATATGTAAAGAGCCTTGTAAAATTAATATTAAAGCCTTGAACTCTGTCTAGTCCTGACCCTGTAACTTTCTTTCATTTTATTTTAAAACTCAAATCTAACAATTCTAAAAGTACAAAAATTTATCAATATCCAAATTTAATGCTATGTAAAACATTTCCAAAAAATAAAAAACTCAAATATACTTCAAATCAAAACAAACTCAAATCTGTTTATCATTGCTATTTAAAAGCCAAACCTAGTAAAATTGTAAAATAAACTCAGTTTTGATCTCCTCCCCAAACATAGTAAAATAAGAATCTCCGCTTCAGATTCTTCCATTTGCCCCTGAATTGATTAAGCTGAACAAAGAGACAATAGCATTACAAACTAGTTTCGGAATCCAAGTGAAAAGATAGAAAACAATAGATTTATCAGATTCATATAAGACACAGTGGGAAAAATCTCACCTCATTTGTGTGGGACTTGTCCTCAACACCAGATTCATCTGCCTGCTTGAAAAAAGAAGATTTAAAAGTATCAGACCATGTTACAATAAACGGATTACAAGTAGACTCTATAGACACATGAGTTACAATGAATTCAATGTAGTAGTAATTCAAGCTGAACTATAAGATGGAGAGAATCCCCAACCTCATCATGTGTTTGACTCTCTAACTCCTGTTATTTTTGGATCATTATTATCTTCATCATCAAAATAATCTTCAATGTCTCCTAAATATCATATAAGTTAGTCAAACAATTTAAAACATTCTCACAAAGATGACTTGAACAACTTAAAACATTGAAATTTTACCTTCAAACTCAACAAATCCACGCAACCAGTTTCTAGTGCAAATTAATGCTTGAACATTTTTGGGAAGAAGTCGGCATCTGTAAGGATTCAAAACTCTACCTCCAACACTGAAAGATGACTCGGATGCTACGGTGGTGATTGGAATGCTGAGAATATCAGATGCCATGGAAGCTAAATCACCATATCGATGTTGATTATCTTTCCAAAAACTTAACACTTCCATGTCTGTAAAAGTCTTCATCTCTAGTCTAGGTTCATCCAAATAGATTTCCAAATTCGATTTGTGGTTTCCTGAACTAGACTTGAGGCCACTTTCAAGATCAAACAGAACCTATGAAATGAAATACAAAAAAAATAGTTACAAAGATGTTAGAAAGAAGCTTAGAAAGACATAGAAAGATACTTACATCATTTAAATCATCCTCAAGTGGTGATCCAGAGATAAGCTCATCTGGAGTAGGTGTTGTTGAAGACTTTGAAAGACTTGCAGATTGAATATTATATTCTTCATAAAGCAGAACCAGATTCTTCCTAACAATTTCAACTTTTTCCTTGGAAGTGCTTGAATCGACATTGTCATAAGCTGACTCAAGTATTTGCAACTTCAATCTTGGATCCAAAGCTGCTCCCATAGCAAGAATGATACTGTATTGATTCCAATACTTTGCAAACTTCTTTCGCATCATTTGAGCCATTGCTCTCACATAAACATCATCACAAATAGAATATTTCTTCAGCAACAACTCAATTTTCCACACTTGAATGAAATAAACATTGGCTGTTGGATACTTCACTCCTGAAATGTATGTGGTGATGGTATAAAATGGTTTTAACATGTCACATATTTTCTCACCTCGATCCCATTCTTCCTTTGATGGTAATGAATTGTAATCTCTCTCATACAATTTCAAAATAACAAACGCTTTTCTGAATTTTAAATCTCTAGCCAACATCTCATATGTTGAGTTCCAACGAGTTGCAACATCCAAAGATAACCCAGCTCCACCTTTGATTCCTAAGCTCTCAATGCATGTTGCAAATGATTCTTTCCTCGACTAATATCCTTTTACAAATTTTACACTATTTCGAATATTCTCCAAAAGACTACTGGCTACATCCAACCCTGCTTTAACTATCAAATTCAGGATATGAGCTGAACATCTCACATGCAAAAACTTTCCATCACACAACAGCCCATTACCAAGACGATGATTAATAATCTTCAGCATACTATCATTGGCTTTAGCGTTATCTAAAGTGATAGAAAAAACCTTCTTTTCTAAACCCCACATCTTTAATCAATCATAAATTTTCTTAGCAATTTCTTCACCATTGTGTGGAGGTTTGAAATGACAAAAAGCCAAAATCTTATTGATTAACCTCCAGCTATCATCAATGTAATGTGCAATAACACAAATATAACCCATGAATGTATAACAAGCAGACCACAAATCCACTGTTAAACACACTCTGCCTTGGTATTTAGAGAAAAACTCTATCAATTTTGCTTTTTCTATCTCATATCTCTTATACACATCAGCTCCAGCAGTTTGTCTACATATATGTTGACAGTCCGGATTGAGAAATATATCCCTAGCCCTAACCTTCTCATATTCAACATATCTAAAAGGCAAATCATGATATATGATGATCTCGGAAGTCATCTCTCTATCAATTTTGTGATCATACTGAGGTCTATCAACAGATGGAGGTCTATTAGGACAAAGACCTAGATGGCGAGTCAATGTTGATGTTCCTAATGACTTGGTATCTATTACTAACTTAATACCACAATGGTGACATCTAGCCCTTTCTCTTCCATCTTCCTCTATTCCTACGGAAGTAAACTCTAGCCAACATTTAGCTCTTAGTTTTTTTGGACGTACCGGTTGAATGCGTGGAGTCCTTCTCCGAGTTCGTCGAGCTGGTCGTGGCCTAGGTGTTTGTATTGGTTAAGTCATGCTTTGTGCTTGTCCCTGTGTCATACTTGCTTGTCCCTGAGTCATACTTGCTTGACCTTCTTCATTCATCTCCATCTCCATGTAATCATTTTCAGCATTTAGAGTTGCAATTGTTTCTAATGACTGTAAATCCATACTGCATCAAATTGACAATTATCAATTAGAGCTCAATACAATCAAATTTTGTAAACATAATCACAACCCATAAATACTAAATACAATCAAATTTTGTAAACATAATCACAACCCATAAATACTAAATACAATCAAATTTTGTAAACATAATCAAATTGTCAATTAGAGCTCAAAATCTAAGATCACAAAATTTAAACTGATAAAGGGAAAGATAGATTGAATCTTACTTGAACCCAATTAGAGCTTGAAGAGATTGTGAAGCATGAACTTGTGCGTTATTGTGTTAGTGAATCAAGGAATCATCTTTTGTGGCTAGAGAAGAAAGAAGCTTCTGAATCAAATTTGATTTTTCTAGAATCAAAACCACGATGAAGCTGTTGTTTTGGGGAAAATCAAAGCTTAATCTAGTCGTATAGATCGAAGCCAAGGATGTCAAAATGGATCAAAGTTTCATGGATCACCACAACTCAACTCAACCCATTGACCCTAATGAGTTAAAAAAAATTATCCTAATGACTTCATGAATAAATTGAGTTAGTGGGTTAAATAGTTTAATGGATCAATTGAGTTATGTTATAATGGGTAATGGTTTAACCATTTAATCCATCAAATGCTTAAACCGGTCAAAATTACCAAAACCACTCAAAATTACCAAAACCATTAAACCGGTCAAAATGTGTAAACCGGTCAATGCTTTGATTTTCCCCAAAACAACAGCTTCATCGTGGTTTTGATTCTAGAAAAATCAAATTTGATTCAGAAGCTTCTTTCTTCTCCAGCCCTTTCAGGTTCGCTTCTTCTTCAACCCATGTTATAATTGAGATTCTTTCTTATCCATTCCTCTCAGGTTCGCTTCTTCTTCAACCCATGTTATAATTGGCCCTTAAGCTTTTCATGTTCGTATTTTGCTTGGTTTAAGTTGATTTTTTTCTGGGTTTTGTTTTTAAGTATCTCGATTGCCCCTTAAGTGTTGGTCTAGTGGGTTTTGTTTAGAAAATTGGGTTTTTGTTTGTTCATAGTTCTGGTTATACAATCATCTCTTGCTGCAATTGTATGATACATAGTTCTGGTTATGTTTTGATGGTGTTATGGTTCTAGTTTACGGCTTTGATACAAAGGTTATATCTTCTACAGCTTTTGTGTGAGATCCTTCTTTAAAAAATAAACAAACTCATTTAGAACTTATTTAACCATTTCTACAGCTTTTCTCTTTTCATCATCTAAACAAACTCATTTAGAATTCATTTAACCATTTAACTCATCAAATTAAATGAACTCATTTAATCTAAACTCATTGGATAATGATTTGATTTGAGTTGAGTTAATCATTTTGACACTCATACGCTTATGTTTTGTTTTTGGTGTAACGAGATTCAATTGAATTTATATTTTGTTAAGAGCGTGAATTAATCCGTATGTGATCATTGTCGTATATATCCCCCTTCTAGTTAAACCAGCTTTATATTATTGTCATTGATTTTCGGAAAATCATTTTCCATTGTTTAATCTAGTCGTATAGATCGAAGTTAAAAAAAATTCTGTTTGAGTCAACTCACAGTAAACAAATCCTAAAATAATTTACTAGAGAGTTTGTAACTTTGAAGTTACATAGAAAAACCACAACTATATTAGAAACACAACTAACCTATTCGAACCAAACTAGTACATTCTTGTGAATCACAGAGGCTAGCACGAATGGGAGAAGCAACATGAGTATTTTTCCAAACCGCTCTTAACCGAAAACCAAAAAACCAATCTCCTTCGCGCTCTAACCAAAACCGGTACGTTTTAATTTTAGTTCCCTTTTTAATTTCCCGGTTCAGATCTCATTGGTCTAATTATTGGTTTTATATATGTTTAGGTATAAAGATCAATCCGGATAGTACATAAATCGTATTATTTAGATTCGATAAAAGAGTCATTTTGGTTTACTCCTTGGGTTGAGTGTCCCAAGTCTATCTTTGGAAAACGTCCGTTTTAATTGAATGTCCGGTTTTCGCTATGGAAAACGTGGAGCCAAGATTAAATGCATTTCACTATCTATTAAACCGGAATCGATCTTTTATTCATGAAGATTTTTGTTTTGTCTACTTTGTTCATGGAGATTGGTCTGGTCGAAGAGAAGATATGGCGTAATAAAAATTTGTGGGAACTCGATGATAATTTAATTCAATTTTCAGTTATGTTTTATGTTTACTTAAAAAAATAGTATTGAAAAAATTACCAAAAAAAGTCAGCGAATATTAATACAAAACACAGATTGATATGAGAAAGTTAATCGAATATTCAAAACAAAACTAAAACATTAACAAAGTGTAACTCAAAAGTCGAATCCTAAACAAACCATAAAAATGAGTTAAAAACACTTAAACAAGAGTTGGCAAAATCCAATATTTTAGATTTCGTTCTCTATAATAAACAAGTGACGATATGGAGACAATATGAATATTTCACAAGAAATGTTGTGTATATATATTTTATATGTAAAAGCACGCCATATATATCTATACTAGATTAAGGCCCGTGCTAGAGTACGGGTTGAAATTCATTTTATTTTATTTATATTGTAATTTTCATGTAAAATATAATTTATATGATTATTTTTAAAAGTTTTTTTGGATAAAACATTATGATGACTTGAAAAAAGACACTTATTTTGTAAGTTTTATATTGTTAATGATTATAAATTAACAAAATAGGTGTCATTAACAACAAAATATGTGCTCTAGCATGGGTCCTAATCTTAGTTCTAATACACCATAAATTTTTGTAGGGTTTGAGACGGTTTAGCATTGTATACTGAGAAACCATTGTCATTTTTATATTTTTGTGAATATGAGAAATGTATTCTCGTGAAAGGAGATTTGCATGTTTTATATTGTAAATTTGGAAAATTGTCGTTAAGATTTGATTTTTAATTTCAGAATAAGATCTCGGAGATGTGATCATCTTGCGCAGATTTTATTCCTTTTTTTATGCTTCAAAGTATATTTTTATTCTCTTTTAAAAGTATATTAACAATGTTGTATAGCAATCAAATCTGCCTAAAATAAATTTGTAATATTGTGTTTTTAGATGTTTGGAAATAATGTGTTGTAGCTTACAGATCTTCCGAAAATAAAGTTTGTACGGGATGATACAAATTCATTTAACAATTTGGAATATATTCTCTAGCATGTTTTTCGGAAACAATTAAGGTTGCACCCAATTATTATTTTGTAACCAATGAATATATCATTTAATCTATAACCTATCTATAACTTATTTGTAACCAACTTATAAAAATAATAAAGTCTACAAAAACAATGTTGTGTACTTCCGTTTTATTATATAGGGGATTAACATTTTCACAGCATTTTTTACAAAGAACGCTTGGAGTTGAGAACTATTTACCTCCAATGCCATTGAAATTTAATTTTTGGTTAAGAAAATTTAAACTAAAATATTAAAATTGATTTAACGATTTTGATCACCAAAAATACATTAAAATCGGAAGTAATTTAAATCTAATAAATATGGTAACTAATTTTTTTTTTATGATGATAACAAAAACCACATTTATAGGGATATTTTCTAGATTTTTTTAATAAAAAAATATTAATTGCTTACAAAACTTTTGCTATTAATCGTGATTTGCAATCTCGAATAAAGATCTAATAATGAGAATATTCTATATTCTAATGTTTTCACGTTAATTAAGTAAGTAGTTTTGTACAGATTTATTCAGCCATAAATCTAGGAGGAGCCACACTCATTCCATCTTCCATATATATGTTGTTAGCAAACATTCAACTGGAAATATATATGCTGATGACGTAGGGCGTGGTGGGTATGTTGGTGGATACAATGGTGGCAGTATTCATGGAGGAGGCGTGGTCAATTAAACCGTGTTGAATCAGCTGATGTTGAATGACCACAAAAGACTTATGAGCGTCATAGCGGGACATATCGTGGGTAAGCTTTCTTTTTGTTTTGTTCACTATTTTGATTGGCTAACTTCTAATATTTTGTTTTTTTATTTGTTACTTGAAGATGTTAGTAAGTGATCTACAACGTGAGGGAGTGGTCATGAAAATTGGGGTACTATTGAAGATGAGATTCTTCCGTAAGCATCTTGCCTTAAGTCTAACTTTCACTATATATGTCGTGAACTCTACACAGTTTTACGAATGAATTTTTGTTTTCAGTTTAGCCGTCTTTCAATAACTCATTTGTGACATATGAGAGTACAGTGAAAGGAAAGGAAGACAATGCAAAAAAGACAATGAAGGGAAGAATGATCTTAAGGATAAGAGATTATGGGAGCAAATATACTTAAATTAACAATATATATTGTTGACAATCTCATAAACACAAAAGAGCCTAATTTTTACTTCTATAAGGTTTTTCATATGTTTGACAAAAAAAAGTTTTTTCATATATGTTTGTTGCAACATTTCATAGTTTAAATTTATATGAAATCTATGTAGGTAACTTTAGTGAACTAGATTTGAATTGAAAACATACCTTTTAATTATATGTTGTTTGTTTCAAATTATGTATATGATTTTTACAATTATTAAGATTCTGAAAGAAAAAAATTTGAACATATATGTAATATCAATACTTAGTTACATACATACTACAGGTTAAATCTAAAAATAAAAAGGTTTAAATCATATAATTTAAATAATAATATAAAAGTAAAATTTTAACATAATTGTATATATAAATAGAATATTTTCTTGCAGTTTATAGGTAAATATTTTCTTAAACGGGTTAAATATTTTTTTGCTGGTTAAAACCAACGTTTAAAAACCAAAGATCAAGTTCAATATATATTCATGTTAATTCTTAAATACTAACTGTTCTCTAATACAAATCTTCTAATATGAATCATTTACAAAATGGTTCCGCGGTACACCGCGGGTTAAATTCTAGTTCTATATGTAAAAATAAAGAAATTGTATTGTGTATAAACATTTTTATTTTAGTAAAAATTGAGATATTTATACACAATATAATTTATATATGATATTGGGAAAAACCTTAGTTTGTTGGGGATATTGTACCGGAAAGCTTGAGGCTGATGAACGTGAGTCTACTACCTAGTTGACTCATTTCCATGTTTAATTGGTCAGTGGAAGAAGTAGAACTAGGTAGAATAATATGCATATGAATGTGGAGAAGTATCTAAATGAGAATTTGAGTATTCAATTGAAGATTTTGAAGATCTAGTAGCAAAAACGTGAGAGAATAAATCACTTTTTCCCTAAATTGTACCACAAATCGAAAAAAATGTATTCTCTAATGAAAAATTACAAGAACGACCAAGATATTTCAAATCGACATAGATACATATCAATAGTGTGTAAACATTACAGACGGATTTGATTGGCTCATGACATGCAAAGAGGATTAGCTTAATATACAACTTTAAATTTTTTTGATGTGTTAAGTATGTGCAAATTAAATAGTTATACCACACATTTGCGTCGCCACACATATGTGAATCGTTAAATATTATAATGACATAATTTAATAATTTTTGACTACTTAAATTTTACTGTTTTATTCTATTGGTTGAATTTGGTTAAATGATACAATATTTCTTGTTTCTTAATCTTTGTATTTTTAGTCAAAAAAATTTACATAATGGAACAGAGTGAGTAATAAATATGGATATAATTATATAGAAAAATGATTTGTCAACTACTTATTCAATCGAAAGACATACTATTTTTTTTCCTTTTCACAATACTTGTTTTTTGTATTCAATCGAAGGACATATTGATATATCATGGTTTTTACGGTTTTTAACTATGATATAAGTGTGTTTTTGAGTCTTTTGATTTGTTTTATATGATGTTTTTGAGTCTTCTTGGAGTCGTATCAGAGTGATGGTCTCGATTGACACTACCTATAACATCGATCGACACCCTGTTTTAGCTGACGAGAAGCCAAGTTTTTGAAATTTTACAAATTTGCCCGAAATTTTCCACAATTGCAACACAAGTCTCTGACGTGTTTTAAGACATATTTATTATATTTTTAGGTTTTAAAAATCCTCAAGTTAATTTCTAAGCAGCTTTTGAGAGAGAGATATTGAGAGCTTTTGGGAGTGACTAATCTGAATTCTTTTGTAGAGAGAAGATTTCTAAACTCCTTCTTTTACTTTTGATATCTATTGCTAGAAATCTATTGCTTATTATTCAGAAAAGATGTTTTGTTCTTCATTAAATATGTCTGAGTAGTTTGCTTGTTAGGTTCAGGGTTTTTTGATTTATTAGATCTGTTATTTTTAGTGTTCATTATCTCTTATGATCTTCAACTCTAGTTGTTCTTCATATTAATTCTTGATTGATCACCTAGAATTAATAATTTAGGAAAATAAATTGATATGAGAATATAATTGATTTTCCTGATTAAACCATTGATAAGCAAAGTTACTTTTTACAAAGAGATTTGACTTAGTAATTTTGTGAACAAATCTAAACCTGATTTTAAAGCTGATTTTTAACCTAGAATTTTACGAAGAGATTTGGATTTTCTGGTTTTAAATTTAGATAATATTTGCAGTGAGAATTGATTTATTTTACAATTGTGTTTAGAGTTATAGATCTGATTTTAATTGTTTGAACCTTAATTAATTTACTGATTTAATATTTCATAATTACCTGAGAAATTCCCTAGGCCTAGCTCTTTGATCATTTGAATTTACAACACTTTTTATTTACTGTTTTGCATTGCTTTTCAATAATTAAATCAACCTGTTTAGTTTAATTATAAAACTCTATAATTTATTGTGTAGTCTTGAGTCTTTTTGGAATTCGACCCCTAAGTACTACTGTGACCTCTTAATTTGAGAGAGTAGCTCTATGGTTTAATTTGAGCATATTACATACAATAAGCCAAAAGAGAAGAATATTATCCAAATAAATTTGTAGAAAAGTAGAAAACTGTTACCAGGAATCAACTAAGATTTTTTTGTTGTTGTTGTTGTTGTCAAGTAATCAAAACTAAGATTACCAACTAAACCAATTGAAAAATGCCTTTAGTTTCTACCACGTGTCTTATTATGATGGACTCTCCAAGAATCTGGACAATGCTTCCTTCAAAACTTCAGAGGGTTTGGAGTTTGGACTGATACAGTCCACTTCTTGAGTGTAGCAAAACGAAAGCCAGTAAGAACATGGAGATGACGGACTTTGAAAACTGGATGGGGTATCAACATCAACATGTGGCAGAGGTAAAGTCACTGCCTCGAGCAGGGCAATTCAGATGGCCAACACCTGCTACTTCCTGAACTTATGTTATGTACACATAAGTCTCATCGGTTTTAACACTTTATACCGTATCTCATCGTGTTTATTACTACTGTATTTCAAGGATAAGAGGTACTCAACTCAACGATACGTTTAGGATCTATTGGCAATGAATCAGTATTTGAGGCTCGTATTCTCTTCTCGTTCACCCAAACTTTGAGTTATTGGTTTCCAAGCTATTTGGTTCAAAATTATGGCTTTTAAGGTTAAAGTTTTCGGTTTGAGTCAACTTTGTTACTGAGCAAGATTGGGAACAGAGTCACTGTTGAGAATCTTGAGAGCCCCTGTGCTTGCAGTGGCAGCCTAAAGGTTCGTGGTTCTAGTTCTGAAACCATATGGTCTATGTTGATGTTTTTGATGATGTGATGGTAAATTTGTTAAATGTTTTGCTGAGATTGAGCAATGGCTTTGTTCTAGAATAATTGTCTGTTGACGAATTTTTGTTATGTGTTAACCAATACGCTCATAGGAAACGTATTCAGTGTTGGTGCAATGAAAAGGGAAACATTATATGCGAGATTAGTCCTCAGGTATTTTTGACCTTTATAGCTGAAACCTGAATAATTTTACCTATATATGTGAGATTCAGTGTTGGTGCAATGAATAGAACTGAATGACGGGTATTGACTTAATGCAACCCTACTGAACATGAAGCTGCAGCTTTGGCTACACAGTTTGCGTTGGTGCTTCAGTCAGGGCAGCCTAGAACAGTTCACTTCACAGTATCACCAGGACCACCATCATCCTCCATCGCTCATGCAACTACATCTACACAACAACAGGATGACGATCCTGTCTGATGTACTACTGATCTAATATCGTAAGTATGGAACCATTTACAAGGTACGATGTGAATGAAAATGAAGAGTTTGATTGCCTGTAAATTTAGAATGCTGTATGAGTAAAGGATTGAAATCATTTGAGTTCTTGAATAATTGACTGTAATCTAGGTTCTTAATGATTACACATGACGTGCTCTACCAAAACATTTCCCCATCATTATCTTTGGAACAAAACTATTACAAGCTCATGTGAATCAACTTCTAAACAGCTATCCTCATAGACGTGCGTTACACATCTCTATTATCTAACAAAACATTTCTCCAACCTAATCTTCGTGCACTGCTTAATTCATTTTGTGGTGTGAATACCATAGGCATTGTCAAGTTCTAATATATGGCCATGCTTTTTGGACGTTATGTACTTTTTAACAATGTCACATGTTTCAACAACGTTATGTAATACAAAACAAATCTTTTAAGAAAAAACCATTAAATAGAATTAAAAAACTAGTTTTATTAATTATGGATCAACTCATTAGTTGTCAATAACGACGACTAGGTTACATAAGCTAGAAAGCTGAAATTATAAGCGTAGATAATATATTGTAAGAAAGAAAATAATAGGAAGAAGCAACAGGGTAAGGGAAGGTTTTGAGAAGCAAAGCCGATGGCTATGTCACCACCAATATAGGCAAGAAAGAGAAGGAGAAGAGCATGTCCAATGTCCATAGTGCAATAGAGTTGATAGACTGAGATTCCTCCGGCAAGCAACGAAAAGGTTGAAACAAAAACATTCTTCGTAGGGTAATTGTAGGGAAGGCAAACCATGAATGGTAATATGAGAAAAGAAACTACAGATCTGAGATTTTTCATAATCGGAGTTGTTGGGGTCTCATATTTGACGAAGAAGAAGCATTTGAGTAGCATCACGAGGAAAAAGATTGTGACACCAAGTCGGATTGGAGAGAAGACAACTTCATTATCTGGTTTCAACAAGCCAAAGCAAGAGAAAATTGTCAACGCGTACCAAATCCCACGAGTGAATACCCGAAAACCCATCAGTCTCTCATTCTCTAATGATTCCCACAGACTCGTCATGTAACACAATTTAGCGTTTTCCATTATTTAACTTTTTGGTTGTTTTTCGATATTTATTCAGATGTGATCTGTGAGCTTCTTTATTTATAGCTAGGGGAATGGGTGAAATCAAAAATTTTAGGAGATAAAAAAGCCTTAAAGGATGCGTCAGTCAACACAAGGTTAGTTCTTGAAATCTAGTTGTTACGCCCAAATCCAGCGAGCAGGGATAGTCACATATCGAATATACAAGATAATGCATATCTGTTCTGTTCCGTAATTAAGAATCAGCATATTTTTTTTCATTTTTTTCAGATAATTACTGTTCAGATACGATTTAGAAATATGCAAAACTTGAGGGTTTTGGATTCACACTTTATTGAGTTTACCAAAAGTGAAAGCCAGTGAGAACACAAGAGGAGATGACGGTCTTTAAAAACTGAATGGGTAACAACTACATCAAGATGTGCCAGAGTTAAAACCAGTGCCTGGGCAAGACTATTCAGATGGCTAACACCAACTATGTACTTCCTGAGCTTATGTACAGAAATCTCATCGTTTTTTTAACACTTTACGGTCTTTACCGCACATGTTTATCCTTAATTCCCACCCTACTCAACGATACGGTAAGGATCTATTGTAAATGAATCAGTATTTGAGGATCGTATTCTCTTCTCGTTAACCCCAACTTTGAGTTATTGGTTCAAAATTATGGCTTTACGTTTAACTCTAACAAACCCTTGCAATTTAGGAGAAAATCTGAAAGATACAAAGAACACCACACAATATTCGTCAACCATGAAGCAAGCAAGAAACACAAAACCTATTCGTCTTGTGAATTATAGAGCAAAATAAGAGAAACTAAAACGATCCTCATATACACTGATCATAATTTGAATGGACATAATTTTACTGATTCACTGATCTAGGAAAATGTGATCATCTACTCAAACCAAGTACTTGGTAGCAAATCATCATTTTTGGTAGTAAATCATCAATTTTGCAGTCAATTAGCTCTTTGTCCATCAACTAGGTTCTCAATTACAGCCTTACATAATCTGACAAAACATAAAACAAAAACTAAATACAAGCTCATGTGAAGTGCTTTGGCATGTCTCAAGTCCAAAACTTAATCTCAGTAAACAGAACAATGAACATTCTCAAAAAGCTTAATCTACAGAAGGAAACAAAAAAAAAGAAAGCTGCGTTGCATTGTTGTTATTATATCATCATCTTCTTTCAACAGACCTAAGACGAAGCTCTAAAAGCCAATTGTTAAACTGACCATCACTAACCTTCAACATCTCAGACAAAGGCATAAAAATCCCATGTTCCTTAAGCAACCTATGCCTTGGCTTTATCTTCCTCTCCAAGCTAAACGAAAAATACTGAGGGAAACGTTTAAGCTCCTTGACATCACCACGCATCTCCTCCATAAAAAACTCAACTTTAGGAACTAAATTGTTATCCACACTATAAGTCAACAACGCCGGAGATCTCACAACCATCTTCGCTACCTCTTCTCTTGTAAACCCTAACCCTTCTTCAAGGTACTCAATTTTAGGGATTAGGGTTCGTTCCACATTCGATACAAGCAACACAGTGTTCCGTGACGTAATCGTGTCTCGTCCGACGAATCCTAGGGTTTTGAGAAACGCTAATGCGGGACGAAGCTGGTGATCTACAGATGAAATTAGCAATCGAGGACAACGAGAGATCGATTTGGGTATGTCTTCCTCTGAAATCGAAATCTCATCGGTTAAGAAGCGAAGCACCGGTATAATCTCAGATTCGGGATCAGAAGTTAACAAATCTGGGAACATATCGAGAATCCGACCAACGGCGGGTCTTGAGAGTCCGTTTGAAGAGAGAAGATTCTCGACGGAGACGACGGAGGAGATTGAAGCAGAACGGAGAGATGGGTTCACTCGGAGAGCTTTGTGAGGATCTACGTTAAGGTCTTGAAGGTAAATAAGCTTCTCCCGGAATAAAATCCCTGTATCTGAAGTTTCACCTGCGAAACATCTAACCCTTACGGCGGAGAAACACGGCGGTGGCAAAAGACAGCACCTTGCTGCAATCATCATCGTCTCGGGGAGAGAGAGAGAGAGAGAACAAAAAAAAGTTTCACTTCTCGAGTGTGGATAAAAAAACATAACAATGGAGGAAGGGTAAAATTGTAATATCAAGCTGTAACGGTCAGATAATAATGATGAAACGACGTAGTCTTGTTCTGCTTCGTCGTCGTCTTCTTTCCAACGGGGGGGGGGGGGGATCCCTATTCTCAAGCGGCTTTATCATAAGACCGGTTTTTGCGCAGGGTCTCGTGTTAACCGCAATCGTCTTCTCTGTCTCTATCTCTACCTCTGGTTTTTAATTCTTCGTTTTTCTGAAAAAGCTTCTTTTTTTTTTTTTTTTTTTTTGTTTACAAGAGAAGAGGTCCTTTTTAAGATCTCGCTCAGGGTTAGTATCAGCTTGGCGTATTAATTTGCCTCTTTAGGTAAGTTTCCTTTTTTTCTTCTTCTTCTTAACCCAACAACAGATTACACGTTAAGGGTTTCTCTGTCTTAGAAAGATCGGATTTTTATTGAAACCCAAAAACAAAGTGATGGAATTGAAATCATGATCTGGTTTATATCAATAAGGTTTCAGATTCTGGAAACGTTTATGTCAATGATTCAATTAAAGTTTTGATTTTTGTGGTGTTGGATTGATGTTTTGTGAGGAAGAAGAAGAAGAGGGATTTTGATTATTTTGGTTTTGGTTTTAATTAGTTGGGAAATTAATAACAACAGGATGGGAAGGGTAAAATTGAAGATAAAGAAGTTAGAGAACCCAAATGGACGCCAATCTACATTTGCTAAAAGGAAAACTGGGATCTTGAAAAAGGCTAATGAGCTTTCCATTCTTTGTGACATTGATATTGTTCTTCTTATGTTCTCTCCTACTGGGAAGGCTGCGTTATGTTGCGGTACACGAAGGTATATCTTATGTCCATCTCTATGAGAGACTGTGTTGTGTTGTCTGATTGTTAATTGCTTTGTGGTTTTTTTTATTCAGTAGTATGGAAGAGGTGATTGCTAAGTTTTCTCAAGTTACACCGCAGGAAAGAACCAAAAGGTTTGGTGTTTAAATCTTCAGATTCTTATCGATGTGTTTTTGTTTGTTGTCTTGCTTAACTCATTGGTTGCGATTCTTTTGACAACAGGAAGTTCGAGAGTCTTGAAGTAAGTTTTTTTCCCACACAATCAAATGAAGTCTTGTTTATAATGCCTGTTCTTGAGAATCCCTGATTCAAATGTTTCTCTTTCGAAAGCTCAGAACTTGAAGAAAACTTTCCAAAAGTTGGATCACGATGTAAATATACGCGAATTTATAGCCTCGAGGTATGTAAAGGAAACAGTTTTTAACAAAATCTTTTGCAAGAAACTTCATAATCTCTATATGAATATTAACTTCTTTTTTTGTCTTCTCTCTTGTTTGTTTTTGGTTCTCTGGTTTCAGTAATTCAACAATAGAGGTATTCATTTTGAGACTCTCTTTCCATTTCTCATGTCTATCACATTTGCCAAAGCCTAAAACTATACAAAACGGCGTTGTATTTAGGACTTGAGTGCTCAAGCAAGGATTCTGCAAGCTCGGATTTCTGAAATACATGGAAGATTAAGGTAATGATCTTTCTGAAGATGATGATTCTATGTTTTCTTGATGTCTATGCTCTGTTTCATACTTGTTTGTATCATGTTCTGCAGTTATTGGACCGAACCTGATAAGGTTAATAACGTTGAACACTTGGGACAACTCGAAATTTCTATTAGGCAATCCATTGACCAACTGCGTGCACATAAGGTATTATCTCTTGTTTGAAAATTTTCCATTTTCTCTTCATCGTCAAAACTCAAACTTCAAAACTATTTGGTTGATAGGAACATTTTGGGCAGCAGCAACAAGCAATGCAAATAGATAACGCAAACTTTGTTAAAGATTGGTCAACATGCTCGGTAATTTACTCAGAATGATTCTTCTTTAGAGATCTCATTTGAAACACAATCAAACTGTATACCCGGCTTTGCAACTTTCAGATGCAAGATGGGATTCAGATTCCTCTAGAACAGCAGCTTCAGTCTATGTCTTGGATTCTTAATAGCAACACCACCAACATTGTCACCGAGGAACACAATCCAATCCCGCAGAGGTTAGTGAAAACTCTCGCTGAGAGACATTTTTCTTCTTCCAGTTTGAATCCATATCTTAAAACTAAATCTCTGTCTATCCTCAAAAGGGAAGTCGAGTGCTCAGCGAGTTCTTCGTTCGGGAGCTATCCAGGCTACTTTGGAACAGGGAAATCTCCTGATATTACAATTTCGGGTCAAGAAACAAGCTTTCTTGATGAACTAAACACCGGACAGCTGAAACCGCAACCAAGCTCACATCAGCAGTTCACTAATACAAATATCACACCATACAATCCCAATCTGCATAATGATATGAATCATCAACCAACGTTGCCTCTTCCTCCTCCTCCCCCACAGGTTTATATTCCAATGAATCAGAGAGAGTATCATATGAATGGATTTTTTGAAGCACCACCACCTGGCTCTTCTGCTTACAACAACACCAACCAAAGCAGGTTTGGTTCTAGCAGCAGCTCCTTGCCTTGCTCACTCTCAATGTTCGACGAATACTTGTTCTCCCAGGTAATCAAAATCAAAACTTTTTGTTCATGTCTCTTACAGATGCATCAAAATCTGAACTTTCTCAGAGATTCAGGATGGGTTTATGCTTTTTAAAGTGATTTGACATTTGTTCTTCTTTCTTACAGATGCAGCAACCGAACTGAGAGAGATGTGATGAATGATGATGATAAAAAAAAAACACACATCATTGAAGAAACTCACCAATTTTTTGTTTCAGAAAACAGCAAGAAAACAAGAAACTCTTGCAGATTTCTGAATCGGTTCCAAGAAGAAGAACCAGTGGTAATTCTGGTTAGATTTGCAACCAAACCACACACAATACGTTATTTCAATATCTTCAAAATAGATGTTCTGTGTTTACTTTATTCTTTTCTATACATAATTTCTCAACCGTTATGAGAGGTTTTTGAGGTTTTCCATTTTTTTCTTTTCTCCGGCGATAAAAAGTTAGTGTCTTCTGGTTAGGCTGTCAAAGTAACGCCATGACAGCCAAAAAGATGAGGAACTCTCTCTCCTTCCCTTCCTACAAACTCTAGCTGTATCTATGTTTCTTTTTTCATTCAATTGTAAAACAAACTAAACAGTGTTTATTAAATTTTCTTGTCTGTCAAAGTACTCTGGTTTATTAAGTGGTTATACAAAGAGTTTACAAGAAGCCTTGTTTATGAGGTAGGGGGACTACATTTGATGATTTTTCCAGGACTCTTTGGAGGAGGTCGTAAAACCATTTTGAATCACCAAGAGCATCAACACAGTCAGTATCTTGTAGACTTTCACATTTGCTGATAGCATTTGATAAGGAGTGAGATAAAATTCTTTCGGCTTATCCTCTGTAACAGAGCAACGCAGGCTCTCTAATCTTCTAACAACTTCAATGTGATCATGCAGGATGATCTCACAATGATCCTCAAACTTCTATTTATAAACGATCACACTTAGCTTTCTTCTTAACTTCTTCATGTGCCAGCTCAGCAACATCCAATTATTCTTCTCTTCACTCTTCTCTTCTATTTATCAACGTTCAACTTTTCTTCTATTGCAGTCTTCTCTTCTACGCTCGTACCAGCAGCTTCTCGAAATGTTTTAGGGACTTTGAGAAGTAATGGTGTATCATATCATTATTGGGCTGAGATTCCCATTTCTCAACCATCTTTATTGCGTCCAACCCATGCATATTAGAGTCCAGCATTGCTGCATTGGTATGTTAACTCTCTCTGGGACAGATAGACCACCCAATGAAAGGAAGGAGATTCAGATTCAAGGCAGTTTTGTCCTTGCCACTTGTAAAGACTTTTGTGAGAATATGATCTATTTGCGTGCAAGGTCGTTTTGCATTCACCATTCATAATTTTTTAGTTTGTAGTAGCCTGGTTTTGCATTCACCCAAACTTACCACAGACCAACAAACCGTTCATATGAATAGAACAAACTTGGTTCGCAGTTTTATCTAATTACTAGATTAGGGATATAAGAAAAATATGTGAAATTTTAAGTTGTATTCAAAATATTAATTTTATTTCATTTGACTTTTTTTTTCAAACTGGATTTACACACTCCATCTTGCAATACAATTTCTTTGTATATTATTATATGATAATATAATTAGATTTTAATTCTATGCACTCAATCCCAATGAATAACATTTATAATTTTCATATCAAAAAAATGTGAATTGTATCAAATTTATACCTTACTTAATATTTTATAAAAAAATAAAAATTAATAAAACATAATTCTCAAAAAAAAAACTGAAAACTAATTTTTCTCATATTTGAAAATGTTTCATATTTTGTAATCTCATAAGTAATAGTTTTACTACTTGTCCAACATTATCATAAACTAATTATAAATTCAAAGACGTTATTATGGAAAAGTTATTTGTTTATGTAATGGTGAGTAACTCTTTGTCCAAAAAAATGTAAAGGTGAGTATCTACGATCCTTTTTCATTTAGGATTAATAATTGACAGTATAATTTATTTAATTATGGTAGTATAGTAATTAATGTATAATTTTCTTAATTATTTTCTTATAATAGTAATTTAAAATTAGAATTAGTGTTATTTTTTATATACATATATGAACGATCTTTTTATATTTATTAAATTGTTAAAAAATTTAATTTCTTATAATTACAAATATGTTTAAACAAAGTTTTTGTATAACACTTGACAAAATCTTTAATTGTTAAATTGACACTTGTCACGATCACATGAGTTATTAACTTTGAAAATCAAGGTTTATATAATAACATTATATTGAATATGCTATCAAATCATTCACCGATTGAAAAGCTTAAGAAAATTATATTAATTTCTTATTTTGATTATCTTATTTTTCGACATTATGTTAATCACTCATTTTAACATATTGAACCTTTTCATACTTTCATCACTTTTCTGTATAAATTTCTATTTACTATATGATTATAATAAATAATAATTGCAAGTATTTTCCTTATTAATTGCATATATTTTCCTATTGAAATTAGTAATTCAATAGATAATTTTCCTATTAGAATTAGTAGTATAATAGATTACTTTTGGTTTTATATACTTTCAAAAATATTAATTGTAATCCTTCTATTCTTAGGATTTTTTAATTTTCCTATAATTATTAAATAAATTTTCTTCTCACACATGCCAAAATATTATCGATATACTTGACACATGTCACTATTATATTAATTACTAATTTTGAAAACTAAGATTTATATAATAAGATTGGTATTTATCAATAATACTATTTTTAATAAAATTCATAATCTGTCTGGCATTTCTTCTCAACTTCTAATATCATGTTAAGTCAATAATACCAAATAATACATTGTTGGACAAAATTGATAATCAAATTTTTTTTTGGCAAGGTTGGAAGAGGGATCAGATTGTGCATGTATATAATTTTACGTTAATATGTATGTTATCTGATATATTTAATAATTTATAATATAAATATCATGTGATATACAAAGTATATTAGCATGGTAATATAAATATTATGATATATTTACTCTTGGCACACAATTATTATACGATATGTAACTTGTTTACTTTTGTATATAGTATAATAAATGACTTAACATAATAAATATGAATTTATCACACAAATTATAAAATTATCATGATATTATGTGACTTAACATGATATATTTATAAATTTATTGATATATATATATGTATATATATATATATTTTTTTTGTTTTGTTATCATGTTAACAAAATAAATAATTATCTAATTTACAATATTTTTATCCATATATTTTATGAACAATACTTTTAGAATCATACAAAAACTGAACAGTATGTTGTTGATGATGATTATAAGAATCTTAGGTTTAAAAAAGTGTATCGTCCAGCAAATCAAAACGCAAAAGAAGATTTTAAACAGTTTTTGCTTCTTACTGGATTCCAGACTAACTGCAAAGGCTAAATGTTCAGGGAAGCACAGGATTCTAGGGGATGTAGGAAAGGAGATGGTTACATCAGAATAGCTAGGTGTTTTTGTCCCCAAAAAAATGAATAGGTAGGGGTGACAACCTGATCACTGATTTCATTGACATGAAAAATGTATCAATTGAGGTAATTGTGGTATTTTAAAATGATTATTGTGATTTTGAGATAAATTATGGTGTTTTTTGGATGATTATATTGATTTTGAAAGAGTAAAGTTTGAGATTTCCTTTCTAACTTGAGTGTCCATTGCATTTGGTGATATATAACATAAACTTGTAGGGTTTTTTTTTTTTTTTTTTTTGTAAAATAATACATTTTCAAAACTTAATCAGATTTTTAGTAAATTTACTATTTACAATTATACCTAAAAATTTTTTTTAAATAAATTTATATTGACTAGTATTTTAGTTATTAGATTCGAGGGGTAATATGATAAAGAAAAATATATATTTACTTTCAATGATATATTTGTAAATAAAATAATTTGTTGAAGGTGAAAATAGTTTCATTTGAAAAACTGAATTTCAATGGCGACGCTTCTCTCTGAGGGCGATCCTTTGTGCAATTTCCAGTTCTATCAAAATTTATCTTCTCCTAATCGGATTTTTGTTCCGATTGAATTTTGTGGTCTAAAGACTGTAATTTTCTTTGGTTTCTCTCTGCCTGAACGGTTATATGGCAGTTTCCCGTGTCCGTTTATCTCGTTAGATAATCGCTTGGGGAAACCGCCATGGCCCAAACTATATAAACCTGCCTTTCCCGGCATTTCTTCTCTCACGATTCTGTTTACGACCACTCTTCACATGTTCTATCCTTCTACCATCCAAACAATGAGTGATTATATCAGAAAATCTCTCCAAGATTTGGATTTGGGCATCACTGATGCACCGGTCCTGTTGCCTCCTCAATTCATTGTAAAGGCAGTGACTGCTAACCGCTATTCATTGGTGATTCAAACGGTGAACCCTCGCAAGCAGAATCTGAGGGTTTTGATTGGTCATATGCCCAAGATTTGGGGATTCGAGGGTACTGTTGTTGGAAGAATTTTGGGGCCTAGAAAAGTTTTATTTATGTTCCAATCGGAGGAATCGCCCAACATGGTGTTACATTATGGGCCTTGGTCTTTCAATGAATGGATGATGTCGGTTCATCGTTGGCATCCACATATTATTGATGAGACGTTGAAGATAATCCCATTCTAGGTTCAAATCCGTGGAATTCCACTTCTCTATCTCTCCAATGACATGGCCAGGTATGTGGGTGATCAATTAGGACCAGTTGACACTGTTGATTTTGATGAAAATGCTCATATGGTGGAGTTTGTAAGGGTTAGCCATGGTATAAGTCTTATTTATAGAGTCTTTTTGGTATTTTTAGAGTCTTTATAGGATTTAGGATGGATGGGAGCTTAATTTAGCTAAATAGGAGGATTTGGAGTATAATCAAGCATTGAGGCTGAAGCTGCGAAGTTAGGAGACAAGTTCAAGAGTAAGCATCGGTCGATGCAGCCATAGTGTCGATCGATGCAGAGCCACAAGAAGAATCGGAAGTTTTCCCACAAGTTTTGAATATTTACAAAACTGCCCCAAAGTTTCCATATTTGCATCATTAGTCCCTGGCCGTGTTTTAGGAATATATATAGGATTTTTATGGTCATTGTTTAGACCTAAGCTTTATTTTTCCCTGCAACTTTTGAGAGAAGACCCTGAGAGATTTTAGAGAGTTTTTGGAGAGAAGAATCAAGACTCCTTCCAGAGAAGATTCAAAACTCCTTTTCCACTTCTTTTAATCTCTTAATGATATCTATTTTATTCATGATTTGTGTTTCATTGATCATGTCTGAGTAGATCTCTTGTTAGATTTAGGGTTTTCAAAGGAATTCATGAATTGTTAGGATATCAGATTGTTAGGTTAATATCTATAGAATTCTTCATCTAGATTGGTTTATTGTGTATTCTAGAGTAGCGAGAGCAACCTAGAATCTGATCTTAGGTTAATTGATAGACATGAGAGTGTTATTAATTTCCTGAAATAATCTTAGATGAGCAAAATACCTATTTACAGAGAGATTTGATTTAGGGATTTTGTGAACTTATCAAACCTGAATTTAATGCTAGTTTAATCATTAGGATTTGCAAAGAGATTTGGAATTCTAGTTTTTAGACTTAGATAATTTTCGCAGCGAGAGCTGGTTAATTTTACCTTTGTGATTTGAGTTCTAGAATTGTTCTTAATAAATCCTAACAATTATTTTATCTGATTTTTATGAACTTCCTGAGAATTTCCCTGAACATATCTTCTCTTTTATTGAATTAACTCTTCTTTTTATTGCTTTTCTTGCTCTTTTGATCTTTTAATACAATTTATTTCTGTTTAGCTTAATTAAAAGATTAATAAATCTATTGTGTGATCTAGAGTCCTTGTGGATATGTTCCCTAAATACTACAATTGATCTCTTAATTTGAGAGAGTAGCTCTAGGGTAAATTTGAGCATATCAAATTTTGGTGCCGTTGCCGGGGACTCTTTTGATTCACCATTAGATTAAAGTTTTGATTTTGTCTAGATTTTTATTTTTCTGTTTTACTCACACGCTTTTATTTCTCTTCTCTTGTGTGTTTCAAGCATATGCCTAAACCCAACACCAGGAAAAATCAAATAGGTCCTACCCTGAATCTTACTAACCAAGAGTTAGGAAGACTAGAGCGTGACAACAAGAAAGCAGCCAAATCTACAAAGATGGTCAACCCAATCATATTGAGACCAGATGCGGCTGGAGTTTTGAGGGATCAAGAGGGTCATGTGCGCAACGAACAAGGCCAAAAACTTGATGCTGAAGGATGGGTCATTCAGGAGGAACTCGTCGCTGTGGATGCGAATGCACATTGCGTCGATCGACGAAACGATGGCATCAATCGACGCAACCAAGAAGGCATCGACCGACGCAACCTTGGCGTCGATCGATGCAATGCCAGAGCCGATGTAGAGAATGTTCAGAGGCGACAGGATGACAATGGAGAGCTTGTCAAAACTCTTGCGGACTTCAACAGACCAGACTTGTTCTATGAGAACCGCTCCGCAATTGTCCTTCCTCCCTTCCTAAGGAATGATTTTGAGCTGAAGCCTGCCTACTTCGCTCTTGTTGGACAAAGGCCATTCCAAAACTTGCCGCATGAGAAGCCTCTGGACCATATTGAGCACTTTGAGGATATAATCACCAGCATCAAGGCTAATGGAGTTACAGAGGACTATCTCTATTGCAAGCTCTTCCCCTACTCTCTTGCTGGAGAAGCTTCTCATTGGCTAAGACAACTCAAACCGGGATCTCTGACAACCTAGCATGACATCAAGGTGGCATTCTTGAACTACTTCTATGATGATGTGATGTCTGATGAGCTTAGGATTAAGCTCTCCACCTTTAGAAAAGGACCTGCTGAATCTTACAAAGCTGCTTGGGTAAGGTTCAAAGCATACCAGAGAGATTGTCCGCATCATGGGTTCTCAGAGGTGCAGCTGAGTAGTATCTTCTTCAGTGGTATTGATTGGAAGTATCAGATGGCTTTGGATGCTGCTAGTGATGGGAACGTCAAGACAAGGTACCCAAATGAGGCTGAAAAGTTGATAGAGAGGCTAGCATCAAGCAACAGTACCAAGAATGCAGACTTAGAGCAGAAAAGAGCAAATGAAGGGTATGATTCAAACCAGTTTGCTACAGTGAATGCCAAGTTGGATACAATTCATAACCTTCTTGTTGGAAAGAAGTCAGTCAATTTTGATGAAGATATTGAGATTTTTGAGCCAGAGCCGTAAAATGTAGAAGAAGATGTCAACTTTGTGTATGGGAATCAAGGCCAAAGGTTTGGAAATCAGCAAGGCAATAGGTCTTTCAGTGGAAACAACCAGCGCAACAATTATCAGTCTAATTCTACAGGCTTTATTCCTAAGCAAGATTATCAGAAATAGTAGCAGAGCAGTGGTTACATCAGAACCTATGGCAACTCCTCTTACCAATCTCCTCCTCCTAAGACAACTGAAAGTAGGATGGAAACAATGCTTGAGCAGATTCTTCAAGGACAGGAGCAGTTGACAGTGACATTCAATGGTAAGATTGAACAATGTCTATACTGAGCTTACTGGCAAGTTTGATGCATTAAACACTCATGTTAAGAAGCTGGAGAATCAAGTGATTCAGACTGTTGGGTCTGTTAAAAGACAAGAGGAACTTCTTTCTAGAAGAACAGAGACGGATCCAAGGCATGCTTGCAATGCAATTCTGGTCAATGAAAGAGAAAACCATAATACGACAAAAGTAGAACCAGCATCGATCGATGCCATCACAATGCATCGACCGATGCAGTCACCATCCATCGAGGAAAACAGATTACAGAACGAGAGCATCGATCGATGCTCCATCAGTATCGATCGACAACCCCCACGAACAGCTCCGGTTTCTCTTCTAGTTCCATAAATCGATTCAGAAAAAGCTTATAAGCCTAAGGTTCCTTTTTCTAAGCCTAGGAGGTCTAAGCAGGAGCTTGAGGAAGCTAGATGCAAAACTATGATGGACAAGGTAATGATTGAGATGTCTTTAATTGATGCTGTCAAGTTTTCTCCTGGGATTAAGCGGTATGTGAAGCGGATGGTCACCAATGGTTTGAGTCTTGAGGAAGGAGCTTTGCTAACCAAGGATGTCAGCTCAATTCTGTTGAAGCAGCCTCCACAGAGAAAGAAAGAAAAGAAGCAGAAATTGGTTGTTTCTAAGGAAGTGAGTGCAGTAATTCAGTGCAGGACTGCTGAGAAGTTACCAGATCCTGCAAGTTTCGTACTTGATTGCTCTATCTCTACAGAACGGTTTGCTCATTCACTTTGTGATCTCGGTTCTAGTATAAACTTGATGCCACATTTTGTTGCTGTGAGACTTGGGATGACGGATTTCAAGCCAACTATGATCTCTCTTATCTTAGCTGATCGGTCCAGAAGGATTTCAGAAGGTGTCTTAGAGGATATTCCAATCAAGATTGGAGATTGCATGATTCCCACTGACTTTGTGGTGTTGAAGTATGACAAAGAGCCTAGTGATCCTCTCATCTTAGGACGCCCTTTCTTGGCTACAGCTGGTGCCATCATTGATGTTAAGAAGGGACACATAGCCTTGAATGTAGAAGATTTGGTTATGAACTTTGAAATGGACAAGCTGAGAAGGGTTTCCACTATTGATGGTCAGACATTTTCTGTGGAGATTGTTTCTGATGACAATCCGATCATAGAGCTTCATGGAGACATTACTGCTGGGTATGTCAAAGAGTTGGAGATTGTTGAGAAAGTGAGTAAGCAAGCTGTTAAGCTTGAAGATTGGAGTGGAGATAATCTAATCTGTACTAGAGACCATGATGAGGTTCTGATCCATGACAAGTCGCTGGTAGATGATGTTTTTGTAATGGAAACACGGATAGCTGAGGAAAGTTGCAAAATCGTTGAAGAAACACGAGTTACAGGCTCAACATCGATCGATGCAGTTGTTGCATCAATCGACACACCTTCACAAGAATGTCCGGACTTGTCCAAAACCGAAGATACACGAGTTGATTTCTTAGCTGCAAGTCCTAGACCAGTTGTAAAGCTAAAATCTCACCATTCCACAGTCAAGAACCCACAAGTAAGGCCAAGGTATGCATTTTCTTCACCCAAACGTTCTCCATTCATAAATAAGCATTTCAAAGGTACAAAAACTGTTTTCGAGTTAACCAAGCCACGAGATTATCGTATAGCGCTTGTTTCTTCTGTTGATAATTTTGCATGGCATAAGAGAAAGCCACCCATACCTCAATCTCGTCCTGGTCCGGTTCCTCATGCACCTATTGCCTATACACCACCTTGGATGAAGAGGACATTCTCTCGGACACATTCATTACCATGTTCCGATCTACCGGATGCTTGAGATCTGACACATTCAAGCTAATGACTGAAAACAAGCGCTTAGTGGGAGGCAACCCACTCATAGGTTTTTCTTTTCCACTTTGAGTCATTTTTATTCTTGCTTTGAGTCAGTTTGAATTTGTATTGAATTATGAACTTTTATCTATCATGTTGTGTTTAATCTTGTGTTTAAGTGATTCTTAGCAGTGCTAATATCCCAAGAATGAGAGAAAAACACAAATTAATCGCAGCTAACTCAGGAGCAATGTTCGAACACTCTGCATCTGCAGAGTGCATCGACCGACACATCATCAGCATTGGTCGACACAGAACATCCGGATTGGTAACACGATTTTGTTCACAATTTCAATACTTATTCGATTTTGTTTATTTTTCTTCGCCAATCTCTTACTTGATAACACTGGGGACAATGTTGTTTAAGTCTGGGGGAGGCAGTTACTAACTACATTTTTGTTTTTGAGTGTAAAAAAAAATGGTTTTATTGAGTCAAAATTTTGTTGGAAACTATGATCTTTCTTTTTAGTGTACTGCATTGGTTGATTAATGCTGCAGATTGAATCCACAATCCGACTAATGACAAATACAATGGCTGACCAGTAAACCAGAAACATCCAAATTTCCAATAGAATCCTAAAAGCCTGAGATAATTTATGTACTTTTCTTTTTACCTCATCAAGGAGATTGATGTTCATAGAGCTTGACTCCTTGTTCATACCTGACAAGTAAGATTTCAAAAGAAAAAATTGGTACTCCTCTCCTTTATTTAAAGTTTGAAATATTTTTCCTGAGAACTTTGTTTAAAAAAAAAAAAAAAAAAGAAAGAGAGTGAATAAAAGATGAGATGATTTTGATCAGTTTAGAGAGGTAGGTAAATTACTTGTGACCTCATTATTCTACTCTTGAGTCAAATGATCACACAAAGCTTGGAAGCGAGGGGTAGGTAAATTACCGATGACCCCATTATTCGCCTACACCTTTGATAAAAAGAAAAAATATTTAAAAAAAACAAAGCAAAGCTCAAAGGAATATTAAATAAAATAAGTCTGGGGGAGAGAAAGAGTACCACATGTGGTAAAAGTTATATCTTGTTTGTTATGGTATTACACGGGAATAAGTCTAGAAGGTTCTTGACATTGATCAAATTGAGGAGTCCCACCGATGAAGGCGTAATGGAGGAAGTAGTGGAATTTGGTTTGAATTTGGGATGCTACAAAAGTCGACGGAGAAGTACATGGTGGTTCGATTTGGATTTATCTTCTAAGCATATGGATTATGGTTTGGATGATCATGGCATTACTTTAAAAAGAAAATGAGTTTCTGCGTTTTCAAACCTCTTTCACAGGTCTAAGTTTATGTTTTGCTTGTGTGCAAGCAAAGGCTAAGTCTGGGGGCGTTGATATATCATGGTTTTTAGCCATGATATAAGTCTTATTTATAGAGTCTTTGTGGTATTTTTAGAGTCTTTTGAGTCTTTATAGGATTTAGGATGGATGGGAGCTTAATTTAGCTAAATAGGAGGATTTGGAGTATAATCAAGCATTGAGGCTGAAGCTGCGAAGTTAGGAGACAAGTTAAAGAGTAAGCATCGGTCGATGCAGCCATAGTGTCGATCAATGCAGAGCCACAAGAAGAATCGGAAGTTTTCCCACAAGTTTTGAATATTTACAAAACTGCCCCAAAGTTTCCATATTTGCATCATTAGTCCCTGGCCGTGTTTTAGGAATATATATAGGATTTTTATGGTCATTGTTTAGACCTAAGCTTTATTTTTCCCTGCAACTTTTGAGAGAAGACCCTGAGAGATTTTAGAGAGTTTTTGGAGAGAAGAATCAAGACTCCTTCCAGAGAAGATTCAAAACTCTTTTTCCACTTCTTTTAATCTCTTAATGATATCTATTTTATTCATGATTTGTGTTTCATTGATCATGTCTGAGTAGATCTCTTGTTAGGTTTAGGGTTTTCAAAGGAATTCATGAATTGTTAGGATATCAGATTGTTAGGTTAATATCTATAGAATTCTTCATCTAGATTGGTTTATTGTGTATTCTAGAGTAGCGAGAGCAACCTAGAATCTGATCTTAGGTTAATTGATAGACATGAGAGTGTTATTAATTTCCTGAAATAATCTTAGATGAGCAAAATACCTATTTACAGAGAGATTTGATTTAGGGATTTTGTGAACTTATCAAACCTGAATTTAATGCTAGTTTAATCGTTAGGATTTGCGAAGAGATTTGGAATTCTAGTTTTTAGACTTAGATAATTTTCGCAGCGAGAGCTGGTTAATATTACCTTTGTGATTTGAGTTCTAGAATTGTTCTTAATAAATCCTAACAATTATTTTATCTGATTTTTATGAATTTCCCTGAACATATCGTCTCTTTTATTGAATTAACTCTTCTTTTTATTGATTTTCTTGCTCTTTTGATCTTTTAATACAATTTATTTCTGTTTAGCTTAATTAAAAGATTAATAAATCTATTGTGTGATCTAGAGTCCTTGTGGATACGATCCCTAAATACTACAATTGATCTCTTAATTTGAGAGAGTAGCTCTAGGGTAAATTTGAGCATATCAGCAACCAATGAGATAGATAGAGGCGGGGGGCCCGGTGCCCCCAATGTATCTGTGACGATCATCTCTTGGATATGTTATTTCTTGTTGAAACTCTTAATAAGTGTGCTATGGTTTGTGACTTTGCTCATTCTCTAAGATTTCCTAATGTAATTACGGTGCCCCCTCATGGTAGGAGTGGTGGCTTAGCCTTGTTGTAGAAAAACAATATTTCAGTATCCCAAATCTTTAAAGATGCTAGAATCATTGATGTAAACATTAAGAATAATAACTTCTAGTTTTATTTGTCCTATATCTCGAACTAAAGATGGACCTTGGGTTTTGGTTGGGGACTTTAATGAGATACTATCTAACAATGAGAAAATTGGTGGTTGATAACATCATTATTTTACTCATATTAGCTATAGTTTTCATATGAATTTATGAAGAGTTTGATGAGATTTCAAGTATAAAATGTCTATTATCAAGTATTTCAGGTTTCAATAAGGTTTTACAGGTTTTATAGCAATTTGGAGCAAAAGACAAGGAAAATACGTTTTAGGAAAGTTTCAGAGCTTTACAGTACGAGCAACTTTTGAAGAGCTTTCAGAACTCAAAATATATCATGCTTGGTGTCTTTGGAAATCTGGAAGAGTCATCTTTCTCCTCGAAGTGTAATCAAGTCAATCCATTCATTCATCCGGAAGTTATACCCGATTTACCGAGACGTGTTATAAACCGACGTAAAGAGAAGCAACCAGCCGATGGGTTTTCATTCAAGGCCTGACCAGCTACCACCACTGCGGCCCAGTCCAAGCCTCCTATATGGTCCAGAAGCCTCTTTTTCCTCCCCTTGTCCTGCAATTAAGAAGAGAAGACGTTTTTACCCTTACAAAACCCTAACCCTAAACAAAACCCTATAAATACTTTTAAGACCTAGGGTTTTGAGGTGTGCTTCCTTTGTGCCGCTAAGTTCTTCATCCACACCACCAGCAGCCGACCTAGAGACGACCAGATACTCCTCTACCACCGTCGAAGCTCGTCCTCTCTCACCTCCTCTTAGAAGCCATCGCCGAAGACACCAAATCTCTATTCTTCCTTATTTCTTTCATACTTACATAGCTTTTGGGATCAAATTACTTTTGTGACAAATAGAGAAGTTTCTTTGAACCCCTTTTTGTTTATTGATACACTTTTGATGCTATACATTATAATATCAATGTCGTTTCTTTGCATCATGAGCGAGTAGTTTTATTTGTTGGGTTCTATGGGGTGATTCAAGGAGAATTCATGGTTCGCTTCAATTAGGTTGTTAGATCTTATTTTCAGTTTTATTATAGAGTTCTTTTGGGACATCTTTATCTTAATGCTTATGCTTGGATTGATCACCAAGTACTGATCTAGAGAACGGGAGCGCTAACTGCGTTATCCTACTTCTCCGAACTAGTGTTATACTGAAACCTTGCTCGTAACCTGCGTAAGTTGAGTTGCGAAGTTTGGTGAATGTATCGAACTTGTTTAACTAGCTGGTTGACATGCGTCGTTGCCTGCGAAAGTTGAGTAACGGAGTGTGAAGACTTTAGACTTTCATTCTATGAGAATAGCTTGTTAGTTCATTAGTGTTTCGTAGTTGAGAACCTAGACCGAAAATTAGTATTTACTTGTTAAATCTTACACTTAATATTGCTTAGCACCATGAAAACCCTGAGATGACTTCCAAAACGCCCAACGCCTTAGTCTTATAGTTTTAAACCGCTTTTATTTACTTTTATTTTCTTGCAATAGTTATTAGGAAAACCAAAACCTCAATCTCTTCTTTAGTCTTAGCCATAGTTCTTTCTCTTATAATTCAATTTGTGTTTGCTATTACTCTCTGTGGGATCGATCCTAAAATACTACAATTGATTAACTGTGCACTTTCAGTCGTCGTGTAGTCTTTTCAGGTAAAAGATTTGGAGTGAAATTCTACAGACATCAAAGCTTTTTGGCGTCGTTGCCAGGGAGTAACTAGCTGCCCATTGAATTTGATAAGAACTCTCGTCTAAGATACTTTGAAAATTTTCTTTTAAATTTTTAAATTTTAGTTTTAATTTTCTTGTTTATCGATAACCTCTATTTTCCCTTTTAGTTTCTGTTTTTGGATTTTGTAATGCATGACTAGGAGTCAACCCTCCAGAACCGTATCTCCAATTCAAGACATTGATCGACTAGAACGTGAAATTAGGAAACTTCAAAGACAACAACTCATGGCCAAAGAAAGGAACCAGGACCAAGGTCTCCTTAACCTCCACCAACCGCTGATACCTCCTGCCCTCAACGAGCAAGGAGAACCGATTCTTGCACAAGGTGGAAACCCCAACCTTGTAGCCGCTGATCCGCAAATCGACCCTGAAGTTGGCCGAGACAATATACAAGTTCCTTGTGATGCTAATCCTCTAGGCGTAGGAGACAACCTCGATGTTCCTCCTCACCAGCCTGCTCTCGTCGTTAATCCACCACTACCTCAAGCTGGCGGAAGACAACCTGCTTATGTGCACCTGCTAAGACGTGCAGCACCTAACTGTACCATAGCCGATTATGATGCTCCTAACCAATTCGTTCAAGACCGCGCTGCAATCCGTATCACTCATCCTCCAAGACGGGATTACGAGATTAAACCTCAAATTATTGGTTTGGTGAAACAAAATCAGTTCCATGGCCTTACTACCGAACATCTGATGGACCACATTGATCTTTTTGAAGAAATCTGCTCTACAACAAGAACCAATGGAATTCCCGAAGAATACTTGAAGTGTAAGCTTTTTCCTTTCTCTCTAGCCGACAAGGCTCATAGATGGTTAAAGTCTTTACCTCCTGGATCGCTTACTAGCTGGGAAGGATGCAAGTCAGCCTTTCGCAACCACTTCTACACCAAGTCGAGATCCAAATTTCTTCGCAACAAGCTGCAAAGTTTTCAACAAGGACCGGTCGAAAATTTTTATGAAGCATGGGAACGTTTCAAGGACTATGAACGTGACTGCCCCCATCATGGTTTTGCTCAAGGTAACCTCTTAAGTACTTTCTATAGAAGATTACACCCTAAGTATCAACTTTCACTCGACACGGCCAGCAATGGAGATTTTACTACGAAGACCGTTCAAGAAGGATGAGCTCTCATCGACAACCTTGCCGCAAGTAGTAGCAACACTTGCACCGATTTTAATAGAACCATCCGTTCTAGCAATTCCGACGCTAAGGAGATTGTTGACCTCAAGAACATGATGAACCAACTTATAAGGAACCAACAACGCGGAGTAAACTCTTGTGAGATTATTAACAATGGAAACATGGAGCCTTTCCAAGAAGATTCTTATGACCAAGAAGAAGAAGTCAACTATGTTGGTGCTCAAGGATACTACCAAAACCGAGGGTACAACAACAACTTCAACAACAACTTTAGAAATACTTCTAACCTTTCTTATAGGAACCCAAATGTGGAGAATCCCCAAGATCAGAATTATCCTCAGCAAGCTAACCGCTTTCAAGGCAACAACTATGGTGGAAACAACAACAACAACTTTCAGCTGCGACCTCAATTCAACAACAACAAGCCGCCTTTCCAATCCGGACCTGCCCAGGCGCCTTCCTCTCAAGTCGTTGCTAACGTTGACATAAAGATGCAAGAACTCCTTGTTGCTTTTCAAAAGCAATCAAGATATATCAACTCAAGGATGGATAAAATCTATACCGAACTGAATGGGAAGTTTGAAAGCATTTCTATCCATGTTAAGAAGCTTGAACTCAAGATGCTCAAACCGCCAATGATGTACCACGCCAAGTTGGTGTACTTCCGGGAAAACCCGAAGAGAATCCTAAAGGATATTGCAATGCTATCTCAGCCGTACCAGCCCACACCTACCGTGAAGCTAAGCCTATGGTACCACTCTTTGAATCTTATGAAGATGCTATCCGTATGACATGTCCATTTGATGAAGAAACCGAAAGCCACTACCCCTTAAGGAGACTACCTAAAGCTGAAGACCCTGGACGTTTTGTTTGCTCATGCTCCATAACAGGCATTGAATTCTCTAACTCTCTTTGGGATTCTGGTGCTAATGTTAATGTTCTGTCAAGAAGTGTAGCCGATACACTAGGATTACGAGATATATCACCATCCAACCTCAGTTTAGTCTTTGGAGACTCATCACAAAAGGTTCCCGATGGATTTGTTCGAGACCTACAACTTGTAGTAGGAGACTGCATAGTTCCTACTGATTTTCACATCCTGGATATGGAAGACAAAACCGAGAGACCATTGATCTTAGGAAGACCATTCCTAGCTACTATTGGAGCCATCATCGACCACAAGTCAAAGAGGACAACCTTCGCCAACATCAACAAGAAGAAGTTATATCTGACTCTCTCCAAGCCGAAGCTATGGCCGACCAACTCATTACATGAAGAGTCGATGGATCCTAACATAGACAAGATGAAGCAATTCAACCATTCTGCATCCACAAGTACCAACAACCTGCTACCCAAGCAACCTAAACCGCCTAAGCCACCACAAATTTCCAAGATCAAGATCATAGTTCCTCCTGAGCTAAGCAACGAAAGTAAGGAACAGATCCAAGAAATGATAAGGCATACTAAAGAAGTTCTTCTTCATTGCTAAAGTTTTTGAAACTTCTGCAAAAGTACAACTTGTTATTGAAGCTGGAGAAGTCTATCAAGATATCAAAGGAGCCGAAGGAGCATTGATTCCCGAAGTCAACTCTTCTCAAGCCTAACTTGGCCGCTACCGTCGAGCCAACGACGTTAAACAAGTGTGCTTCTTGGGAGGCAACCCAAGCTAGTAAGTATTTATTTTTAGGTTTTATTTTCTTTTATTATTAATATTTTTGCATTTTAGTTTCAGGTTTTCATAAAAAAAAAACACAAAAAAATAGAAAATAGAAAGTCAAAAAGAAGGAAGAAGAAGTCCCCATGGATTGGCAATGCACACTATGACTAGTGGTAAGCACCACCTACTGACCGGCCACCTCCAATGTGACCGATGTATACCGAAGGCGACAGATCATCACCATCCTTGAGTGATCGATGCCGAGAGTCCCCACCAACCGTACCAACCTTAGCCAATGCCATGTCCTTTACCATGTACCGCGTATCGTACCGTACTTGTTGCTTATGTCTTCGACCGTTCATTCGTGTACCGCGAGACAACTCCAAACCCACACCATCCTCACCACCTACCATCAGCATTCTTTTACTTAGGTATGTTTTTATTATTTTTATTTCTCATTATTATTGATGGTTTTAGGTTTTTGTTTCAAGGAGGATGCATTTAGAGATATATCAAACACAATTCGAATGAACTTAGCCTAGTTCAAACTCGATGTCAAGCAACCAAAGGAAGTATAAACGGTTAGTCACCACATTTTCATACCACAGCCGAACTCTAGACAACTTTTTGGGCAACCATAAAATGTCTAAGAGTCGACACAACATCATTCCATCAAGGTGACATTGTTCTTAAACCCTACACTTTTCCTTATGATTTTTAATCCTCAACTCTTTATTTTTTCCCACCGAGGACGGTGTGATTTAAGTCTGGGGGGGAAGGATGTTCCATCCTATACTAATGCTACTTTCTATTTTGTTGACTTGAGACCTTTTTCCACTTTTTACATCAATAATTTTGAAGTTTTATCGAGTCACATTTTTTTTAATTGAGTGAAAACTAGTAGGGAATTATGATCTTATTCTAACGGTTTATTTGATTTGGATTAACACTCTTATGACTCTTGATTATGCTTGACAACAGAACCCAAGTTTGGAAAGACTGTGAGCCGACTCAACAATCCCCCAAGTCCCTATTCGATGGATATTCAGATGATCTAACGTTGTCTATAACTTTTATAGGACCTAAACCGGACTTAATTTTCAAGCCCTGGGAATTGGTATACATTGGACTAGATCTCTACATTCAAGCCACACAAGACATTGCACTTCTTCAAAAGTATGTTCCCCTCTCTCTTCCCTTCAATACTCTATCAAAAAAAAAAAAAAAAAGAGAGAGAGAATAAAAGATGAGATGATTTTGATCAGTTTAGAGAGGTAGGTAAATTACTTGTGACCTCATTATTCTACTCTTGAGTCAAATTATCACACAAAGCTTGGAAGCGAGGGGTAGGTAAATTACCGATGACCCTAGTATTCGCCTACACCTTTGATTTTTTTAAAAAAAAAAAAAAAGAAGAAGTGAGAAAAGGGAGAGGAAAGGAATCATATGAAAAAAGTATTGGCTTGAAGAGAGTCTACAAGCCTCTGATCGATTTTCCCTTGGTAAGATTTCACTTTTTATTACTGCTTAATTTATGTAAAGAGATGACAATGGAGATTCTGGAAACTCTAAAGAATTGTGGGATCAAGGAGCGCTGATGATTCTCATGGTGGATTACAAATGGAAGTTCCTAATGTCAAGGCGAAGAAGAGTGCAAAGATGGTATCCCCAAAGATAAGTGAATTCCCATTATTTTCTAAACCTCTTTTCCATGATTTAGTTTGATTATTTGTTTGAGGACAAACAAAGTCTAAGTCTGGGGGAGTTGATAACATCATTATTTTACTCATATTAGCTATAGTTTTCATATGCATTTAGGAAGAGTTTGATGAGATTTCAAGTATAAAATGTCTATTATCAAGTATTTCAGGTTTCAATAAGGTTTTACAGGTTTTATAGCAATTTGGACCAAAAGACAAGGAAAATACGTTGTAGGAAAGTTTCAGAGCTTTACAGTATCGGCAACTTTTGAAGAGCTTCCAGAACACAAAGTATATCATGCTTGGTATCTATGGAAAGCTGGAAGAGTCATCTTTCTCCTCAAAGTAGAATCAAGTCAATCCATTCATTCATCCGGAAGTTATTCCCGATTTACCGAGACATGTTATAAACCGACGTAAAGAGAAGCAACCAGCCGATGGGCTTTCATTCAAGGCCTGACCAGCGACCACCACTGCGGCCCAGTCCAAGCCTCCTCCACGGTCCAGAAGCCTCTTTCGCCGCCCCTTGTCCTGCACTTAAGAAGAGAAGACGTTTATTCCCTTACAAAACCCTAACCCTAAACAAAACCCTATAAATACTCTTAAGACCTAGGGTTTTGAGGTGTGCTTCCTTTGTGCCTCTAAGTTCTTCATACACACCACCAGCAGCTGACGTAGAGACGACCAGAGACTCCTCTACCGCCGTCGAATCTCGTCCTCTCTCTACCTCCTCTTAACTGTGCACTTTCAGTCGTCGTGTAGTCTTTTCAGGTAAAAGATTTGGAGTGAAATTCTACACACATCAGTGGTCCCTTAAGAGCTAACTGGACCTTTGAAGATTTTATACATATGGTCTCCATTTGTGATCTTTCAGACTTAAAGTCCACGGGGGATAGGTTCTCCTGGGTATGTGAACGGCACTCACACACAGTCAAGTGTTGTCTGGATAGAGTATTGGTTAATTCGGAATGGTCTGCTACATTTCCAAGAGGAGAACCGGAATTTCTTGACTTCTACGGTTCTGATCATCGACCGGTGGTACTCCGTTTTGGTTATCATGACCCATTTTTACGGAAACCTTTTCGTTTTGAGAAGCGGCTATTAGATGTTGCAAGCTTTAAAAGCTATGTAAAGGAGGGATGGAATGTATGTAAGGATCAACGTCATCACACTATCGTGGATCAGAGAAGGCATTGTCGTACTTTTATGGCTCGATGTAAACACAAAAACAATCTAAATTATGCTAAACAAATAGACGTTCTCCATTACCGGTTAAACAGAGTCATGTCAAGTTTTTGACGTTCAGAACGGGACCTGATTCCACGATTACGACAACAACTTTCTACTACATAGAAAAATGAAGAAATCTATTGGAAACAAAAAAGCAGAAACCTATGGTTGCAAGTTGAAGATCGTAACAAAGATGAACAGGGGAATACTTTTAGTGGCAATACAGCTATTGGCCATCATGCTGCAGAATATTTTCAAAACATGTATACCTCAACAGGCCATTCGGTTTCACCATTGGATTTTGCTAGTTTCACACCCACTGTTACACAAGCTATTAACGATGAATTGACTAAAGTCTTCTCGTCCGAGGAGATTTTCAAGGCACTCTCAATGATTGGAGATGACAAAGCTCCTGGTCCAGACGGTCTCATGGCTCGATTTTACAAAGAATGTTGGGAAGTGGTTGGTGAGGATATTACCAAAGAAGTTAAAGAATTCTTTTCTACCTCTCATATGAAACCAAGACTGAACAATACTAATATATGCATGATCCCAAAAAATACAGAGCCGAATACGCTGTCTGACTACCGATCCATTGGTCTTTGCAATGTTATATACAAGATCATCTCAAACTGTCTTGTCAATCAATTAAAAAGTCATTTGGACACTATTGTATCTGATTCTTAAGCAGTATTTATCCCAGGGCATATGGTCACTGATAATATACTGATTGCTCATGAACTTATGCATTCACTCAAAGCTAGAAAACGTGTTTCACAAACATATATGGCTATCAAAACGGATGTCAACAAAGCATATGACCGGGAGGAATGGAACTTCTTGGAAACTACGATGAAATTATTTGGTTTTTCGCCTACATGGATCAGTTGGATTATGGCTACAGTGAGTACAGTTGAATATGCAGTTCTTGTTAATGGTACACCATTTGGGAAAGTGTTACCTACTCGGGGGATAAGACAGGGCGACCCCCTGTCTCCATATCTATTCATTTTATGTGCAGACATTCTAAGTTACCTTATCAAGTCTCAGGTGTACTCAAAATGCTTACAAAGAATTAAAATAGGAAATGGTGTTCCTCCAATTTGCAGATGATAGTTTATTTTTCTGCAGAGCTAACAACCGCAACTGCCAAGCCTTAAAAGATGTATTTAATGTATACGAATACTCAGGTCAAAAAAATCAACACATCAAAGTTCTTAATTACATTTGGATCCCGGGTTTTTGGTCATCGACAAAGCTTAATGAAACAAATTCTACAAATTTCAAACCATGGAGGAGGTGGGAAGTATCTTGGACTCCCAGAACAATTTAGCAGAAGAAAAAAAGAAATGTTTGAGTATATAGTGGAAAGAGTACGACAACGCACATCCAATTGGAGTGACAAGTTCCTCTCACCTATAGGGAAAGAAGTTTTGATCAAATATGTTGCAGCTGCGATGCCGGTCTATGCTATGTCCTTTTTTAAACTACCACTTCTTATCTCTGAACTAGAGTCTTTATTGATGAATTTTTGGTGGAAGAAATCAGCATCGTCAAGAGGTATTTCATGGATTGCTTGGAAAAGACTTCAATACTCTAAGAAAGAAGGTGGTCTTGGATTCCGGGACTTAGCTAAATTTAATGATGCTCTGTTAGCAAAATAGGCTTGGCGAATATTGAAATGTCCTAACAGTTTATTTGCTAAAGTGATGAAGGCAAGATATTTTCCTGATACTTCAGTCCTTGATGCAACACCTAAAAAGTCACAATCTTATGGTTGGTCTTCCATTCTTACTGGTTTAACTCTTTTAAAGAAAGGGATTCGAGTAATAGTCGGGAATGGGTTGACAATACAAGTCAATGTTGATAATGTTATAACAGATCATCCACCACGTCCTGTTTGCTCTATTGATCCTCATTATAACGGAATGCTATCATCATTTATTGCTGATTTTGTACCGTTAAATCCTGGGATATACCTGCAGTTTATAGCATGATTTCACCGAATGATTATGAGGGTTTAACACAAATCTACATACCACAATTTGACACAATGGATAAAATAATTTGGCATTATAATGCCTCTGGAGAATACTCTGTTTGGTCCGGTTATTGGTTAGCTACACATGATCCTTCGAATCTGATACTTGGTCCTAATATTCCTCATGGTTCCATTGAGCTGAAAAACAAAATTTGGAACCATTGAGCTGAAAAACAAAATTTGGAAACTACAAGTATTACGAATGATAAAGCATTTCTTTTGGAATGTCTTATCTAAATCTTTAGGTAATGCAACTAGACTTGCTTCTCGGGGTATTAACATTAGTAAACTTTGCCAGCGTTGCCAAGGATCAGATGAAACAATCAACCATACTCTATTCACATGCCCTTCAGCAAGGTTGGTTTGGGATTTGGCTGATCTACCCTTCCATTCAACTTTCCATAATACAGATTATGAGTTAAATATCTCCTCTTTGGTACACATCTACGATGATCACTCAGTTTCCAAGGAACATAATCTTCTTCCTTTTTAGCTCTGTTGGAACATATGGAAAGATCGTAATAAATTCAGTTTTCAAAATGTTGTTAGCGACCATAATCGAACAGTATCACAATCTAAGGCAGATGTCTCTGAATGGATACAGTCTTTTCCATCGGGATCATTTACTACAACTAGTATAGAGCAAACAGTTCATCCCCATTGGGTGAGACCTGAATATCCCTTAGTGAAATGTAACTTTGATGTTAGCTACAGAGCGGATACAAAGAAAACGATCGGAGGTTGGATGGTTCATAATCATCTTGGAGTTGCCACTTATTGGGGTTCCAATGTTTTAAGGAATGCAAATAATTCTTTGGAAGGATAAGCACAAGCTTTATTGTTTGTCATGCAACAAACTTCTAACAAGGGCTTCAACAAGGTTTGGTTTGAGGGAGACTGCAAAACGCTAAATGATTGTCTCAATGGATCTCTACAAGACGTTGTCATTCATGGCCTACTTGATGACATAAAGCTTTTTTCCAATAGTTTTGAAGAAGTTAAATTTTCATTTATTCATCGAACAAACAATAAAGTTGCCCATTTACTAGCTAAATTGGATTGTAATGATATAGATTTTTATTCCGATTGTTGTAATCCTTATGTATGGTTGATGGAACCTCTGTATTTTGAAAGATTTTATTTTGAATAAATTCTTTTTGTTGAAAGAAAAAAAATAATTTGTTGAAGGTTAGGAAAGAGTCTAAATAGTAATAGTTAGTGAAAATGAGTGTTTTGCCAATTTTAAATAGTAAATGTATTAATTCTTTAACTAAGTTTTGATTTTTGAAAATGTACTAAAACCCCAATTTTTTTTTTTTCAAAATTCTAGTGCTTTTGATGTAGAATGTGTCATTGTGTGTATTCAACGCAACACCAATCCAAACCAGATAGTTAAATAATGTTAAACCAAAATCGGGTGCCCATACCAATCAAATCATGTAACTCAATATTCAAAGAGAAAACATATATATATATATATATATATTTATGGATTGGTATGTTATTGTTTCCCGGTTCTCTCTCGTCTTCTCCAAAATCGAAGCGTTCTTCAATCTTTGCGTTTAGACCACCAACCAGTCTTTGCTTTCGCATTCCTCGTTTTGGTTTCGTTTTCTAATCGTAAGTATGTATTTGTGTTTTTTTCTAATCGTAACCTAGTTAATAGTTCAATCGCTGTGATGATAGAAACCGTAAATTTCGTTAATTTGGGATTAGGGCTCTTGTTTAGGAGCTCTGTGTTATCAATGGAGGGCGGAGTTGGGTTAGCGGCGACGACGCAGCCGCAGCAACCACCACCACCGGTGGTTGAGAAGCTGAATCCGAAATTGGAGAAGGAACTAAATCTGGAGTCATTGAAGACACGAGCCCTTAGTTTATTCAAAGCTATTTCTCGGATCCTTGAAGATTTTGACGCTTATGGTCGAACCAACACTACTCCTAAATGGTTCATCTTCGAATTCCAAATTTTGATTTTTTTTTTTTTTTGGGTCTATTGAGTTTTTGTAACAAGGGATTGATGATTTTTTTTTTTTTTAACAGGCAGGATATATTAGGGCAATACTCAATGGTAAATCTGGAGCTTTTTAACATTGTGGAAGAGGTGAAGAAAGTTTCCAATGCGTTTGTTGTTCTTCCTAAGAACGTCAATGCCGTGAATGCTGGAAGTATGTTCTTTTTTGTTTTTGTTTTTGGTTGATGAGTTACTGAATTGTGAGTGCGATGGAACTGGTTTAGCTTAGCTTCTTTTAGTGAATCTGCAGTTTTACCGGTTATGTTGTCTTCCAAATTACTACCGGAGATGGAAACTGATGATAATGCCAAGAGGGAGCAGTTGCTTCAGGGCGTTCAGAGTTTGCCAATACCGATGCAGATTGAAAGGCTAAAGGTGAGTTGCATGAATTTTTGTTGTGATTTCTCTCTATGTTTTAGGCTTTGGCTGGTTTTGAGAGAGCACTTTGTTTTGGAATTTTGTTTACAGGCGAGGATGGATATGATTGCAGCAGCTTGTGAAAATGCAGAGAAAGTATTAGCTGATACTCGTAAAGCTTACGGATTTGGCGCTCGTCAAGGCCCATCTGTGCTTCCAACCATGGATAAAGGTCAAGCTGCAAAGATTCAAGAGCAAGAGAACATGCTACGAGCAGCTGTGAACGACGGCGCAGGTAAGAAGAACCTTCAAATTCCTATTTAACTTATATCAAAACATTTTGATTTGGTGAGAAGCTGCATTTTTTGGTTCTGTTGAGTTCTGTCTCATATTTTTTTCACAATTATTGTTTCAAGGAACAAGACTGCCTCCAGACCAGAGACAGATAACCACTGCACTTCCACCACATCTTGCAGATGTGCTAATTATCAACGATGCAGGTAACTGTCTCATTGATCTGTCTGGTAGAAGTAAACCCAATGCGTGAATCTTTTTCTTATACTATTACCAATGGCATTCTTACGATATTAATGGTTCCAAAATTTCTCTTTCATTAGGTAAGATTGCATTACCTGGGCAGTCAAACAACATCAACAATCAAGGAATGATGCAGGTTAAGTTATATTCTCTCCAGATGTGATGATTATTGTTTCTGTTAGTATCATTGTCTTTGGAGGCTTATGTATTTGAGTGTTTTTAGGTTTCTGGAACACAATTCATGGGAAGATCAGCTGCATCACCATCTGGTCCTAACTTTGATAACACAACATCTCCATTACCATATTCCAATTCTCCTCGCGCTACGGGTATGGTTAATGCACCTTCGCCTCAGCAACAAATCCTGCACCAACAGCTTCAGCAGCAGCAAAGGGCAAAATTAATGCAGATGCCTCAACATCAGCAGCAACTACTTGCACAACAACAACAGCTCAGACAAAGTTCTATGCAGGGATTGGGTCAGGTAGGCTTGAACATTTTCTTACGTAGCAGTTGACAGGGTTTTTTCTGCCATCTGCTTTTTCAGGCAACATGCTAATTCTTTGTGTAGACCCAGATACCAGCACTTCACGATTTGCATGGACAACCTCAGCAGAAGTTTCAGACGGTAAGTTCTTCTAGAGATGGAACTTAAACATATTTAGGCTATGAGGTTTTGCATTCTGTAACGCGAAAAGGATCATACCCAACCTTTGTCAATTGTTTGAATCATTGTGCACATTTGTTGAGGCCATAATTGAAGAAGATAAGACGTATTTATGCAGTGAATGATACATACGCTTGAGAAATTATACTAGATCTTGGCAGAAGTTTTTTTTTATAAAGTGGTTCTGAGAGTTTATAGTTTCAAACAGTAGAGCTTTTGTCTTGTTAAGTTTATTAAGTTGAGTTCCCTCTTACTTTTCAGTTACATGGGCAACATCAAATGTCATATTCCCAGCCAATGGCTGGGCACCAACAACTCCAAGCTAGACAGCTCTCAGGTGGACATATTCAGCATAGCATGTCTCAAGGACAGCTGAATCCAGCGATGAACCGTCACTTAAACCAGTTTTCAAGTGGCGCCAATAGTGCATTGTTTACTTCTGCACAAGGCTCCCCAAGTAGCCAAATGGTCAGTCACCTCTCTTTAAACCTCTTGAATTACTGAATTGCTGAACTCGAAACTAAATACTTTATTTGGTTTAGAACTTATGTTGTGATTACTTGATTTGGTTTTGACTTTTTTCCTTTAATTCCAGATACCAAACATGTCATCTATGCAATCTCAGACACTGGTTCCTAGGATGCAGGTTAGCTCATAAACTTCTCTACGTCACTATGTTACCCAAATCAAAACGATGAACGTTGTCCTAATCTGATTTCTCTTGGACTTTTTTTGTTCTTAGCAATTTGGAGTTTCGGGTACAAATCCTCAAAGAAGCCATTCTTCTCAAATGTTGGGTGACCAGAGTAAGTAAACAAGTCTTGTAAAACATTCTTTTCTTAGTAAACCGATTCACCCAGTACTTAATTTATCCTGTCTTTGCAGTGTTTAACAGCAGCGGAATGATGCAAACGCAGCAATCGCAACCGCAACAACAGCAGCAGCAACAACAACAAGGAGGAGGCTATGGAAATATGCAGACAAATCAGCAGCTACAGTCTAATAATAACATGATGCAGCAGAACGCGCAGCAAAGGCACCAACAGAATCCTCAATAATCCTTTTTTTCTTATGATTTGGGCTTGTTGTAATCAGCATAGGCCTATACGTTTGTAGTACTCTAAAATGGGCCTGGCTCATTCTAAACCTCAAAAGAAAGAACATTGATACCCCCGCCAAACTTTTCTCAAGTTTTTGTACTTTACTTCACACACTGCTTTGTTAATTACTGTGCGGTCTAACAAACGTGAAGCAGAGAGACATCGGACGGTGAAGGATCGATATGGTTCTGACAAGTTTGTAGAGGATTCGACACGTATCAAAGCCATGGACATGTCGACGCCGTTGATGGGTACAAGACAAAACGTAGACGCGCTTCTGTTGTACACGGGACTCGAGACAGCGACGTGTCTATGAGAATCCCTTTACCTGTTTTCTGAGAGCTCCAAAACTGCGACTCGATAGCTATTTAATTTTTTCTGGCAATTTTTCTTTTGTTTTCTTGTCAACCAAATTTGTATACAACTAGCATTTTCATTTTTTATGTACTTATTTTTAGGTTTGTCTTCTTTTCTTAACTGATTTAAATCTTATATACGTAGGTGTAATATAAAGCATAATTTCTCTAAAAATAAACCCAAAAAAATCTTATAAAAATCTTCATTCCAATTTTATAATCAAACTGAACCGATATAAACTGAATTTTAACCCCTCACAAGAAAGTACAAGTTAGGAATGATAATATAATGATAGCCAATTAGCCAATGCTGATTACTTTAACCACTTATAAGTACAAAACTAGAGTTAATAAATAGCTAAGAATGAGATTGGCCCAAAACTATAATAAATGCTTAACATACACAAAAAGAAAACAAAGAAAGTCTCCGGGAAGATTCTGACAAATGGCTTCAAAAACAAGAAAAGAATCTGACAAATGGGGGACGTGCAAATTCTCTTGTCTCTCTATAATACTATTGTCATGAAGTAAATGCAAACACCAAAGCCAGGCTAGCCAGCCATAGTAGCTTCGGAAATGAAACGGACAGATAGATAAAGGAGACAAAGTAGAAGTTGTGAAATGTCTCTTTAAGCTTCATATTGTTAAAAACTCGAATAATGGAATACAGCTTTGCATCTTCCTATCCTTCTCACCGTCTTTTCATCTATAACAAGACACATTTTATTAACATAGACTTCATAGTACATGATATTGTTAATAACTTTTACACGTATTTAAGCTTTTTCATACATATTAATTTTCATGAATTTAGGCTTCTTTTGTCTTCTTATTTATCAGATAATACTCCCTCCATTTCAAAATATAAAATGTTTTGAGTGAAAGCACGCAAATTAAGAAATAATCACTTTAAAAAAGTTCAACCAATCATAAATAAGACTGCATAAAATAAATAATAAGAAAATATAAAAGTTATTAAAAAGTTGAAAACATTTTATATTATGAAACAAAAAAAACCTCTAAAACATCTTATATTATGAATGGGAACATCCTATATTATGAAATGGAGGAAGTATATTTTTTGTTCTCGCCATTTATATGTTTTCATATATACACATGATTCGGTTATTAAAACAAAACACAAAATAAAACTTATATTTACTGTCCAGACTATTTACATTTTAAAAAAATAAATTTTTTAACTACAAATATCAAACGGATAATACTTTCTAATTCTTAGGTACACTTTACGACATGTATACATAATTAGGAATAAAATACAAAATTTAATTTTAGACTCATCAACTTATTAGTCACCAGATGAAAAAGAATTATGTACATAAAACCAACTAAATTCCAAATCAAATAAACCACAAAGATTAGCATAAGATAATTTTTAGTTGTTTGCAAATTTAATCTACATTAGGCCTCCACAATCCAACTATGCAAAGCTAATTACACTTATGATGTTCAGTTGAGAATGGCATACTTATAGTTCATAGTTGATATCATCATTATGGCCATTTTTCGATCATAACCATTGTATACCATAAGTTTATGTTTGGTGTAGTAACATACCATAAGATAGTAAACCATAATGTTAGGCTTTTAGCTAGTGTTGGTTATTCATATAGAGTAGGTCACTTATTACTTACTAAGTGGGAAACATAAAAATATGTTTTGATCCTACCTTAGAATGTTCATACTCACATGGGCATTGATTAACATATTTTTTTCCTTTTGCAATGCTATTTAATGTCACCTAACATTACCCAAAAAGTTTCTAGAATCTCAAATTCAAATTATATTTATTCAGTGATCCTTGCTTTGATAATTTTTTGGTCCTCCCATAGAATGTTCATACTCTCACTGTCTCACATGGGCATTGGCTTTCTTATTATTTTTGTCTTCGAATGTTCAAAACGGTTACTGTTCTTAACTATGAAAGCAATAATAAACTTCAAATCACACGGAACAAATCACACGGAACAAAAACACATTAGGTAAGTTGGATCTTAAACAACCCTTACATTACAACTTCATATCGTAAACAAACAAAAACGACCCAACAAGAACACAAGGCGGGAGGTGAATTTCTCCTCTGCCCCTACCCACTTCTGCTTTTTAAACCACAAGACAGAAAAAGGCAAAAAAAAAAAAAAGTGATAAAACAAAAGGAACCCATTGGTGAAACATAGAGATCCCTTTAGACAAACACCACTCTACTACCCAATACCCACTTTACTAAAACCCTAATCCTTAAAATGACTAAAAGAGCCCTTTCAAAATAAGCTATTTTCTCCATTTTACAACCTCAAGAGTTTTTTAAGGCTCTCCACTTAAAACCCTAAAAAGCCTTAAACCCTCTCCTCGTTCCTCACTACACAAACCCTAAACTATGTAAAGACCGAACTTAAACACCAATTTTAACGGAATTGACGGCCTGTGAAGGTTTGTCCGAATGACCAACTAGCTGGAGCAATGTTGTTAGAGACTACAGTTCGACCATCACTAGCAACAACCTTGAAGGACAATGCTTGACCGTTTAGTAGGTTGTTGCTTTGCCAGTTCTGTCCCCAGTTTCTTGACATTTGCTGCCACCTTGTTCTTGAACCTTTAACCGCAACCGAGTGAACATCTCCAGCACCACCAACATTGGTCACCAACACAAGGTTGAAGTAAGAGTGGCCATTGATTGTAAACCTTATCCCTCCCCTTCTCTTGCACGGAACCCTACATATCAAGCAAAATTAAAAAGAACCCATCAGTTAAATAATAAAAACGAACCAGAGCACTAACAAGACTTGTGAAAATTGAATAAAAATTGAAACTTTCAAGAGCAAAGTGACTTCTTCTTTAAGAAACAGAGCAACTAGGTAATTTAGGTAGAAAAGATTAAGACTTTGTGACAGTACAAGTGTATGTTTACCTTCTGTAAGAAACAGGGACAACACCAGCTTTGTAATGAGCAATGCGTTGGAAGATAGGCTGAGAGAGATCGAAATGGTGAAGCGGAGGGTTACACCAACCACCAGCGTTATTTGGAAGTGCGTTGTTGGGAGGACAGAAATTGGTGGCTGTGACTACGATAGCGCCAGGTAAACACCACGCGCCGTCGCTCTGGCACTTGATCTCGAAACACGCGCCGCAGCTGAGCCCGTTGTTGAACAGAGCAGTGCTTAACGCTGCAGTGTTTGTTCCGTATCCTTGACTGTAGAGATTCCCGTACCCACAAGCTCCACCTAGAGACAACAACAACAACAAAATTGTAAATTTCCTATACATTAAAGTTTTCGTAGAAGCATTTTAAAGAACATAGCCATGAACAGAGTACATACCCATTGTTCCTGAAGCATCACTTCCACCATAGAAGGTGGCATGAGCATTGACCCATCCAGCGTCATAGCCATGAACAGAGCACACCATTGCAGCAAAACACAACACCAAGATTCCCAAAAGACCCATCTTTCCCCTGCAATTTAACCAAATAAAGTTAGAACTCTAGACATTATCAATCATCAAGAAAATAACGAAAACAGAGAGTGGAGTGAAAGAGAGAGAGAGAGAGAGAGATGAATTACATGAACATTCTCTTTGAGAAAGTGCAGAGCTTTCTTTTTGGAGAGTGAGAAAAATGGAATGTGAAGGAGAGAGATAGTTTTGCTTTGATGGGAGTGAAGAAGAAGGTTGATGGTTGAAGTGGTATTTATAGAATGTTTTTGACACCCCCCCCCCCCCTTCATTTACTACTGCTTTAACTGTCTTCCCTAGGTTTTTTTATTTTTTACTTTTTATTTAAGGTTTTAAAATGGTGAAGTTATTATTTTTTGCAGCAAAACATGGTTTTATAAAAGAATAAAATAGGGGTCAGAATTATGATAGTTATTGAATGTTTTGTTAAACATTTGTTGGCTTGGTTCACCTGTTCTATACGTTTGACATTAACTTCTCACATTTATTTTTATGCTTCTTTCTATATACCCCATTTACTGTTTTTCACCAAATAGATAGGGGTCATCAACTTTGATCTTTCAACTAAATTTTTTAAATTTTCAAAATTTTGATATTCAAAAACTTTAGGGTTAGTGAAGTGACCTTAGTGCAGTGGCAGGAGGTAAGTCCATTTGTAGAAGGCACCATCACACCCGGGATCGAGTCCCGGCTCCTACGAATGTAGGAATTTGGCTAATGGGCCGGCCAGTTGTGGCCCAATGGTTGACAAAAAAAAAAAAAAAAAAAAAACTTTAGGGTTATTTTGATCAATGCTTAAATTTTACGAAAAGCTCGATTCTTCTTACACCAAAGCAACACATAAAAAAAAAGAGTTGGATTCTTTTCTTTCGTGTGATGATTTTCTATATATGAGGTTTTTTTTTTTTTTTGAAAAATAAAGTTTTTAAACCGCAAACTTTTGAAATAATCACGAGCATCCTTTGGTATTGTGTGTGTGAGAAGGAGAGAGAGAGCACATGGGAGGGTCGCAGGCGGTTTTGATGGTTTGGAACTTTGGAAGCGTGTGACTTTTCTTCTGCAAACCTTTTTCTCCCTTTAGTATCCAAATGGGCCATCTCTCTTATTCTTTTTATTTTTTTTCTTCTGTTAACATCATGTATTCATTCAATATTTATAGTGGGTGAATACATGATGTGGTCGATAAGTTTATTAAGGTTCATTATGATAACATTAACATTTGGTCGAGAGACACTTAATTATATTAAGGAAAAAATGTAGCATTTTCTTAAATATAAATGGGATATATTATGTGGTATTTCGTAATGTGGTACATAAGATGTCATATCATTGTACCAATCTAATTACCATGCATGCATCGATGATGTGTTAGAAAAACTAGCCGTGTCAATCATATCCAACATATGTGGTTTTTACAAAAAATAATCAAAAAGATAGATAGACAACTAACTTGTTCATATAAAAGTCCTGGTTCAGGTATTTGAATCATGTTGGGATAGATCCTATCACATCTCATGAAGAAAACAAATACTTGAACATGTATAATGGGGAGACCACTTACTCTCTACCAATGTAGTGATATATAAAACAGAAAAGTAACTCAAACCATAAATAAATAAAAATAATTATACATCATTTTCATGTATTTTTCGACTTATATTTCCAAAGATTGTTTAGTTTTGAGACCATTGGAAGGTTCGTAAAAGACACTACACTAGAGTTTCAAATGAGATCGACCGTATTTGATGTATGTTTTCTTTACTTCCGAAGATGCGCCTAAGCTTGGCAAGCTTTGAAATGTAAAAGAATTCAGTTTCTACACGAACGTGTAATCATGAATATAAGAATTTGCTTCTTACTTATTGTCGGCATATCTCGAATTGAGTTACTTAATTAGAAAAGTAGACATTTTTTCATAGAATAATTTGTAAAGTAGACACTTTATAAAATATATTTGTGAAATAAGCACTTTTCTCTCTCTTTTCTAATACAACTATCCATTAGAGAGACATTTTAGTAATTGACTTATTTAATTTTTTGTGCAAACATAAATATCCCACAAAAAAGTATTTGTACAATCATACTTCTCTCAGCATGTTAGATAGACAACCACATCATGTTAGATTTTTTTTTAGGGTTTAATTTTAAAATTAAAATTTTAAACTAGACCATATTTTTAGAATTTTTAGGGTGCTAAATATATTTAAAAATTATTTAAAGTTATTTGAGAGAATTTTCTAAATTTTAGTGGAATATGAAACATTAATTTTTGATACAGTACCTCAAAATCGGTCCAACACACACAAACTCTTATTAAAAAATATTAGAATTTTTCTCTTTTTTTTGTGATATTCTATCTCTTTACTCAAAAACTGGGACCACAAATAAAATTCTTTTTATATAACACATAGTCATCGATATATTGATTTTTTTATTTGTTTTTGTCTTATACTCTCTCACAAACACTCTATCTCACAAAAGCAAAAAAAATGACTATTTTTCAAATTTTTAACAAAATTTGTCTATTTCTCCAATTATTTTTCAAAAAATATCTAATACACTAATGGACTCTTTATAAATTCACCAGCATATATTATCAAAACTAAATGAAGATTCGAAAAAACCAGTCTTTAATTTTAACCCGCAAAGGTTGGGTCTATAAAATTTTAGAATAATATTGACACCACACTGAAGCATAAAGCATGCAACGTATTTTAAAAACACAAAACTAATCGTATCTTTTTATTAATGCTGCGTCACGGTTAACGATATCTTACTATGATTTGCTGTCTAGAGCCTAGTCATTAACACCGTGATTTTTGGAGAAAATCATGTTTAAATATTATTTTTATCACTAAGCCTAATCAGAACAAGAGTAATCACTAGTTCCAATGTGGTCAAAACATTTTTACTACGAAAAAAGATTTTTTCATCTTCTTGTCATCATAAACTTAAAATTGTAAGATTTTTTTTTTTTTAAATGGCTTCCTCAAAAGGTGTGAAAGTTCGTTTGCTCTTATGTCTTCCTTGCAGTATTTTGCAGAGTCTTCAATTCCCAAATTTGTTTTTTATTTCCTCTCATCAAAAAACAATTTTAAATTAAAAAAGTTACTAATATACAGCCCATGTTTTTTCTCTGACATTTATGTTTTTTTACTGTTGGTCCGACTATGCTTTGACTGGTGATCCTGTAATACCACCTTTCAAAATTTGATAATTGACCTCTACATTTTTTAATTTTAATTATTTAAAGTATCTAATCACAAATGAAGGTTTAACAACCACCAACCGTTCAACTATAATTCAAGATTTTTCCAAAGGGCAGCCTTTTTGGTATTCCTCTTCTTTTGAGGTAATTGTCTAAAACCTTTTTAAGATCTCCTCTACACCGTTCTTAATATTATATTCAACGGTTAAGATTGATCGCATGTTGCACGAGCAGGGTTGATTCGTTGTCTGCGTAGTACCATAAAACCAGATGTGTATGCGGCACATTAAGTCTGTGTAATTTGCCAAATTGCCAAGCTCTCTGAGTTCAGCCTAATTCGAGATTTAAGTTCTCTTAATAGTACTAACTACAATTAGGCGGAAAAACATAACATGTTTTAGTTGTATAAGTTATTGACGATCATTAAATAATTTCTCACTTACCTATATTTTAAGTTATACCATTGGACTGGCCACTCAGCTGTAACAAATGTGATGATGGGTTAAATTGATAACAATATAAATTTGGTAGCTGATTATTAATTTTAGGATAACTTCAAGCTACCGACAGTTACATATAGTTAGCAAACTATGTCATACTAACCTCGAGTGTTTTAAGCCTAAATCATGTTCAATAATTGGAGAAAAAGTAATCTGTTAATCATGATTAAGCACATGACTATATCACTTTTGTTTCACTCCTCGTGGAAACTGGAGTGGTCAAATTATAAGAACATTCATTAAGAAACAAAATATATGATACTCAATGACATAATACACGTTTTTTTTCCTTCATTCCTTGTGAGTTGTGACCTATATAGATATCATCATGTAATTATATTTTTATACAAAACATCTTATGTTTTGAAATGGAGGGAGTATAATTTTTTAACTGATCATAGTATAATAGTGTTTCAAGTTGAGTTTATACATATATATATATATATTTTCAATAACGTATTTATATTATTATTGTTCATAATAATAATTTCAAAATTACGTTCCTAATCCATCCACTAAAATATGAAATCTTGCTCTAGCTAGTATTTGTTGTTGTTGTGCCTCACGTCAAAATAATTTGAAGATTTAAGTACCTTTTATTTTTTTTAAAAGATTTTAAGTATTTTGATGAACGTCGATAATTTTCGTTTGTGTAGTTTGTTTTCATGGCATCATGTGCAATTGTTTTTGCTTTCTTGCAATCATGATATATTGTATGATGACATGCACATATGTATGTTGGTCACAAAAAAGATAAGGGACAAGGTAGGTGTCACGAGAGATACGACGAGACTCTAAGGTCGTCTTAAGATATGATTAATCTTAAAATTAAACCCAACATTTGATTTATCTTTTTGTATTAGGCTTTACCATTTTATCTTGGATTCTTTGATAGGATGCATATCTTCCCCGTTCATTATATTATAGAGCTATTATCAATTATAGGTTTTAATTTACTCCTTTAATGATTCTAACATTCAAATCATATTCCACTAAACCTGAAAATGACGTGTTAACCAACAAATCTAATGAAAATCCAATTATTTTTTGGTGTGTACCATAGCCCTAAAGAATGATCCTATCAGGTTCTTTGCAAAAACCTAAGTAACATCACTTTAAGTGAAACAAAAAAAGTATTGTTTACGACTCACAAATGATAAAAAAGGTTGGCTTGTTGGGAGCGCAAAAATCAAATTGCGAAAAGATGCGAATTATATTTAAATTAACGAAATCAGAAACGAATTACAACAGCATAATATAAAGCATAAAATAAATCACGGAGGCAAGATATGATATCTCTTTCCTTAATTCAATAAATCGGCCGTAAGTGCTTTCGGACAATCACGATTTATGAATCCCAAGATACAACCGTTCACGAACTATTACAGTAGCACACCCGTAATAGAACTCAAGCGAACAGATCTACGTTATACTCTCGAGACTACTAAACTAAGAACTTACTTGAACTAAGCAAGGGAGAGGGAGAGAGATCTTCAGAAAAAGGAGTGCTTTGTGTTTTGTGTGTGAAAAATAATGAGAGGTTGTGCCTCTATATATAGTGGAAAGAGGGAGGTCTCAAGAAAATATTCAGTGAATATTCTCGGAGTACTGTCCCAGTTTGCTTGGAGTTCACACCATGTCTTTCCAAACAATTAAATGGGTCTAAAGCTTTCCAAAAAACACAAAAGCACAGGGCCTACGACCCGCGTCCACGCCCAGCCCGGCACGTCCCGCGTCCGTTCTCGGCCCGCCCAGCCCGGTTTGGTTCGGTTCGCGTGTGGGATTCTTCCCTCTTCCATCTACACACTTTTGAAACTAGAAGAGTGTGAAACTATATATATATGAGTGAAAAATCAGTCATATTTCCGATGTGGGATATTTCCCAAACCATCCCAAGTAGCTTACTTCACACTCTTATTTCTCATTCAAATCAACTCCGTTTTGGACGTATGATTATACCATCTTGTAGTACTCGTTACCAGCTTTCCATTGCATTATCAACCCGACAATTCTGATCAGCCATTTGGCCGGAATTTGGCCGGAAAGTCGCCGGAAAGTCACTGTCCCAAAACCTGCAATTTTTTGAAACTTCTTTCTGAAAATTCAGTTCCAACAATCCCCCACATGAATAGAAATAAGTCTAAACATATGACGACATAACTAACTCTATAGACTGACACTACTAGCTAGACTAGACAGACCTTCGAGAGTATATGCGAAAACTAACTGTATCTGAGTTGGTGGTGTTTTTCAACCTTGAACCGACTCATTGTTATACCTGTCGAGTTTACTCGGCCAGATGGTGAACATGATGTCTTGAACCATCCGGATTTGTATGTAAACTTAGACAGCAAACATTACACAGCTTCGTTTTCTCGTAGAACGAGGTTCTTTTTTGTGTTCATTGTAGCCTTGAACATGCCTGGTTAATCATCAGTGAAGTTGGAGAGTATACCCTCATTTATTCTCCTAGAAACGGCCCCATTTCACACTCACAAGGTGATTTTAATAGCTGCTTGTATTTAAAGAAATATCTTGTAATTATTTCAAATATTTTACAAAGCTACATTTCAAATCATTAAAAGCATATGCTTAACCTCTAACATACAGGAAGCACTTTACATCATTTCAGGAACTGGGAAAAGACAAAAGTCTCTTAGTGCTTGTAGCAGATTCAGCTTGATTTAGTTGTCCCTTTGAATCTAGGTCATGGGGTCTCCAATCTATGTAGGTGGGGTTACCATCAAACCTCCTCTTAAGTCGTAGGCTTTAAACTCATTCCTCTTGATGATTTTATAACTTGATCTCTCGCCAAACCTTTTGTTAATGGATCCTTTAGGTTTTCTTTCGTATGGATGTACTCAATCGTACCTACACCAGTTGAGATAAGTTGTCTAACAGTTTTATGTCTTCGTCTGATGTGACGAGATTTGCCATTGTAATGGGTATTCCTTGCCCTGCCCAAAGCCGATTGGCTATCACAATGTACACGTATTACAGGCACAGGATTCCCCCACATTGGGATGTCTTCCAAGAAATTACGAAGTGATTCAGCTTCCGACATAGCTATCTCCAAAGCTATGAATTCAGATTCCATAGTTGATTTAGCTGCCAGAGTTTGTTTGGAAGATTTCCAGGACACTGCTGCACCTTCAAGTGTAAAAACGTATCCACTCGTGGATTTGGAGTTTCTCGATTCTGCGATCCAGTTGGCATCACTATAACCTTCCAAAATCCTGGATTACTTCTATAGCGACTAAGTATATTTACAGAGTGCGCTAAATAGTTTGTCAAATACATTAGACTGCCAATTACCCTTGCATACTCCACATGTTGCACAAGTTCACCAGAATTTTTGGTCAAGTGAATTTGAGGATCCTCTAGAGTTTTTGCAGTCCCATTTGAGTAATGCTTGAATCGATCAAGCACTTTTTCAGCATAGTGGGTTTGAGACAAGAAAAGGCCCTCATCAGTTATGATGATTTTTATCCCCAAAATTACATATGCTAAACCCAAGTCCTTCATGTCAAAATGTCTTTTGAGCATGTTTTTCGTTTGAGTTATGATGTCTTTGTTGCTGCCGATGATAAGCATAACAAAATATACCCTGATGGAGTAGTTTTGTAATATATGCATTTGTCACATTCATTAATGCGAAAACCATTAGACATCATCATACTGTCAAACTTCTCATGCCACTGCTTAGGAGCCTGTTTGAATCCATATAAAGACTTTACAAGTTTACACACTTTGTGTTCTTGTCCTGGAATAACAAACCCTCAGGTTGTTTCATGTAGATTTCCTCTTCTAAATCTCCATGGAGGAAAGCAGTTTTTACATCCATTTGATGGATTTCAAGATTTCTCAAGGCTGCAATACCTATGAGCATCCTGATCGAAGATAGTCTTGTTACCGGTGAATAGGTATCAAAGAAATCTAAACCTTCTTTTTGCCGAAATCCTTGCACTACAAGCCTAGCCTTGTACCGCTCAATATCGCCATTGGGTTTTCGTTTTATCGTAAAAATCCATTTACACCCCAAAGGCTTAAATCCTTGTGGTAGATCTGCCATCTCATATGTATGATGTTGCATGATAGAGTCTATTTCGGTTTTGACAGCTTCCTTCCAATAAGGTGGATTAGGTGTAGACATAGCTTCTACCTATGTTCTAGGTAGATTTTCAACAAGAAATGCCATCATCAGAAAATCATCACCAAATGATTTACTTTTGCGAGCTCGTTTGCTCCGTCTAGGTTCAAGTTCTGTTTCTACAGTAGTATTACTCAAAGTATTGCCAGCTTCAGAGGTCGCTGCATCTCGTTGTTCACGAGTCCGTTTTTGAGTTTTCCTACAGGGGAAAATGTCTTTAAAAAATAAAGCATTTCTTGACTCCATAACTGTATTCACATGGATATCTCGAATATCTGATTCATGAACCAGAAATCGATATGCACTACTATTATGTGCATATCCGATGAAGATACAGTGTACGGTCTTTGGCCCAATTGTGACCTTTTTAGGAGGTGGTACAATCACTTTTGCTAGGCACCCCCACACTTTGAGGTATTTGTACGAAGGTACTGTACCTTTCCAAAGCTCATATGGTGATTTGCCAGTCACTTTATGCGGTATCCTGTTGAGGATGTAATTTGTGGTAAGCAAAGCTTCCCCCCCCCCCCACATGTTCTAGGCTAATCCAGATTCCTGCAACAATGCATTCATCATCTCTTTCAGAGTTCGATTCTTTCGTTCCGCTACTCCGTTAGATTCTGGCGAGTAGGGAGCGGTTGTCTGATGTATAATGCCTTTTTCTCTATAAAATGCATTGAACGGCTCCGTATATTCTCCTCCTCAATCACTTCGAACTACTTTTATAGTTTTCTAAAGCTGATTTTCTACTTCGAGGGTGAACTCTTTAAATTTTTCCAGTGCTCCATTTTTGCTATGCAAGAGATATACATAGCAATATATATAAGTCTGTGTGAATTAAGCCTAGAGGTTCGGTTGTTCTTTCAACGTGTGGTGAGGGAGTTTTAGTGAGTTTGGCCTGTACGCACACTTCACATTTTTCTTGGTTAGTTTTGAATTTCTGAATCAAATTCAAGATTTGCATTTTTCGCATTGTTTTGTAATTGACATGTCCTAAACGTTCATGCCAAGTAGTATACGACTCAACCAAGTAAGCAATAGGGTTTTCTTTCATTTCAGCAACAGAAGCATAAGCTACTATTTTCAGATGGACTGTCGTTACAAACATCTTGATCAGTCCACCCTTAACAAAACCCTTTCCCAAATACATCCCATTTTTCTTAAGAACTAACTTATCAGCCTCAAAATTGATGGAAAAACCATGCTTGCTTAGGACTGTTCCAGAGATGAGATTCTTCCGCATGTCAGGTACGTGTTTCACGTTCTGCAAGGTGAGCTCACAATCAGAAGTTAGATTCATAACCACTTTGCCCTTACCTTCAATCTTGGAAACCGCCGTGTTGCCCATGAAAAGCTGCTCGTTTGACTTGTTCTTCTCGTAGGTGATGAACATGGTCCTATCAGTACATATATGTGTGGTAGCACCAGTGTCATAGAACCACTCCACTGGATTCCAGATATCAACCAAGTTACATTCCGTAACCACCGCAACCATGTCTTCTTCAGTTAGGTTTGCTTGCAACTTGAGATCTTTGGCTTTGCTTTTGCAAACATCAGCCTTGTGTCCAATCTTACCACAATGATGACACTTTCCTTTGAACTTCCTCTCAAGGTTGCTCTTCTTGAAGTTTGGTCCAGATGACACCTTCAACGGTTTATGAGGAATAGAGATCCCTATACCCTTGCCTTTAAACTTGGCCTTATGCTCAGCTACATGAACATCATGCCCCTGGCTTTGAGCATCCGAATGAGCTCCACAGTTGTTTTCCTCAACTCTCAACCGACGGATGAGATCATCAAGAGACATTGCCTTACGCTTGAAGTTAAGGTAATGCTTGAAATTCGACCAGCTTGGTGGTAGCTTCTCGATCAAGCAATTCGTCTTGAAGACATTGCAGATCGTCATCCCTTCCAACTCGATCTCCTAAAAGATGCGTTGAAGAGCGTCCACTTGTTCCATTATTGGTTTGGAATCCACCATCTTGAAGTTCAGAAACTTCGTAGTTGAGAACTTCTGCATCCCAGACTCATCAGTCTTGTACTTGGTTTCCAAAGCTTGCCACAATGCTTTTGAAGTCTTGTACATACTGTAGAGGTCATACAGATCATTGACCAAACGGTTCAGAATCTGACCTTTGCAACAATAGTCTCCTTGAGCCCAGCTATCCATACTGCCAACCACATACATGTCAGTGTCACCTTGTGGAAGCGTTGGTGGATCCTTTCTGAGGTACCTTTCCATGTTCATGCTGGCCAAGTAGTAGCGCATCTTGTTTTGCCACGTTTTGAACCCAGCTTTGCCATCAAACTTATCTGGCATCATCCCTTGGGAAGCCGAAGGTGGTATCCCCATGTGGGTTGATCCATTACCAAACAGATTTCGGCGCACGTTTTCCATACCCGAATCGGTAAGCTTCGTGTTTTCAAGTTCTTTAGCAAGGCGCTGAGCCAACTCCGCAAGAGTTTCAACAGGGGTTGCAGGAACCCTAGCACCGTCAACGTTGTTGGTGTTGTCTCGAGACATTTTTTTTGTTTCACAATAAACAGAACAGATATGATTAATATATTAATCAAACAATTCAAGTAATTAAATTACACTGAATTAGTTTTGCAAACTCGCTAACAAGCGTTCGCAGAAACTTGTTTCCCAAACTCACTCAATTAAGAGCGTTCGTGGAAACTAGAGAGAGTAAAGAAGAAATAATTAAAGTAAAAGCGTTCTTCAAAAACTTTCCGCGTAAGCACCGAAAGATGAAAGCAGAAACAGTTTTTAGAAGATTTTGAAATCGTTTTTAAAATAAAAAATTCGAAAAATTCTCAATCCGTTTAAAGCGATAAGCAGAAAGCGGATTTATTGAATTAAGACTGTTAGGAGTGCAAAAATCGAATTGAGAAAAGATGCGAATTATATTTAAATTAACGAAATCAGAAACGAATTACAACATCATAATATAAAGCATAAAATAAATCATGGAGGCAAGATCTGATATCTCTTTCCTTAATTCAATAAATCGGCCGTAAGTGCTTTCGGACAATCACGATTTATGAATCCCAGGATACAACCGATCACGAACTATTACAGTAGCACACCCGTAATAGAACTCGAGCGAACAGATCTACGTTATACTCTCGAGACTACTAAACTAAGAACTTACTTGAACTAAGCAAGGGAGAGGGAGAGAGATCTTCAGAGAAAAGAGTGCTTTGTGTTTTTGTGTGTGCCTCTATATATAGTGGCACGAGGGAGGTCTCAAGAAAATATTCAGTGAATATTCTCGGGGTACTGCCCAAGTTTGCTTGGAGTTCACACCATGTCTTTCCAAAAAATTAAATGGGTCTAAAACTTTCCAAAAACCTCAAAAGCCCAGGGCCTATGGCCAGCGTCCACGCCCAGCCCGGCCCGTCCCGCGTCCATGCTCGGCCCGCCCCGCGTCCATGCTCGGCCCAGCCCGGTTTGGTTCGGTTCGCGTGTGGGAATCTTTCCTCTTCCATCTACACACTTTTAAAACTAGAAGAGTGTGAAACTATATATATATATGAGTGAAAATCAGTCATATTTCCGATGTGGGATATTTCCCAAACCATCCCATGTAGCTTACTTCACACTCTTATTTCTCATTCAAATCAACTTTCCAAGCTTTCCATTGCACTATCAACCCGACAATTCTGATCAGCCATTTGGCTGGAATTTGGCCGGAAAGTCGCCGGAAAGTCACTGTCCCAAAACCTGCAATTTTCTAAAACTTCTTTCTGAAAATTCAGTTCCAACATGGCCAAAACATGCATTTTGATAATTAGTGATTGTATTGTCACTATGGTATAAATAACATGTAGATTTAAACATAAACGAAATGCATATACACTATTACAAAAAAGAAAAAATTAGCCGACACCTATTTCTAAGAGATGCCTACTATAATAAATGGGTAAAGCCAGTTTGTTAGTGTTTCTAATACATAGGTAAAGACACTTTCCAAGTAAATACATCCAATGGATCGGCCAGTGTATCAAAACTACAAGGTTCTCGATCTCTGTCAATGGAAAATTCGACATTTTTTTATGAAAACAAAAAACGGTTTTCGAGGTAGGATTTTTTCGGGCGATCTTCGCCATCTCTCTTCTCTTTTTTTTTTTCCCTGAACCGATGGCGACCACCATTGGTGAATCTTCTTCTGACATGGCCAAGAAAAAACGAAAACCTCCTCTTTCCACCATCCCACCTCCCCCTCCCCCCCTTTTACGCCAGAGTTCCAGATCCAGTGGATCTCTGCTTCCACTCCCTGAGAAAGTAGCAGATCCAACCCCACCAATGGGAGAAGTGATTCCTCCAACTTCGTCGGTGCCTGGATCTGACGAAAAACTTCCTCAAGTTATTTGGGCTGAGCGTACCTACGGCGGCACATCCACACTGAAAAATGTGGTTCACCTTTTCTCTTGGATTCAGGTGAGCTCTGCATCAAAATTCCAAAAAGGTTATAGAAGACAGCAAGCCTCTGTGGCAGAGCTTCGTTGTTGGTCAGTTCTACCGAAAAGCTCTCTCCTTTGGCAAGATCCGAGTCGAGCAGTGGTTAATCTTATCTGGAGTAAATGGCATCATGACATCTCTGTCACAAAGCTCGACACACCAAACACCTTCCTCTTCAAGATCCCCAATTCCTCCACTCGACAGAGGGTTCTTAAAGAAGGAATTTTGTCCATAGACGGCTCAACTATGTTTGTCGCTGAATGGACTCTGGGGGTTCAACCATCAAAACTGGCGTTGAAAATGGCTCATGTTTGGATTGAACTTCGCATGTGCCATACGAATTCTACAACCCATCGGCCCTGAGTCGTATTGCCAGTATCATGGGACATCAAATTTGCTTACACAAAGAAACATAGTCAATGACCAATTTTGAAGTTACAAAAGTGTTCACAAAAATCGATCTGCATAAACCTCTTCCCGAATTTGTTTGTGCCCAATTCAAATCAGGGGACACACGACGAGTAGCGGTCTCTTGCCCTCACCTCCCTCCCCATTTGTCCTCTGTGTGACGAGGCGGGACATTCGTCTAAGCATTGTACTAATGCTCCTCCATTATGTATATGCTGCAAGAAAGCTTACCATGCAGAATCTATCTACCCCTGGAGGACATACAAGGAGAAAGAAGTCATGCCTGATAAACTTCCTTAAGTCTCTGGACCCCCAGAGACAATCTCCAAAGCAAAGCAATGGGTCAGGAAAAGTTCAGATGAAGCTTCTTCGTCGAAGAGCCCACAGGTGAACCAAGAGACCAAAGTTCCTTCACATGTTGCTAATGAAGAAGTGTCGACCAATCAGAAATTAAACCCCTCTTCTGCTGCTTTGTGCCTTGATCGAGACAATGCCGTAGAGAGCCCAAAGGATAGAGGGGCAGAACTGCTCACAGTAATGGGAATTTGTCAAGGTCTTAACTAAAAGTTAGAAGAAGAAGATCAGGGCCAAGCTTAAGAAGGGCCAAATCCATGCGGGAAGGTTTTCCTTCCGCAACGAGTCTCTTTTTTGTTAGACTCTCTTTTGTGATGCTCATGTTTTGTTGGAATGTACGTGGGATCAATGATCCTGACAAGCAGCAGAATTTTGTTTCGTGGTATAAACAACATCGACCAGTTTTTGGTTGCCTTTTGGAGACTCATGTCTTAGAACACAACGCGAAGACCGTTATGAAGCGGATCCTGCCAGGTTGGAGTCTCATCCCAAATTATGAACACTCTCATCTAGGGAGAATTTTGGTGGTGTATAGTAAAGATGTGAGAGTAAATCTCTGCAAGAAGTCTCGCCAGCACATCACTTGCGGTATCTCTTGGCCAGAAAAAGAGATTAACTTCACAGTTTCTTTTGTATATGGAGCAAACCTAAGACACGAGCGAGTTTCTCTATGGAACGATCTCGTTGACATGGCAGCTAACATGCCATTGCGATCCTTCTCATGGCTAGTAACAGGTGACTTTAACCAGACTCTCCTTCCTGAGGAGCATTCCCGAAGAGACGACTACTCTGTCTACTTAGAGGGTGCCCGAGAGCTTCAACAATGTATGGATGCGTGTGGTCTCTTGGACATTCCCGCTCACGGCCCATCTTCACCTGGTGGAATCACCAGCAGAATACTCCTGTTGCAGAGAAGCTTGACAGAATGCTTGGCAACGAATTCTGGCTTCCTCAGTTCTCGAATTCCATTGCCACTTTCGAAGAACCTCTTTTCTCTGATCATGCTTCTTGATGCATCAGGTTCCAGGACAGAGGACCAAGGGTAATTCGGCATTTCCGTTTCAATCATCACTTAATGCAACATGAAAACTTCCTACACATTTTGCAAGAGTGCTGGAATTCAACCCAAGTGGCAGGTTCTCAGATGTATCAAATAAACCAAAAGCTTAAAAAGCTTAAAGGAAAGCTGTGAGAACTTAATAAGGAAGCATTTTCAGGGATAGAGAACAGAGTGAGAGGTGCTTTGGCAGACCTGAAAGCATCACAACTTAACCTCTTTAACTCTCCTTCTCAAGAGGTAGAAGTCGAAGAGCGTCAGGCATATCTATCTTGGCAGAAGCTGTCTGCAGCCGAATCAACTTTTTTTGCATCAAAATTCAGGTCTCAAATGGATCTCTGATGGTGACGAGAACAAAAGTATTTTCCACAAGAGTGTGGTTATCAAAAACGCTTTTAGTGGTATCAAGAGACTTCGCCTTTAAGACGGTACATTCATCATGGACAAACCATCGATAAAGAACGCATGTGTTGAGTTTTATACTTCCCTCTTTGGTGCTTCTAGAAATACCCCTTGCCTGACGACATGCATTTAGTCAATCCACCCTTTTAGGTGCTCAGAGACTCAGAGAACTGCTTTAAACAGAGTCTTCACTACCTCTGTAATAAAGGCAGAATTATTTGCCCTCCCTCAAGATAAAGTCCCGGGCCCTGATGGTTATATGGGTGAGTTCTTCAAGCACTATTGGGGTATTGTGGGTGAAGAAGTCACTCTTGCTGTTCGGAGTTTCTTTGTACACGGTAAGATGGAACCTAGCTGGATTTCAATAGCAGTATCCATGATCGCCAAGACGACGAATGCCAAAACAGTTGCTGAATACAGACCCATCTCGTGTTTGAATGCTATTTATAAGGTTATTTCAAAACTTCTGGCTAGAAGGCTCCAACATTTGCTTCCAGAGATGATTCAAGAGAACCATACTGCATTAATCAAAGACTGGCAGATAGTCGAAAATGTCCTCCTAGCATCCGAATTAGTGCAAGGATATAACAAAAGTGGGATTTCAAAAAGAGGTATGCTCAAGATTGATCTCCAAATAGCCTTTGATTATATCAAATGGAGGAGCTTCATCATAGACATCCTGACTGCAACACACTTTCCAAGTAAATACATCCAATGGATCAGCCAGTGTATCAAAACTACAAGGTTCTCGATCTCTGTCAATAGAGAGCTCTGTGGGTATTTCAAAGAAAAAAAGGGACTACGACAAGGAGACCCCCTCTCCCCCTACCTTTTTTTGATTGGCATGGACATCTTCTCTAGACTCCTCGACTTGAGATATCAAGCTGGCCAAATTGGTTACCACCCCAAAGCGTCGAACCCCAAAGTCACTCACGTTATCTTCGCGGACGCCGTAATGGTTTTTTCGACGGAGAATACTCGTCCTTGCAAGCTATTGTTGACCTCCTTGGGTACTTCTCAAGCATTTTGGGAATGGTTCTTAACAAAAATAAAATGGAACTCTACATAGCAGGTTCCGCTTTGGCTGATCAGAACAGATTCAACTCTTCATCCGGTTTCTCTGTGGGTATTATCCCGGTAAAATATCTAGGTCTCCCTCTACTCCCGAACCCTCTCACCAGATCTGACTGTGAACCCTTAATATAAAGAATCAGAAGGAAGTTTCAGTCCTGGCAGCATAAACACCTTTCTAATGCAGGATGGTTACAATTGCTAACCTCTGTGATTCAGAACATTTTCGTGTATTGGTGTGCAGCATTCATCCTACCAGCTAAGTGCATTAAAGACCTTGACAAGCTTTGCAGAAATTTTTTATGGTCGGGTGCAAGTGAAATCCCAAAGCAAGCAAAAGTGTCTTGGAGGACAGTGTGCTCTCCCAAATCAGAAGGCGGCCTTGGCCTAAAGGATCTTAGAGAATGGAATAAGGTATTTGGTCTCAAACTAATATGGAAGTTATTCTTGGCCTTAGGTTCTCTGTGGGTTGCCTGGTGTAGGAAAAACTAGGCCTGGGCGTTCGGATATCGGATCGGATTCGTTTCGAATATTTCGGATTTTGGATTTTTTGGATATTGGCTCTAACATCCATTAGGATATTTAAAAAATTCGGATCGGTTTAGGTTCGGATAATTCAAATTTCGGATCGGTTTGGATATATTGTCGATAACCAACATTAAACAAAATTTATTGGATAAGGTTTCATTCGGATATGTTTTAATACGATTGTATCCAAAAAACTATACTAACCGAGTATGTGAAAAAATAGAAATGAAACAAATAACAAATTTAAAGTTCAAACTAACATAAAATTATACCAATACATAAAAGTGTGACGTACTAACATCCAAAGTGAGATATAAGACCGTGCCAATGATAAAAAATAAAAACCAAAGTAAACAATAACGTAGATATAAGAGTATATCTACGATTTGTGTATATTGTATATAGTTAGGTATCTATATCTATGATTCATATATATCTTATATAGTTACGTATACATTTATCTTTATAAAGTTGTTTCTTATATTATCGGTTATATTCGGATATCTATTGGATATTGGTTCGGATCGGATTTAATTCGATATCCAAAAGTAATGAAAACAAAAACCGATCGGTTATTTCCTCAATATCGGTTCGGTTTTTATCCGAATTTTTCGGTTCGGATTTTCGGATTTTATGCCCAAGCCTAGGAAAAACAAGCTGAGAAGGAGATGTTTTTGGAGGCTTTCAGCTTTAAGTAAGGGCTCCTCTTTCTGGAAACAACTTCTTAAGTTGAGAGACACTGCTAAAACTTTTCTCTCCTGCAAAATTGGTGATGGGAGAACCTTTTCCTTCTGGTTTGATAACTGGATTCCGTTTGGAGACTTTTTTACTTACCGAGGGAAGGATGGACACCAACGACTTGGTCTACCTCTAGATTCAACAGTGGCGAAAGCTCATTCAGGGGAAGGATGGATGTTCAGAGGAGCCCGTAGTGACAATGCAGAACAACTCTTTATCCATCTCGCTGAAACACAAATTTCAGAGGGAACACAAGACTCTTACTATTGGGCTAGACCGAACGAAGAAGCGCTACGACGGTTTAGCTTTGCCAAAACTTGGGAGCTCCTCAAGCCTCCAACCCCAGTGGTGCCCTGGTATAAGCAAGTTTGGTTTTCAAACTCAATACCTAAGCACTCATTCGTTACGTGGCTCTGCTGTCTTGACAGATTTCCTACATTATCAAGACTCTGAAATTGGGGAACACTAGAGGATGACACTTGCTTCCTTTGTGAGATTTATTTTGAAACCAAGGATCATCTCTTCTTACGCTGCCCCTATTCCCTACGACCTATGGAGATGGTGTCTTCATAAGCTTAACCTCCCTTTTATGGGATTCACTACATGGGATTCTTTTCTTAATTGGCTACGTTGCGCCAACAACGACGCAAAACTCAACACTCTTAAACTACTGGCTGCTCAGGCGGTGGTATACACTCTTTGGCAGGAGAGAAACACACACATATTCAATGGCATCCTTACTCCGGTCGAAGCTCTCTTCCCAAAGCTTGATAGAAGAATCCGCAACACATGCCTGGCTAGGAATCAGTCTCCGAAGTTCCAAGACCTGCTCATGATGTGGTTTCGCTCCCCTTAACTCTCTTCATTTCTTTTCTTATATATCATTTGGTTCTACGGAGTTTGTTCTCCCCAGATTTGATGTTGTTCTTGGCATCTTTTAAACTATCTATTTATGCGAAAATCTAAGATTAATACCATCTGAAATTTTATGAAAAAAACATGGCTAAAGCGAGAAGTATTGTATGTCGTGTAAAAGCTTGAACTTGTAAATGTCTCAACTCTCATCAAGTCTTCAAATTTTTATATTATTTATGTTTTGTGCTTCAAGAAAACGTAATTCTAGTTATCCCTTCAGAGCTATAATCTTCAGAGTTATCCCTAATAATTTTTTTTCCGTTGGATACAAAATCGGCTTTATATTAAGTATTGTTTTACTATTTTAAATATTTGAATATTTTGTTCGTCGTTGGATACAAAATCGGCTAGCTATTGTATAGAATAGTATAAAGAAGCCCTGATTAATGTATAAAGATTTTAGACACATTTTCCATCTAATATATTCGAAATCCTAAAGTAAAATAAAATGTTACTTTTATAAAAAAGTATAATAAATTATTATAAAAAAAACATATAATTTGGAAACAAATAAAAATTCTGCAATATTGGTCCGTGGCCGTGAGTAGCCCACTGCCGACAGTAAATTTAGCAGGCTTCACTATACATATTTTATCAAACTGATTATCTTATCTCAAGAAAATAAAATTCAACAAGAATAAAAAGTAGCAACTGAACTGTGCTATCGTGAATTGTAATGACTAGCTGAATTGTAATTTATTGTATGCCTAACTTTATATTTATACATTCGATTTTCTTTTGTTTAACGCCTAACTATATAAAGTAAAAAAATTAACTGATTTATTTGTGAAGGATAAATATTTTTTTTCAGTACTCTAAAGTGGAAAAAAGCATTGAAATGGGATTTGAAGATACATACTTCAACGATCTTGGACTACTATGAAAAGGAAATTGTGCTTCCCTTCCTTGCTCCACTGTCAAGTGGTAAACCACTTACTAACTCTTGTTCATTGTGCCACTTACTTACTCTTGTTCTTGTTCACTTACTCTTGTTCATTGTGGAGAACATTCATTCCCTGCATTACACTGAATGGGTTCCACTCATCCACTTCTGCACAGGAATCACCACTGATTTTAATTTCCACTTCTTTACTCTACTCTGCTTTGGTGGTAGTTCTTTTTTGGTGGTAGTTCTTTTTTATGGTAGACTTCTTTAAATTGCTAGTAATCCGTGACCATTATTTCTTAGTTTTGCCATTACTCAACTTTCTCTCATATTTAATTGAAATGATTAGTTTAGGTCTTAATTATTAATTACTTTTTCCCCTTTATAATTTTAAAAACATTTATATAAAATGCCAGTCCCATGTTTTAAAAATTTGGTAATCGGTTATGTTGCTCCCAATTTGAAATCTAGCTGTTCTCCTCCCCACCTCCACCTATGTTCTTAATATATCGCAGTTTGAATTAAAGCTATGTAAAAACATGGATATGATAAAAATTTATCACTATCACACTAATAAATTCGATGAATTGTGTTTTATCGTTTGCTTTAAAAAAAAAAAAACCTATCGGCTCAAATAATTTACAAAAAAAAAAGCAAATACCTTGTGTTTTATCATTGTAGTGTACGCCTAACTTTGATTAGTCAAATAAATTCTTTTGATGATGATAAATTAATTATTTGTTTTCTTTTTTTTGGCATCAAAAACCTTTTTGTTTATATTTTGTAATCTCATACATGATTTAGACGATAATTCAATACCATTTAAGCATTTATAATTGAAAAAACTAATTATTGTATGTTCATTCTGTATTATTTTTTTATTTCTTTTTAGCACTTTTGTGTGGATTGTAAGTTCATTTAGTTTTAATTTTTTTTATAACCATTAATTATTAATGCAATTGAGCCGCTGTAACTTAATTTTGAATCCATGTTCTCGAGATCTTCATCACCAGTTATCAGAAGTATATAACAATGTAACTTGTATAAACTAAATTTCTTGAGATGCATGTGTTTATAAAAAAATAATATTGTTTACAAGTTTTTTTTTCTTTTGAAACACCTTTATAAATATAATTTTCTCCCTCAAAAATATGATTTTTTTTGTATATTAATTTTTTTTGGTATCCCAAATTTACCACTTAATTGAAATATAAACTCTTGCAAAAAAAAATTTAAGTGTGAAATATGTGGTATGCTTAAACTAAAAACCTATTTATAATATTTGGATAATATGTGTTCTCAAAATCCCAATATATATTGGTACTCCATCAAGTCGAGTATAATAGATGAAAATAATCAAATTTAATATTTTAAAAACATAATAGCATGTACTTATTTGGTGCATAGACGTAGATTTAAGTAGAAATATGGGGATTTAACAATTTAAGGTACTTGAAATCAGAATGTGTACTCAAAACTGAAGCATTTGATATTTATTATATTATTATTTAAATCAAAAGATATGTTAAAAACTTAAAATCAATCTAGAAATGATAAAGGTTATCACTACAACTTTAAAAACTTGATTAATTTTTTTTTTATCACTTAGTCTAGAAAGAAAAAAACACTATAGGTTCAAATAATTTATAAAACAATATATAGATTATTCTTATATATGAAATATTATTTTAGTGTACTGGTAAAAATGTTTTCGTTAACTAGAATTTATTTACAATTTAATTTTGAAATATTGTGCTATTTTTAAAATTTTAGAGATGTTGTGCTATATTTGGAAAAATAACTTATTTTGGTGTTATTTTTGAGAATCTCCCTATTTTTATTGATATCGAATTATATCTGTTTATAATTGATCTACTATTGTTTAATTAATCATGTTCAATTTTTTTTTATTGATTGTTAACCACTTGTTTAGATGGTCAACTAATGACATTGTTTAACCGATATATTAAATTTTGAAATTAATATGGCTTAATTAAATAAATGCTACGTGCCGTCACGATGCAAGAAATATTGAAAAAGCCCACATACACTTGTTAGGCCTTTAGTAGTTTTCCTATAGAGCCCAAAGAGTCTCTTTTCTTCTCTCTCATTCAATTTACCCATTCTTTCAATTTCAAATTCCAAAAGCTAGTCAAAGACGGAGAGAGGCCGTTGCGTTTTCCGGCGAGACGACAGCTCCACGGACGGATTAACCGATCATCGATTGTTTCATTCTCCGGTGAGATTTTCCTGTTTTCGCCTTTCCGCTTCTTTTAGCAATGTTTAAGTGTACTATCATATCAAGTTTCGTCGATCGGTTGCGTGAGAATCTGATTTTGCGTATCGATCGTCGTCGATTAGGTTTCTTAAAATCTATCTATAGAGAAACGAAGTCGTCTTCTGAGTATTAAAAGTTTTTTTCTGTTGCTTATTTGAAACCTAATGTAAACCCTAATTTTTGTGTTACTTATTATGTTCTTCAGGTTTGTGATTTCGTGTATTTGTCTCACTAGGATGGCTTATTCGAGGAACGTTCATGGTAAGAGATCTGATTTAGTTATTTTTTTCTTCGAATTTTGATGTTATCGGAAACGGAGGAAGTAAGAGCTAAGAGCTTTTTTTTTTTTTTTTTAATTTCTTTCTGATGATGATACAGATGAGAATGGTGATGGATTCGAAGATACTGTGTATCGTTACTTGTGTCCTGTGAGAAAAGCAGGGAGCGTTATTGGCAAAGGTGGTGAGATTGCAAAGCAGATTAGGTTTGAGACGAAAGCAAACCTGAGGGTAAACCAGGCTTTACCTGGTTGTGACGAGCGTGTTGTTACTATATATTCTACAAGCGAGGAGACTAATCGTATTGATGATGATGATGAGGATTTTGTTTGTCCTGCTTTTGACGCTCTTTTCAAGGTTCATGATATGATTGTGGGGCAAGAACTTAGCAATGATGATTATGATTATGATGACGATGAGTATAGAACTGTTGTTACTGCAAGGATGCTTGTGCCTTCGGATCAAATTGGTTGCCTTATTGGAAAAGGTGGACAAGTTATCCAAAATCTGCGTAATGAAACTAATGCTCAAATTCGTGTTATAAGTGATAATCTGCCTATTTGTGCGTTGGCTTTGAGTCATGATGAGCTTCTTCAGGTACTGTCATAAAAGTCTTTCAAGAAAATTTATCGAGCTTAGAGTTACTGTGGTTGTGTTTCTGATATATACCTTATGAATGTTGTTGGTTGAATTTCAGATAACTGGAAATCCCTCTGCTGTTAGAGAAGCTCTTTACCAAGTTGCCTCTCTGCTTTATGAGAATCCGTCGCAATTTCAGAACTACTTTCTCTCTTCCCCTAGTACCCCGCAGCATCAACACGGTGGAATTCTAATGAGTCCTGCACTAACAAGCTCTCGCAAAAATTACTCTGCGCCAAGAGATGTTTCCGATGAAAGAGTGTTTTCTATCTGCTTCATATGTCCAGCTGAAAATGTCGGAGGTGTAATAGGAAAAGGCGGCTGTTTCATTAATCAGATTAGGCAAGAATCTGGTGCGAGCATCAAAGTTGATACCTCCGAAACTGGTGAAGATGATGATTGCGTTATATACATATCATCAAAAGAGGTAACCTTTTCTTCTTACTGAAAGTCTCATTTTCAATATGTGAAATGTTGAACCGAGTTTATATATGTATAACAGTTCTTCGAAGATCAATCCCCAACCGTGATTGCAGCCTTACGCTTACAAACACGATGCAGTGAGAAAGTGGGGAAAGATTCAAGTGATTCTGCAATCACCACTCGTGTACTTGTTCCTAGTTCTCAAGTAGGGTGTCTCATTGGAAAAGGCGGAGCTCTTATATCTGAGATGAGGAGTGTCACAAAAGCAAATATCCGCATTTTTCAAGGCGAAGATGTACCAACAATTGCTCGTGAGGGCGAGGAGATGGTCCAGGTTATAAAAATCTTGACACTTTATTATTGCTTAATGCTTCCCAGTTTTGTTTGTTTTAAAAGAGGCTTATCTGAAAACCATGTTTTTCTTTCTTGTGGTTTAGATAACAGGAAGTTTTGATGCAGCAATCAAAGCTCTTACTCAAGTGATGTTGCGATTAAGAGCCAATGTATTTGACATGGATCATGGTCTTGTCCTGCTTCCAACTTTCTTTCCTTATATTTCTCAAACAACAGAGACTTCGAGCAAGCCTAAGCACAAAACACGCGAGAACCATTCTCATGGCTCCATGGAAACTGCTAGAAAGGAAGACTACAGTAGTCAAATGGTATGATTCTCATAAAGTTCTTATGATTCTGGTTACCAAAATTACTTGCATAGAGATTCAGTTTTGATGATCTCTTTTTTTTTTTTGCTTCTGTTGCAGAACTTAAATTCCCCAAGAAGAAAGCGAGTTTACTGATCACCAAACAATCGTAAAAGGGTATCGTTCTATTATGTTGAAAACACTTATAGTGTTAAAAACACACTTGGGCGTTTTTTTGGAATCCAAGGAAAAAAAAGAGGATTTTGGGTTTGTTTTGAGTCTCAAGAAATCTATAAATGCCGGAAGTTCTTGAACGAATGACAAGTTTTTTTTTGTAATCTTCATTAAAGATTTAGCACGAGAGTTTCTTTAACTTTTGACTCCCTCTTGAGTATAATTGAATAACTTCTTAATCATGAAGTGGTTCCAAAAGCATTGTTTTGAACTCCGACGCGTCTTTGCTGCGCATTACGTTCTACTTAGGGGTCAACCAATTGTTCTTCTAATGGTATGATAGTCTATGATTCGTTAAAAATTATAGTTGAATTTCATATATCTCTAATCCTCAAGGACCAAAAACTAGATGAAAGTGTGGAAGGAGTCAGACACAATCGGCTCCCATCTTTTCTTTCCGTTTACCGCCATCCCCAAGTAAATTTTTGGTTTCGTCATCTGATTGTTATGCATAAGGATGAGAGCAAATATTTTCAACGAAGATAGTAAAAAAGGTGAAACTTTTCCGTTGTCATTATTTGTGTTTCTAAAAGATGCAACAACTCTAAGCTCATGAAAAAAGAAAAACATATAGAAAAATTAACGTACAAATCAATGTTAGAATGACTTATTTACATTGTTTTATAGAAATTATTTGTTTCTTAAACAAAGACGTCAAACATTTCCTACAGAAATCGTATTCACTGAAACAAGATTTATCTTGTGTTTTTTTTTTAATATGAATATAATCTATCAAGAACATATATGTAGGCCAAGTTTATATATACATGCATATATGTATATGTATAAAATCTTCCACATTAATATGTTTTCTATTTGACTAATTTTTTAGTCCATTTGACTCTTAAATAATGTTTTTTCCCATTTGACTAAATTTTAGTCCAAAATTTTCGACTCCGAATTTTCCAATCATATTAGTCTAAATTTTGACTATTATTTTTACTCTAAAATCGTCCACATTAATATGTTTTATATATATAAATGACTTTATATTGAATTTATTTAAATATGTATCGTAAATAATTTATTAAAAAAATCTTCCGCATTAATATGTTTTTCACATTTGCCATGTGTGTATTCTTTTAGTTATAAAAATGAATATAAAAAACTTCCACATCATGTAATATGTTTCCCTTAATTATTCTGAAGTTTTTGACTCTAAAACTTATAATTTTATTTTTCATTAGGAGCTGTGTGTGTGCATTTCAAATTATTTATATATATTTTTGGTGCGAAGTGAGGAAACAAAGTCTCTCCTATTTATTAAGAATATAACTCCAACTCTACTCTATTTTAGAGTCAAAAATCTATTATAGAGTAACATTTGCTCCAGTAATATAGAGTAAGACTATTTTCAATGGTTTTCCTTATTTTTATCTCTAAAATAAATAAATTTTATAATAAAGGTGAGTTTTACTCCAACACACCTCTATTATCAACTCTAAAATAAAGATTACTATTCTTTCTATATATATATATATATATAAACTCTATTTTTTTCCTCTATAAATAGAGAAAAATATAGCAATCTCTATTTTAGAGATGACAATAGAGGTGAGCTGGAGCAAATTTGCCTCTAAAAACTATTGATGGGTTGGAAATGCTCTAACTCTATTTTCAACTATATTTTTCTTACACTAACTCTATTTTAAAATAAAAAATAGAGTAATACAATGGAAAAAAACTATGCGTTATTTTAGAATTATTCTATTTTAAAGTAAAAAATAGAGATATATATGCAGATCACATGATCTAAGTCTCTTATCTTTGAATATAAGTCCATTGGGAATTGTGTTTGCATTTTAAATTATTTTATAAATATAAGTCTCTTATCTTTGATTTATTGAAAATATCTTTACCATAAGTAATTAACTAAGAATGTGTTGGACACGTGGGTATACTAACACTAAAATAATAATAATTCTTTGTAAAATTTAATCAAATATAAATTTGTTAAAGATTAAAACCAACAATTAAGTGACAAGTGGCTTATAGTTTCTTGTTAAGAACCGATGAACTCTTCTTTGATAACTCCTCAATCTTATCAACATTTTCTCCTTTCATATCATCGACTTAACAGCTAACTCTAACATACATATTCTCAAATATTTTCTAAGTAAAGTGCCTTACAATCTCACCGAATAGCTTCCAATTAAAGTATTTCTTGGAACAAAGCATCAACTTCTAGAGTCCTTCTGAAACCAACGAATATTTCAATCAAACTAATGTAGGTTCCACTTGTTCTACATCAATGGTCACTCCAGTGATTGTACACAGCGATAATGATAGTTCATTTGTAGCTGTTTGAAACGAAACTGAGTGGTTAGGGCAGTCATTGCCAACACATTGTGGGTATTTGGAACTAGAAGCAACAGAGATTCTTGTTGGAGATGGAGAAACTGAAACTCGGGGAGTGAGAGTTCCTATACATTCCTTCTCCCTCTGTGATATATTTTATGAAGCGGAGAATCCTTCAAAAAAGAAACCAACAAGATAATTATTGCAAAATGTGTGTTTATTTTGCAATAATTGTCTTGCTTTCCTCTCTGGAGTACATTCAGATGCATACATTTCCCTGAATATATTTGGAACCTCTGCAGCCAGAAATTTAAACCCTCAGTATTAAAAACATAAGACTTATATTTTTTGTATTTTATTCTTTAAATTATTTGGGAGCTTTGGGTTTACAAAATTAGAATTGGATCTATTTTTTAATTTACTGATTGATATATTATTTTTATTTTACGTTTCTTTATGCAATAAACTTAGTTTTTGTTAAAATATAAAATAACTCACAAAATCAAAATCAAACCAAACCGATGTGCATATGATTTTGTTTCTTTATAAAAATGATAACCATAAATCATAATAACCAAATCGAAATATATATAATTTCTAAAAGATTTCAATTTATGTAAAACCGAAAATCGTAAAGCGAACCAAAATCAAACGTAGTAACCGTACACCACCCATCTCCTAATTATCTAACTTGGAGAGTCTAAAAATTTATTTAATTGTATGTTTTCGTTTTTCACTAATGATTGTGTGTTATTCTCTTTCCACAAAAACCCAGAGGTTGTTAGATCAAGTAAACTAAAGATTCTCCCTATAATAACATAGAATTATTTGTAAAGAACAAAAGTAGACAATTAAATAGGTATTCCAAATATTCATCAAAAACTAAAAAAAAACATTGGGGTTTACAGATTTTAACCAAACTAAACATAAACCATTCGATTTATAAATATGAAAACCAAATAGCTTTTTAGACTAAACTATAACCAAACTATTTATTTTGGTTTGGTGTGGTTTGCTTTTTTGGGTTAATTTCAAAAGACATGTTGCATCAAAATAACCAAAAAATTATGATAATCTGATTCAAGGAAAAATCAAGAAAAATATGAGTAAAACATAAGCAAAATCTAAGCAACCATTTATTTCAATGACTCGAAGTCAGAGTTATATGTACAAATTTAAATAACCAAAACAAAAATAGAAGAATATTAATCACAAACTACACATACTTTTGTGTGTCAATTTTTTTAAGAATTGTTGAGGTGCTCCAAATTTTAATGTTGTATTGCCTTGTGTTTTTATAATGTTGTAGTTTTGTCCTCTTATCACATTCAAGGAGCCTGCAAAGTCATATTTTCGTTTTGATTAGGCTATACCATATTCAAATCTTTCAAACACAATCACACTCACACTCACAGTTGTATTATATTTTGCCCACCCAATCTGTTGGTGATCAAGATCATAAACCACCATTTTGTCTAAGAGCCAAGCAAAGCAAAGCAAAATCAGGCAAGAACTTTATTAATATGCACTTTCTTCACTTTCATTTGATCAAGATACAAAATAGGTCATTACTGCTGAACTCATAATTAATTGTTACACGACAACTTGTCACGTGCTGGAAAGCAATGCAATATTGCATTTACTAACTGAGGATATCAACAAATAAACAGATATAAACAGGTATTTGGTTTGGTTTTCACCTAAAACCATTACACCTCCATTGTCTTTATCTCCATTGAGAGTCTGAGACAGAGCGAGAATACTCCCAAAACTGTAAAACTACAAATAATCTCCCCCTTCCAGCGTTCCCTAAACCAACAATGTCATGTATTGTTGTCTCAGGCAACAATATCGATCCAGGCTATCGAAAGATGATAGATTTTATACTAAATACTAGATAGTTACCGTGCTGTACAACATAGGAAATGCTTGCGTAAATTTTGCTGTAACTTTTTAGCTATAAAATAATAGTTAAAGTTTTATTTGATCTACTCGATACATTTTATAATTTTTTTTTCATTTGATTTCCTTAGTTTCATATTCTGATTTCAACACATCTTCGATACATGATACAATGTTCATATCCGTGAATAAAATCCAGAAATAAAACAAAATCCATATTGAACTGGTTGTGTTTAGAAATCTTGATTTAACTTTTTGATTTTTTTAGTTGTATATACTATATTGAATAAAATATAACATTTGTGATTTCTTAGATTTAAATAAGATTTCACTGCGTTGATATGCATTGCAAAAAAATTATTTAATAAATTAAATATACTTATATATTTTTAAAATATAAGAAATGTTGTATCTTAGTTTTAAAATATATATATCATTATTAAATATTTAGGGATATATTAAATCGTAGTTTTATAACTATTCTAAATAATTTGTTATTGTTTCCTAAGATTTTGAAACAATAAATGGTATGCTAATAATTTTTAAAATATTGTTTTCTTATATCATGTTTCAAAAATATAGGCTTTTGTTTGGTTAGTTACTAGATTTATTAAAATGCATTGACATTTTTTTGTAACATACCAAATGATAATAGGGTTAAACTTCTAACAATATTGCTTAAATAAGTATATAGAGATTTTTGTAGTTAATCTCAAATCATGGGTTATTGACTCTATTATGGTAAGGATGCATAATTATTTTTTACATAACTACTGAATTTGAACTATAATATTATTTTTTACACAACATTGACGTGCTTTTGTTTACAGGAAAATGATGATCAACGTGTCTTTGAAAAGGTAAACCTTTTCACTTAGTAGTCAAACATAATGGAATTGAACTCTAATTGATCCTTTCGATTCTTGATATGTTTTTTTACTCTCATAGATTGACCAGAAGGTAAAATGTCTATATTATTATTTAGATGTACTTAATTTATGAGAATTAAATTATGTAACTGGTTTTGCTCATCTCATATTCATTTGGAAACAGGTGGTGTTTTGTTGGAGTGATAATTCTGATCTATTTGTGTCTTATAGACAAAGAGCACGTGAGAACAAATTAATATATCTTTTATGATATGAAATTAAAAACATTTGATAACTTGTAACAATTGTTCTTTAATTCATTCTTGCAGATGAATGTTGCGCAGTGGTTCTTTTCAGAGCTCAACTTGCTGCTCATAAGCTCTCTGGTTCAGAGAGTGATCTTACTATTGACAAGTTGTTGAAGGGGGTTTATAGGCGTTATCTCTTCACAGGACAAGGCATTGACAATATGAAGAATGCCAAACCATTCTTATTGTCATATGTCAAAGACATGGAGTTTCATCACCGACCTAAGAGTGGTAGTGAAGAAGATTCTTTTAAGTTTGAGGAGGAAACAATTTCTTTAACAAGGAAAGTTCCCGTTGCCATAACTATTAACTATCTTCCTAGTTTCCATGAGTGGGACGGCAAAGTAAGTTAATTTCATAATTTGATTATATAATTCCATTTTGCACTTAATTTCATAATTATATTAATTTGGAAATGATTTCTTATTTCATGAGATTTATTGTCCTTCAGATATTGATTTGCTGAGGAATGTTTTGGAAAAGTATCCTTGTCATGGCTTGATTATATCCGGTTGTGGCTATTATTTTGAGAAAAAATATTATATTTTAAGTTGCAAGATTCGTTTGGAAAAGGATGGGGAGATGGTGGTTTCATCAGGATGACTCATCATATTCCCATCATTAAACAAGTCTTTGAATTCACGGTACATATAATTTAAGAGCTGTTATTAGATAAATGATTTTAAATCCATATAAAATTGTAAATTATGAAAATCAAAACATATAGATTTTGAAATAACATGTTTTATCCTTGGATTTGAATCCATCTATTTTACACTTTTAAATCCATTCAAATCTATTTAAAACATAATGTAGATTTTCAAATCCAAAAACAAATCATTAAATGAAGAATATGATATTTTAACAAGTATTTATAAATCATAGAACCAATAACACATAATTTTGATAAATATTTAAAATCAATGATTGAATAACACATGATTTTTGTTTGGATTTCCAAATTAATTAAAATCATAGAACCAATAACTCGCTCTTAGATAAATCTTTCCTTTTCTTTTAAACTAAATGTAAATTCACATTGATTCTTACTGTGTTGAGCTAATCTTGTACATTGCTCACACAAAAACAAAATGATACTTAGTGTGTCTTTATTCCGTTATAAATATGAAATGATGTGAAGCCAATGTTTTCAACTTTTCACTAGCTGTAAGTTTTAAAACTAATGTTTGTATAGGCCGAGTAGATATATTTTAATCTCTTTCTCTAATTAGTGACTATTATTGTAAGGAATATAATTTATCTACGTATTCTTCTAAGTATTCTAATAAGTAATGACAATATTATTCAAAGGGACAAGTGTTGAAAAAGCAGGAAATATATGTATATATACAAACTAATTTAAAATATAAAAATTAATTATATCCTCTAGATTACCAATTCAAAACTTAATTGCGAGTTTATGATCAAATTAAATTCTGTAACTCATACTCTAACTTTCAGCCAATTGTCTAATTGTATGATATACATATAGTTAAATGTCATGAATTTTAATCCAAAAGTACCAAAACTAGATGAAAGAGTCTGACACAATCGGCTCCCATCTTTTCTTTCCGTTTACCATCCCTAAGTCAAATTTTGGTTTAGTCATTTGATTGATATCTATATTATCATATTTTGTAAAACTTACTATAATATAGAAAAATAATAACTCAAACTGTATATAATATATTATTTTTATATTGACTAAATATGGAAAACAATAATACAAAAGTATATAAAATCCTAAACTAATAATATAATAGTTTAGTTTACTAACAATCCAAAATTCTTTTGTTTAATTGAATAATATAAAACTTTTCATGACTTTATAAAACTCTTAACTAATAATACTAAATTTATGAAAACTTTAGATCAATTTTTACAAATCCTCAACTACTAACACCAAATTTTAACAGAATTTTAAAAATTCTTGATTGAATAATAACATATATTCTATATAATATTTTATTTAAATCACAAACCAATAAAATCCTTTCTTCTATAGCTTGGCAACAAAAGGTATTTTACAAGAAAATGGGCCACCGTCACAAGCCGAGACAAAATAAATAGCCCATGAAAGCCCATCTAAAACCAGGCTACTAATATATATATAAACAAAAGTCAGTCTAGGGGTTTTCATCTCCCCTATTATCGAAAAACTTAGCAGTCGCTCTATTTTTCATCCTAACTTTCTCCATGGGCAAGAGGCTCTCCACATCCACCGATGTAATCCTATTTTCCTTATGGATTTCTCCCTCTCTCAGTTCTTTTTTTTTTAAACCAATTTTTCTGTATTAGTCATTTCTTCTATATTTTTCTCTATTTAGGTTGATTCTACTACGCAGAATGGTACGAACTTGGTGCTGAACTTTACTTCTTTGTTCTTGGTTTCTTGCAATCTTTATTTTCGAATTATATAAGTCTGATTATTGGTTTGTTTAATATTTTTATATATGTCTTCCTTTTTTTTAATTGCAAGTTTTTGTTTTTTTTCCTATCAGAGAAGGATTCCGAGTCCGAGTCCTATGACTTGGAACAAGTAGTTCGGAAGAAGCACAAAAAGGTAAGATTAACTTAGCTTCTGTATGTTTTGTTTTTGTATGCTCTCGTTAGTCTTTCTAAGAGCTTCTGTATTTTCCCAAACCTGAACATTTCTTGTTTTGACTCCAAAACACACAAGGCCGAAGAATATCATTGCCTTTACGAAAATGAAGATGCATATGGAGGCACTCCAATGACCATTTTCGTTAGGGGATTCGATTGTTCCCTACCTATGGCTGATATCAGGAGTACATTGAGAAAACACTTCAATTCATGTGGAGTGATCTCTCGGATTTTTGTTCCGGCAGAGTGTAAAACTGGTTCTCTCTTGGGGTTTGTGACTTCTTGCTCGTATTTTTTTCTTATTAGTTTTAGAAGTTAAAATACAAACTAAAATTTTTTACTTGTTGTTTTTTTTTTCTTTTTCTTTTCTCTTCAGATTTGCTTTGTTAAATATACTGCCGGACAAAAAGAAGGCATTAGCACTAGATGAAAGTTACTTGGGAAATCTGAAGCTTGAGGTTGGATGTGCTAGAAGTTTAATTGGAAGTCGTAAGTATCCTAATTTTATAGGGTGTGAACGCTGTGTCCGCGTTCAAAGGACGCGTTTGTTCGAACGCTTCATTGAAACTAGGGGTGGTCTTATACAGCGCAGGTACATAAATTTATTCTTGATCATTAGTATTGAATCCCTTCTTACTAGTTAAAAACGTTACTTGTCATTAATTTAAATTGTTGCTATCTTTTGCTATTTTGATATTACAGGTCAGCTTTGCTCGACAGTATGGTTGCTGAGTCTGACCAAAAAGCTGGTCGTAAGCCCAGGTACATAAATTTGTTCTTGATTATTAGTATTAAATCCCTTCTTACTAGTTAAGAACGTAACTTGTCATTAATTAAACTCTCATGCTATCTTTTGCTATTTGATATTACAGGAAAGCTATGCTCGACAGTACGGTTGCTGAGCTTGACCAAAAAGATCAAGAAGACTAAAGACACAAAAAAAGACATTTTGCTAAATATTTTGGTCATTTTTACCTTCGCCGCAGCTGCAGCCGCCGCTACTTGTTTATTTTATGTTTTATGCCTTTCTAAGAAAACTTGTATTATGTGACTCTTTATTGCATAATTTATACCTAAATCAAACTGTGAAGCTTTTAATATGATATATTATATTTTAACTTGAAAATCAAAATACATGAAGTCGACTTTGTGAGTTCCGCTCAAGTTTGAGCTAATTGGTTTATTGGGCGGTTGTGGTTTTGTTACCTAGTTGTTTGATATGTAAGGACTTAAACTGTCATTTTCTGTAGTTGGAATCCTTCTAAGCATTGTTCAGATTCTCCATTTACTTTTTACCTTGAGAGCTTCTCCTTCGTGCTCTTGTTGGCTTGCTGTTCCCTCATTATCTCCACGCCAATAAGATCTTTGATCAACAGAAACCTGCTCGGGCTCTACGACTTGCAAATTTTGGCAGTGGGTCTCCTCTCAATACAGAACACATTCCTCTGTAAATAACTTTGCAATTTATAGCAATATTAACCACTCCAACTGAAAAATGTAACCATAATACCGAAGAGGCTCCCTTTTTGAGCCTACTTTGGTGTTGCAATAGTTTCCCATAACAAGTATATTTGACATTAGGAGAGGCAACTTTGTTTAGAGCTCTGCCCTGCCTTTCTGACCATTGGATGATATTGCTCTTACTGGAGAAGACAAATCAAGTTGGAAACCTCTGTCCGTTAAGAACATGCCAGCCTTGTTTGGTGCTCTATCCATGATTGCTGCTTATAGTTGGCTTCCCTCTACTCACAAGAATCATCTCTCTGAAATGAGGGACTTGCGCCATTGGAATTTGATTTGATGTTGGTAAGATGATGTATGATCGGGTGATGGAGTTAAGTGTAATTCATAATGATGACTCTCACTGGTTGATATTTTCAAGAATCATCTTCGAGTTGCTCAAAATTCAGGAGGAACCAGAAGTTATCTCTTAGTCCACCTCAACGGCTTCGTGTCTGAAGATTTTGTAAAATTGATATAGCAAAAGAGGCATTTAGCGCACGTGGGGCTTATTGTTTTGGATAAGAGAGTGACGAGCGCGTGAGGAAGGAATAATTAAGTTGGCAGTGTGCAGGTTGCAGAGGTTGCAGGCTGTCAACATCAAGTAACAGTTAACACTGTTAGTGTGGTGGCAGTATAAGAGCAGTGTTAGCTCATCTTTATCTTTTATGCATTTTCAGAGTTGTAAACATTTTCTAGAACTTTCTAGTACTTTCTTCCTCATCGTTTTGCTGGAGATTCTCTTCCGAGACTCTTGCAGGTGAGAAGTGATTTTGTGTTCCTTCCTGAACATTGTATCGGTTTCCTTCAATAATATTAAACTCTGTTTTTTTCTCTGCTTTCTCTGTTTTTTTTTACCGTTGTGAACATGTTTTGATTAAACGTTATCATTAGTATCAGAGCGAAGTCGAACCTCGGAAACAATGGGTGTGAGACGAGATCTCAGATTAATCGGCAGGATCTGGTTGGGGAAGAAGTTCAGGAAGGAGGAAGTGAGACGATCGGTGATGCGAGAACCATTCTTGATCGGACTCATGCGATAGAACGAGAGATTGAAGCGCAAGATAAGAGGATGGAGCAGAATATGGCTGACATGATGCATTTGATCAGGTTGATACCGGGTCCACCGACTTCCTCGAGCAAATCTCATAGAGAGTGTAGTCCCTTGGCGGTGTCGGCGTTGCCAGAGGGAAGTGGAGGTGGTTCTGGTCAACAACGCGGTGGAGGTTCATCGGGATCTGGTCATTACTCGGGAGTTACTCGTTTAGTGCATGTGGACTTTCCCCGTTTTGATGGAGAACATTTCTCGGAGTGGATCTGTAAGGTGGAAGACTATTTTATTCTTGATGCTACACCAAACGACACAAAGGTTCGTATGGCTACTATGCATTTTGATAGTCACACGTCTGTTTGGCATCATGCATTGGTACAAACACCTTTTGGTCAGAGTCTGTTGAATGATTGGCCGTCGTACAAGTTATTGATGAAAGAAAGGTTCATTGATGTGTTGGAAGATCCGATTGCTGAGTTGAAAGCGTTGCAGGAGACTGATGGAATAGTGGATTATCACCAGAAGTTTGATTTGATCCGAACGAGAGTTACACTTTCAGAAGATTATTTGGTGCGTTCTTATTTTGCAGGTCTTCGTCTTGATACTCAGATGCATATCAGAATGTTTTCACCACAGACCGTTCGCCAATGTTTTATGCTCAGTCGTCTCTATGAGAAGGCTCATCCTATGTCGAAGGGTACTACGTCTGGTGGATCATATACCAAGCAGTTTCATGGTGGAAGCACAACAACAGTCGCAAAACAGTCAACTCAAAGTAAGAAGGAGAATCTATCGGAGAATGTGGGGTCTAATGTTCAGAAACCGGCGAGGAAATTTTTATCTCAAGAGGAAATGAGTGCTAGGAGAGCAAAGGGGTTGTGTTATATTTGTGACAAAAAGTATACACCAGACCACTATCTTAAGCATAAGAAGTCACAAGTTTTAATGATTGAAGTCGAAAAAGAGGATGAGGGTGATACGGGAAATGTTGATCTGATGGTAACCGAGGAGGATAAAGACATGCCAATGGTGTCTATTAGTGCAGTAGCTGGGATTTCGGATTACAAAACTCTGAAGGTTAAGGGAGTTCACAAGAAAAAGGTGTTGTTTATACTCCTTGATATGGGATCTACACACAATTTCATGGATCCCAGTGCAGCAAAGAAGATAGGTGTAAACGTACAATCTGCAGGTGTTTCGAGAGTTGCAGTAGTTGATGGAAGTAAGTTGGGGGTACAAGGTAAGGCTTCTCAATTTCAGTGGTCTTTTCAGGGTACGGAATTTCAAGATGATTTCATGATCATTCCTTTGGGTGGTTGCGATGTGGTGTTGGGGGTTCAATTGTTAGCACCATTAGGAGACACGACTTGGAACATGCAGGAGTTAGAAATGGGATTTTGGTGGAAGAATCAGAAAATACTTCTTCATGGAATCAAACAAGGGTAAGTAAGAACAGTTAAGGCCATCAAGTTTAACAAGAATCATGAGGAGGCGATACAAATCTCGATGATCTGTGCTCAGGAAGTAGTTGAGCAAGAGGAGGCAATGGTTTATGCAGTGGAGCTAATTTAACGTAACAATGCTGATAACCAAGCTATTACAGAGTTAAAGACCACATATGAAGATTTGTTCGAAGAACCCACAGCTTTACCACCTTTTCGTGAAGGGCATAACCACAAGATAGTTTTAAAGGAGGGAAGCGACCCGGTTAACCAACGTCCTTACAGATATGCGGTGTACCAGAAGGATGAGATTGACAAGATGGTTAGGGAGTTACTCTCTGCTGGTACCATTTGAGTTAGTGCTAGCCCTTTTTCATCGCTTGTAGTATTGGTCAAGAAGAAGAACGATACTTGGAGATTATGTGTGGATTACAGGGGTCTCAATGTTCTTACCATCAAAAACAGGTTCCCAATTCCACTCATTGAGGATATAATGGACGAGTTGGGGGTTCTTCTGTGTTCTCTAAGATCGACTTAAGAGCAGGGTACCACCAAGTTCGCATGGAGCCAGAGGATGTTTACAAAACTGCGTTCAAAACACACAGTGGACATCATGAATATCTGGTAATGCCATTTCGCTTAACTAACGCACCGGCTACGTTTCAAGGATTGATGAATGATGTTTTCAGGGAGTTTTTGCGCAAGTTTGTCCTCATATTCCTCGATGACATCTTGATTTACAGTTCCAATCTGACAGATCACATCAATCACTTGCAGCATGTCTTTCAGACAATGAGGCAAAATAAACTCTTGCCAAGGAAAGCAAGTGTGCGTTTGCAACAGATAGGGTTGAGTATTTGGGGCATTTTGTTGCTGCTGGTGGGGTATCTACAGACCCTGCCAATGTCAACGCTGTTGCAAACTGGCTAGTTCCCGCGAATCTAAAACAATTACGTGGGTTTCTCGGTCTAGCAGGTTACTATCGACGTTTCGTCAAAAATTTTGGTACCATTGCTCGTCTTTTGACTGCCATGACCAAAAAGGATTTGTTCTTATGGTCTCAAGAGGCACTGGAAGCTTTCGAAAAATTGAAGACAGCTTTGAGTCATGCTTCGGTTCTTGCACTCCTAGTGTTTAGCAAACCGTTTTTGGTGGAGACAGATGCTTGTTCCACCGGTATTGGCGTTGTGTTGATGCAGGAAGGCCATCCCTTGGCCTTTATCAGTCGACATTTGAAAAGTAAACAACTGAACTTGTCGATATATGAGAAGGAGTTGCTTGCAGTGGTTTTTGCGGTTCAGAAATGGCGACATTACCTATTGCCAAATCACTTTGTTATCAAAACTGACCAGCGGAGCTTGAAGTACCTTTTGGAGCAGATGTTGAACACACCCATTCAGCAACAATGGTTACCTAAGCTGTTGGAGTTTGACTACGAAATTCAGTACAAGAAGGGAAAAGACAATATAGCAGCTGATGCTTTGTCACGCGTAGAGGGTGCTGAAGTGTTACATATGGAAATGTCAGTCCTAGAGTGCGATCTCATGAAAGAAATTCAAGCTCATTATGAGAAAGATCCAGAACTTAAACAGTTGATAAGCGAGTTGCAGGCTGATCCTGCAGCAAAAAGACATTATTCATGGATTCAATCAGTTCTGCGTAGGAAGAACAAAATCGTAGTCCCTAATGATGATCAGTTACGAAAAACCATCTTACAATGGATGCATTGCTCGGGAATAGGTGGACATTCAGGAAGGGATGTGACTTATAAGAAAGTGAAAGGGTTATTTTTCTAGAAGAACATGGCGGTGGACATTCAAATGTTTATAAGGAGTTATGCAGTTTGTCAACAATGCAAGTATGACACTGCCGCTTATTTGGGTTTGCTGCAACCACTTCCCATTCCAGATACAATTTGGACTGACTTATCAATGGATTTCATTGACGGTCTCCCTGAATCCTTTGGTAAGACGGTGATATTTGTGGTGGTGGACAGATTGACTAAAGCAGCCCATTTCATGGCTCTATCGCATCCGTATACGACAGTATCAGTTGCACAAGCGTTCATGGACTCTGTTTTTCAACTTCATGGTTGTCCTCGGTCTATTGTGAGTGACAGGGATACGATATTCGTCATCAACTTTTGGAAGGAGTTTTTTTCTCTACAGGGAGTTGAACTGAAATTTTTGAGTGCTTATCACCCTCAAAGTGACGGAAAAACGGAGGTTGTTAATCGATTTTTGGAGACCTACCTTCGTTGCATGTGTAGTGAATGTCCTCAGTTGTAGAGTCGTTGGTTACCTTTAGCAGAGTTTTGGTATAATACCAACTTTCACACTTCCACTCAGCTCAGTCCATTTGAGGCAGTCTATGGTAAAACCCCTCCAGTGCATCTTCCTTATCTTCCTGGTGAGTCCAAGGTTGCTGTTGTGGCCAGAAGTCTTCAGGAACGTGAAGCAATGCTGTTGGTCCTCAAATTTCACCTTATGCGAGCTCAACCCGTATGAAACAAGTAGCGGATAAGCATCGCTCTGAGCGGCACTTTGATATTGGTGAGTCTGTGTTTGTCAAGTTGCAGCCATATCGCCAAGGCTCTATGGTTATGTGTTCAACTCAGAAGCTCGCTCCAAAGTATTATGGCCCTAACAAGATTGTTGACCGTTGTGGTAAAGTGGCTTACAAACTGCAGCTACCAGACCATTCTCTGATTCATCCGGTCTTCCATGTGTCACAACTCAAGGCAGAGGTTGGTGATGTTCCCACTTCGTCTCAGCTTCCATCTATTGTGTCGGATATCGGTGTCAAGGAACCAGTGCAGATCTTGGCTCGTCAAATGGTTAAGCGGCAGGGTCGTGCGGTTACAAAGGTCTTGGTTCAATGGACAAATGAAACGGAAGACGAAGCTACCTGGGAGTTCTTGTTTGACTTACAGTGCAAGTTTCCAGCCTTTGAACCTTGTGGTCAAGGTTCTTAGAACAGGGGGCTTTGATATAGCAAAAGAGGCATTTAGTGCACGTGGGGCTTATTGTTTTGGATAAGAGAGTGACGAGCGCGTGAGGAAGGAATAATCAAGCTGGCAGTGTGCAGGTGGCAGAGGTTGCAGGCTGTCAATGTCAAGTAACGGTTAAACACTGTTAGTGTGGTGGCAGTATAAGAGCAATGTTAGCTCATCTTTATCTTTTATGCATTTTCAGAGTTGTAAACATTTTCTAGAACTTTCTAGTACTTTCTTCCTCAACGTTTTGCTAGAGATTCTCTTCCGAAATTCTTGCAGGTGAGAAGTGATTCTGCGTTCCTTCATAAACGTTGTTTCATTGTATCGGTTTCCTTCAATAGTATTCAACTTTGTATTGTCCTCTGCTTTCTCTATTTTTTTACCGTTGTGAACATGTTTTGATTAAACATTATCAAAAATTGGGCTTACTGTGTGCTTATGCACAAGTTTCCCCTACTTTGGTCTCTAACTAGTACCAAAACTAAGATGAAAGAGTCAAACACAATCGGCTCCCATCTTTTCTTTCCGTTTACCATCCCTAAGTCAAATTTTGGTTTAATCATCTGATTAATATCTATATTAACATATTTGGTAAAATTACTATAATATAGAATTATATCAATTCAAACTGTATATAATATAATATTTTTACATTGACTAAATATGGAAAACAATAATACAAAAATAAAAAAGATTAGACTAATTTGTGATTACGAAATCTCCCAAAATTTAATTATGTGTTACAATTTTTGACTATGATTTTGTTCAGCACTTTTTGTTTTCAGTTGAAGTAGAAAAGTATCGGTTACCATTTTTTTTTTTTTTTTTTTGACTTACACATGTAAGGAAACAAAAAATACATATTTTGTGAATTGTGATGCGGTGGTGATGAATGGGGTAATTAATCGACCAATATAATTCGAACGTAATGTCATAAACACGTGAACGTTACCAGTAATTTATGTCTGTCACATAAGTAGGTCACAGTCCCGTAACTTTCGTAGTCATCGAGTATCTTAATTTTCTTTCCATACTCTCTCTTCTTCTTCGTCTTCATCTTAATTTTTTTTTTTAACAGATCTGGTGGAAATTTTATCTTTTTTTTGACCCCACCACACCATTGGATCTCTCTCTATACATATACATTCATCAGAGTTACAGAGAGTTTATACGAAACAGAAGAAGAAGCAATTATGAAGAACTGTGAGAAATTTGCGAATCTCGCTCTCGCAGGTTCGTCTTTTATCTCTTTCACTCTTGTAATTCTTACAATTCGTCTAGTGGATTTCAATTTCGATCGGTTTTTACGATCATGTGATTGTTTCGTGTGATGGGTTTCTTTTGATTTATGATTTTGGTGACGAAGTTGTTAACTTTTTCGGTTTTGGGGTTGTTCTTCGAATTTGCTGGAAATATGCAATTTTTGTTGTTTGTTTCTTATTGGTTTGGTTTCTCTAGGGTTTAGGGTTGGTGGGTGTTATTGATTTTGACGTAAGGACTCAAAATTGAGGGGGTTTGTTGTTGTTGTTGTTACAGGTTTGACATTGGCACCACTCGTGGTGAGAGTAAATCCAAATTTGAATGTTATCCTTACGGCATGTATCACTGTTTATGTGGGTTGCTTTCGTTCAGTGAAGGATACTCCTCCAACGGTAAGACGTAGACGTGATCAGATTTCTCTCTTTTTTTTTAATTAGTTTTAAGTGATTCAGTTCTCCAATTTGATCTAAAATGTTTTGTTTTAATGATGTAGGAGACCATGTCTAAAGAACATGCCATGCGTTTCCCATTGGTTGGGAGCGCTATGCTTCTCTCCCTTTTCTTATTGTTCAAGTTTCTCTCAAAGGACTTGGTCAATGCTGTTCTAACAGCTTACTTCTTTGTTCTTGGGATTGTCGCTCTTTCGTATGTGTCTTATCTAAATTCCTGCTACATGTTTCTTTCTCTTTGCGTGTTGCTATGGTCAAGTCATGACATAATTATGTGTTTTGCAGGGCGACATTGTTACCTGCCATCAGAAGATTTTTGCCTGATCCTTGGAACGACAATCTTATCATCTGGCGTTTTCCGTATTTCAAGTGTATGTAGCTAAGATTTACCATCAATGTTCTTTGGTACCTTTTCTCTCATTATATTTGGATGTGATGTTATGGTTTTGTTTGTCATTGTTTGCTTAGTGATAGTCTTTCAATGCTAATTTGGTTAATGTTATGATCATCCAAATTCCTATGTGTTTGTCCCGTTTGCATATCTGTTTTACTCTTTGTACTCTATTCAGTGTTTGGTTTTATCCTTTGGTTGATATCTGCTTGTGTAATTCAGACTAATTTTTTCTTTTATTACTGACACCTTTGTTTTTAAACAGCTTTGGAGGTAGAGTTCACAAAGTCCCAAGTTGTTGCAGGAATCCCTGGAACCTTCTTCTGTGCGTGGTATGCGTGGAAAAAACATTGGCTGGCTAACAATATTCTCGGCCTTTCCTTCTGCATTCAGGTTCCTTTCCGTCCATTCTAAAGAACATTGTATGGGAACGCATAAGCTACGTGGCTTCTTTATCAAAACATATTATAGAATTTTAAAATTGAACTGGAATCAGTGTCGTTACTGTTGTTGGATGTGACTTCGTTTTCTTATTAATCTTGTGGCCAATACAGGGAATTGAGATGCTCTCTCTTGGATCATTCAAGACTGGTGCCATCCTTTTGGTAAGAGCCGCATCTTTGAATGTTATTATTATTGAATTTGATTAGATGATAAGACAATTCAAGTCATCGAAGATGTCTTAATCATTTCGGTGTTTGTTTAACTTGACTTCCAGGCAGGACTATTTTTCTATGATATCTTCTGGGTTTTCTTCACTCCGGTTATGGTTAGTGTTGCCAAATCCTTTGATGCTCCAATAAAGGTTAGTGAAATTGCCTCAGAAGTACACACCAAATAAAATTAAATTGGTTTTTTGTTGTTGTGATCTTGTATGTAATCTCATTGTTGCATATTTGTTTCAGCTTTTATTCCCTACGGGCGATGCTCTAAGACCCTATTCTATGCTTGGCCTTGGTGACATTGTCATTCCCGGTATGTTCTCTAATGCGTAACTCAATAACTATATACAGCTTTTTGGTTATACACTCTTGTATTTCGGATATTATATGAATATGAGACATTAGCTGTTCTTTTCCTTTAGGTATTTTTGTTGCACTTGCTTTAAGATTTGATGTGTCAAGACGTAGACAACCACAATACTTCACAAGTGCATTTATCGGATACGCTGTTGGTGTTATCCTCACGATTGTAGTCATGAACTGGTTTCAAGCAGCACAGGTCTGTCTCTGTGTCTTAATTGTTGTCATCCATTATATTGTTACCTAATTTTTGGGATTTTCTCTGATGGGGGTTTGTGTTTTGCCTCTGTTTTAGCCTGCTTTGTTATACATTGTCCCAGCCGTAATTGGGTTCTTGGCTTCTCACTGCATTTGGAACGGTGACATCAAACCGGTTCGTTTTCTCCTCGTAGATTTCGAATGTTGTAAATGCAAACGAAAAGCATTTACATGTATGTATAAACATTTTCAGTTTTTTCATAATTGTGTTTGGAACCTAACAGAGCAGAAGAACTTTCCTTGTTACCTTGTGTTTGCTTTACATGTTTATATTATGGTTGTAGTCAAGGATTAGTGAGCTTATTGTCTTTTTCTTCTTCTTTTTTGTTGCTGCTGCAGTTGATGGCGTTTGATGAATCAAAGACCGAGGAACCAAAGACTGATGAATCAAAGACAAGTGAGGAGGTTAACAAAGCTCATGATGAATGAGGCAAAATCGAGAAAGAAGGGCAGAGGAGAAATATATATACACATAAATGTGTTTAAAAATATGGAAAACGAAAGGAAAACAGTTTTGTTTCCAAATGCAATCAGTCCCTTCTAACCCCTTTTTTGGTTTATTAGATTTTCAAACTTTCTTTTGTCAAAGACTTGTGTAAGTTACTACTATTAAGTTACAACAGATTTCATTTTGACCTTTTAAGATAATAGGTTCTCTTTGACTCTTCTTTATGTGTGTTTTATGTTAAATCATTTCAACTATTGTAGACGACATGGAAGGATATGAATAGTGTGGGAGGCAAAGAACATAGGTAGTAGTATTCAAGGGATAAACTATGATCTTGTAACTTGTGGCTTAAAAATACTAATTAAAATATAGAATTTGGCAAAAACGAAGTACATCGTAATAAGTAGAAAATATCTGTGTTGGGGAAGTGACATTTTTGCTTGGGGAGCAATTTCGAGTCAAGAAAGCAAAGATAGTAATGAAGGTACAATTATTGCTTTCTTTCTGTTTCCGACATCTCTAGTACAATTATTTGCTTGTAGAGCAAGTTGTATGTTATGTATATAGGTATCTGTAATGAGTCAATAAAAATGTAGAGAATTAAGGGAAACCTAAGAAATCAAAGAAAAATGAGAGTGGTGATCAAAGCTAAGAAGACTCTGTTTGCGGTTAGATTGGAGTCCTTTGATGAAGGTTGGAAAATCAGGACCATCAAGGAGGTGAGGAGTTTCACAGGTAAGACTCTCAAAGAATCGAAGGATTTGGTGAAGAAGGCTCCGTCGGTTTTGAAAACAGGAGTATCAAAAGAAGAAGGAGAGGAGATCGTGGAGAAGCTGAAGGCACTTGGTGCAATAGCTGTTTTGGACTGAGTTTCCAAGTCTGGTGTATGTTACCCTTGGTATCTTTTGTTTCATCTATGAGCTGATGATACCATTAATAAAAGTTTCATTATTAACTCAATTAGGCTTTCTAATTTCTAGTGTTGGTTTCTCCTAATGTTTGCTAGTTTTTTTTTTTTTTTTTTTTTGGTAAAAGGTTAAATTTTATACCATTTTCAGTTTTTTCTGTACAAAAAGCAAATAACATCCCTTATATATTAATAGACAAGTATTTTGTTGAAAATGCTGATGTGTCGTCGCCAGAGCAATTTGAAGATTTAATTGCAATTAAGCAGCTCAAGATAAACATATTTACAAAAATAAGTCTTTTGATTTATTAAATGTGCCATTAAAATATATAAAGAAATCTTTATTTCATTATTATTTACATAAATGTGTCATTGTAATATATAAGGTAATGTTTTTTTCTATTAGTTTTTTTCAAATGAAAGATTTCATCAACTATTAAAAAAATAAAATATAGTTAATAATTTAAAGTAATTTGCATTTCATAAACTATTAAAAACTTATTCAACTATTTGACTTTTTGAAATACAAAACTTTTTCTTCGATTTTAAAAAATTTGATGACTATTCAATTACTCCCTCTCTTTGACAATAAGTGTCATTTTGACACATTTTACACAAATTAAAAATATATTAAAATATACATATATGTCCTTATTTAATAAATGTTTAATGAGTTAATTTAGTCATAGATTAAGGGTAAAGCTAGAAAATCTAATGAAAAGATGCATTAAAAATATAAAATAGTATATTGGAAATGTAAAATGACAGTCTTTGTAAAACAAAAATAAAATTCTAAAATGACACTCTTTATGAAACAAAGGAGTATATATTAAAAATTAATTATTACAATAATCTTAAAAATAAATAATATTATCACAATTATCACAACAATTAACATTATTTTTCACATTTCACGGGTGAAATATTTCTTTACACAAAAATAATTAAATGTAAATTTGAATAAAAAAATAATGTGTAAAATTATTATTATGACACCTTAAATTTTAAATAATAATTTTACTTGGAATAATTTTATTTGAGTCGATTTATTCCGCATATAGTGCGGGTTGTTACCTAGTAACAAATTAAAAGGGAAAGCTTATACAAGCAAAATAACCGGCTAAGAGCGAGGACGAGGAAGTCGTCGATCCTGAAATGGAGAGGAGACGATGTCTGATAGTGCGATCAACCACCGCTTGAACCGCTGATTTAGTATTATGTATTACAAAGTCGTTCATCTTGGCATAATAATAATCGTTGAATTTGGGAACTTTGTTATTCTATGATCCTTCACTCAGCTTTCTTACTTGGCTGGCTCCACACCACAACCAGTCTGTGTTGATTTTTAAATGTATGGTTTAACATTCTAATCCCAGACTTGTTTCAAAAAGACATGCTAGACGATCTTGTTCACTTCTTCCTTTCTTGAGACTTTGCCATCACAAGAAATTTGAGTCATAAGAAACAAAGAAGTTATTTTTTGAACAGTAAGAAGTTGCTCATATTTCAACTATCACTTATGCAGAGCACCAAGTCAAATGTCTGCATATCTCAAATTCCTTTCTAACCATCTTTGGTTGCTATCTCAATTCTTGAACTTAGGACATGTTGTCTGTATCCCTTAAGTGCAGCATTCGAAATAGAAACTTTTGTTAATGTATATAATAAAGCATAATCTTGGTTAGAGTGATCTAAAAAAGTGCGCCATTAACGTAGAAAAAAATAGTGTATTTATCTAAGAAATGGTTTAAGAAATAGGGAATTATATAGACCACAATAAAGACATGAACAAATTGAGAAGCACCAAAAAAATAAAAATAAAAATTTCAAATCTCAATTCTTCTGAGAGTTTCTTCTTTCTTCTTCTTCTTCATCTTCTTCTTCTTCTTCTTCTTCTTCACAAACTCGGATGATTCATCTTGGACGAATCAAAGATGTACTCGTCTTCCAATTTTCTTCAATTTCACTCAGCAACAACAACAACCGCCATACCTATACCAAACGCCTCTCCGTTTATGCTCCGCCGTAGCTCATACGGCTTCGGTGTGTTTCACAGGAAGCGAGCTCGTTTCAAACAACAGACTCGGAGTTCGTTTCGCGTAAATTCCTCAATTCTCCCTCCTCCTTTCGATGGCAGCGTTCCTCTCGATTCCTTTGCTCCATCCGTCGCCGGATTCGCTTCCGGCTTTGCCGTTTTTCTATCGTCGAGGTTGTTTGGAAGAAGATCATCAATCGTTGATGATGACGTTGTTGCTGGGGAATGGATTCTTCTCACGACTCCTACGCCGTTTAACAGATTTGTTCTTCTCCGTTGCTCCTCTTTGTTCTCCTTTGATGACTCTTCTGAGAGTTTAAGCGACAGACTCGTGACTGATGAGAGGCATTTCGTTACTTCGGATACCGGGAAGATTACTGTATCGTCTCCGGATGAGAAGACTCCGTTGGAGTATCAGAGGGTTTGTATCACTACTGAGGACGGTGGCGTTGTATCCCTTGATTGGCCGGCTAATTTGGACATTAAGGAGGAGCGTGGGATGGATACGACGGTGATTTTTATACCTGGAACGCCGCAAGGCAGTATGGATGAAGGCGTTCGATCTTTTGTATGCGAAGCTCTGAGGCGGGGATTGTTTCCTGTGGTCATGAACCCTAGAGGTTGTGCTGGTTCGCCTCTCACTACACCTCGGTGAGCTAGTAGATTCTCTTAAGGGTTCCTTATCTCTTGTGTGCTTTGTGAGTCTATTTGATCAGATGGATTTTTTGCAATTGTAGGTTGTTTACAGCTGGTGACAGTGATGATGTATCCACAGCTTTGCGATTCTTAACCAAGACAAGGCCATGGACGACACTTACGGCTGTGGGGCGAGGGTATGGTGCAAATATGTTGACAAAGTACCTGGCAGAAGCTGGGGAAAGATCACCTCTTACAGCTGCTGTATGCATTGATAATCCCTTTGACCTTGAGGAGATCACACGAACATCTCCTTATTCTACTAGTTTGGATCAACAAATTACAGGTGGATTAGTTGAGATATTGCTGGCAAATAAGGTTGGGTATTGCTCTTAGTAAAGCTACATAATGATTTATGAACTCGTTTAGAGTGAGCTCTTCTTATACTGACTGGGCTATGCATATGGTTTCACGTTCTAGGAGCTTTTCCAAGGCAGAGCAAAAGCCTTTGATGTTGGAAAGGCTTTGTCTTCAAAATCAGTTCGCGAATTTGATAAAGCCTTGTCCATGGTGACATATGGTTGCGAGAGTATAGAAGATTTCTATTCCAGTTGTGCAACCAGAGATGTGATTGGGGAAATAAAAGTTCCTGTCCTCTTTATACAGGTGAATATTCTGGCTATGCAGTTATCTTTTAAGGTTATACCTCTCTATTTGACCTGATTTAATCTCCAATTCAGAAGTGCTATATTTTCTGGTATCATTATAGTAAAAAATTCATATTTAGAGGTATGTGTAATTTAGTTAAGGAATTCTATAATATAACTATTGGACATTTTATGTCAAAGGAGATTTTATGCTGCACGGATCATGAAGTAATCTGAGAATAATGTTGAATGAGTTACTAGCTGCTGTGATGGCATTATTTTAGGGTGATGTTGGCATTGATACAAAATAGGATCTTGATCCTTAGGATAAACATGCTTAAAAATTTCCTTAAAAGGGATCAATATGCGGTTATCTCCTTTGACATAGGTACTCATAAGTTACATTTGTAAACTTAAATCAGGTTTCAATTTTTAAATCAGTTTTCATTTTACGTGTAAATTTTATTTAGATAGTCTAATACTGGTCTCTTGAATGACTTTTGTGAACTGTGTTGTACATATTTTGACTCTGTAAGTTGTGTGTATTTGTCAGAATGACAATGTGGTACCACCTTATACAATACCACGGAGTTCAATAGCTGAAAATCCATACACAAGTCTGCTTCTGTGCTCGTCTTCACCAGATCTGATCGATGGACGTACAGTGGCCGTGTCTTGGTGCCAGGACCTTGCGATTGAGGCAACTTCTCTCCCTATATTTCTCTCTTGCATAGTCACACATACTCACAAATGTTATGAATTATACTTGACATATTATATTGAAATCAGTGGTTTATAGTCAATCCATCTTGGTGGAACATAATGCTTCTCCGACAGATACACCAACTTGTATAATTTTGATTATTTTTCTTCTGTTACTACTGAATAATAAAAGGCAGGCATGATACCCTCTATATCCAAGATGCTCACTATTACGATCATGTTGTTTGTAATTGATAATTTCTCTACGTTAGACAGACTGTTAGTATAAACATCTGGTTTTTTTACTGGTTAAGATGCAAATAATATGCAAGTCATTCTCTTTCACATGAATAGGTTTTATTTTCTTTAATTCCTAGTTGACTGTCCTGTTATGTTCTTTTTATGTCTGAGAGATTGATTTTTCTATGTTGGCCATGCAGTGGTTGACAGCTGTAGAACTTGCGCTTCTGAAAGGTCGTCATCCACTTTTGAAAGACGTGGATGTTACTGTTAACCCTTCAAAGGGCTTAGTTTTTTCGGAAGCCAGAGCACCTGAAAAAAGTATCGGGGCCAAGAAGCTCGTACAGGCAGCCCATAAAAAGACGGTGAATGGTTACGATGTAGATCCTTTCAAGGAAACACTTGAAGACAGTGACATCACCCCAAACTCAAATTTGTCGACTGGAACAGATTTAGAAAAGAATGTTAAAGTCGATAATGGATCTGATGAAACAGAAAATAGTAGAGTTTCAACAAGCAGTCTTGTTGAAGTTGAATCAATCGAAGATAATGAGTCTAACGTAGAAGAAAGTGAAAGAGGTCAGGTGTTGCAGACTGCAGAAGTGGTTGTCAACATGCTGGATGTAACCATGCCTGGCACCCTAAAAGATGAAGAGAAGAAAAAGGTAACACCCAACGTATCAAAAGTAAAAATAATATTAACAAGTTTTACTGTTGTCGCTGCATTGACAATTGCTTGACAATTATTCAGTAAATGTTTAGGTTATGGATGCTGTTGGTCGAGGAGAGACAGTTCTAACAGCATTGCAAGATGCCGTGCCAGAAGACGTTCGTGGGAAGATTACAACAGCTGTAACTGGGATCTTGCAGTCAGGTGGCACTAAATTAAATCTTGAAAAGCTGAAGCTTCCTAGGATATCACCAGGATTGAAAAAAGCGGAGGAAGCAAAGAAAGAAACATCAAGTGCCATAGATCAAAAGGATTCTCATTCTCCCGATCCGATAGATAAGAGCGATGATTTGGTGAGTGGCTCAGACGACACCATTACTGGCTCGGACAATTCTCCAGGTGGAATAGAACTAGAGCATTCCCCTACCGAGGTTTCCCAGAAAGACGGTGATTCTGGAAAGTCCCAACCTGTTGACAGTGATCAAGATGATAGTCTTGGAAATCACGAGTCATATACCAATGAAAAGAACAGTGCAGCTGATGGTTCTGAGAATGCTTCCGAAGCAAAGAGTGATAGTGTTAACCAGGGGCCAATCGGCACAGAGGATGTCACTAGTAATGATGACAAAGTGGAGCAAGGTTCTGGAGTAGTTACGGTTCAAAGACAGGTAGAAACTAAGAAACACGATGAGAAAGGAGCACCAATTGCTGATGAAAAATCCAGTGTAGCTGATGCTTTCGAGAAGGCTTCAGATACAAAGAATGATAGTATCAACCCACCGCCAGTTGGTGTAGACGATATAACTAGTGATGGGGACAAAGTGGACCAAGCTGCTGTACTATCTCAACAACAAAGAAAGGAGGAAACTAATAAAAATAATGATAACGAAAAACAGTCTGCCACAGATCAAGACAAGGTGACATCTACCGACAATGAAGGAGATGCTGGAAAATCTTCTGCTTCACAGCCTGTAGAGAAAGACATAAGTGATGATCAGAGCAAAGAAACCAAAATTATGCAGCCTGTATCAGACCAAACTAAGCCAGCAATTCAGGAACCAAATCAGTCCAAATTTAATGTTTCCCACGCATTTGAAGCATTGACGGGGATGGATGATGAAACTCAGGTAGCTGTCAATAGTGTTTTCGGTGTGCTCGAAAACATGATTTCTCAGCTGGATGAAGAAAATAAAGAAGGAAATGAGGTAAGTGATGAGAAGAATCTCAAGGATACGAAGACTCTCAACGATGAGAAGAATATCACTAATGAGGCAATGTCTCCATCTGAAGAGGAAATTCTCGACAAGAGAGAAACCGAGAGCCTTATGCCCTCTGAAAACTCACATGATCCTGCATGCATTGTGAATGAAACAGAAAAAAGTTCTGAAAGTGATAAGGTAACAGGGGAAATGATTGAAAAAGATTTGGGCAGAGATGAATTTGTGAATGGTAAGCATTCACCAAAGGTTCTACCTGAAAGAAATACAGATTCTGTCGAAAATTCTTCTCATGATGGATACCGTGGATACCGTGGGGAGAAACTTTCAAAAGAAAAGATTGCAAAGCAGTTAGACTTAGATACAACCACTGCTCTCATGCTTGACTATTATCCAGAGGAAGGTGAATGGAAACTCCTTGATCAACAACCAGAACACTTGGATAATGACTATTATCCAGAGGCAGGTAAATGGAAGCTCCTAGATCAACAACCAGAATACTTGGGTAACCTTGCCGACAATGCAGCAGCCAGCAGAGATACGCACGAAAATGTTCAGGTTCATTCCCTTAGTGTAGGTAATGAAGACAACGTCATTGAGCCTGCATATATGATATTGAACCATGGACAAGAGTCGGAGCTCTCCGAAATGCATGATGCAACGGACAATCAAAATGATGGTCCTCACAAATTAGACGAAGGATGTGAGGAATTAGAGCACCTCATTAAAGTTATTGTATCGGACTCTTTGAACGTAGAAGTTCAACGCAGGATGGGTTCAGCTGGCATGAGACAAATTAAGTCTCAACTCAGTAAGGATATAAGAATGGTGGCAAAGACATTTTCTTATTCTGTTGTATATGCAGAGCCTACTTGGACTTTCATAAGGAATAGCAAAACTTCCAATGGCCCTTCTGGAAAAGTAGGTAAACTTCATGGGGACGCTATCATTAGGGCAATTGCATCTGCTGTCCAGGAGGCGCATTTTCTCAGACAAGTACTGCCTATTGGTGTTGTTGTTGGCTCTGTTTTAGCTGCTTTGAGAAAATATTTCGATGTGTCTACAACAACCAACAGTGCTAAGAGAGATATTGTCCCGGGTAGAACACAAAAGTACGAGAACAATGGTGCAGCGAAGAGGGTTCTGCCAGACAAAGTGAGCAAGGAGACCCAGCAAAACAACTCGACCATTGGAGAAATGGTGGAATCTGCCCTGCAAAATATTAACAGTGGGGCAACAACGAGTGTTGTGCCAAGCAAAGTGAGCAAGGAGAGCAAACAAAACAACTCGACCATTGGAGAAATGGTGGAATCTGGCCTGCAAAGTATTAACAATGAGGGTGTCATGGTTGGTGCTGTAACAGCTGCTTTGGGTGCATCTGCGATGCTGGCTCAAGACGAGGTATTGTTTAACATTAGCATTCAGATAAATATTTAAGCAAAAGATCATAAATATATGTTCGTCCTTGTAATTAGTGTCTCCTGCACAGGATCCACAAAGAGGTGGATTCATGTCAAAATCATCGGAGAAAGATAGTCAACATAAAGAATCGGGAAAGCTCGATCAGAGCAATATGGTGGCAAGTTTTGCTGAGAAAGCCATGTCCATAGCTGGTCCTGCAGTTCCAACAAAGGAAACTGGCGAAGTGGATCAGGATAGGTATTAAAAGTAGATAAGTCAATTCCTCTATTTCAGTGCCTTAAGATTCTTCTTGATCTAAAAGCCCTTGGTTTTCATGTGAACAGGATTGTGGCAATGTTGGCAGATTTGGGTCAAAGGGGTGGCATATTGAAGTTAGTTGGCAAACTTGCTCTGCTCTGGGGTGGCCTTCGTGGTGCTATGAGTTTAACTGATAAGCTAATCCAATTTTTGCGTATGGATGAGTGGCCCTTGCTCAAGAGGTAAGCTGCTTTCTCTCTAAGCATCTTTGTTGATTCTTTCCAGTATCGTGGAACTTATGTGGTTGGTTTTGAAGTAGTCTCTTATCAATATAAAATGTGGATGCTCATATTTGTATTCTGTTATTTTTTTACTACCGTTGGCAGAATGTTTTTACTAAATTTTGTTTTTTGTGGTTTACGTGGGTCTTAAATAATGAATGCTAAACTATCGATGTGTGTTAACCATTCCCATAAAATTAAAGACAAACAGGAGAACTAACGTTTTATTCTTCTCTACAGGTTTGTGAGTGATTCCCCCCCGTTCTTAAATATGCTATGTTTTCAATACATGTTTGCTAGTAAATTCCTCGTTTAAAAATGTTACATTCTCTTCGGATAACAGTGAAAGATTCCATACTCTTGTGATTTTACCATAAGTTGGGTCCTTTGATTCTTCTTCATATCAGCTGGTCCTAATGATTCTCGTGTGTATCGTTATTTTGTTGTTTTTATTAGGGCTGTGGGCTTTATTGGGATGTTGCTCGTTTTATGGTCACCGGTTGTGATTCCATTGCTTCCAACACTCCTCCAGAGCTGGTCTACAAGTAATCCCTCTAGAGTGGCGGAATTAGCTAGTGTAGTTGGCCTCTATGTTGCTGTTTTTATTCTTGTCATGCTGTGGGGAAAGAGAGTACGGAAGTATGAAAACCCATTCATGCAATATGGGCTTGATTTTAAGGCATCAGTCAAAGTAAAGGTAAAACCTTAAACGTAACACTGAGATTAAAATAGTTTGGTTTTCGTTGCACAGCTGGAGAAAACTTCTTGGCCATTAATACTCCGTGATCCTGCCTTCTGGATTTCTTTATTAGCGCATTAGCATCAGTTTCCCTCATAAATACGAAAACAAGGAAATAATACAAATGCCAATTTGCTTCAACAAAGATCTTGGTGGACCTGTTTGAATTTCAAACAGCAAAAATATATGGCGTAGTTGTGATTTTCCTTTTCCCTTAACTTCATATGTTCTCCTTTTCTTCAGTTCCATACATTCATGCTTTTAAAACAGTAGAAATGATACTATAAAGATTTCTTGCAGATTCAAGTGTTTTTGAAGGCCTTTGCAGGGGGCATGACAGTCGTTCTATTAATACAGTTCGTAAATGCAATATTAGGAGCTGCAATCTTTTCTCGACCGCCATATTTTCCACATCCTTTTGATGCCATGAAGTGTCTCAAGGGATGCGGGCAATTGCTTATGCTAATAGTAAGGGGAATTACAGCTGCGACATTTGTTGTGCTTGTGGAAGAGTTACTCTTCAGGTCATGGATGCCTGATGAGATTGCTATAGATCTAGGCTACCATCAAAGCATTATCATTACTGGTTTCATATTTGCCTTGTTCCAAAGGTATATATCTTTTCCAAGTATATTATTGTTTATATAGATCATGGATGAACTGGATATACGTGTATGTCATACTGCAATTGTACACCACTATTGTTCATGAGGAGTACCGTAGCGTAATGCTAACTGTACAAACTATATAATGATTGTTTTTGTTTTCTTGTCGAATTTTCCAGATCCCTGAGATCAATTCCAGGGTTATGGCTTCTGTCGTTGGCGCTCGCTGGAGCTCGTGCAAGAAGCCAAGGAAATCTGATTGTTCCGATCGGGTTGCGAGCAGGAACCATAGCAACAAGCTTTTTACTACAGTCAGGTGGATTCCTCACCTACAACCCAAGTTCTCCGGCTTGGATTGCAGGGAGCCGCCCTTTACAGCCTTTTAGCGGAGTGGTTGGTCTTGGGGTCTCTTTAGCGTTGGCACTCATTCTTTATCCGAGACATTCTCCAGAAACCAAGATGCAGAAATATAATTAAGAAGAAGGTAAACAATAAGAAACGACATGCTGTGCTCATGCCCTCTCGGTGATTTGCAGAGTGAAAACTGATTTATTGTGCGCAGAAGGATAGAAAGGGAGTAGGTGAAAGTAAAAACAATAAGGACAGAAGAAGAGCTTCGGATCCGCATACTTGTAAGTAGGAAGCATAAGACCCTTTTTGTACATCTTCTGTACCTAATCGAGTATATGCTTTTGTTTAAGTACAAAGTATCATAACAGTGTATACATAATATATAGAAGTTGTATGTGATCTTTTGGGTATGTCAAAGCTGCTGTGTCGGTCTTGTTATGGAGGCAGAGATGAAAACTAAAGTTGCTTCATATCATACAAAAAGAAGTTTATTTTCATTTCAGAATCATGTTGGCGTCTTTACCAAGGTAAAAGGGTTGGTAAAGACGCAGTTATACACGACCTGAAGCTGCGTAATGAGATGGGGTATAGTTTTCTACAATCGGAGTCAGGAAGTTGGAAGTGCACGCAGGTATATACTAAATTTGTTGACCCATTGTGCCGTACAGAACTTCAAATTGTAACTTTATTTTAGGTGTTCAGAGCAACTTAAGATATCTGATTTACAGTTTGTTTTGGTATATACTTTTATCATTTTTCAGATTGTAGATCTGCTACGAGTTGCTGTAAACAGAGTGAACTAAATCAAAAGAAGTTGTTGGAGTTTTCTCGCAAGCCCGGAGTGAGGAGGAGACTGAGGTTTAGTTGCAGGGTTATGCAGTTGAGAAAAGATGTAAATAAAGTAGAATAGAGAAAGTGTTGCACATGGGGGTTACTGAAAGTGTTGTTAAAGATATATACGAGCATATAAGAAGTGAGTGACCAACTTGAAGGTCCCTATTTCTGTGCTCTTGTTAAGAGGTGATATGTTCTTCTTCTAAGCCCATGAATCCTGTAAAATCTATGCAGACTCAAGAAAGGAGCTTTGTCTATAAAGAGACTCTGGTTGACCTTTTAAATCTTGATACTGGTCCCCTTGGACTGGTAGATGATTCAGAGGTATTTAAAAGGTCGGAAGCACTAAGCTAATTGCTGAAATAGACATACACAATCTCAGCAACTTTGAGAATGTTGTCTATTTTGCAGAATGGATTCATTTTGGAAAATATGGTGGAGGACGTGGTAGAAAGCAGGCAACATTTACAGCATTTAATTGGCAACTGTGAAGGTAATACTTCCTATCACTTGTTAAGATACTTTTTAATGCATTTGATGGTGATAGTAGTCTAGGTGCATACGTTTGGCAAAGCCTCAAAATGTGTTGATGAAAATGAAATATGACTCATTGTCTCGTTCATGAGATATATTGGTCATTTTTTACATTCATCTATGTGATTTTCCATTTGATATTCTTATAGCTCAAAGGCAAGTACGTGAAACTGCTTTGAACGACAAAACTTCAAGATCACATTATATTATTGGGCTGGTATGCTCTATTATATGCTCATGTGATATGCTTGCTGTATGATTGAATAAATAATCCATTTCCCTATTTTTTATACATGGAAAAGATAATTTTGCATAGATATTAGACAGTAAAGTTAACCTCATTTTATAAATTCTCTTGTTCTCTTGAAATGTGTTTAGAAAGCACAATAGTTTGAACACCATGATTTTCTTTGGGCATGTCTAAATTATATTTTAGCTTGATGAACATATTCACTGGTAGTAACATTTTTTAGTGCTGCCAACTTTAAATTCAAGTGCCAGCATAGATTGGAAATTCAGTTTCTGTCTTTTTTTTTTTTTTGGTTGCAGTTATGGAAGAAGAAACGATCACGGATCACCATATAGAGAAACTCGAAGCTTACAAGGATTTTGCAAAAATCACAAGGCGGGAATGCAATTAGATGTACCGTGTACGACCCACTCTAAAGAGACAAAAAGACGCTTCTCCTGCCATGACTGCGAAGGAAGTCGCCAACTGCGCCAAAGTAACTTGCTTGATAACAAAGACGATATTTGACTTTGACAGATACTGAATCTTGCAGAAGTTAGTAGATCGACTCAAAGATGAGTACCCTCGGCTAATGGCTGCACATGAGGAAATAGTTGAGATAGAATCATACAGAAAGAGTAAAAAGGCATTCAAATTTATATTGAAGTATTTTTACATAAATCAATATTAGAGAATATTTTCAGTATGAGATTAATTTTCCAGTCCTCCAAATTAAATGTTTTGAAAATAATTGTAAAATGTGAATTAAAAACATAGAAGAATTTTAAAAGAAAAAGGTAAATAGTAATATGCAAACCCTTATCAAGTTAAATTTGTTATGCTTAATTGGAAACAAATATGCATATTATATATAAAGGAACGGGCCTATAACGAATTTAAAAAAGGCTAAAGATTATAGCATAAAATCTAAGCCCATTAAAAGATAATGCATGCGTGTTCTATAACCAAAAGAAAAGAAACCCTTGTTAAGTTCGTCTTCGCACCAAACTAATCCTCTCAATCCAGAGTCTCAAGTTCGTCTTCCTCAATCTGTGTGATTTCTAGGGTTTTCTTTTTTCTTCTTGAAATCTCTCAATTGCTTAGGATCTTCCTTCTCCGTCAATCACGTTTTTTTTTTTCAATCTTCTTGTAGGTAAGCCCCCGTCACTTGAGCGAATCATGTATTTGGATTCTCGTATATTTTTCCATCGGTTTTTGTTATTGTTCGTTCTTTGTATTTATCTATCTAAGGCAATGGTTTACTAACTTTTATAACAAATTGAATCAGATGCATAGAGATATGTATTCTTCAAGAGGGAGTGGCTACGGACAGCAGCAATACGGCTCGCAGTCTGGTTATGGTCAGAATGTAAGATCATCAATTCCATGAAATCAAAATCCCACCTTTCTGATGTTTAATTTCACGAAATTTCATATTTGATTTGGGAATTGTTAATTTTCTTGGATTGAAGAAATTACATTGAACTCCATTGTTGTGCATTATGCTTTTTAAGTGGGTAGAATTTTATTGCTAATTGCTATGTTATTATTATTATGTAGCTTGGATCTGGTTATCCTGGAAGTTCAGTCAGTGGTGGTGCAGAAGGAGGCTCTCAGATTTCTTTGAGTAGTTCTCGCCATCCTTCAATTACAGGTGGTGGTGCTCAAGAAACTGACATTGGTGGATACAGATCGCATTTGTCAACATCTGCTAGTCATTATGGAACGCAGTATGGTTCTGCCTATGGATCATCTTCTCTTAGCAGCTCTCAGCCTTTAAGCACCAATGGCTTAGGTTCATCAGTCTTGGATAGCCGCTCGGGATATGTTCCTACTTTACCAGATTCGCCTAAATTTGCCTCTGGAAGCTACTTGTCCCCCTCGAGTCATGTTTATGGTCAAAAGGCGGATGATTTGTATTCTGATAAGCTGTCTGGTTACATTCCGGTTGACAGAAGGCAGTATGGTGAACGGTCAAGCGCTTATGTCGGTAGGGAGTTGCAAAATGAACCAACTAGTCGATATGCTGAGTCATCTGGTTTTGGTCGTCAGGTGCGCCCACCCTCACATTTATTTGAAAATCTCTTGAATTTGGTTAAATTCTGTTCCGTGGTGTTACAATTGGCATTAATTTTATGATTTTGGCAGACTGACTTGTATGATCGCATTGATCAAGCATCTCTCCTCCGAGGAGAACAATTATTAAAAATTCAGTCGCTCCATACCTCTTCTGTTGATGGAGGTGTCAGGTATTTTTCAATGATTAGCGGTAACCTGATTTCTTTCTAGCATATGTTTTTTTGTTCAAATTGTTGCATTTTTGGTTACGTCTGTTATTTGTTCTCTCAAGACCTTTGTTATTGTAAAACAACTGTACTTTGTCAAAACTTGCAATAACGTTTGAAGGAAAGTTATATCTTACTGCACTGAGTAGCATACATTTCTGGCAGACAAGCCGATTATCTTACAGAACGAAGTTCTACTGTACGGCATTCTGATCAAGAAGCTATGCATTATGGAGGAAGGTTGGAGTCTGATCCTCACGGTTTACGCGGCACATCTTCTTATGCCAGCCAACATACCCCATCGTTATTAGGAGCTGTTCCTCGGCGAAATTTAGATGACTATATTTATCCGGAGAATTCTTCAAATCCTGGTTATGGCGTTAGCTTACCTCCAGGGAGGGATTATGGCACTGGGAAAGGTATCCACAGTGCAGCATCTCTTGACCTGGACTACCCTGGTGGCATACTGGCTCGTGGTGGTCCTCGTGTTGATGATCTCCGGAAAGATGACCGGGCGAGTTATCTCAGGGAGTTTGAACTAAGGGAAGAAGAGCGTCGTCGCGAGAATCTACGCTCCAGAGATAAGGAGCGAGAGCGAGAGAGGGAACGCGAACGTGATAGAGAACGAGAGCGGCAGAGGGAACGAGACAGGCAAAGAGCTAAGGACCGGGAAAGGGAACGCATATCGGAGCTACGAGAGAAGGAAGGAGAAAGAGAACGTGAGCGAAAACGTGCTCTCGAAATAAAACGAGATCGAACTCCAACAGCAAGAGCTACGTCCAAGGACACTAAGGAGCGGACTCCAGTTCCTAAATCTATTTCTAGGGATGCACGTAGTTCCACTTTGCGACGGGATGCACAACATCGTGAAGCATCAATTAGGTTTAATTTTTTTATCTCTGTCACGCTCTTCATCTGGAATACAGGGCATTTTCTGTTGCTGCACCAGACACTAACCTTATTTCTGTTATACCTGAAGGCGATATTCACCGATTAAGCCAATAAGGAGAGATTATGTCTGCAAGGTAATAAGTGTTCCAAGAGATTCCTCACCTAATGATGTTTTTTACCTGCTCCTCAGTATTATCTCATCTTCCTATCAGCTCCTGCATTCTACATGTTTTCTTATTGATTGACTTCGGCATCTCTTGGTCCCTTCTGGATTACTATATCAGCCTGGCCATCTCAATACAATCATTGACAACAAAAAAATTCATGATAAATCCTACTTCCCGACCATTGCCTCTTTTTCATGTAAACTCTGTCAAGTTCAGCTTTCTCATTCCTTTTCTCTCCATCAGATGTCTTCCTGTACTTGGGTGTTATTTGGCCAAGCTTCTGACTGTTATACTTCCTCTTCCTTTTATGGCCTTCTCTCGTTGTGGGTGTTATCTGGCCAAGCTTCTGACTTCTTGCCACATCTGGGGATTATTTTACCTGCTTTTGAAATTAGTCTGACATATATCAGACTGCTCTATCTATGTTTCCTGAGTTTGGTAGTTTTTTGGAGGGCAATTGCAACCTGTTATATGGCTTCTGGTTTTTGTGGTCTCCAGTTAATTTGCCTGATTGCTAGTTTTGTCTTATGGACTTCGTATTGAATTAAATGTAGAAAACCGCAGAGTTACCTGCCCTCTTTATGTGTGATGCAGTGCTTAAGCATAGTGTGCAGTATTTTTTATTTGAAAATTATGCGACCTGTATGCAGGTTTTATCCTCGCGATTGGTTGACATGGAGAGAGATTACTTGACATTAGATAAAAGATATCCCAGGCTTTTTGTGCCTTCTGAGTTTTCCAAGGTTTCTGTATTTCTATCTAATCCTTCCCCCCAATTATTATCTAATACGGAGTGGAGTTCTGAATGATTGTTAACCTCAAATTTATATATTTAAGGTTGTTGTGAACTGGCCGAAACAGAAGCTTACACTTTCTATGCATACTGCTGTGAGGTGAATTATTCTGCTTCCTATTTACAATTTTTGTCTGCCTTAGGATTGTAATCCTTCTTACGCGGTTTCAATAGATCTGATCTGGAGTTTTTGTTTCCCTTGACTGTACCTTATACTAGAGTTGCACACATTTTTCAAATTTTGTGGATTCACTTTTGTTACACTATCTTTAAATTCTAGTTAATTGTTTTTGCAAACCTAACCATTGTTTGTTGAGGACGGCAGTTTTGAGCATGATTACATTGAAGATGGTGGAGCTGATGTGAAATGTACTTCGACGAAGCCTTTAGCTTTGAAATCTGGAGGAAAAACTGTTTGGAATGCCAAGGTTGGCTTTTTTTTTTCTATTTCTTTCTCATTGATAAAGATTGTCTCTTTAATTATGTCATTGCTCGTTACTATCTTCTTATATAGTCATGTTTGCATGATATATCATTGCTGCTATTGTTTCTGAGTATATTGAAAGAATTGCTGATGTGTTATGGGTTTTCTTTACTGTTCAGATGGTTTTGATGAGCGGGCTGAGCAGGACTGCTCTGGAAGATCTTTCTTCAGAGAAATTATTTGAGGACCGTATACCTCACGTGTGCAACATATTAAAATTTGCTGTTCTTAAAAAGGATCATTCATTCATGGCGTTTGGTGGTTCCTGGGATCCCACAGATGGCATGGACCCATCAGTTGACCAGTCTTCCTTAATTCAGACAATGCTGAGGTTTGTCTCTTCACTTATTCATTTATCATCTTTGCTGCCTTTTGTTCTTAGTCTGAGACTAAAAAACCTTTTGAGTTTGCAGACACACAAAGGATAAGCTTAATCTTGATCTGAGCAACTGCCGTCACTGGAATCCATTTCTCGAGGTATGTTTTCCTTCTCTTGGACCAAGAGTCTTGGTTTAAGACTTTGAGATATTGGACGTATGGGGACATGACACTCGAGTATTGTAGCTAAGATAGTGTGTATATATATCCTACAATCTTTTATTTCCTACCTGACGTTGAAGATGATATAAAGCTTAGTAGTGGACTGCCTGATATATGGATTCTTTCTGACAGTATAAAATATGTGGATCATCAACCATTATTGCTATTGGTTTATCTAGAGATTTTCTCCATGAATGTTTTTCAAATATTTTTTTTTCGTGTCCTGTTTTGCTGCAATTTCATTTTGTTATTTATGGTAGCACTAAGATACGTACAAGCGAACAAAGCGATACTGCTTACTAGTTTGTTTGGAAATCTAAGTAGATTTGCGTTGACTTTTTTTTGTGGCATTTACAGATACATTATGAAAGGGTTGGTTCAGATGGGGGTTTTAGCTACAAAGAGATCACCGTACTATATGTCCCCGATTTATCAGAATGCCTTCCTTCCTCTGATGCATGGAGAACCCAATGGTTGGCACTTAGGAAAGCTCTTACTGAGAGAGATCGGCTACTCTCTCAGGAGGTTAAGAAAAATGTCATTGCAGGAAAGGGCAGCAGTGATACTGTTGAAGTTACCAAGGATGCAGAGAAAAAGTCCCCAGGAGACGCTTCTGGCACTCAGACGACTGGAACTAAAAAGACCGTGAAAAAGATCATTAAAAGAGTTGTTAAAAGGCCTGTCAACGATGGAAAAGGAACTGTTAAAAAAGGTGAGAAGTCGGATGAGAAGGTAGTTCCTGAAAAGGTCGCCATATCGGAGACCACAGTCCCTAAAGAAGAATCCATTGGTATATCGTCTAACAAAAATATAGTGAAAAAGGTAGTAGCGAGACCCACACAAAGTCAAGAGAAGGGCTCAGAAATTGTGACGGGAGCTGGAACTGGAGATACTTCAGATCCCAGTGCTAAGGCTAGTGAGCAAACTCCTTCGAAGACAATTGTAAAGAAAAAAGTCATCAAAAGGGTGGCTAAAAGGAAGGTCGCTGAAATAGACAATAGTATGGACGGTGATTTTAAGAAAGAAGGAGATAGTGATGAGAAGAAGGTAGTGGAGGCAGGCAAGAAAACCCCTGATTCAGGTAGTATGGAGATGAAACCGACGGCTGAATCTTTAGAAGCAGTGAAAGAAAAGAATGCCTCCACTAGTGTGAAAATAAAACAGAATACAGGATCTCCAGATACTGAGAAAAAGGAGGGTTCCTCTACTGCAAATAAGAAAGACACTAAGACAGGTGAAGACAAGAAGGATGAAAGGAAAAACAACTCAGAGACTCAGTCTGAGGGGAAAAAAATTGATAGGAATAATGCTGATGAGAAAAAGGTTAAAGAAAAAATTACTGAGAAAGAGATTAAAGAGAAAGGTGGAAAAGAGGAGTCCAGGATACAAATGAAGGACAGGAAAAAGTCAGAGGAACCTCCTCGGCCAGGATTTATTTTACAGACAAAACGTAACAAAGACTCCAAAGTAGGTGGACAGTATATAAGCGGTTTCATAACATTTGGTAATGGCTACATTATTGGTCGTAACTTCTTCCATTTTTGTTTTGCAGTTGCGTTCACTGTCGGTCTCTTTGGATTCCCTCTTGGATTACACTGACAAGGACATTGATGAGTCATCATTTGAGGTTTGTTGTTTTCATTTTTCCACTGGAACTCTGTGTATCACATTTTGTTGTTGCCTCTGAACTACTTAGTTTTAATCAAACTATCTTCTATGTTCTTGCAGCTTTCATTGTTTGCGGAATCGCTGTTTGAGATGCTGCAGTATCAAATGGGTTCCCGTATCTTTGAATTTCTTAAGGTTTGTTTATAATTGATCTTTGACGTTATTGTTTTTGACTCGCATGAACTGTTTTCTTATACGGTCTTTTTTTCGTTTTTCCCTTCAAGAAACTACGTGTAAAATTTTTGAGACAAAGAAATCAACGGAAGAGGCAGCAGCAGGAGTTGTCTGTCAAGCAAAATGAAGCAAAATCCCAAAATAAGCGTCAAAAGACAGTTGAACATAAAGATAAGGATACCTCTGTTATACCCGAATCCGCTCCTGGGAAAGATGATAAAGAAAATTCAGGCAAGGACATCGTAGACGGTAGCCGGAAAATTTCAGATAAGGAAGCTGTAGCCAACACTGAAGAAACTGTGGGCGGTAAAGAAGTTACTGGGGATGAAACATCTAATAAGGAAGTGGATAACCAGGATGATGATGACGATCCAGAGGAAGATCCTGAGGAGGATCCTGAAGAAGACCCTGAAGAAGACCCTGAAGAAGACCCAGAAGAAGATCCAGAAGAATGCGAGGAAATGGACGTTGCAAATTATGAGCAAGAAGACCCTGCTGAAGAGGTATGAACACATTTGACTTGCATTTTTTCAAATTGAGTCCAACAAGTTGTATTCTTTATAAATCTTCTCACTTTGTTTCATGTCTCTTGTTTCGCCGCAGAAGAAAGAAGGAAACCTTGAGAATACTAGTGGTACTGTTGCCAATCCCATAACTGAAGTGGCAACTGATAAAAAAGAAGAAAGAGGTCGGATCGATGAAAAAACTGAAATCAAGACGAAGTCTGGAACTGATAAGCATGGGAGGCAAGAGGGAGGAACGTCTGATGCACCAAAAAGAGAGGAAACTGTTGATAAACAGCTGTTACAGGTTAAATACTCCCTTCAAAACTTGAGAAATCAGATATTGTGTTTTATTTATTTATTGCTGTTTTAGTTCTAAAAGCTTTGTTTATTTGTTTTTCTGGCTCAGGCTTTCAGATTCTTTGACCGTAACCAGGCAGGCTATGTTAGGGTAAGAAAGAAGATTGTTTTTTTTTTCTTGTACATAATAAAATCATATCAAAATCTCTCAGGATGAGTATGCAAATACTGTTTGTGTTTGTTTTCTTTCAGGTTGAAGACATGAGGATGACCATTCACAGCTTGGGAAAGTTTCTATCTCACCGTGAAGTCAAGGTAAAACTTGTAGATTTCTCAAATACGGTTGTCATCACTTTGTATAGAATCATCGTAATATTAAACAATGTGTGATGATGTTGCAGGAACTTGTGCAAAGCGCTTTGTTAGAGAGCAGCACTGGAAGAGATGATCGAATTTTATACAATAAACTTGTTAGGTTGTCTCTATAGAAACAACATACACTAGTAATGTCTCTATAGAAACAACATACGCTAATAATGTTCTCTCGTCTCGTCTCCTTTTGGAATTTCCTGAGAAATGCTTTTCATTATTTGGTCTGTTTTGATCCACCAACAAATTCCAATTGTTTTCACTACCCCCTCTGTAGAATACATGATGTTTTAAGATTTTTACATATATTAAAAAAAACATTTAATGTTTAACAATAAGTGTATTATTTATTTATGTTAACATATTTTATAATTATTAATTAGTAGTATTTCATCAAATTTTTAAATTCTTATTTAATGATTTTTGAAATTTACAATTTCTTAGCATTAATTGATAAAAATATACATGAAATCATTCTTTGTGATACAAAAAAAAAAATACTAAAACATCATCCTTTATAATACAGAAGAAGTAATAATTATAATATTGCGAGTTCATTACAAAAAAATTATATGTTTAAAGTTGTGTATACATTGTTTTCTATAATTTAAAAGTAACTGGTTAAAAAAAAAGAAAATCAAAAGTAACTAATTTCTTTATTTTAACTCTTTATCCCACAAGTCACCTAGACAAATTAGATTATGCCACATAAATTTTTATTTTATATTTTAATTAAAAAATAAATATAAATAATAATGAAATAAAAAAACAAAAAAACAATATGGCTATTGTCAAATCTACCTGCTAGCCAGACTTTTTCATCATCTCTTGAAGATAATATTGAAGCGTTACTGATGATGCACAACTCTATGATAGATAAAGATAAAAGTCATCTTCCTTTTTGATCGGCGGGCAATTATGGAAATCAAGGAATGATCTTATCTTTAACAAAGTAAGATGGGAAGCAGAGTTGGTCCTTACTAAGGCTACTGACAATGTTGATAAATGGCTGGCTGCGACACAATCTTCTGCAAAACAACCACGTTGCAACTCTCCGCCACATACATCCCCTCATCCATTGCAATGGAAACCACCTCTAACGGGCCTCGTTAAGGTAAAGTTTGATGGAAGTTTTCAATATCATAATGGTAGCATTGGAGTTGGTTGGATAATCCGTGATGAAAAAGGAACTTATCTCTTATCCGGGAGCTCAAAACTTCAACAAGCATCTAATCCACTAGAGACAGAAGGTCTAACGCTACTACATGCTATTCAGACAACATGGTGTAGAGGATACTGAAGGGTGATAATTGAAGGAGACTGCAAAGCTCTAGACGATCTAATGGAAGGTATAACTATGGATAATCTCCTAATTGATATCCGTAGTTGGGCAGATCTTTTCACTGATATATCTTTTTCCCTAGTGCGGAGAGAGTATAATCAGGTTGCTGATAAGTTGGCTAAGATAGCTCATTATCAAGAAGAAACTACTCGAACTTATTTCTATCCTCCTATGTTTTTACGGAGTTATTTATTTCAAGACCATGTAACCATTTATGATATCTAGTAAGAGACGTTAAAAAAAAAATCGAGGTTTCATAATTTTATAAAAAATATATTTATACTATAAAAGATGGTCAACTCTCTCCATATGAATGACACGTCAGCAGTGGAGAGAATGCCACATGTCAACTCAAATTAAAAGCAAACATATTTAAAATTAAAGAGGAATTTGAAACATCTTTCATGACTTTTATTCTTTTTTTCATATCACAAACAGATTCAATATTTATATAAGAAATCTAGAGAGGTTTAGAATATGTTGATGTTTTCTTTAAGTAAGTAGATACATCACCAAAAGATAAAAATGTTTCGAGAGTAAAACCAAATATTCGCTTCGTTCTCTTAGGATAAACCATGAACATATGGTTTAGGCATTAGAATTTTCTCAACAATTTGAAGAGTTGCAGCAGTGACTGGGAATTTGGTTAATATTGTAGAGAAATTCATGAAAGTGTATCCTTAGAGAAATAAAAATTTATATATGAAAAAGATCGGAGTTTTGTTCACTATCGAATAAAAGATAGTTAAATCAATGATAGCATGTTGGTTGAGGAAAATACAGAGAAAAAAAGAACATGGAAATTAAATGAAATTCTTATTAAAAATTAAATTCTAGAGTTATATTCAAGAAATTGAATAGCTAGCAGGAAGGGAAGTTGTCTATCTTAAGTATAACCATTAAAAAATTAATCAACCTGTATGAAAAACTTTTTGATAAAAGAGAATTTGAGAGTCCCATGGTATTTAGTTGGGAAGCTTAAATACAAATATATCTAAACACCTAAGTTTTAGACAAGAGTTGTAGGATTTTTAAATGTTTTTATCTACCAATCAAATGTGCAAATGGTATGATTATTTTACTTCCTAAAAAAATATGCTAATAATGTTCGTCTACAAAAATCACTTTACAATAAGATTTAGCTTTAATCAAAATTTAGTATTCTTTACCTCCTCAGCAAAAAAACTTTGTTTTGTTTGTTACTATATAATTTTTAATCTTTCAAATATGAAAATATAAGAAGCACAAATAAAGTATTACAATAAATGTATATATACATATATAAACAAACCCGCACGTAGTGCGGGTACTCATCTAATATTGTAAATACGAAGTAGAAACTAGATAATCATTGCGGCCTGGTGTAAATGTTTTTGAAATTTTTGGATAGTATTTTAAGTTGATTGAGTTTATTTTAGATTTATCTTATTAGTATAATTAATATATGTGTTATGTATTTAATATGCTATTTAATTTATTTTGGATATCTGTAAAGTTTAATATATAGATTTGTTAACTTATTAAATTTTAACCCGCGGTACACAGAAAAAATGATATGTGATCATAATATATATGCAGATATATTATAAAGTCGTCGTTTGTGTTAACAAATCATATCTAAAAATAAAGTGATAGAGTGATCATAACACTAAAAGCTATCATTTTTATGTATTTAATATGCTGATGCACTGTAATAATGTATGAAATATATTTTTTTTTTAAAGTTACTCATGATATCCAAATGTGTGTAAATATTAGCTGTTATTCAAAATAAAATAATAATTGACTATAATTTATATAGAAAACATTTTCACCAAATTTAATTACCATGTATCTTCATAAATAAAAATGATAACTTTTGGTGTTTTCATTTACTCATTCATAGCCAGAATTTTACCAGTGAATACAACATTTATGATGGTTTGTAATGATAATTAATCTTGTAGTCTAAGCAACAAATCTCACCAATAAATATTTGTTACTGTATCCAACCAAATGGCATGCCTAAAGATTTTTTTACTTCAAATATGTAATTAATAAATTTTATAAAATTAAATGTGATACCTTATAATTAAATTTTGCCAGCTCATCATTTGTTCTATATAAACGAACTTCTGATAAATCAACACACACCATACAAGATCACTAAAACATAATTCATATACACACATATTTTTTCTTCAATTATGGTGATGAGAAAGAAGCTAAACCTATCTTACATTGAAAATGATTCACTGAGAAAAGCAACATTCAATAAGAGAAAGAAAGGTTTCGTGAAAAAGATCCACGAGCTTTCGTACTCTGCGGAATCGAAGCATGTACTGTGATTTACAGTCCATCCAACTCAGTTACGGAGGCCTGGCCATCGAACTTGGGAGTAAAGAACGTCGTGGAGAAGTTTGAGATGCTGACAGATATGAGGCAAGAGAAAAAAATGGTGAACCATGAAGGCTTTCTCAAACAAAACATATCAAAAGCTATGGGGAATAACAAGAGAAAGATGAAGGACAATGCGGAGAGGATGATGAAAGAGGCCATGTTCGAACTTCTTGGTGGGAAGGCAGATAGATTTAAGCTGACTAACAGACATCGTGAAGATTTGTGTAAGTACATTGATCAGTATCTTAAAGAACTTTATCACCACAAAAATAAAATCCTAAGGCAATCTCATGTTGAATATGGTGAATCATCGGAAGCTGCTACAAATGTCATGGCACCAACATCTTCAGTTGAAGTGAATTCTCAATTCTTTCCAACTTTCAATGTTTCCAACTCTCAATGTTTCCAACTCTCCTCAAGTAACTAATGATTTATGGCCTTTGAGGCCTATAATCTCTTCAATCCAGATACCAGAGGAGGTTAATACTTTTTCCGGTTACAATATTTCTGCTGCTGCTGCCCAACAAGATTACTATCCAGTGATAAATACAGTTGGTGTTTATGATCATAATGCAAATGTTAACCATCTTGGTCATAATCAATATCAACAACATGATGGTATCCGGCGATTGTGCCTCAATATGGAATTGATAATCCGAGTCAAAATCAGGGTCAACAAGAGGAATGATTGGTCTCAGATGACTACCTATCCTGAACAAATGAGTTTTCATTTGATGGATTACATCAATTGTTACTACCGACCGGAAACCCTAGATTATGCATTGTCTTCGTATTTCATGAAATCAAAGTTGTTATGTTATTCCATTCTTGGAGAATTTATAACTCCATTTGTTTTGTATTCAATTATTGCTCCCTTTGTTTCATGTTTTCTAGAATTTTAATTTTGTTTTCACAAAAAAAATAAAAATAAAAAATCCTATTGACCACCTCCACCTCCATGGTCGTCACCACCTCCATGGTGGTCTCCACCTCTACCACCAGACCCACCAGTAGCATCGAATGAACCTTGAGAACCGTTGGGATATACTCCCTCCGTTTCATAATATATGATGTTTATAGAAGTATTTTCGTTTCATAATATATGATGTTTCCAACTTTCTATTCAACTTTTTGACTAATTTTATATTTTATATTATGCTGTCTTGTTTATGATTGGTTAATTTAAAAGTAACTATTTTTTATATGCGTGTTAACTCAAACATCCTATATTTTGAAATGGAGAGAGTATCTTGCACGGGAAACCATCAAACAAAAAAAATCATATTAGTTCATACAGAAACCCTAAATAAAAATTGTGAATATATTAGATAATTACATCACCAAAGTTAAATAAACATAGGTTTAGCATTGCACAAGTAATAAAAGTATTTGAAAAGATATCAAAAGGTACAAGAGGACCCTAAATTTTGTTAAAAAACAATTAAAACTTTTCAAGATCCAAAAAAAAACTAAAAACCATAGAAAAAATCAGATCTATGAACTTCATATATGCTAAAACCCAAAAAATGTATAAAAAAACAAGTGAATGAAGGAAAATTGTGTTTCAAAACCCTACCTTGCCATTTAACTAGAAGAAGGAGAAAGAACAGAAAAGTTATGTGAAAGAAAGAGACGAGGAAAGAGATACATACTTCAATTTGTGGATAATTACACTCATTAATTAAATTGTTATAGATTTACATGGTTCATTTGTGGGTAAGAAACATAATTATTATCTTGTTAGAAAAGAAAAAAAATCAACTTCACACGGCCAACCCCTTTTATTACGAATTTTCTAATTTTGCTATAGTATTTTTAAAACATCTAAATTTTCTCCTACGAGAGTCAGAGTCCATCACCACGTTTTCACGATCCCAAGATCGGTGAAACCGTTTCAACTTCCTCTATAATTTAACTGAGAACTCAGACCCATATCATTATACTCCCATAAATTTTAAATCCTTAAATTTTCTCTGGTGTCTCACGCACCACTGCTATGGAAAGGGACCATCGCCACCCTTTCTGTCCCCGAATCTCTTACCTCTTGAACCTCAACTTCCAATTCCAACCTCATACAGTCATACTGTTAGACGTCTCTGCCACTGGAATAAAGACTTCGATAACAGCCACAAGAGATTTTTTTTCCCAAGAGCAGCCTTAAAGAAAAACTCGACTGGGGAAAGGGATCGGTTGTGCGGAACAGTCGCTTTCCATGCAAAGGGCTCGCATTTTCTACTGTATTTGGGAATTAGAAGGTACCTTTTACAATTATCGTTATTTATTATATTATTACATCCTTACTTAGCGTTAAATTGTTTATAGGAGATTAGAAAATCACTGTTTCAAATAACATGACTTGGAAGAGACTCTGTAGCCATTCGTACGTAGCTTTGAAGCCTTAAATCGTAATAATGGGGTAAGCACTACTGTCTACTGATTAATCATAATGACTCTGATTTGATGATTCACAGGTTCAATACCTTGAACGGAAAAGTGAAACAAGGTTAGTTTGTTACTAATGCAAACCTTTTCTATATATATTATCTTTAATGTACGTGGCAATTAGTTATTTTCCAAATAATTTGAAATAATTTAACAAAATTCACTAAATTAAAACATGAGTAGATGCATCATCACGTATATATTAAGGGGTTTTGTTTATGCAACAGGTTTTTTCCCCTCCAATTTGTGATGATGTGATGATTTTTTAAGAGAACAACATTTTTTTTTTTTTAGGTTTTCGATAAGACATTAGTAATAACATTTTAAAAATATTTAGTTGTTAAAAATATAACTTTTAACATTCTAATATAAATATGGTAAAATTAGAAAATGTTAAAATTTGCATTGAAAATACAAAATATCCACATTTAACACTTTTTTTTGTGTCTTTTAGAATTAAGAAACAAAGGGAGTATTAGGGGATGTATTGAAACCATGATTTTAGAGGATTTTATGTGATTTAGTAAATTTAGAATTTTGATAGATTTTAGAGAAGTTGATATGATTTATGGTAAACTTCTTTCAAATCCCACCTAAAACTATGAGATTTGGATTTCTGTATTTTTAACTAAACAAATCCTACAGAATCACTAAAACTTATTAAAATCCAAATCCACAAACTGTTTTGAATAACAGTGAATTTTAAATTAGATTTTTAATTCATGATTTCAAGAACAGTAGATGTTAAGAGTAGATATTCTTTATTAAAATAATAATAAATAAGAGAAAAATATAAGAGCATTTTCATCAGTCATCCTGTGGAAAAACGGCTTTTTCATACCTCCACAATAGTCTTGTGTTGAATTTATACATTTGACTATTGATCTGGCGTAAACATACATTATGTTGATAGATATTTGAATTTCGTACCCTAACTTTGAAATCAATACCCCAAGTATAATTGTTGTGCCATAACATACAAAAACGTGTTTATCGACTAACACTGTTAAGCTTCCGTTTAATCAAAATGACGTGGATTCCATGTGTGCGCGACGATCCAAACGACGTCGTTTTGGCAAAGCAAAGAATCAAAAATTTTGTCCAAAACGACGTCGTTTTTTATTTCTATCCAAAATCTTTCTTCTTCTCTCCCGAAACTCTCTCTCGCGGCGGAGGAACCCTAGAATTTGGGCGTTTTCAATTTCGAGTCGATCTGAAGCCGAAGGCAATGATTCCCGGGGATGAAGGTGGTTCGGAGGTTGCACCTGGAGATCGAAACCGGTAATTTTCGAAAAATCATTTACGAAATTCCTCATAGTTCATCGATTGATTAGCATTGGATAGTTTGTTGAATTCTATTGTGTAATTGCATCAAAAATGTGTTATAATAGTGGGTATTTGTATAAGTTGTGTATGATTTGTGTGTGTGTATGTTAGAGAAAATCTCGGTTTTGAACAATATTTGGTTTTGTTTTTGTAGACTTGAAGATCCAATTTTCATAATCTTCTATAATGGAAAGTTTGAAGTCGCCAATGGTGCTGTGATTGCATATGTTGGAGGCGAGACTTGTAGTCTTGAATGCAAGGCAGAGACAATATTTACAAACATGGTGGAGTCGATTGGGTTGTATATGATTGGGCAAAGGATACGGTTTAAATACCCCTACGAGATGTTCTCAGAGTTGAAGTTGTTGTATGATGGATCCGATAGTTTCCAGAGAATGTGTTCAGCTGCGCTGTGGACAAGATCAATAGAACTCTATGTGCAGAAGGATGAGATTTGTAATGATGGAGCTGGTGAAGAAGAACACAATGATGATGGAGCTGGTGAAGAAGAACACAATGATGATGGAGTTGGTCAAGAAGGAGTCAATGATGGTGGAGATGGTGAAGGCAACGATAGAGCTTGGTCTGCTAGAGGTAGTGATGAGGAGGATTGTTTCGGTAGAGGAGATGATGATGAGGAAGATGAGGAAGATGAGGCTTGTGATTCTGAGGCCACTCCTCAGAATTCAGATGATGAGGATGGTGGATCCGAAAAACACCTTAGGTACAAAAAAGGCAGTGGAGAGATAAGATTGGGGCAGGTATTTGACAGCATACCTTTGTTCAAGGAAGCTGTTGTTGAGTATGCGCTTAAGGAAGGAACTAATGTGAAGTATTCAAGATGGGGATCTGAGAAATCGGAAGTCATATGCTCTCTTGGTGGTGGTTGCAAATTCAGACTCTATTGTTCTTTTCAAAAAGAACTTAACACATTCCAAGTCATGTACTGCAATGACGTCCATTCATGTGTCCCAAACAAGTATAGCAAGGTAGTGAAGGATGGGGTCATTGCTAAGTTAGTATTGGATGACATTAGGAATGATCCTACTTTCAAGCCGAAGACAATACAAGCAGTAATGGAGGACCGTTACAACTTGGTGGTCACTCCAGATCAATGTAGAAAAGCCAAGACAAAAGCATTGGCAATGATTCAAGCTGAACATGATGAGCAATTTGCTAGACTAAAGGACTACCGTCTAGAGCTACTTGAGTAAGTTTTTCTTTGTAGATTTGCATTTACTTTTTTGAAACCGATTCTCATCTCTTACTTTGCTTATTTTTTTGTCAGTTCTAACCCAGGCTCACTGTTGAAGTGGGAACAATGAGAACGGATGAAGGTATTGAGAAGTTCGACAGGTTCTACGTCTGTTTGGCAGCACTCCGGAAGACATTTGTTGCTCAATGTCGACGCATATTTGGGATAGATGGTTGTTTTTTGAAGAACGATGTCAAAGGTCAACTCTTGGCAGCTATAGGACGAGATGCCAACAACCAGTTCTTCCCTGTTGCATGGGCTATTGTGCCAGTAGAGAATACAGATAGTTGGCTATGGTTTATCCAGCTTCTTAAAACAGACTTGCAACTTGGAGATGGTGAAGGATTTAGTCTCATCTCAGACAGGCAGAAGGTGAGTTGGAGACACTTACTCTCCTAATCTACATTATACTTAAAATATGAGTTTGAGACACTTACTATTTTTATGATAGGGCCTGCTTATTGCTGTGGAACAAGAGTTGCCCAAAGTCGAACATCGTATGTGTGCACGCCACATATATGGGAACCTTAGGAGAGCATATCCGGGTAAAGAGCTGCCTAAACACCTATTTTGGGCTGTTGCCAAAAGTTTCAATAACGCAGACTACAACAGAGCCACTGAAGAACTGAAGAAGTTTGATCAAGGTGTTTATGATGCTGTGATGTCGAAGAATCCAGAGAACTGTAGCCGTGCTTTCTTCGGCTACACATCAGTGTGTGAAGATGTCTCGAATAACTTCTCAGAGTCTTACAACAATACTATCAACAAAGCAAGAGAGATGCCATTGGTAGCAATGTTGGAGACCATAAGGCGACAATGCTTGGTCCGAAATGAAAAGAGAAGAAAGAAGGCTGCAAAGCACAAGGGGAAGTATACTCCGAAAGTGGCCAAGACTATTAAGGAAGAGCAGAGATACTTGAAGTATTGTCAGGTAATCCCCTGCGGTAATGGTCATTATGAGGTGGCAGAACATGTTCATCATGGTTTCAGGGTTGATACGAATGCAAAAACATGTGCATGTAGAAGGTGGAGTATGACAGGAATTCCTTGCCGTCATGTCTTGCGTGTAATTGGGATGAGGAAGAATCTGAAGCCTGAGGATTTTGTTAACTCTGACTGGTATTTGACATCAAGATGGGTGGCTCAATACAATGAGACAATGAGGGGATTAATGGTATGTACTTCTGGAGAAAATCGGGTGAAACAGAGATTCAACCACCACCTAGAGAGCCAACTAAAGGGCGGACAAAGATACAAAAACGAATCAAGGGCAAAAATGAATCTCCAAAGAAAAGGAAAAAGAAAGCAAAGGTTGTAGAAGATGTCGCTCCACCAAAGAAGATTAAAATTAGCAGAGCAGGAATTATTTTGCGTTGTGCTAACTGTAGCACGGTAGGACATAACACAAAAAGTTGTCCTAATCTTGGGGTCCATCGCTATAAGCCAAGGAAAGCACAAGGGAAAGGTCCAAGTCAAGCAAGTCAACCAAGCCAATCAAGCCAACCATCACAGATTTCACTTGCTGATTAGTTGTTTTATAGCTTATGATTAGGATGGTTCAAAGTTTTAGGATCATGTTGTTTGGATTGAATGTTTAGGATGATGGTTTTTTGGTATATGGTTTAAGATGTAGGATGCTTGTTTTTTGTCTACTTATTGAATCGGATGTTGTTTAAAACTTTGTCATCTAAATGGAATCATCTAAAACAACACTCTTTATAGCATTTTAGCTCCATTAGCATTACATAAACATATTGCTCCATTAACATTGGTAGCAAGTCAAGACATGTTTTGCTTATTGCTTAAAAGATTAAAGCATATACAACAAACATGACTACACTACACACAATCAAATTTTTGAAGCTACGTAATGCTTGAATCTCTTTCTCACAACAAACGATCATGGCTTTGAGTTCTCCAATCTCCTTCTCACATCCTTGTGCAACAGCTTTTATGCCTTCTATTTCACTTCCATTGCTATTCATTGCTAGACTCTTCATCTCAGCTTCCACATCATGTAAGCCTTTCTCTAAGCTTCCCACATCTACTTGTATCTTCTCAACAACACTCTCAACCTCTTCAATCTCTTCCACCATAGATAAATCAGTCCATTTGAACAAATGACCACAATTCTCCTTTGAGCCATAAGGACAACAATAGAATAACCTCCCTGGATTCTTCAATGTTTCCGAAGTTTTGATTACAGACACTGCACCACATCTACATTTTCTAGGTATCCCTCTTTCTTGTCCACGACGATTGTAGCTCGCTTTCAACCCATAGCCAAATTTCCAAATCAAAATTCGCATATATATTATCGAAATTGAATAATTAAAATCAACCAAAACAATAATTATTACTTACCAGAACTAGATGATGAATACATACGATAACCTACTTCAGATCGACTCGAAATTGAAAACGCCCAAATTCTAGGGTTCTTCCGCCGCGAGAGAGAGTTTCGGGAGAGAAGAAGAAAGATTTTGGATAGAAATAAAAAAACGACGTCGTTTTAGACAAAATTTTTGATTCTTTGCTTTGCCAAAACGACGTTGTTTGGATCGTCGCGCACACGTGGAATCCACGTCATTTTGATTAAACGGAAGCTTAACAGAGTTAGTCGATAAACACGTTTTTGTATGTTATGGCACAACAATTATACTTGGGGTATTGATTTCAAAGTTAGGGTACGAAATTCAAATATCTATCAACATAATGTATGTTTACGCCAGATCAATAATCAAATGTATAAATTCAACACAAGACTATTGTGGAGGTATGAAAAAGCCGTTTTTCCGTCATCCTGTGGTGGGTGTCAAACTAATAAAAAGCAAAAAAGTAATAAAAATGTGATGAGAGAGAGACAAGATCTCGGCTTTTTGGTCTCTTTAATTTCGTTGTTAATTCTTTACCTAGATAATTGACTAGCTATAGGCCAAAGTTAAACATAAACATAAAACCATATATAGCTTGTAGGAAGACGAGGGGCGTTGTGGTCGTGGTCGTATAAACTCAAATAAATGCCAAAAAAACACAAAACAAAGCATCCGAGGAAGAGCGTCTCTCAAGTATGTGATCAACTTTTGGTCTCTATAATTAATTTTGTTGTTAAAGCATGTTTCATCTCCATTTTAAGCTATGTTTCATAACCATATATCCCTCCGGTGAACAACGTGATACACGCGGGGACAACACAAATTCTTTTATCAACACTTTATATAATAACGACAATGCACATAAGAGAAAATGGGAGAACGTACGTAGCCTAAGGAATCCTCTCTACATACTGAACCATAAAAAATCCTTGTATTTTTCCTTATGTTTCAGTTAAATTTTTTTTTTTTTTTTTTGAATTACTAAGAGGTTCCAGGCCTAGGCCCGTACATACCATCAGACCAGAGACCAGAGCATTTTATATGGCCCCTTCCCAAGCGCCGTCCTTCGAACCAGCGATTTCTAGACTTTGCGAGAAAGTCTTTACCAGTTGAGCTATCGACGCTTAGTATGTTTCAATTAAATAGCAAACCATTTTCAAAAACTATTGGCTAAAAACTCATCCATTAACCTCTTATATTACAAGAGGCCCAAATCAACACTGAAAAACATTAACCGCCAAACGGAAAGAATGGATTTCTATAACTTTCCAACACCGTATTGCTGACCTCAAAAGGCTACTAACAAATTTCAAGTTAATGATATTTCCATTCATTAGGTTGTTACTGGACCAGCAATGATCAAGCCATAACGATTGCTCAATAGCCAGACCTTAACCAGCCATATCATGCACGTTTTCTAACCCAACTAATTAACCCCAATAGTAGCCACACAAATGTAAAACCTCAGAAGTTATAAGCGACAACTGTAATAGAGAAAGGGCCTAGTACTCCAGTTCTGATAAATTATTTGTAAATTAAATTAAAGAAGATTCCGACTGATATGGTATGTTGTTAAACACTGATTTCGAAGTGATGAAAAGTTAGAGAACAACGTAACTGTTATAAATGCTTAATTTGGTCCCCGACGTGACGAGGGAATTGTACTCCACTAGCATCCTCTTAAATTAAATATGAAAGATTAATTACTTAAAAACTCATAAAAATCTCACTATAGTTAATACATTAAGTTTATAGGTGAAAAAAAGATATATAAGTTGTATTTTAGTTTATAATTCTATATCTAATGTAACCATAGGTATCTTTTTATATATATTCTAATATAATAACAATAGTTTCTTTCTAATAAGATAATAACTATAGTGTCTTTTTAATAAACATTAAATATGCATGGTACCCCGATTCTATTTGTGTTTTTTATTAGAAAGGGTTCTCCAATTATATTTGTTAAAAGAATAATAGCACAATTGACCGACTCTTAAGATTTATAAATATAAACATTCCAAAAACCATCTCTCTTTCAAAGTAAACAATGTCTTCGAAAAAGATTGTGTTGACAAGCTCTGATGGCGAGTCTTTCGAAGTTGAGGAAGCGGTGGCAAGAGAAATGCAGATCGTAAGGCACATCATCGAAGACGGTTGTGCTACTAACGCAATCCCGCTTCTAAATGTTACAGGAATGATCCTCGCCATGGTTATCGAGTATTGCAAGAGACACGTCGATGATGATCATGTAGCAACTGAGGATGCGAAGAAGAAGCTCAAGGATTGGGACGAAGAGTTCATGAAGAATCTTGATGTTGATACGATCATTAGCCTCGTTGTCGCTGCTGACTATATCCATGTGTGACGGTCTCTTCTTGATCTCACTTGTCAGGGCGTTGTAGATTTTATCATAGACAAGAGAGTAGCTTTTAGTTTAGTTTTTTTTTTTTTTCCCATACATGATTTAATTTGGTGAACGACTTATATGTTTCTGTTTCTCAAGTGTCTGATCAACTTTTTGGTCTCTTTAATACGTTGTTAATTCCTTACCTGACTAGGCCAAGGTAAACATAAACATAAAACCATAGCTTGTAACACAAGATATTCTTCTAAATTCTAATCCTAATTGTCCAATCTCTTTGAGAAAAGAACATTAAGTAGGTATATTTCAGGGGAGGACGATCAATTAGGGAATTCCAAAAGTTCAATAGTATATATATTTCAGGGAAGACGATCAATTAGACCTAGGAACGTGATGTGCGTGTACATATTTTTTTTATTTTAAGAGATTTTATATTCACGGAATTCGATGAATATAAACAAAAAACACAAAAAACATTGAGCATATCAGCCATTGGTTAGGTGGATGACCTTTGGACCATTTCCAGCCCATATCCATTCCTATTTCCAAATTCCGTTTTGAAGAAAAAACTTTCTCTAATCCAACTTTATTTTCATCTCCAAAATAGAAATCTTTATAATTCATCTTTATATTTGAAATTTTTTAAGTCATTTCTCCATTTTGGAGTTGTGTTTTTTTATTTCTAAATCAATCCTTTAAATTTATATATAATTATATTTTATATATAAATAGAGCTAATTATTATTATTTTATACCTAATTTATAAATAATAATTTCAAATTCAACAATAAAATATATTACATAGAAAATAGATAATACAAAAAGTACAAAATAGTATAACTACCATAAAAAATTAAAATACATAATATGACTTAAACTAAAGATTAAAAACAACTTAATACAACAAAGACTAATAATTAATGAATGTTGTGCAATGTATTGTTGTTCAATAATAAATTTTATAAGATGCTAACTTTTTATTTTTGCTAAAATAAAATAATTGGAACAAATTTGTAATTTTAATATATAAAAGATTATTATATAAATTAATAATAAAATATGAAAATAATATTTTAAAAATATTCCTTTTTTGGAGTCAAATGCGAAGAAATAAATTGGAGTAAAACCCATCTTTAAAATGAAATTACACCAAAATATAATCAAAAATAAAGAATCCTGTTGGAAATCTCTTATGAGTCTCAAAGAGTCAAAGTATTCCTTTCTTGGAGAGTTGGAGGCACAAGCAAAGCAACGTGTACAAATAACCAGAAATCGTGCGACCTTTTTTTTTCCATTAGTGGTATATGGTATACCATAAAATAGGTGTGTAAGGTTAAAACTCTTAACAAAATAATACTAGGCTGTTATTATATAATTCAATAATATCTAATTTATATAGAAGAGAAAAATAAATTTATTGATTTTAATTCTAACAAATATGGAAAAACTAGAAAATGTTATACAAAAATTGCATTAAAAATACGAAATATTCACATTTAACACTTTTTCCTTAAATTAAGAAACAGAAGACTATTAGTCAATTTCTAAAAAATTTTCTGGAATATATTTTACGAAACGATTTTTTGAATAAGAATTTGCGTTTCTTTTCCTTTTTTTCTTTTTGTGAGAAAAGGAAATAACATGTTAATTACCCCAATTCTATTGTTTTTTTTTTCTGAAAAAGGGTTCCCCAAGTCTATTTGTGAAAAGGATTATTGCACAATTGACCGACTCTTACATTTATAAATATAGACATCCAAAAACCCTCTCTCATTCAAAGTAAACAATGTCTTCGAAAAAGATTGTGTTGACAAGCTCTGATGGCGAGTCTTTCGAAGTTGAGGAAGTGGTGGCGAGAAAAATGCAGACCGTAAGGCAATCCCGCTTCAAATGATTGAAGACGACTGTGCTACTAACGGAATCCCGCTTCAAAAAGTTACAGGAATGATCCTCGCCATGGTTATCGAGTATTGCAAGAGACACGTCGATGATGATCATGTAGCAACTGAGGATGCGAAGAAGAAGCTCAAGGATTGGGACAAAGTGTTCATGAAGAATCTTGATGTTGATACGGTCATTAGCCTCCTTGTCGCTGCTGACTATCTCAATGTGTGATGGTATCTTCTTGATCTCACTTGCCAGGCCGTTGCAGATTATATCATAGAAAAGAGAGTTAGAGGAAGTTCGAGAAATCTTTAACTTCGAGAACAATTACACACCCGAAGAAGAAGAAGAGATTCACAAGGCACACTCTTGGGCTTTTGAAGATCCAAAAAACCCTAGCTTCTAGTTTAGTTTTTTTTTTCTTTTTCTTTTTCCATATATGATTTAATTTAGTGAATGACTTATATGTTTCTGCTTCTCAAGTGTGTGATCAAATTTTAGGGTCTCTTTAATAGCGTTATTCATTCCTTACCTAGATAATTGACTAGGCTAAGTTAAACATAAACATAAAACCATAGCTTGTATCACAAGATATTCTTCTAATCCCAAGTCCAATCTCTTTGAGAAAAGATCATAAGTAAGAAGACGAGGGTTGTCGTGGTGGTCGGAGAAATTATAATTTAGGAGACGTAAGGAAAGCAAACAGATGCACAATAAACAATTAATGCCACTCCCTGATTGTATCGGCAAAATTGGATGCCAAAAGGACACCATCCGAGGAAGAGCGTGAGCGGAGCATGTTTCTTATACTTTTATCCCTCCGGTGAACAACGTGGTGGAAAATAACGACATGGAAAACAAAAACTCTTTCATCAACACTTTTATAAAATAATAACATATTACGACCAAATCTAGTTCGTTTTTTGGTTACATCAAAAGAAAAAAACTTAACAAATGAATTATTATGTCTTAATAAAATTTGGGTCGGTTCGTAAATCGACGGGAAATTCCTTGCTTTCAAAACTTTTAACGTCGGTTTACTTTGTGACATTATTAAACGGATGTGTCCCATCGTTTTTCTTGTAGTGTATAGAATATCTTGTTAGCCTCTTTTTGTATATGTGTTGTACTCTTCTTCTTCAATCAATAAGAGATCATCATCAATCGACGTCAATGATGATCATGATTCAACTGAAGGAGATGGTGCAGCTGAACCTCTCTTTGACAAAAGTATATTGAGTAGGAAGACAAAGGAAGTTGTGGTTGTGGTCGTGGTCGTAGTCTGGAGAAATTATATTTAAGGACACTAAAGGAAATCAACTGATTAAATGACTCAAGAAAAAATACCACTCCCTGGTTGTCTTGACCGTATAAAACTCAAATAGATGCCAAAAACACAAAACAAAGCATCCGAGGAAGATCGTTTCTCAAGAATGTAAGATCAACTTTTTTGGTCTCTATAATTAATTTTGTTGTTAAAGCATGTTTCATCTCCATTCTAATCTTATCTGATAGCTATATAAGAAACCATACCTCTCCGGTGAACAACGTGATACACGGACAATACAAACTCTTTCATCAACACTTTATAGAATAACGATAGAATGTGATATATGACTGCACCTAAGGAAAATTACGAGAACGTAGCCTAAGGTTAATCCTCTCAATACGTGTGTTAAATTTCTTACAGCAAGTGGACGGATGATCGGCAAATAAGATATAATTAACTAGTAGTAATACTGTGTGTGATACAAAAAACTATAAGTTGTATTTTAGTTTAAGTCCAATCCTATATTTTAATACAGAATAGCCAATAGGTACCATTTTTATATTAAAAATAACAATAGTTTCTTTTTAATAGAAACATTAAGTTACAAAATACCAAAATAGTATAACATCTATAATAAGACATTTATCGTTACATAGATAATACTAATAATAAATAAACAAAATGAATATATCCTACTATATTAATTGGTAAGTACAAATATGAAACTAATTTTAAAATGTGTAAAAAATTACATTCAATTGCCATTAGAAAAATTTGATTGAGCTTAGTTAATTAATTATATAAAGGTAATTAGTTAAAAAAATAAAAAACGCTGTCAGATCAAATATAAAAAAATCTAAAAAAATATAATTTTTTTTTCTCCCTCTAATAAATTATGGACGAAAATTACTAAATATTTTTTTTAAAAATATAAACCAATCAGAATTTCAAAAACTAAGATTTTATATCCAAGTACACAATAAAATTATTTTTAATAACAAAATTTCAAAGATTTTGTTAAAATTTCAAATTATGATTCTCCTATCATTTTTATTTTATTTTTATTTACTAATTGTTTGGAATTTTCATATAATACTTATGGTTAATAAAATGCAGAATTTTTTCTGCATATGTTGTAATTTGAATTTTTTAAAATGAAGATATATTACTCAATCTATAAGAAATGTGTGTTTTAATTTCCACATTGGCGAGTTGGTAAAACTAAATTTATATAGATGATAAATTAATCATTTTTATTTGTTCACAATTATAATATTAAAATTACTCCTTCATATTTCACAAAATAATGATGCAAATACAACAACCAAACAATATAAAACTGTAATATACATCAAAAATAAAATACTGTAATATTCAAAAATAATTAGTATTTAAAAAGATTAATAAATTTACAGAACAATTAAAAATAAATATTATCTCAAACAAAATAATTTTTAAAAAAATTATAACAATAATTTTTGTTATTATACTAGAATTTTTTTTTAAAATGTTGATCCGTGCTGTAAGCAAGAGATATCTCTTAGTTTATATATGTTAAAGAAGTTTATTGAATCAACTAGATAAGCCCAGAATTTTTATCTGCGATTAAGCCCCAAATTATTAAAAGTAAAACCTAGTTAAAGTAGGATTTGGTTTTTCCTATTATGTTTGGCACTTGGAAGAAAAAAGAAGAAACACATGTTTTCCAATTGTGAAAGGAAAACACAATTAACCGACTCTTAAACTTTATAAATAGAACTTCTTCGACTCCTCTTTATTCTATTCATCATTCAACAATCTCTCTCATTCCAATAGCTTTTGCATAATTCATAAACAATATGTCTTCGAAAAAATTTGAGTTGGTGAGCTCTGATGGCGAGAAAACTGCAGATCGTAAGGCACATGATCGAAGATCCCGCTTTCAAACGTCACCGGAAAGATCCTCTCCATGGTGATCGAGTATTGCAAATCACACGTCAATGTTGTAGATGCTGAAGAAGAGAGCAAGGAAGACAAGGAGAAGAAGGAAGCTGATTCAATGTCTGAAGAAGAAGCCGCGAAGATCAAGGAATGGGAAGCAGAGTTTCTCAAGGATAAAGATCTGGCGACAGTCTTCCAACTCATTCTCGCTGCTAACTATCTCAACGTCAAAGGCCTTCTTGATCTCACTTGCCAGAACGTTGCAGATCACATCAAAGACATGACGCCAGAGGAGGTTCGTGTGATCTTTAATATCGAGAACGATTTCACACCCGAAGAAGAAGAAAAAGTTCGCAAGGAGAACTCTTGGGCTTTTGAGGAACCAGCTGCTCCAAAACCCTAACTTTTTTTTTTTTTTTTTTTTGTTAACTAGGAGGAGTTCGGGCCTGGACCTTAATCTCTCCCATGGCCCGGGACCAACCTTTGCTAATACCTTATGACATGGCGTAAAGCATCCCTCCCACCAGGAATCGAACTAGGGAGCACAAAGATCCAACTCCTGCACTTAAACCATTAGCCCACTACATCGGTGGTTTATTTTTTTATTTATTTTAGATTAAGTTGGGTTTAGTGAATATAGATGAGTTATTTAAATTTTGATTGATTTGTTTATATTGCACCTTTAAACATTGCTTTTTTAAGACATATTATAAACTAACTTATAAGTTTGAATTTTTAATCCGTAAGATAAGCTCGGAAAAGCCCGAAAAGTCTTGTATCCCTCTTAGAGGCGAGTTGGGCTTTGAAATATAGACTTGAAAATATTTTGGCTCGGGCCGAGAAGGGTTCAAATATATGCGGAGTTTGCGGATTTCGGGCCGGACCGGGCCGAGCCAGCCCGATTGACACCTCTATGTGCCACATCACGTTCTCTTTCACTTCATAGACCTTTGCCAACATAATAAAAAAAAACACGACGACTCTAATTGTGTGTTCTTCTCCTTCACACTATAAGACTGCTCTTGGATTCAGTTAGAGAGAAGAAACAAAAGAATTGTCACAAAGTTTTGCCTTCAATGAAACAAACATAAAGAGAAGAAAACGCACGACTCGTGCGGCAGGAGACATAGAAGAAGCATAAGTCATTGTTAAAGAGGCAAAGAAAACTTACCAAATTCACCTTTGATTAATTCGAACAAGAATTTCATTTGAAATCAAATTCTCCGGTTATCGAGAACTCTTTGGAAGAAGAGGCGAGGCTAAAAATTAGAATAGGGAAGAAATTTGGAAAGATAGAATAGAGAGAGAGAAGGAGAAAGCAGAGAGAGAGAAACACATAGTGATATGAAGAAGAAGAAGGAAGAAGAGAAGAGAGACATATAGATATCAATTCCTCATGTAAGCCCCTCCCTAACCACACAATTGACGTCTGATATAAAAAAGATTAAAAAATTTACAAAAGAGCAACTTCGGCATGACAAAGTTCATTAATCTATTTTAGAATCGCAGGTCCAATCGAGGTAAAGATGTCGTTTTTATTCAAGCTTTTAGGGTTGATTCAAGAAGAAATATTAGAGTTTGCGTAAATTGACTCACCTCTTCTTTGTTGACTTAGGTCTTAAATGAAGATGATATTGAGCAGATTGCTGCTTTGGATCAGAACATTTTCTTTTTTCAAGGTTTAGTACAATACATATTACTTACTACTACTTCTAGAACTCTCTATATGAAAATTATCATTTTTTCTTTTCCTTTTGATCTTAGTAAATTTCAAAAGCTTCATCTTTGGTTTATGTCGGATTTATGAGACAAAAGATTGAAGTGGCTAAACCTAAAGTACTCTAAGAGATCCATCAAGAACATTTAAAATGTAGACATCAAAGAGTAATATGTTTTACTGTTCTAGAAAGTTTGTGAGTGAGAAACTAATCAAGAACTAATGGTTTGTAATCACTAAACTTAGTTGGTAATAAAATTTAAAATCTATTCACTACAAGAAAACATGGAATTGCCGACTGAAAGTTGCGACCTAAAACACAGTCGCTAAATTGCTATTGCTATTGTTTTGCTACTCAATGGCTACTAAAATAAAACAGTCGCCTAATAGATGCTAGTTCAAGACTGATGCATAATATCGCAGTGTAGTCGCCAATTTGTGACTAGTTTGGAGACCAATTTGACAGTCGCCAAACATTGCGATTAAACAGCTATTCTTTAGCGACTGTTTTATTTAATTTGGGCTTTAAACCAAATTTGGACCGTAACAAAACGGCTCAAACCCAAATTGTTTCTCTTCTTCCCCGAGAAAACCCTAATCCCTCAAATCTCTTCTCAATTGTTTCTCTTCTTCTTTCGTTTATTCCTCAAAACCCTAATCCCTCACATCCCCAACTCAATCGAAAAACGCCATAGTCCCTCCTTGTATCTCTCAATTGCTCTCAATCGTACTACTTCCTCCAGACCCAGATCCAAAACCCTATTCCTCATTATTCCCCTCGTCGCTTTCTCTCTACTACGCCTTCAAGCTATAACGCTGCCGTTTCTATTGCCGTTGATGTCTCCTTTTATCTCACACGATCCCAGTTTCGGGTTACTAACAGAGATGGGCTTGTGATTCTTTCTGCAAAGAGTTCAGGTTAAAGTTTCAAACTTTCTTCTAGCTTCACTTTACATATTTCCTGTTCAACTATCTCAAGATGTCTCTAAGTTTAGGTTTGGTTCTCGGCTGAGATCAAAGTGTTTCTTGCCAGATGTCTTTTTTAAAGCTAATGAAGTTTTCAAAAGGTTTTATTTATAGTTGGCTAGATGACTCTGATTTTCTTAATTCACCTATTGTTTCTTGTGCTTCTCTCTACGCTGCTAGATTTGTTTGGTGAATCTGAAGTTTTGAATTAAGACTTGAGCGTTGCTCTGCAAAGAAGGGAAGCAAGAGAATCATCATTGTTGTGTTGTTCTCTAATTTCTATTTAAGAATTAGTAAAATCTGCTTGAAATTGGAGAACAATAACAGAAGAATTTTACTTCTTGGTTTGCAGGTGTAGTCGACAGCAGGTTAGTCCATATATCCAATACCGTTGATATCTTGCAGGTGTTCTTTACTGAGCTGGATCATGAGGAAGAAGAAAAATTGTGAAGGACTGGTTAGTTATTCGTCTTTACACATAAATGAACAAATGTTCTGGAGATTGAAAAAGTAAAGAACCTTTGATTCATGTTTTAACCTCCGATGTTTGCAGGAACGAAGGTAAATTGTTGTAAGAAGTGCAAGTGACTATCTCGGTTCAAGAAGTTTGTCTATGTTCTCGATGAACACTTGTAGGACATGCTCGAAAATGAGTTTTATGTTGGTGCTTACAAGGTATATTCACTTGGCTTTTAATGTTTTGGTATTATAAAGGGTTGAATCTTTATTTTTCAATAACTCTTGTGTTTTTCTAGTGCTAACAAAACTCATATTTCTTGTAGTGGTGGGTCTCATGTTATATCATTGTTTGCAGTAAAGTTCATTATCAAGTCCCTTAGGATTCTGGAGCTTGTTATTGAAGTTCCAGAGACAGCAACTGTAGGCTTACTGAAGGTGCGTGATTTATTTGTCTTTTCCTGTCCGTCTCTTTAGATGTTTCGGTTCTGCTGTGTGCAATGATCAATGTTATTTCATAACATTAGTCATGATACTTAATACTTTGCGGTGAAAGAGGCTGTTACTGCTTTACTCGGTGGTGGAATACGTATTGGGGTGTTAGTCCAAGGGAAGAAGGTTAGAGATGACAGCAGCTGTACCTCTTTGCTCTGAAACTCCTGTTGTTTCTATGCCAACCGATTCCACTTCCTGTACCTCTTTGCTCTGAAACTCATAAAAACATTTTTAATGACTGTTTGGATGTTTTCTGGAACTTATGTTGGTTGTAAAATTAAACTTATGTCTTTGTTTGATTTCATGTTTGTTATGTTTTAGTTATAGTTTTCATAATCAGTTTTGGTATTACAAAATCAAATAATTATTTTTTACCTGATTTTTTTTAAAAAACATGATAATTAAACAGTCGTAAAACAGTCACCAAAACGTACACAAAACAGTAACCAAAACAGTCGCAAATGAGTAACCAGATCGATCGCTAAACCGTTGCAATTCAGTCGCTAAATTTAGCGACTGTTTGGCGAGGGAAGAACGACCACAATTACCAGTCGCCAATTAGTAGCTCGGTGTCAACTGTTTAGCGATTGATTATTTTAGCGACGCACTGTTTACTGACTACGTATGTCAGTCGCCAATTAGTCGTTACTAAGTAGTTTGCGACTATATAGTGATTGTTTTTGTAGTCGGCGATTCCATGTTTTCTTGTAGTGATTCAGAAACTAAGTTTATGAAATAAAAAAAACTCAAGTATCATGATGATGTAAATAATAATAATAATAATAAAATACTATTGAAATTATCAAAAACTTATGAATTGCTTCCAAATAACATATATTAAATTATGAATCGAGAAAAACAAAACAGAAAAATTTGAAAAAAATAATATAAAAAATTAATCCCGCGGCGTAGCGCGGGTACCAACCTATTAATAATAATATTGCAAGTTCATTACCATAAAAAATTAATCCGCAGCGTAGCGCGGGTACCAACCTAGTAATTTTAATATTATCAACCTATTAAACTCTTATTTTATTTTTCAAAACTAACTAATTTATTTCGTTTTAATTCTAATAAATATGGTATAATTAGAAGAAAAAATGTTAAAATTTGCATTGAAAATACGAAATATCCACATTTTTAAAACTTTTTTTTGTTTCTCAAAAATTAAGAAACAAAGGGAGTATTTGTAAACTTGTAAAGAAGTTTCTGGAATGTATACTTCACTAGGATTTGTGTCAAGAAAACTAGTTTGGTATCAAAGGTTTTCTTACTTTATTCATTGGACGACACACCATATATATACATTCTGCAAATGTTATTAACCTAGGTTATTAACATAAATTACATTATAGTACTTATAAAATAATATATTTACACCTAAGGTTTTTCTGCATTCAATACCCTCACAAGTTGGAGTATGGAGGTCACAAATACCCAATTTGGACAGGAAATTGTCAAACTCTTTGCGGTCAAGAGCTTAGTAAGAATATCAGCGAGTTGAATCCATATGGAGACATATTGAAGAGCGATCACACCTCGAATAATTTCATCACGGATAAAATGGCAATCCGACTGGATATGCATAGTATGTTCATGGAACAGCAAATTCTTGCTAATATGTATGGCGGATTAATTATCACAATGAAACTAAACAGAATATGGGCATTTAACACCAAGAAACGTAAGTAACTCACACAGCCAAAGAATCTCACAAACTGTTTCAGCCATTGCCTTATATTCTGTAACGTCCGCGAACCAAAACTCTGCGTTTTGGGGGTGGGTGTCGATGGTGGTGTCGGTCGACACCAAGGTTCTCTGGTTCGACCAGAATGTTGTATGCGTCGATTTGGTTCGGTTTGGTTTTGGAAAACCATTGAACTGGGTTACTTAAGTGTTTATCGACGAAAGGAAGGGTTTTTGGTTTGTCTTTGTCGCCATTTCTCGTTTTTTGAGAGTCAAAGGGAGAAAACCTTGATTTTGAGCTTTTGAGAGAGATTTGTGAGATTCCTTGCTGTTTCTTGAGAGATCCAAGGCTGGGAAGGAGTTAGAAGCTTGCTAGGAAGGTTGGATTCGTTGCTGTTGGTCTGAATCTTCCTGCAAAGAGGTGAGTGCATGACCATGGCTAATCTAAGCCTTTGATTTCCTTGTTCTTGCTTGTGTGTTGTTGTTTTGTGTGTTTTCTTGCTGGGGATTGGTTGCTACAGGTTCCTAAAGACGTATTTGGCTTGGGTTTTGAGTATTGGACGACTTGGAAAGATGTTGGGAAGCGAGATTCGACTCTCGGCTTCGAGCGGATCGTGGTTGCAGAGGGAGTGTCGATCGACACCACTTGGTGTCGGTAGACACCAGCAAATTGGGCATCGATCGACACTATGGGGTAGTGTCGGTCGACACCAAGGCCAATGTCGGTCGACACTTGGCTGGTGACGGTCGACACCTCCCTTCCAACGAGATGATGTTTGATTTTCTGGTTTGTTTTGTCTTGTTTGTTTATTGTTTAGAACATTGGTATCACTGTTGCTTGTGTGTATAGCCTAGTAGATGGGAGGATTGCCTCACTGAGTGTTTATCAAATACTCATGCATCTCAATATGTGTTTGTGGTGCAGGTAAAGGCAAAGTGTGATCGTGGAATCAAGGCGATGAAGAGGAGGATGTTCTAGGGACTCGATTGTATGTTGTCTGGCGTTGCTAGGTTGCTAGAGTTGGGTCCTTCAACAAACTCAGGGAACTCGGTAAGTGCGGGAGGTTGACTTGGAGTTCAGTCGACTTCTGAGGTATGGGGGTCAGGATATGGAGTCTGAGGAGGCTCAGATCAGGAGGTTTTTGAGGGCCCTACGTGACGATTTGAGGGTTCACTACAGCAGGGATTGAGGAGGATATCCGGGCACAATCAGTGGCGGCTAGCCCAGCAGTTCAGCCTAGTAAGGCTCAGCATCAGGGAGGTTCTAGCAAGGGCGGCAAGCTTGCGCAGGGAACCAAAAGGAGATGGGAGACTACGCAGTGGTCGGGTTGTCCGAGTTGCTTCGGGTGTGGAGGCAAGGATCACAAGGTTGCTAGCTGTCCCAAGAGGTGTGCTCTGACGGCTGCAGATCGTGTGTGCTATCATTGCAGGGAGCCAGGGCACAATAGGCCCTATTGTCCCAAGTTGCAGCCGGTAGCAGTGGCAGCGTTGCAGCAGGTGCAGACGGGAGGGCAACAGGTGGCACGGATTGAGCAGGCGCCATGGGTTTACACGACTGTAGAGACTGGTGGAACCAGTGACGGGACGATCACATGTATAATTTCTGGTACTTAATATTTGTGAATTCTTAGTAAGTTCAGATTTTATGTTGTCCTGTGATAAAGTGTTAGGTTCTCAACACATGAGGTTTGTGTAGGGACCTTGTTGGTGGGAGGGTTTAAGTCCCATGTTATGTTCGATTCTGGAGCTTCGCATAGCTTCATTACTCCGGAGTGTGCAGAGAGCGCGGGAATCAGAGGGGATTCCAGGGAGCGTACAGGAGTTGTCAGAGTTACTGGAGGCAAGTTCCTGAGGGTTATTGGACGAGCCAGAGGAATTGATATTCATATCGCAGCGGATTTTCTTATCAGCCTAGTGGAGCTGTATGACGTTATCTTGGGGATGGACTGGTTGTATCGGCATATGGTTCATCTGGATTGTCATCGGGGTAGAGTGGAGTTTGAGCGCTGAGGAGAGAAGTTGGTTTATCAGGGGATTAGACCGACTTCGGGGAGTCTCGTGATCTCGACCATTCAGGCTGGGAAGATGATCTAGAAGGGCTGTGAGGCTTATTTGGTTACTATATCTATGCCAGAGTCAGTAAGGAAGTCTACGGTTAGCGGTATTCAGGTTTTAAAGGAGTTTGAAGACGTGTTACAGTCATTGCAGGGATTACCACCTTCTCGGTCTGATCCTTTTACGATTGAACTAGAACCAGGGACGACACCGTTATCCAAAGCTCCTTACAGGATGGCTCCAGCAGAGATGGCAGAACTGAAGAAGCAGCTAGAGAATTTGTTGAGCAAGGGATTCATCTGTCCTAGTGTATCACCGTGGGGAGCGCCGATGTTATTCGTTAAGAAGAAGGATGGGAGTTTTTGCTTGTGTATTGATTATAGGGGTCTCAACCGGGTCACTGTGAAGAACAAGTACCCTTTGCCGAGGATCGATGAGTTGTTGGATCAGTTTAGAGGTGCTACTTGGTTGTCCAAGATAGATCTGGCGTCGGGTTATCATCTGATCCTGATAGATGAGGCGGATGTGAGGAAGACTGCTTTCAGGACGAGGTATTGGCATTATGAGTATGTGGTGATGCCGTTTGGGTTGACTAACGCACCAGCTGCGTTCATGAGATTGATGAACAGCGTGTTTCAGGAGTTTTTGGACGTGTCTGTCATCATTTTCATCGACGACATCCTGGTTTATTCTAAGAGTCCTGAGGAGCATGCAGTGCATTTGAGAGCAGTTCTGGAGAAGCTGCGGGAGCATAAGTTGTTTGCTAAGCTGAGCAAGTGTAGTTTCTGGCAGCGTGAGATGGGTTTTCTGGGTCACATTGTGTCTGCAGATGGGGTTTCTATAGATCTGGAGAAGCTTCAGGCTATCATGGATTGGCCTAAACCGCAGAATGCCACGGAGATCAGGAGTTTTCTCGGGTTGGCAGGGTATTACAGGAGATTTGTGCAGGGTTTTGCGAGCAGAGCACGTTCTATGACTAAGTTGACGGGGAAGGATGTTCCTTTTGTCTGGTCACAGGAGTGTGAGGAAGGCTTTGCAAGCCTGAAGGAGATGTTGACTACTGCTCCGGTGTTGGCTTTGCCTGAGCAGGGAGAATCCTATGTGGTTTATACAAATGCATCCAGAGTGGGTTTAGGATGTGTGTTGATGCAGCATGGGAAGGTGATTGCCTATGCTTCACGGCAGTTGCGGAAGCATGAGGACAACTATCCTACTCATGACTTGGAGATGGGTGCTGTAGTTTTTGCTCTGAAGATTTGGAGATCTTATCTTTATGGTGCAAAGGTACAGGTGTTTACGGATCATAAGAGCCTGAAGTATATATTTGCTCAGCCCAAGCCAAACTTGAGGGAGAGGCGGTGGATGGAGCTGGTGGCGGATTATGATCTGGAGATAGCCTATCATCTTGGTAAGGCTAACTTGGTTGCAGACGCTTTGAGTAAGATATGGATTCTCTGGTAGGAGAGATCAATGCGTTAAGCTTGTGTGCGGTTTCTCAGGAGCTGTTGGGCTTAGTTGCAGCTGATAGAGCAGATCTATTGAGCAGAGTGCGGTTGGCTCAGGAGAAGGATTTGGGGCTGGTGAATGCCTCAAAGGATGTTGATTCAGAGTATCAGGTTTCGGCTAATGGTACTATTCTGGTGCATGGGCAGATTTGTGTGCCTAAGGATGATGAGTTGAGGCAGGAGATTCTGAGTGAGGCTCATGCGAGCATGTTTTCTATTCATCCAGGAGCGACTAAGATGTACCATGATCTCAAGAGGTATTATCACTGGGTCGGGATGAAGAAGGACGTGGCTAGTTGGGTTGCGAGGTGCGCTGTGTGTCAGCTATTGAAGGCTGAGCATCAGGTACCAGGCGGTTTGCTGAAGAGTCTTCCCATTCTGGAGTGGAAGTGGGATATGATTACTATGGACTTCGTGGTAGGTTTGCCAGTGTCCAGGACGTTTGATGCTATTTGGGTCATTGTGGACCGGTTGACTAAGTCGGCACATTTTTCGCCATTAAGAAGACTGATGGAGCAGCGGTTTTGGCTAAAAAGTATGTGAAGGAGATAGTCAGGTTGCATGGGGTGCCAGCGAGCATTGTGTCTGATAGGGATTCTAAGTTCACTTTGGTGTTCTGGAGAGCGTTTCAGGCAGAGATGGGTACTAAGGTGCATATGAGTACAGCTTATCATCCCCAGACAGATGGACAGTCAGAGAGGACGATCCAGACGCTGGAGGATTTGCTGAGGATGTGTGTGTTGGATTGGGGAGGCTATTGGGCAGATCATTTGAGCTTGGTAGAGTTTGCTTACAACAACAGTTATCAAGCAAGTATTAAGATGGCTTCTTATGAGGCTTTATATGGGAGGCCGTGTCTTACACCGTTATGCTGGACTCAGGTGGGGGAGAGGAGCATTTACGGGGCAGATTTTGTTTAGGAGACCTCAGAGAAGATTTGGGTTCTCAAGCTGAACATGAAGGAAGCTCAGGATCGGCATAGGAGTTATGTCGATAGGAGGAAGAGAGATCTTGAGTTTCAGGTTGGTGATAGAGTATACCTCAAGATGGCCATGTTGCGGGGTCCGAACAGGTCATTGACTGAGACTAAGTTGAGTCTGAGGTATATGGGTCCATTCAGAGTGATTGAGCGTGTTGGACCAGTGGCTTATAGACTGGAGTTACCTGAGGTTATACGTGCATTCCATAAGGTTTTCAATTTTTCTATGTTGAGGAAGTGTCTCTGTGAGGATGATCAGTTGTTAGCTAAGATTCCTAAGGATCTTCAGCCTAACATGACTTTGGAGGCGAGACCAGTGAGGGTTCTCGAGAGGAGGATCAAGGACCTTCAGAAGAAGAAGATTCCTTTGATGAGAGTCCTTTGGGACTGTGATGGTGTTGAGGAGCAGACTTGGGAGCCTGAGGAGAGGATTAAGGCAAGGTTTAAGAAGTGGTATTCCAGCCCATCTCTCTTGTTTACTTGGTCGCTTGGGGTGGTTGGTTGTGCGACTAAGTAACAAGATGAGGTGGTGCTCGGGGTACATAGTTTCCGTGAGGCGGGGTTTTTGGAGGAAAGTTTCCTGAAATGGAAAGTTTCCCAAAGTGGAAAGTGGTAAAAGTGGAAAGTTTTATGTGAGTTAAAAATTGTCCATTTTAGTGGGGGAAGCCGTGGAGGGGCATGTGGGGCCTTAGTGGCGGACTTTTTAGTCATTGTGTGGCCTTAGTGGCGGTCTTTCGAGACATTGTGTGGCCTTTGTGGCGGGCTGTTTAGCCATTGTGTGGCCTTTGTGGCGGGCTGTTTAGCCATTGTGTGGCCTTTGTGGCAGGCTGTTTAGCCAGAGTGTGGCCTTTGTGGCGGGCTGTTTAGCCAGAGTGCCTGTTGAGGCGGTCCTTCGGGATAGATGGTCTTTGTGACCGTCCTTCGAGACGAGTGGCCTTGGTGGCGGTCCTTTTTAGGACATTTGTTTGGCCTTGGTGACGGTCCTATTTAGGACATTTGTTTGGCCTTGGTGGCGGTCTTGTTTAGGACATTTGTTTGGCCTTGGTGGCGGTCCTGTTTAGGACATTTGTTTGGCCTTTGTGGCGGCCCGTTGGGCAGTGAGATGATCCTTGTGTGGTCATGAGGTATCCTAGTGAGGGGATATGTGGTTGGTAGGGCATCATGTTGTCTTACGCGAGCCACGGGAAGGAAACCTGGATAGGGATAGGACTCAGACGTGTTCAGAAATGTTTGCTCGCGACTCTTGGGGGACTTAGGTTCTCCTAGTACTGCCATATTCTGAGACTTTGTGGCTTGGGAGTATGGTTGGTATATCGACTTCGGATGACAATCCGGGGGCGCGCTGTACGGTGGCAACCCGAGAGACGGGTATTTGATTTTTCCTTATATATCTTATGGCATGCAAGCCATGGCCCAATGAGGAGCCGACATTATAGCATGCAGACTTAGGTCTGATGAGGAGCCAATAAAAACTCAAGGTTTAGGCCTATGAGTAAAGGAAAGTCCAAAAGTCGAGAGCAAATAATGCATGGAGCGTGAGTTTATCGCCTAGAGGTCACCTTTCGTAGATCGGTCGGAGGAGTGCGGGCCATGGAGACGGTGGCACGAGAGTCCTTGACTGATGTTTGGTTGAGATTCGAGGACGAATCTATATTGGTGGGGGAGAATTGTAACGCTCGCGAACCAAAACTCTGCGTTTTGGGGGTGGGCGTCGATCAACACCCATGGTGGTGGGGGTCGACACCAAGGTTTTCTGGTTCGACAAGAATGTTGTAATCGTCGATTTGGTTTTAGGAAACCATTGAACCGGGTTACTTAAGTATTTGTCGACAAAAGGAAGGGTTTTTGGTTTGTCTTTGTCGCCGTTTATCGTTTTTGAGTGTCAAAGGGAGAAAACCTCGCTTTTGAGCTTTTGAGAGAGATTTGTGAGATTCCTTGCTGTTTCTTGAGAGATCCAAGGCTGGGAAGGATTTAGAAGCTTGCTAGGAAGGTTGGATTCGTTGTTGTTGGTCTGAATCTTCCTGCAAAGAGGTGAGTGCATGACCATGGTTAATCTAAGCCTTTGATTTCCTTGTTCTTGCTTGTGTGTTGTTGTTTTGTGTGTTTTCTTGCTGGGGATTGGTTGCTATAGGTTCCTAAAGACGTATTTGGCTTGGGTTTTGAGTATTGGACGATTTGGAAAGAGGTTGGGAAGCGAGATTCGAGTCTTGGCTTCGAGCGGATCGTGGTTGCAGAGGGAGTGTCGATCGACACCACTTGGTGTCAGTCGACACCAGCAAATTGGGCATCAATCGACACTGTGGGGTAGTGTTGGTCGACACCAAGGCCAATGTCGATCGACACTTGACTGGTGTCGGTCGATACCTCCCTTCCAGCGAGATGATGTTTGATTTCCTGGTTTGTTTTGTCTTGTTTGTTTATTGTTTAGAACATTGGTATCATTGTTGCTTGTGTGTGTAGCCCAGTAGATGGGAAGATTGCCACACTGAGTGTTTCTCAAATACTCATGCATCTCAATATGTGTTTGTGGTGCAGGTAAAGGCAAAGTGTGATCGTGGAATCAAGGCGATGAAGAGGAGGATGTTCTAGGGACTCGATTGTATGTTATCTGGCATTGCTAGGTTGCTAGAGTTGGGTCTTTAGAAAACATTGTTTAGGTTGCCGGTTTCATGATTCATGATGTTTTGGTTATTTCATTATTGGATATTTATTGGTATTGTTATTTCCGTTGTTGGTTGTGGTTGTGGATAGGTGGCTAGTGGATATGGGACCACTAGTTGTAGCTATTTATTATTTTTATTATTTATTATTTATTATTATTAAAAAAAATACGGGTCGGGTCATATCATATTCCACGAGCCCGGAGAACCACCAAGCTGATAAGCGAACGATGACTAAGCGGACATCCCACATAGTCAGAATCACACCAAGCAGTGATACGCAGAGCAGACCCAGCCCACAAACGAATACCCTGTCCCGAGTTATTTTTTAGATATCGAACCACCTGAAGTGCAGCCACCTAGTGAGCTGCTTTGGGAGCATGCATAAACTGAGACAAAATATGTATCACAAAGGAAAGGTCAGGTTTTGTAACAGTGATTGTATGATTTTCACCCAGGGTATCAATTCCCTATGCAGTTGTAGTACAAAGGGTTATCAATCCAAATGGTTGTTATGCTAGCAGATAGGATGCGATCAGAACTATGCAAGTCAAGCCAAGCAATAAAAGGGGTTTTATCTAACAATCCTAGAATAGCGAAAGAAAGATTATAAACAAGAAACCACACAGCCTAAGCACTCGATGCAAGCATTCGAGTACAAGATCGGGTGGGGTGATCAAGTAAGCAAGATGAGTATGAACAGCTCGAAGGTATACTCGAAGCAGGTGATCATGTACCTGTTTGGGTAAGGGATCGAGTAAGGAATAAAAATGCAAACAATTGAAATGCGAAAGCTTCTAAGGATGGGGTAATCGACTCCTAAGTGTTCCTGACCAATATGGATGTCCTAAATTCCTCAAGCAAATATTCCCTAGACAATGAATCTCTAAAATCTTGTTAAAATACTCTCATGATAGAAACAATCAACCTTGATCACTCCCCTACTCAACTCTCGTTGGAGAAACATGACCAAGCAGGCAATACGAACCGATTCATTATTGTCAATAAACCCCTTACTCATCTAATCTCTTAGGCTAAGTGAGTAAATCTCTAGCATTGATTGATTCAATCATTTCATCTACACCTCACGATGGTAAAACACCCTAGATCTAATCTCAGCCTCTCAGTTTTTTGATAACATTAAGAACACCAATCTAGAAGGGAATTTATAAAACATAAACAATCAAGCTAAGACATGCTAACCAATCAAGAACAAAAAATCGTCTATCCCATTCTTAGAAACTCTACTTCACTACTCAGATCTCATTGCTGAAAACATAAAAACATAGATACACGAAAATTGCATTGTATTTAAAATAGAAGTAGAGTAGAAGAGTATAGAGTAGAAATCTAAAAGGATAACAAAAAAATGTAAAATAAATCCTAACAAAGTGTAAAAAGAGTTTGAATCGCTCAGTTTCTCTCCCAGAAGCTCTCACTCTCTGTTCTGAGGGTCTGCGGCATGCTAGGGCGAGAGGAAGAAGAGGGGGAATTTATAAATGGAAACCCATTAAGCCTAGCTTCCCAGTCCTGCGCGAGGGTCTGCTCGATGAGGTGCTCGAGGATGAGCTCGGGTTGCTCTTCGGATAAGTCCTCGGGTTGGTCTTTCCTGCCCTTGGATCCTCTTCGATCGGGTTGAGGTTCGGACTGTTCTTCCTGCTTCATAGCTCCTTCGAGTACATGCTCGGATTGACCTTGTTTCTTCCCATTTTAGGCACTAAAGCACCTGTTTTCATCCAAAAAGTGCAAATACAAAAAGTGCAACACCCTAAATGGCCTAAATGTGGATTCCTACAGTAAATGACCTAAAATTGCTAAGGTTAGGGCAAATACGATGCAAAATATGGACAAAAAAGGATGCTTAAAACATGTAAATTAGAGAGTTATCAGACCCCCAAACTTAAATCTTGCTAGTCCTCTAGCAAGGAAGTAGGAGGAAGAGGTTAAAAATGGGACTTATAACCTTTTGAGCTTAAGCGAAGGATTCAAGCTATAGTCCTTAAAGATAGTTTAATGGTGCTAAGATCAATCAACCTACTTACAAATATTTTTCTATGCTTATCACCATGCATCGATCTAATTCATCCTCCAACTAAAAGTAAAGACTTGCAATTCTAAAGAACATCTCTTTCACATTCATTACAGTATTTGGCGAATTCTTGCAAATGGAAGGTGAATCAAGCTCAATCGGTTTCAAGGGTAAAGATTTTTTTGGTGGGTGGTTTTAAACAATTTCTTTGGGTGGCTTACTCTCAAAAGGAGGAATGCTGGGCAGTTGTGAAAACTATCTAAGATTGAGAACAATTAGGGCATACAAAACTTAACTCTTGATAATCTACCCTTTTCTGATTCACTTTTTTTTTTATTAAATCCCTTAGAATTAAACTACCCACATCCTTGATTTTAACTCCCTTTTTATAATCCCTAAGGTTTAAACCTTAAACATATAGCTCTCTCTCTCTCTCTCTTTTTTTTTTTTTTTTTTCTTTCTTTGCTAAACTCCTAATAAAACTTCCCAGATTTTTTTTTTCTTTTTCTTTTCTAGGAGACTATAGTAAGATCTTTTTCGCTTTTTTTTTGTTACTTAGAGACTTAGAGCTAATTAAATTGGACCTTAGGGACTTCCTTTTTTAATTTCTCTTTTATTCCTCAACCCAACCCCAAATAATCATGCTAACCACCTATCTTTCAAAACCGATTCTATTAGCTAGTCCAAATGATTCTAAACTTAGCTAAAACAAGAGCCAGTTCTTTATCGTTCTCAATACTCTCAAGGTTTCACAACATATAGCACAATGAAAAGGCCTCACTCAACGATTCACAACAAGGTTTGAAAGAAATGTTTGGGTTCAAGGGTAGGAAAAACAAATCGGGTTAAACGAAAAGATTGGTAAAAATGGAGTGTTAACCCGAGCTTAGAGTTACCATGAGCAAGTATTCAAATTCCATAAGCAAGACAATTGAAGTTCAGGTTAAGTCCAATAATATAGAGATGATGCAATGTTCAAGCAAGTTTCACACAAGTAGAGGAAGCTTTCAAAAGACACAAGGTTTTAAACAAAGATTTTTTATTTTTTTCTCAAAGATTGATCTAGCAACAATGAACTGTGATTAAGGGCTATAACTTCAATCCTAAGGTTTTGACTTTAAACAAGGTGGTTTTAATCATTGTCCCCTAAAATGCATATGCAACAATCCTATATGAAGAAATCTAGACTCAATCCTAATATGAAAATGCAACTACATGAACACTTTTTTTTTTTTTTTTTTTTTTTAAATTTTCTAATTTTTAGGTTTTTTTATACAAATAGATGCAGACTCAAATGAGTAAAACTAGCATGCAATAATTTGAAATAAGAAAATAAAACACAATGTTATATACTTTATAGGACCCACCTCCAAACTTAAATTACACAGTCCCTGTGTAAATAAAAGTCTGAAAAAGAATCCAAGAATCACACAAAATGAAATAAAACTAAATGGAATGTTATCTACAAAGGTTGGATGAATGTGGTACCTCATGGCTTGGTGAAGAAGGAGGTTGTAGCAACCTCCATACTCGCTAACGTGTAACCAGGGTCATCACCGGCTTCAGCAGGTGCCGGGATTCGCTCATCAGAGAGCTCGGTTATGCGCACGAACTACCTGCTCGGACCAGCATCCGAGGGGTTGATCGGGTACGACGTCGCGTAGGTCATCGGGTAGGGTATTGGATAATACAATGGGTATGGTGGGAGAGGTCCAGAATGATCACCCATGTAGTCGCTTCCAAGATGCATCAAGTAAGGCATTTGATACGGCATTCGATTGGGTCTTCGGCTGGGGCATCAGATAGGGCATCGTGTACCCCATCGGGTTAGGCGTCGGATAGGCATCCGAGTGGCTTCTCCGCAATCTATCTGGTATGGTGACATCCTCCTCTACTTGGGGCTCGTAGGAGGATGCTCTGTGGGGCTTTGGAGGTGCTAATCCTCGGATTCTTCCTAGCGGTCTTCTTCTCCCCATCCATGTGGGTGCATATGCCGAAGTGGGAGCTCAGGCACAGCTTGCCTTGTCTTGCAGCTCCTTGATCTGCCCTCCCATCACCTTCACTGAGCCAGCGAGGTCTTTTACCTTCCTTGCCAAAAACTTGTTCATCCTCTTCAACCAGCCGATCCTCTTGTGAGCTTCCTTCACCCCAACATGTTGCTTTTGAGAGCAAACATACTCCTCAAAATCAAAATCTTCCGAGTTATCTCCCTGTTCTCTTCAGCTTCGGATTCCTCCTCCGGATTGTACAGCTCCTCCGAAGGTGGTGTGAAGTCTATGTTGTCCCCTAGCCGGACTCTGCATACGACGTTGGGTAGGATCATTTGGGCGGCTCCGGCAGCTGGATGGATAAACTTGAACAAGAACATATCATTTGGCCTCTCATAAGCCAAGAATCTCGCCATCGTGATGTAGTCGATGTCTAGCCATCTCGGCTTATGTATTACTCCATTCTAGGGCACATCGCAGGCTACCAAGATTGGTGTGACCAATCCTCCAATGGATATCTCTCCAGCTCCATCCCTCGTCTCAGTTTTCATTGCCCAAGACTTCAGGTAGAGGAACTGATCGAGCAGCACAAAGACCATACTAGTGTCCGCGGCATCTTCGACTAGCGGTGTACCATCCCTAGCATTGTCTAACACTCCACACAAGGCAATGTATATCAGCTGGAGCTCATGATCGTTCACATTCCCGGTTTCCTTTCTAGCAAAAAGGGTGCAAGCTAGGGACTTGTGAAAATACCTCAGAACAGGGCTCCTTATTTGAGCAGACTTGGAGCTTGTAGACTTGTAAGGGAGCTTGTGGCCTATTGTCAGCCATAAGGACTTCATATCCTCCTCGCTCACTTCCATGTTCTCTCCACTCCCAGCCTTGAAACCATATAGAGTCTACATCTCCTTGAAGGTAAGCTGGTACTCCTTGTTGCGTACGGAGAAAGTGATGAACCCGATCCCCCCATCGGGTAGTAGGGTCGGGTGGTCTTCAAAATAGTGCAACCACAGTGTGGAGGGGAAGTGAACCGTCTCCTCCTCATAAGCTTCGAGGTTGGTTTGCATCATCTGGCCCAGGTGGCACATGTCGAAAAGGAACTCCACATCTCGTATGATTCCCAACTGCTTCATTGTTTCATGATGAGGGAAAGGAGTTCCTACAAATCTCATCTTGCGGAGGACCTTGAAAATCTTGGCCGAAGTCTCCACCTCTTTCTGCTTCAGCCTCCGCGAAGCCTAGCTTGTGCGTTCTCTCTGCTCCTCCTTTCGGTCACGGCTCTCCTCCTCTGAGTCTCGATCCTCTTCCTCAGCTGCTCTCTCGGCCACCTTCTCAGCCCTTTCAGAGGCTGGTCTCTTCCCTCTTGCAACCGCAGCTCTGCTCCTTAACCGCGAGGTTTGGATCTCCTCTGGTTCTCCTCCACCGACATCAGAATTGACCTCCATAGGATCAGTAACGGTTCTCTCGGACGTAGACAGGTCCCTACGTCGAGGAGATCGGCGGATTGCGACTGCTACAGGATTGGGAGAAAGAACACGGGTTTCTACAGGATCGGTTGCTCGAGCACCCTCGCGAGTGGTGGATCAGGTTGAGCATCGGGTTGGGGATGCGAAACGTCTAGCCAATGGTTGAGAATGTGGAACGTCTCCCCTTCCTTGTGAATCGTGAGCTTCGGCTGCATCACCTCCGGTTCTAGCAGCGGCAGAGGTTGATCTGCTCCCCTTCTTTTGGTAAGTCTTCACCTTTGGAGCCATTTTTGAATCTTTGAAAAGAAAAAAAAAAGCTAAACTCGAGATCAATAGGGTCAGTTCCAGGAAATCTCAGAACACTCGAGTTTGAGAGAGAGAAGAAGTATAAAAAAGAAGGTTAAAAGTTTTTAGCACTTATCGGTTTTATCTTGGGGAATGGAGAGTCCTCTTTAAATAGAAGTGGCTGCCGCTAGGGTTTTCAACTTGGGCTTCGCCGAGAGTGGGTTTGGGACTGTGGAATTCGGACTCCACTCGCCACCCGAGTAGGAACACGATCAGGCGCGTCGGGTACGAATTCGGGTAGAGTCTCGGATTCCCCAAAATTTCCTTTTTCTCTTTTTTTTTTTTTTTTTTTTTTTTATAAATGTAAATATGCAAAAATAGAAAATAAGATACAATAAATAAATAAGAATTAAAACAAAATAAAGGATACCTTTGGGACTTCCTCCCAAGTGAGCTTGTTTTAAGTCACTAAGCTTGACTCTTCATGCTCTTTAAGCATGGGTTTTAGGAGGGAGAGGTTCTGGAATCATCTCCACCGTAGCAGGCTGATTCAATGGATTTTCCAAGTCTTGTCCAGGTTCCACAGCAAATGTAGTGTTGACTTCTTCAAGATGCTTGACTCTTCTTTGCTTTGTCTTAGTGGAGAAAACTTGACCATCAATGGTTGACCTTTTAATGCCTTTCTTGACGTCAAACTCCATCTTGAAATGCTCCCCATGCTCAATTCGGATCTTGCCTTGTTTCACCTCAATTACTGCTCCTATTGTTGCCAAGAATGGTTTCCCTAAGATCTATGGATCGTCTGGTTCCTTATCCATATCAAGGATCATAAAATCAGTAGGAACTTTCACTCTTCCAACCCTGAGAGGCAAGTTATCCAGATACCAATCGGATGTCTGATTGTTCTATTAGCTAGAACCAAATACAGACTACTCGGTTTAAAACTGCTGAAACCCATCTTGTTAGCAACTGATAGCGGCATGATGCTGACTGAAGCTCCCAGATCGCACAAGCAATTGTTGAAAATCCTAAGACCTATTGAACATGGCATAGTAAAAGAGCCGGATCCTCCAATTTCTCCTCGATTCGCAGCTCATGATCTAAGCACACTCCACTCCTCAATATTGCATTCCCAATTTCCTTGACAGCTTCCTTAATCTCAATCTCCAGCTGAGCTGTATCCTTGGTGATTTCCTCTTGAAGTTCGTGTGGTGGCAAGAGCTTAGGAGGTGGAGCTTTTCGTTTTGGCCATGCGCTCTGCAAGCGCCTCTAATTGGATGTCAAGAGCAGCATTAAACCTTTCCTCTAGTTCCCCTTCTTTTGGTACAGGCAGTTGAGGTTGATCTGTCATCTGAACATCTATTCGATGTATCATCCGATCACCATCATCGGGTGAGTCATCGGGTTCTGCCTCGGGTGGTTCATCGATTTGTGATTCTCGAACCATTACTCGATCATTGACTCGATCAGTCTCCTCGGGTGAAGGCTCGGGTTCATACTCGAATATGTAGTACTGGGACTCATTCATCCCATAATGATCCATATCCTCCCCATCTTGAACATTACTGTCCTCAGTGAGGTAGTCCTCATAATCATCATCAAGGAAAATGGCTTGGGCAGTGGCATAATCCTTTGGGTTCTGAACAGGTTTACCTGGAAACTGCTTGATCTTTGGAGGTGGGTGGTTGTTGTGGTGGCCCTCTAGGCACCTCAGCTTAGTGTTGAGGGAATCATACTTGGAAGTCAAGTCGTTGTATCCAGAATCGATCTTGTTGCTCATCTCTGCAAACAGTTCTGCGTTGTCCATAGCAGCCGAGGCCTGATTTGGAATCATCTGCTGAATTAAGCAGCGTAGATCAGCTTCTTGGGATTGGCTCTGCTGGCCTTGTTGTTGTTGGAATCCAGGTGGTGCAATGGGTTGGTGGTAGTTACCAGAATACTACTGCTTAGGAGCATAGCCTTGATTGTATTGGACAAAAAGCTTTTGCTGGACCTGGTTCCCTTGAACTGCGGATGGGTAGATTTGGTCTTGAGGATTGGCAACATTCGGGTTACGGTATGACAAATTCGGATTCGGCTTGTAGTTGTTGTACCCTGTGTTGTAACCTCCTTGGTTGTTTATGTAGTTCACATCCTCTAGCTGAACATTCTCCCCATCTTGTTGTAAAAACTGCTCTTCCTCTTGAGATTGCATGAACATGCTGCTGCTGGTTGAGGAGCTTATCGAGCTTGTCATTGAGGGCTTTCATGTCCCTCTTGTATTTGGCACCTTCCTCTCTAGTAGATCGCATAGTGCGATTGTACTCCTCATTGTAATGCCCATCAGATTGAGCCAAGTTCTTGAAACAACCCGACCCGTTTTTTTTTTTTATTATTTTTATAATAAATAAAATATATATAATTAAGCATCCCATACTACTTAATTAAGCAACCCAAACCACAACTCATCATTAAACCAGCAATAACCATTAAGCAAAGCGAAAACATACCAATAATACAAAACCAATACATCATCAATACATAACACTCCTAACCAATCCATCCAACAATCTAGCATAACTCCATCCAAGGTTCCAACATAAATAATGTAACCACCAACACACAAACGAGACCCTAGATCATCCTCCTCCTCATCGCCATGATTCCACGTCACATACCTGCACACCACAAACAACAATTGAGATGCGTAAGTATTATCATAAATACAACAAATCAAGCAAACAAGATAAGCCATGATCATGCACTCACCTCTTTTGCAGAAAGATTCTGACTCAACAAAGACGAATCCAACCCTTAGAAGCCTTCTCCTTTGTTCCTAGCACCAGATCTCCACTCCACAGCAACAGATCTCACCACACAAGCCAAGAATCTCTCCAAAAGCCTCCAAACTCTAAAGAACACCTTTATTCTCTCTTTTCTCTTAGAACGGCAAGACAACCTCTTTCTACGACGTAGGTCGAGTTTTCCATTATATACATGGTTTAGACAACCCAATCAAATCAAACCAAACCAGAAACGACAATTAAAAACAACCTGGTCGAACCAAACATTAATGGTGTCGATCGACACTCCCCTTGGTGTCGATCGACACCCCTTCCCAATAACCAGAAATTGGTTCGCAGGTGTTACAGTTCTCCACTAGATCCCAACCTTCATCAACATCCTTGTTGAGTAAGTTACCATTGCTTGCGGTGTCCAGCAAAATCCGTATCTTAGGGACCACTCCTCGGTATAGTGTACGTAGAAATGAAGCATTGCTGAAACCATGATGAGGGAATCTAGTAGTGTATCCCTTGAAACGTTCCCAAGCTTCACTGATCGTCTCATTGCTTTTCTGAACAAAGCTGGAGATGTCATTTCGCAGCCTTGCGGTTCTGTAGTTGGAGAAGAATTTGGCTAGAAACGCCTTCTTGCATGCTTCCCAGGTGGTGATGGACTCCTTGGGAAGTGATTTCTCCCAGATGTGTGCTTTGTCTCCCAAAGAGAATGGGAAAAGCCGGAGTTTGAATCCATCTTCACTAACTCCATTGATCTTGGTTAGGCTACAGAGCCTATCAAACACATCCAGATGGTCCAATGGGTCCTCCATTGGCAATCCATGAAACTTGTTGCTTTGTATCATCTGGATGAGACTACTCTTTATCTCAAAGTTGTTGTTCTGAACAGCAGGTGGCACAATGCCATGTCTTTGAGTGTGAGTAGATGGAGCATCTTCTACTCCTATGTTTGTCCTTACTTGAGGAGCTGGTGGACCATTCTAGTTATTCATTTCCTCCTCAATTGTTGTTGGTTGTGGTTGCTGGACTTGTTGTTGACGTAGTAGCCTAGGTCTGTCGATGTTGTCGATGAAAGGACTCAAGTGTTGGCTACCTTAGGATCATGTTTGGATGCACAAACAGTTGACCAAGTGAATACACGAGGGTACTCAGGTTGTACCTGAAATGCAAGACAAACAAATACGAAAGTAAACAAGTCTGTAATTAACCAAAGTAAATTATAGAACTTGATCTAGCAAGTGTTGAAAACCTAAACGTAGCAAACTATATTCAACCAAATGGCAACAGTGCCAAATTGATAGTAGGATTTTCACCCAGGGTATCAATTCCCTATGCAGTTGTAGTACAAAGGGTTATCAATCCAAATGGTTGTTATGCTAGAAGATAGGATGCGATCAGAACTATGCAAGTCAAGCAAGCAATAAAAGGGGTTTTATCTAACAATCCTAGAATAATGAAAAAAATATTATAAACGAGAAACCACACGACCTAAGCACTCGATGCAAGCATTCGAGTACAGGATCGGGTGGGGTGATCGAGTAAGCAAGATGAGTATGAACAGCTCGAAGGTATACTCGAAGCAGGTGATCGTGTACCTGTTCGGGTAAGGGATCGAGTAAGGAATAAAAATGCAAACAATTAAAATGCAAAAGCTTCTAAGGATGGGGTAATCGACTCCTAAGTGTTCCTGACCAATATGGATGTCCTACATGCCTCAAGCAAATATTCTCTAGACAATGAATCTCTAAAATCTTGTTAAAACACTCTCGTGATAGAAAAAATCAACCTTGATCATTCCCCTACCCAACTCTCGTTGGAGAAACATGACCAAACAGGCAATACGAACCGATTCATTATTGTCAATAAACCCCTTAATCATCTAATCTCTTAGGCTAGGTGAGTAAATCTCTAGCATTGATTGATTCAAGCATTTAATCTACACCTCTCGATGGTAATACACCCTAGATCTAATCTCACCCTCTCGGTTTGTTGATAGAATTAAGAACACCAATCTAGAAGGGAATTTATAAAACATAAACAATCAAGCTAAGACATCCTAACCGATCAAGAACACAAAATCGTCTATCCTATCCCTAGAAACTCTACTTCACTACTCAGATCTCATTGCAGAAAACATAAAAACATAGATAAACGAAAATTGCATTGTATTTAAAATAGAAGTAGAGTAGAAGAGTATAAAGTAGAAATCTAAAAGGATAACAAAAAGATGTAAAATAAATCCTAACAAAGTGTAAAAAGAGTTTGAATCGCTCAGTTTCTCTCCTTGAAGCTCTCGCTCTCTGTTCTGAGGGTCTGCGGCGTGCTAGGGCGAGAGGAAGAAGAGGGGGGTTTATATATGGAAACCCATTAACCCTAGCATCCCAGTCCTGCCCGAGTATCTGCTCGATGAGGTGCTCGAGGATGAGCTCGGGTTGCTCTGCGGATAAGTCCTCGGGTTGGTCTTTCCTGCCCTTGGATCCTCTTCGATCGGGTTGAGTTTTGGACTGTTCTTCTTGCTCCATAGCTCCTTCGGGTACATGCTCAGATTAACTTTGGGTAAAGCACCTGTTTTCATCCAAAAAGTGCAAATGCAAGAATGCAACACCCCAAATGGCGTAAATGTGGATTCCTACAGTAAATGACCTAAAAATGCTAAGGTTAGGGCAAATACAATGCAAAATATGGACAAAAATAGATGCTTAAAACATGTAAATTAGAGAGTTATCAAACAGTGAGATAAATAAGACGACCTACCAACCTACGATAGGGAAACGAATCCGACAAACAAACACCTGGAGCCAAAGTCAGTGTATGATCTTGTTCAAGAGGAAGAGACGCCAGTTTAGATCCAAGTAAGCCAGTATCAGAAATGATATCGAGAGTGTACTTCCGTTGGCATAAATACATCCTGTCGAGTTGCGAGCAACCTCAATGCCTAAAAAATACTTGGAGATACCAAGGTCTTTCATATGAAAGCATGAACTCAAATATGTTTTGAAGCCAACAATAACCTCAAGAGAACTCCCAGTGTTGATGAGATCATCCACATACACAAGAACATGGAGTCGTATATCCGCATCAGCAAAAGCAAACAACGAGTAATCCTTAACACATTGCAGAAAACCATAGTCTTTCAAGGCAGTGGACAGCTTAGCAAACCAACATTGGGGAGCATGGCGAAGACCATATAGAGACTTATGAGTTTTGGAGAAGATGATGTTCACCATAATCATCACAGGGTGAGCTTTCTTCTCGGTTTGTAAATTAGAAAAATGAATGAAGATTTTTTTTTTTTTTTTTTTTTTTTTTTTTTTTTTTTTGTGGTTCTTCTTTTGTGCTTATTACAGGATCCATGTTCATCTTTTGTGCTTATTACAGGATCCGTGTGTATGGTAAATTATACTTATATGTTTCAGAATGGTGATTTTTATTCAGGTGGCGAAGTATGAAACAGGTTCTTAATTTACATTTAATTGTTTGGAAATGGTATGAAAGCATTGTGAGAAGGATATACGTATTGACGGAGTTCATAGGAAAACGAAGCCATATATGTATTTATGGAGTTCAACGAATTTGCTTGCATGTGCAGGTGTTGTAGTGATGGCTCACAATTCTTTACTGTGAAGTGTAAGCTCTCCTCTCATCTTAATTCTCATGCTCCCACTTCATGCACAATATAAATTGCTTTTTTTCCTTACGAAGAACACACTAGAAATATGATACAGGAACTCCAGTTTTTAATGCAGAAACACTCAATAGTTTTATTCTTGTGAAAGTCCTGTGACTATCATCTAGCCAACACACGGAAAATTCTTGTGGATTTAGTTTTTGATTTGAAAAGTTAGATTTGATTATTGTAAAAAATGTGGTGCAGGTTGGAAGGAGAACGTGTGGTGTTGGGTAAGGTAATATAAGGAATGAACAATGTATTCACCATTGAAGGTGGAGATGGAAAGAGATGACAAAGACCACATAAAATACTCATCACTTCAAATATGATAGTTTGTCTCTCTGTTATCTTCTTTCTATTTATAATATAGCACATGCGATAGTATGAATTTTAAACTCAATGTCAATGTAGTTAGTGTCAGTCTCAAAAGCTGGAATCATCTGTAGCTTTCTACTTCAAATTTTTCTCCAAAGTTTTCATGTAGACTTTATTTATATGATTTTTAGTCCAGTCTACACATTATAGAGATATCTTTATTCTCAAGGTTTTCACCTCTTAATACAGTTGTAACTTGTAAATATCATCTTCATTCACCTCTTAATTCGCATTGGATCCTAGCGGGTCTGTTCTGGTATATAATAACATATTCTGTTTCAAATAACATATTCGTATCAAATATCATCTTTCGTTCACCTCTTAATTCGCCAATTCACTTTGATATAAAAAATTAAAAGGTTGATATGATTATAAGACAAATAAAGAATAATAGTACTATTAACAGTTTAGAATTCGAAAATACCAAATAATAAGAATAATAATAATAATAAAAATAGCAATAATAATAATACAATATATAATTATTTTTTTTTTATAAATATAGTGTAGTAAAACATGTAAAAAAATATTATAACTGAACTGAAAAATGTGTCCCGCGGTGTACCGCGGGTTTAGAGCTAGTTATGTATGATTCAATAAGTCAATACATCTTGTTGTAGTTAATATTTGTCTCACATGGATCCATATATATGTTCTTTCCTATACAAAATTAACCCTAATAGGGTTAATTATTTGTTTATTTATAATAGTGAACTAATTAATAGATAAATTATATAGTCAATTCAATAAAAATTTGGGCTATGCGTTTGTTATCGTATTATTAATTATTTTTATAATCATTTTTTGTTAATAGAAGGTACCTATTAGTTTGTGAAACGACCCGACCCGTTTTTTTTGTTTTCAATAAATAATATATATAATAACAGTAATAATAATAAACTATACTAGTGGTCCCATATCCACTAACCACCTAACCATAACACTTAACAGCGGATAACATAACAATACCAATAACCAGTAGATAACCAATAACCAATAACCAATATTAAAACATAATAAATATCCAAACAACATGAATCAAAGAACCAGCAATCCTAAACAATGTTCTAATGACTCAACTCTAACAACATAGCAAGCAAGACATCAACCAAGTGAATCACTAGTACATCCTCCTCTTCATTGCCTTGATTCCACGATCATACTTTGTCTTTACCTGCACCACAAACACAAGTTGAGATGCATGAGTATTTTATAAACACTCAGTAAGGCAATCCTCCCACACACAAGCAATAGACACATCTCTAACCATCAACCAACAATCAATAACCAAACAACAACTGGGGTTATTGACCATGATCAATAGATAAGCCATGGTCATGCACATCTCTAACCATCAATAGATAAGACATGGTCATGCACTTACCTTTGCCAAGATGATTCTGAACCTTACACAAGAAAGAAAACGCTCCTAGGAAGCTCCTACAACGATCCATCTACAGATCTCTATAGGAAAAGACTCAAACTCCAAGAACTTCTCAAGAACACTCACAAAACTCTTCCTCTCTTTCTTTCTCTGCATAAACGGCCAAACCTCGTCCACAACACGACAAATCCCTTTTATACACGTTTTCAGGGTTTCCTAACCCCAAAACGCAACGTTTAACTTAAACTCGTCCGCGAGAACCAACCTTGCATCGACCAATGCACATAGTGCATCGACCGATGCATCCCCTAAACCGGAATTCCGGTTTGCGGATGTTTCAATTCTCCCCCATCAACATAGATTTGTCCTCGAATCTCGAACAACCATCAGTCAAAGACTCCCGTGCAACTGCCACCACAGCCCGTACTCCTCCGACCAATCCATGAAGGTCACCTTAAGGCGATAAACTCACGTTCCATGAATTATTTGCTCTCGACTTTTGGACTTTCTTTTACTCATAGGTCTCGACCTTGAGTTTTTATTGGCTCCTCATCAGGCCTAGGCCCGCTTGCCATAACATATAAGGGAGTCCAATATTCGTCCCTCGGGTTGCCACCCTACAACGCTCCATTGGATCGTCATCCGAAGTCGATATACCAACCATACTCCTAAGCCACAAAGTCCTAGAATATGACAGTACTAGGAGAACTAAAGTTTCCCAAGAGTCGCGAGCAAACAATTTCGATTCGCGGATATTGCTGTTTGATTTATCATTATCTTTACTTTGTGCTATAGAATTTGTTTTGTCATATTTATTAGTGTTTTATGATTTCATTATTCGTTTTTTAGTATATAGCATATATTTTTGCATGGTTATTATAACTGTTTTCTATAATTTTTATCTCCACACATATGTAACAAACAAATAACTTGTACAGTTACAACTTCAAAACATGAAAAGAGATTTTTTCTTATACAAATGTTGTCGCTATTCTTTTACTCTCAGTTTTTTTTAAAAAAAAATGAAGATTCGCCTTCTTTTGGTTGCAGTTTCACCATTCTTTAAAAATAGGTACTTGGACAGCAGAAGTAATTCGAATTTTTTACCATCATTATCCAAAAAAATCAATAAGTTCATTTTCATTCTCGGTTTTCTCTTACTCTTCATCAAAACCTGCATATGTTGAAGAAGAAATATTACCTCAATGTAGAGAAAATTATGCAGCAATATTTCTATATTCTATCGATAGTTAAAACAGAAGTAAACAATGACGTCGTTAATTAAAAATTAAAAAATATTAATTAATATTATTCATTAAAACTGAAAAAGAATGACACATGCCAAAATTTTGGGAATAATTTGGGAGCTTTTAAAAGCTCAAAAATATAATAAAATATATAAAAATAAAAATAGTAGGTTATAAATATAACTAAAGATAAGAAATCAAAAATTTATTAGTTTCTTATATAATATAAGAAAACTAAAACAGAAATCAAAATTTACCGCTATGCCGTATTTGAATTACTTGAACCTCTAATAAACATAATAATATGGATATCTACAAACTAAAACCAACATTTGCTTCCATATCTTCAAAAGTGATATAAATAAAATATTTGAAACATAATCAGTTATATAGAAAATGATGTTCTAGAATTCTAATTTTTATGGGGTGTTTGATATTTGATGGTGCTTAGTGAGGTGTTTACTATTTACAGGAATTTTGTTGATAACAAATGTGTAGGTCATGCAAAATTGAGTGTACGTCACAAAACTGATTTGAGTTAATGGTGTTTTTAATGCATTCAGCTATTTTTCAATGTAAAAAAATATCTTAGAGGTTAAAGGTCCCAAGAAATATGAAAAATGTTTTGATAGTATAATTAGTGGTTTAAATGAGTAAATTATAAATTTAAGATGATTAATGTTAAAAAGATTATAATACAAATACAAATTTCTAATGCATGGGTGAGAGACGAAACTCAACATAAAAAGATTTATTAGTTACTGAAAATATCCAACCCGTTTTTTTATATATAGTAATAATCTATTGATCCCATATTCACTAACCAGCTAACCACATTCAAACCAAACAGTGGAATAATTAAACATTAAACCAATAATCAAATAACCATTATTAATTCCATAACAATTAACCCAATGAATCAATTCAACATAAACCAATAAACCAACAATCCTAGACAACATTCTAAGGACTCCATTCTAGCAACCTAACAGAAGCCAGACCACAAACAACTGAGCCACTAGAACATCCTCATCTTCATTGCCTTGATTCCAAGATCACACTTTGCCTTTACCTGCACCACAAACACAAATTGAGATGCATGAGTATTCTCATAAACACAAAGTGAGGTAATCCTCCCATCTACTGAGCAATACACACAAGCAATTGAGAATCTCCAACCATCAAACAACAATCAACAAACAAACCAGGAAGCTGCATCGACTGAAACCAAACCACTGCATCGACCAACGCTGACTGGGGTTGCATCGACTGACACCAAGCCTGCATCGACCGATGCATGACTCGACTGCATCGACCGACACCAACACTGCGTTGACTAATGCATGCTCGAAAATTATTGAAATCCCTAATTGCATCGATCGATACTTCCAAATGGCATCGACCAATGCTCCAAGGTCTTATCGCGCCGTCCTCGCACTACATTGATCAATGCACATAGTGCATCGACCAACGTACATAGTGCATCAACCGACGCACATACTGCATCGGTCGATGCACCTACCGAGTATCGTCTTCCCCGAAGTTCCTCGACAGATCTTCGTTCCTAAACACATCAAAATCGATCCAATGCCACAAAGAAGCCACACAAAGCCCCATGTGACCGAAAAACATTCTAACAAGCCAAGGAATCTACCACATAACACATAAACACAAAAATCAGAGAAATCTCAAGCTTAGATAAGCTATGGTCATGCACTCACTTTTGCCAAAGAAGATTCTGACTCTAAAACCAACGAATGCACACTCCTAGCAAGCTCCTAACACGAACCCAGCTACAGATCTCCACTCCACCGGCAAGATCTCTCAGGAAAAGGCTCTAAAACTCCAAACTCTCTCAAGAACAGCTTATTTCTCTAATTTCTCTCTGAAAGAGGCCAAACTCCACGAACTTCTCCTTAAATGCTAGACCTTAGGGTTTTCTCAAAAAAAAAACGCAAACCGGAATCCGGTTTGTGGATGTTACAGTTACTAAAATGAGATTGCAAAACAATTTAATAATATTGTTGTGTAAAATATTTAGAGGTGTTGATAACAAATTAATATATATTATTTATGGTAATTCACATTCAAGTGTATTAATTTGTTGGTCAACCATGAACATGACCCAAATAGTTTGACTTAATTTTGTTTTGAATGCATATAATTGAGTTTTAATCTTGATTTGAATTTCCCCCATATATGTTTTACTTTCATCCTTGCATTTATAGATGATTTATTCGAGTCTTATGAGGATTTACTTATGCTAAATTAATAGCTGATTTCCTCAGTCTTCACCATAAGATTGTAAGTTCATATTGGCTTGCCTTTTCCCGTAATTACCTCCCAAGAGGCTCACAGATTTCTATTTTATAAGTGTAATTGCCAATTGACGGATCGTCAATTATTTTTCATGATTTTTCCATGATTGTTGTTGTGGTTAGAGATAATCATACGTGAAACGACCCGACCCGTTTTTTTAAAATTAAATAATAATAATAATATATATAATATAAATAAATACTTTAGAACTAGTGGTCCCATACCCACTAGTCTCCTAACCACAATTAAACCAAACAGTGGAAAAATACCAATACTAATAACCAACAAATTATCCAATAATTAATAACCAATAATTAAGTATATCAATTCCAATAACCAAACAACATGGAAACATAGAACCAACAACCCTAACAATGTTCTAATGACCCAACTCTAGCAACCTAGCAATGCCAGACAACAACCAATCGAGTCCCTAGACATCCTCCTCTTCATTGCCTTGATTCCACGATCACACTTTGCCTTTACCTGCACCACAAACACAAATTGAGATGCATGAGTATTTGATAAACACTCAGTGAGGCAATCCTCTCATCTACTGGGCTATACACACAAGCAACAGTAATTCCAATGTTCCAAACAAACAACAAACAAAACATACTAACCAGGAAAACAAACATCATCTCGCTGGAAGGGAGGTGTTGACCGACACCAGCCAAGTGTCGACCGACACTGGCATTGGTGTCGACCGACACTACCCCACAGTGTCGATCGATGTTGTTCTGCTGGTGTCGACCGACACCAAGTGGTGTCGATCGTCTCTACCCCTACAACTGCGATCCGCACGAAGCCGAGAGTCGAATCTCGCTCCCAAAAGTCCACCAAATCGTCCAATACTCAAAACCCAAGCCGAAAACATCCATAGGAACCTGTAGCAACCAATCCCAGCAAGAAAAACACACAAAACAACAACAAGCAAGCAAGAACAAGGAAATCAAAAGCTTAGATTAACCATGGTCATCTCGAACAACACTCAGCCAAGGACTCCCGTGCTACCAAGTCCACGGCCCGCACTCCTCCGACCGATCTACGAAAGGTCACCTATAGACGATAGACTCATGTTCCAGGCATTATTTGCTCTCGAATTTTGGACTTTCCTTTTACTCACGGGCCTAAACCTTGAGTTTTTTCAGACCGAAGCCTGCATGCCATAATATTGGTTCCCCATCGGGCCTAAGCCTGCATGCCATAATATATAAGGAAGTCCAATACTCGTCTCTCGGGTTGTCACCCTACAGCGCGCCCCGGGATCGTCATCCGAAGTCGATATACCAATCATACTCTCAAGCCACAAAGTCTTAGAATATGACGGTACTAGGAGAACCTAAGTCCCCCAAGAGTCACGAGCAAACAATTCTGAACACGTCTGAGTCCTATCCCTATCCAGTTTTCCTTCCCGTGGCTCGCGTAAGACAACATGATATTCTACCAACCACATATCCCCCTCACTGGAATACCTCATGACCACACAAGGATCATATACATGCCGCAAGGGCCACCACAAAGGCCATACAAATGTCCTAAACAAGACCTCCACCAAGGCCAAACAAATGTCCTAAACAGGACCGCCACTAAGGCCAAACAAATTTCCTAAACAGGACCGCCACAAAGGCCACTCGTCCCGAAGGACCGTCACAAAGACCATCTGTCCCGAAGGACCGTCACAAAGACCATCTGTCCCGAAGGACCGTCACAAAGACCATCTGTCCCGTAGAGTTGATATGTTACGGTTTTGACTCACTTTGACCCCGTTTATTTGATAGTTTTGTAGTTGTTTGAGTCCTTTTTAGGTTATAATACGAGGCTAGGAAGCTAAAAGCAAGGATTGGAACAGCAGGAGCAATCGGAGCAGAAAGGAGTTGAATTGGAGCAGAAAAGCTGATTTTAGACCTAGGAGCACATGCTCCCGATTTCCGAGCACATGCTCCCAACTCTACGGATTCATGACGACACATGGCAAGCATCTAGGCGCCGATTCCCTGCCTAATTCCCCTTATTTTAGGCGATCCTTTGTGAGAGAAAGAGGAGGAGATCGATTTTTAATAGGGAGATTTGATTTGGATTCTTTCCTTATTTTTCTCTACTTGTATGCTATTTAACCTAGGGTTTTTAGGAGAGAAAATATACTCTTTCTTTTTGTTTTTTTTGAGCGACGTTTTTGAGAGAGGGAGAAGAGCGGCTACCTTGTGAAGGATTCTCTGAACCCTTTTTATTTTTATGTCATTGAATTTCTCATCTTTTGCTATGATTCATTTCTCTATGTCTGAGTAGATTTCTTTGCTAGATTAGGGGTTTCAAAGGGGTTTCATGGGTTAGCAACAGAACACAAATAGGGCTTTATATAATCGATTGTCTTCACTATTGTTAGACTTAATGCTTAGGTTGATTTGATCACCCAATCTATGATTCTAGGTTTATCTATTCATCAAAAGTGTAATAGGTTGCTAGAAAAGACATTAGTGGGCAAATTATCCTAGACCTGCGAAAGTTGATGTGTAGGTGATTTGTGAACTTATCATTCCTGTTCTTTAATGCTTGTCTGCGATTCTGGGCTCAAACGACAGTTTAGGGTTTATGGACCGCCGAGCATGTGCTCCGGATGTCTGAGCACGTGCTCCGCGTTTCCGCACAGAATCGATCAGATAGAGTTATTGATGCCACGACAGTGGATCAGTTTATATTTATGTTTGAGTTCTAGACTAGTACTTAATTTATGTCCTGAATAGTTGTTTGGTTGATATCTCTGAAATTCCCGAGAATCACCCCTGATCTAGTGTTTTGTTTATTGCCTTTTTATACCGTTTTTAATCGCGTTACTGTTACCAAACAAACCCAACTTCGAATTGTCTTAGCTTGAAATTGAACCAATAGAACCATAGAGTAAAACTTGGTCTTCGTGGGATTCGACCCCTAAGTACTACTTCTTTGCTGTGCACTTGCAGTAGGAAAATAGGGTTTAAAACTCTGTGTTATCAAGTTTTTGGCGCCGTTGCCGGGGACCAAAATTTTACCTTTGGTTTTCGGCGAAATTACTAGACTAAGACCTTACTGATTTGTCTTTCTGCTTCTTCTTTGCGTGTGTTTCAGGTGCATGTCAAGAAGATCTACAAGAAGAAACAACACCGAAGAACTAATTGCTTTGTCAGCCGCAAAGCTCTCTTTGGCAGAAAGAACAAACCGCAAGAACAGAAAGTTTCAATCCGTCAACATGGGTGACAACAGAAACAATGAGGATATGGCTGCCGAGTTGCAGCAACTTCGACAACAGTTGGGGCAGTTGCTCCGTGCTCAACACGAAAGAGCCGCGCCGCCGCAAACGTCCATTGGGGACAAGGACAACCCGCATGTGTCCTACACCAACCGAGCGGCGATTGTTCCTCCCACCATCCCGAACCAAGATTTTGAGATCAAGCCACAGATGATCTCTCTAGTGAAGCAGCACCTATTTCACGGTCTCCCAGCTGAGATTCCGATGGACCACATCGAGAATTTTGAGGAGATATGTAGCACCACTGGTTCAAATGGGATACCGCCAGGCTTTCTGAAGTGCAAGCTCTTCCCCTTCTCTCTTGCGGATAGAGCTTCACGTTGGCTGAAGTCACTGCCACCTGGGTCTCTGACATCATGGGAACAGTGTAGGTCTGCGTTTCTGGACCATTTCTACACCAAGGCTAAGACCGCTGCCCTGAGGAACAAGATTTCATCGTTCCAACAGCACACTGGAGAAGCCTTCTGCGAGGCTTGGGAGAGGTACAAAGAGTACCGTAGAGAGTGTCCACACCATGGATTCAGTGATGAACAGATCCTGGGCATTTTCTATGATGGAGTTAACTGGGACTACAGAAACGTTCTCAACTCGGCCAGCAATGGGGATTTTATGACAAAGTCTAAGGAAGGAGCATATCAGTTGATTGAGAACCTAGCTGCAAGCTCCAGCAACAAGGCCCCTGAGTATGACAGGTCCGTGAAGGTCAACAGTGTCGATACGCAAAAGATTGATGAGTTGACAGCCAAGGTGAACCTTCTTCTGAAGGGGAGCCAGAAAACTGTCCATTTTGTCGATGAGACCGGAGACATGCCGCTAGCTCAGGAGATTTGTGATGGAGAGGATGACACGATGGAGGTTAATTATGTGAGTGGGCAAGGTTTTGTGCAGAATAGGGGTTTCAACCCAAACTACAGAAGCCATCCAAATTTGTCCTATAGAAGCACCAACGTGGAGAACCCTCAAGATCAGGTGTATCCGCAGCAAGGAGCTCAGAATCAGATGGGTTATCAGGAAACCTTCTCAAACAACTTCCAAGGCAAACAGTTTGTGCCCACTCAAAACCGTTTCCAAGGGGGGAACCAGCAGGCATATACAAGCGCTAAGCAAGCACTGCCTTACACTAACCAGCAGTTGGGACCTTCATCTGCTAGCAGCTCTCAGGATGAGCTGAAAAACATGATGCAACAACTCTTGGTGAATCAACAAAAAGCTTCAGTGGAAATCAACGCTAAGGTCAATACCATGTACAATGACCTTAATGGGAAGTATGAGGCAGTAATGTCACATGTGAAGAAGCTTGATGTTCAGGTTGTACAGACTGCTGAAGCCGTGAAAAGAACTCTTGGGACTCTGCCCGGAAAAGGGGAAGCAAACCTGCGGAACGAGTATGTCTATGCGATTGAGCTAAGGGGAGAAAAGAAGTTACCCCCTAGAGAAGCACCATCCGCTAGGATTGACAAGGGCAAGGGTATTGCTGAAGAATACCTTCCTCAACATGCTGCTGAGACTCCACCGTCGAGTCAAAAAGAAGCCGAAGCATCCGGCGAGCATGTGCTCCCATCCAGCGAGCACGTGCTCCCGACTCCCGATCAGACTGTTCCTACTGAGGTACCTCCTGCACGCGTGTACACCCCTAGGGTTCCTTACCCTGTTCCTCCTAAGAAATCTCGCAAGGATTTGGAGGATGCTAAGTGCAAGGAGATGTTGAGAGAATTGACGGTAAAACTACCCCTAGCTGATGCTGTTCAGATGATACCTGCTTTGAAGAGATATGTGAAAGGGTTAGTTTCTGGGAGAGTGTCAGAGGAAGAGAACGTGATGATGGTTTCAAGAGAGTGCAGTGTTGTGCTGCAAAACAAAGTGCTAAAGAAGAGAGATGATCCAGGACGATTTGTCTTATCCGTGAGAATCGGTAAAACAATTTTTGCAAACTCCCTCTGTGATCTATGTTCCAGTGTGAACCTTATGCCATATTCAGTGGCTAAAAGGCTGGGATACACGAAGTTCAAGTCTACACGGATTTCGTTAGTATTCGCGGATAGATCCACCAAGCGCCCCATAGGAGTGTTAGAGGATTTACATGTCCAGATAGGGGACACGCTTATACCAGCAGACTTTGTGGTTCTGGAACTTGAAGAAGAACCACGTGACCCCCTGATCTTAGGTAGATCATTCTTATGCACAGCTGGTGCGATTATAGATGTGCAAGGGGGAGCGATCGATCTCCAGCTGGGGGATATGATTGCAAGGTTTGAGATGAATAAGCTGCTCAAGAAACCTATGATAGATGGTCAGACTTTTGTGGTTGATGATGGTTCAGAGGTTGCACATGAGGTTACCGATGAAGTTCTCACTCTCGACCCGTTGGAGGTTGCCTTGACAAAGGCAGAAGGAATGTTGGAAGAAGATGCGGAGCACATGCTCGCAGGACGCGAGCAACCCGATGCACATGCTCGGCAAACTGAGAAAAAAAGAAAAAAAGATGCGGAGCACATGCTCGCAGGACGCGAGCAACCCGATGCACATGCTCGGCAAACTAAAAACAAAAGAAGAAAAAGAGAAGAGCGATTGGGCCAGGTAAGTTTAATGAATTTCAGGCCCATGCCCACCAGGCCCAGACCGATTTCAGTGATTTTTGAGACTAGATTGCTTTATTATCCACCACGTCGGAGACGCCGCCTTGCCCGTTTGGAGAGCGAGAGCCCAGACAATTCCGACGCCTGATCACGGTTACACACACCATCATTGTCCTATCCGCCTTATTTTCTTTTCATTTTTGTTGTTATCTTTATTTTTCTTCTTGTCTAGGTCTCTTTTTGGCTTATTTTCACACCGGAGACGGTGTGAAGTAAGTCCGGGGGAGGGTCACCTATGACCTTTGTTTTCTTTATTTTTTCTTTTTATTGAGTCAGTTTGTCATGTGAGTCGAACCAAAACTTGTGGGAATTAGGACCGAAATCTGTGATGTTTTTAACCATTTGTGAGTTTGACCGTTTCCTAGTGACCATTGTTGCAGAACTAAGAGTACAGAGACGAGCTAATACCTCTTCACATTCGGACCCTTCTCCTGGCCAGAAAAGCTTCATCCCATTAAGGTTTCACCGGAAAGACTTAGACTCTACCTTATTGGAACCTAACCGGATTTAAATTCTTCTCGTTTTGGGCATTAGGATAGGGAACGTGTCACATATTCAGGACTTCTTATTCATTTTGCCAATCTTGCTGATCCTGAATAGCTAGCTCATTTTAAGTTAGTACCCACCCCGAGCCTAACCTCCTTTCAAACCACTTGCACTTGTATTTTTGTTTTCTCATTTTGTGCAGCTATGTGCAAAACGGTCGGGGAGAGCAGGACTGACACAATCTCTAACTCGCTCTTGCTGGAGAACCAAAGAGGAAAGAGCCGGACGGACAGAGCACGTGCTCCAACCCAGCGAGCACCTGCTCCGAAATTATATACATCCGAGTCCGCGAGTTGTTTTGAGCAGAGAGAGAGCCTAGGATACGGTCCGCATGCTCCAGGGGCAATATCAGAAGAAGATCCCCCATCATCCTTCAATTCATCTAAAAAAAAAAAAAAAAAAAAAAAAAAAAAAAACGTTTAAGGATGATGGAAAGGGACCAGAGCTAGTGTTACACACCCCCGAGCATGCGTTGTAACCTGAGGAGAAAAGAGAGGCTGAGTTTGAGAAGATAAGAAGAGGAGAGCGATTAGAGGTTGTGGACACCAATGAGTCCACTCTCCCTTACCATTTTGTGCGATATCCTGCATCTCTTTCGAAGTAATGGTAACCCCTAAACACTCTATAGCTCCACCATTAAAACAGCCTTTTATCTACCAAGCCTCGATTTCACTAGCTTAATGCCTTTAATGAGAAGCTCACGCCAATTTTAATTGAATGTAAAGAGTCTTTGTCTGGAAAGTGATATTTTTCTGGGTTTGATTGCCAATTATGGTTCTGGTTTTGGAGATGTTTGCTGGAGAAGTTTTTGGTATAGCTTGTTCTAACACATGTGGTCTGCAGGTCATGGTCTACTCACGGTTTCTGAGATTTTTGCGAGTTCCCACCTTGGCTCTCTTGGCGCTTGGTTTGAGTTTGTTTGAGGACAAACAAAGATCTAAGTCCGGGGGAGTTGATATGTTACGGTTTTGACTAACTTTGACCCCGTTTATTTGAAAGTTTTGTAGTTGTTTGAGTCCTTTTCAGGTTATAATACGAGGCTAGGAAGCTAAAAGCAAGGATTGGAACAGCAGGAGGAATCGGAGCAGAAAAGCTGATTTTAGACCCAGGAGCACATGCTCCCGATTTCCGAGCACATGCTCCCAACTCTACGGATTCATGACGACACGTGGCAAGCATCTAGGTGCCGATTCCCTGCCTAATTCCCCTTATTTTAGGCGATCCTTTGTGAGAGAAAGATGAGGAGATCGATTTTTAATAGGGAGATTTGATTTGGATTCTTTCCTTATTTTTCTCTACTTGTATGCTATTTAACCTTGGGTTTTTAGGAGAGAAAATATACTCTTTATTTTTGTTTTTTTGAGCGACGTTTTTGAGAGAGGGAGAAGAGCGGCTACCTTGTGAAGGATTCTCTGAACCCTTTTTATTTTTATGTCATTGAATTTCTCATCTATTGCTATGATTCATTTCTCTATGTCTGAGTAGATTTCTTTGCTAGATTAGGGGTTTCAAAGGGGTTTCATGGGTTAGCAACAGAACACAAATAGGGCTTTATATAATCGATTGTCTTCACTATTGTTAGACTTAATGCTTAGGTTGATTTGATCACCCAATCTATGATTCTAGGTTTATCTATTCATCAAAAGTGTAATAGGTTGCTAGAAAAGACATTAGTGGGCAAATTATCCTAGACCTGCGAAAGTTGATGTGTAGGTGATTTGTGAACTTATCATTCCTGTTCTTTAATGCTTGTCTGCGATTCTGGGCTCAAACGACAGTTTAGGGTTTATGGACCGCCGAGCATGTGCTCCGGATGTCTGAGCACGTGCTCCGCGTTTCCGCACAGAATCTATCAGATAGAGTTATTGATGCCACGACAGTGGATCAGTTTATATTTATGTTTGAGTTCTAGACTGGTACTTAATTTATGCCCTGAATAGTTGTTTGGTTGCTATCTCTGAAATTCCCGAGAATCACCCCTGATCTAGTGTTTTGTTTATTGCCTTTTTATACCGTTTTTAATCGCGTTACCGTTACCAAACAAACCCAACTTCGAATTGTCTTAGCTTGAAATTGAACCAATAGAACCATAGAGTAAAACTTGGTCTTCGTGGGATTCGACCCCTAAGTACTACTTCTTTGCTGTGCACTTGCAGTAGGAAAATAGGGTTTAAAACTCTGTGTTATCAGGTCTCCTGAACAAAATCTGCCCCGTACATGCTCCTCTCCCCCACCTGAGTCCAGCATAACGGTGTACGACACGGTATCCCATACAAAACCCCATAAGGAGCAATGCCAATACTCGCTTGGTAACTGTTGTAAGCAAACTCTACCAAGCTCAAGTTTTCTGCCCAATGGCCACCCAATCCAACACACACATCCTCAGCAAATCCTTCAACGTCTGGATCGTCCTCTCTGACTGTCCATATGTCTGGGAATGATAAGCTGTACTCATGTGCACCTTAGTGCCCATCTCTGCCTGAAATGCCCTCCACAACACCGAAGTGAACTTGGAATCTCTATGAGACACAATGCTCGCTGGCACCCCATGCAACCTGACTATCTCCTTCACATACTTCTTAGCCAAGACCGCTGCTCCATCAGTCTTCTTAATGGCCAGAAAATGTGCCGACTTAGTCAACCGGTCCACAATGACCCAAATCGCATCAAACGTCCTAGACACTGGCAAACCAACCACGAAGTCCATAGTAATCATATCCCACTTACACTCTGGAATGGGAAGACTCTTCAGCAATCCACCTGGTACCTGATGCTCAGCCTTCACTAGCTGATACACATCACACCTCGCAACCCAACTAGCCACGTCCTTCTTCATCCCAACCTAGTGATAGTACCGCTTGAGATCACGATACATCTTAGTCGCTCCTGGATGAATAGAGAACATGCTCGCATGAACCTCTCTCAAGATCTCCTGCCTCAACTCCTCATCCTTAGGCACACAGATCCACCCATGCACCAAAATAGTACTATTAGCCGAAACCTGATACTCTTAATCAACATCCTTTGAGGCATTCACCAGCCCCAAATCCTTCTCCTGAGCCAACCGCACTCTGCTCAACAGATATGCTCTATCAGCTGCCGCCAAACCCAACGGCTCCTGTGAAACCACACACAGACTCAATGCACTGATCTCTCCTACCAGAGACTCCATATCCTGCTCCTGAGCCGAAGCCGCCCGCTTCTGACTCAAAGCATTAGCAACCAAGTTAGCCTTATCGGGGTGATAGGCTATCTCCAGATCATAATCTGCCACCAGCTCCATCTACCGCCTCTGCCTCAAATTCAGCTCAGGCTGAGTGAATATATACTTCAGGCTCTTATGATCTGTAAGCACCTGTACCTTTGCACCATAAAGATAAGATCTCCAAATTTTCAGAGCAAAAACTACAGCACCCATCTCCAAGTCATGAGTAGGATAGTTGTCCTCATGCTTCCGTAACTGCCGAGAAGCATAGGCAATCACCTTCCCATGCTGCATCAACACACACCCCAAACCAACTCTAGATGCATCTGTATAAACCACATAGGGTTCTCCCTGCTCAGGCAAAGCCAAAACTGGAGCAGTAGTCAATATCTCCTTCAGGCTTGCAAAGCCCTCCTTGCACTCATGTGACCAGACAAAAGGAACATCCTTCCCTGTCAACTTAGTCATAGGACGTGCTCTGCTCGCAAACCCCTGCACAAATCTCCTGTAGTAACCTGCCAACCCAAGAAAACTCCTGATCTCCGTGACACTACCTCCGCAACTGCGATCCGCACGAAGCTGAGAGTCGAATCTCGCTCCCAAAACTCCACCAAATCGTCCAATACTCAAAACCAAAGCCGAAAACATCCATAGGAACCTGTAGCAACCAATCTCAGCAAAAAAAACACACAAAACAACAACAAACAAGCAAGAACAAGGAAATCAAAGGCTTAGATTCCCATGGTCATGCACTCACCTCTTTGCAGGAAGTTTCTGAACCACAACAACGAATCCAACCCTCCTAGAAAGCCTCTAACTCCTTCCTAGACTTGGATCTCTCCAGAAACAGCAAGGAATCTCACAAATCTCTCTCAAAAGCTCAAGAACAAAGTTTTCTCCCTTTCTCTCTCAAAAACGTTAAACGGCGACAAAGACAATGCCAAAAACCCTTCCTTTCATCGACAAACACTTAAGTAACCCGGTTCAAAGGTTTCCCAAAACCAAACCGAATCAAATCGACGATTACATCAATCTGGTCGAAGCAGAAATAAGTGGTGTCGACTGACACCACCATGGTGTCAATCGACACCCTCCCCCAAAACACACAGTTTTGGTTTGCGGGAGTTACAATAGGAATCAAATGAAGTGTTTTTAAGACCTATTTAAAAGTCTGTACAAATAAAATGAATGGTTTTAATTTAGTGATTTGTCACTTTCTTTCTGGTTGAAAATATTTGGAGGAACACTTATTTGTTATACAGTAAAACTTCTATAAATTAATAAACACTATAAATTAATAAATTTTGCTGGTCCCAAGTCGGACCAGTGTAAAAATTAACAATATTCGATAAGATAATAAGATAATAATTTTTTCGAAATCTCCTTATAAAATATAGTCCCAATAATATCATAAATTAATAATTATGTAAATTTATATATATATATATACTGATATAATAGTGTATGTTTCTCCTAAAGCTCAATTCTATAGAATAGTTGTAATATTTTCAACCTATAATGATATCTCTAAAATATTTTATAACATGTCATACAAATAATTAAATTTAAAGTTTTAATTTTTAGATATGCATCATTTACAATTTGATAATTTGACAGATTATTAAAATAGGAGAATTGATATTATTATTCATAGATTTGAATTTATGTGTCTCATGTGTATAAGTCAATTTGTCTATAATATTTGTAATTTATTGTAAATAGTGCTTTCTAAATATTACAAGTTCAATTCCTAAACCATAAAATTTATAACATCCGAAAGTTTAATCTTATTTTGCTATAGTTGTTCCAATTCATAATTTTTTAAAAAATAAACAATTAAAAATATATCTATAAATTAATAATTATTAATTTACACTATAAAATAATAATTATTAATTTATCGATAAATTAATATCAATATAAATTAATAAAATGTCTTAGTCCCAACATTATTAATTTATAGAGGTTTTACTGTATTAGATACTATAGTAAATTCTTTTTTGAAATCTAAACTTTTTGTTATATCATATAATATGCTGAATCTGACTATAGGCATGTTCGTTTCATCGACGCAGGTGGCTGCGGCTGCGGCAGCGGCAGCGGTAAACACAACATTTTTAATCGCCGCATCTAATCAACGTTTAAAATGTGAAGATGTGTTTGCCGCAGTGTCACGTCGCAGGTATCTGCAGCAACCAAACGAACAACAATAGCTGCGGCTGCCGCAACCGCAGGTACTTGCGGCGATGAAACGAACATGTCCTATATTGTTATTTTTCTATCATACGTAATCAAAATTTGTTTATGTATATCAATTTTTTTTTTGTAAATATGTATGTTTACGTTGTTTTGTAGGCTTTCTCGATCAAATAATCATTTGTTACATATCTAGTCTGTTAATAGGCCTCTTTTGGACTTCCGAAATAATATAGTAGGGATACACAATAAATAATTGGTGAGTTCACTTCTATCCATTATCCAAACACATCTCAAACCATGGTATCGTAGCAATATAATATAATCATACATACATACATAATTTGTTCTTATATAATCTTATCATACATAATTTGTAAAAGCTCTTATTCAAGAAATATTTATGGCTCGTCTGCCATTTCTTCATGATTACGGTCTGTTGTAGCCAGTGCCGGCTTGAGAGTATTTGATGCTTAAAGCAAATCAGAAATTAATGGCCAATTTTTTTTTTCATATGACAAAATGATATACACTTAATCTTATTCATAAAAGTTCAATAAAAAAAATGTCAACAAACATCAGCAGACTTGTAAATGTATGACTAAAGAAGAAAAATGGATAGAGATTGAAGAAGATAGAAGAAAACTAGTTATTATTTGTTTTTACCAAATGATTTTTTGTTCAAGTATAACGAAACCGTTTGGTTTTTACTTTTTAATGGTTGTTTTCGATCAGTTACTCTTCACACGAGAAATTAAAGTTGTAATATTTGATGAAGTTGAGTAATGAAATTACCGTAAAAAGAAGAAAAAAACTTGAGATGTAGTATTTATTTTTTATAATAACTACAAGATTAACCCTTTATTATTATCTTCTACCATCCCTCTCTACCACCACTTCCGGCCACCAGCGCGGGCTGAAACGACCAGACCCATTTTTTTTTAAAATAATAAATAATAATAATAATAATAATAATAATAATAATAATAATAATAATAATAAATAAATAAATACTCTACAGTTAGTGGTCCCATACCCACTAGTCACCTAACCACAAACACACAACATCGGATAACATAAACCATAACAATAAACCAATAAATATCCAATAACCATATAACCAATAATTAAAGTATAATAATTCAAATAACCAAACATCAGGAAAACATAGAACCAGCAACCTAGCAATGTTCTAATGACCCAACTCTAACAACCTAGCAATGCCAGACAACAACCAATCGAGTCCCTAGAAGATCCTCCTCTTCATCGCCTTGATTCCACGATCACACTTTGCCTTTACCTACACCACAAACAAAAATTGAGATGCATGAGTATTTGATAAACACTCAATAAGGCAATCCTCCCATCTACTGGGCTATATACACAAGCAATTGAGAATCTCCAACCATCAAACAACAATCAACAAAAAAACCAGGAAGCTGCATTGACCGAAACCAAACCACTGCATCGACCAACGCTGATTGGGGTTGCATCGAACGACACCAAGCCTGCATCGACCGATGCATGATTTGACTGCATCGACCGACACCAATACTGCGTCGACCGATGCATGCTCGACAATTATTGAAATCCCTAATTGCATCGATCGATACTTCCACATGGCATCGACCGATGCTCCAAGGTCTTATTGTGCCGTCCTTGCAGACCAACGTACATAGTGCATCAACCGACGCACCTGCCGAGCATCGTCTTCCCCGAATTTCCTCAACAGATCTTCGTTCCTAAACACATCAAACCCGATCCAATGCCACAAAGAAGCCACACAAAGCCCCATGTGACTGAAAAACATTCTAACAAGCCAAGGAATCTACCACATAACACATAAACACGAAAATCAGAGAAATCTCAAGCTTAGATAAGCCATGGTCATGCACTCACTTTTGCCAAAGAAGATTCTGACTCTAAAACCAACGAATATACACTCCTAGCAAGCTCCTAACACAAACCCAGCTACATATCTCCACTCCACCGGCAAGATCTCTCAGGAAAAGGCTCTAAAACTCCAAACTCTCTCAAGAACAGCTTATTTCTCTAATTTCTCTCTGAAAGCGGCCAAACTCCACAACTTCTCCTTAAATGCCCGATCTTAGGATTTTCTGAAAAAAAAAAAACGCAACAAAACGAGTGTTTAACTTAACTCGGCTCGTGAAAACCGACCTTGCATCGACGGATGCACCTCCCATATCGGGAATCCACTTTGTGGATGTTACAGTTACTAAAATGAGATTGCAAAACAATTTAATAATATTGTTGTGTAAAATATTTAGAGGTGTTATATAAGATACTATTGAAAATATTTGGAGGAACACTTATTTGTTATATAAGATACTATTGTAAATTCTGTTTTGACATCTAAATTTTTTGTTATATCATATAATATGCTGAATCTGACTATATTGTTATTTTTCCAATCATACTGAATCAAAATTTGTTTATGTATATCAATTTTTTTTTGTCAATATGTATGTTTATGTTGTTTTGTAGGCTTTCTCGATCAAATAAACATTTGTTACATATTTAGTCTATTAATAGGCCTCTTTTGGACTTCCGAAATAATATAGTAGGGATACACAATAAATAATTGGTGAGTTCACTTCTATCCATTATCCAAACACATCTCAAACCATGGTATCGTAGCAATATAATATAATCATACATACATACATAATTTGTTCTTATATAATCTTATCATACATAATTTGTAAAAGCTCTTATTCAAGAAATATTTATGGCTCGTCTGCCATTTCTTCATGATTACGGTCTGTTGTAGCCAGTGCCGGCTTGAGAGTATTTGATGCTTAAAGCAAATCAGAAATTAATGGCCAAATTTTTTTTTCATATGACAAAATGATATACACTTAATCTTATTCATAAAAGTTTAATAAAAAAAATGTCAACAAACATCAGCAGACTTGTACATGTATGACTAAAGAAGAAAAATGGATAGAGATTGAAGAAGATAGAAGAAAACTAGTTATTATTTGTTTTTACCAAATGATTTTTTGTTCAAGTATAACGAAACCGTTTGGTTTTTCCTTTTTAATGGTTGTTTTCGATCAGTTACTCTTCACACGAGAAATTAAAGTTGTAATATTTGATGAAGTTGAGTAATGAAATTACCGTAAAAAGAAGAAAAAAACTATATCAATAAAGAATTGGTGAGATTTATTCATTATCCAAACACATTTTAAACCAGTGTAGCAGTATATCACACATAAACTTTTCGTCAATACATATGCTTATCCCATATACTTTGTAATATGTCTTATTCAAAGAAATACAAATTCCCGTCATAGCAACCACATATTCGTAAAAAAACTACCGTCTAGATTACTCTAATCACTACATGAAAACATTTAATTTCCTACACTGAGTTCCTATCGCAGATTACAAAGGAAAATAGAAGAAAACATTTGTTTTCTACTATTTTCCTTCGAAAAAAATGGAAGTAAACGTCCGTAGGAAATCAATTTTGGAAGGAAATTCGAAGAAAATTTTCTACGAAAATTCGTCGAAAAATCTTTCGTAAGAATTTTGAAGGAAAGTGGAAGGAGGTTTTTTGACTATTTTCCTACCAAAATATTTGTAGAAAATTCATTTTTACTATTTTCCTACCAAAGTGGTCTTATATTTTTCCTACAAACTTAATAAAAAAATAAAACTAATTAATGTTGTTTTCTATTGATTTCAAATTTAATAAAAAGTTAAATTATTAATCCGAATAATATATAAAATCAATTATTAATTTAATTAGAAATACAATTATTTTTTAAACTAAAATACAAACCTAAAAAACAACTTTTTACAAACTAAATATTAAATATAAAAAATTATTAGGTTTTGTCGTTTTGCTTGAGACGGATTCAGATCTGGAACTACTGGCTTCAACGATGGAGATTCTCATGTTATTTCGGCCAGCGTAGATTGGATTAGGCGGAGTCTATAGCTTATATGTTGGGTTTGTTAAATTGATTGTTGGTGATGTATGGATCGATTCAACTGTTGGTGATGTCTTGGTTTCTTTTCCAATAAAGAAGACAATAGAGATAGAAGAGGTAGAGAAAGAGATCAGTTGCTTCGATTAGAGAAAGCTGAGCAAAATGTTGGGTTTTCGTAGAAGAACAAAGGAGAAAGAGAAAGAAGAGGAAAAAGGAGGAGGAAAAAATTTTGACCCAGAAAAAAAAAGGAATAAAAAATATAGAAAGGGTTTGACCAAAAAAAAAAAACAGAAATATAGAAAGGAATGAGATGGAGGCTGGAGCGTAGAGTTTCTATATCTAGGGTTTTTACCAATTTTCCTACCAAATTTTCACTACAAAACTTTTTTATTTTTATTTTTAATTTTTTATAGAAATAAATTCGAAGGAATTTTTTCTACCAAATTAATTTTACGTCTTCTCCTTTTATATTTCTTCTGGGTTCCTACGAATTTTGGTTCAACAAACTTTTTGAAGGAAATTTAAAAGAAACATTCCTACAAAATTCATTCAACGTCTTTTCCTTCTATATGCTTTCCGTTTTCCTACAAATTTTTTCCTTTGACCAATTTATTTGTAGGATTTTCGTAAGAAATTTCCTACCATATTCTCAAAGTATTTTTGTATGAAATTATCTTCCTTCTTCCTACGATAGTTGCTTTTCGTTAAAATAAGGTAAGATTTTGGTAGGAAATTTTTTCTACCAAATTTTATGTAGGAAATTTTGTAGAAAAACATGACGTTTTCTTGTAGTGAATGCTATAATTCTAATATATTATAATTATATTAGTAGTTCTAATATATTATAATTAAGTTAAAGAGTTCATTTTTAAATCAAAAACAAATTTGAACCAATCATAAGTTTATAAATATCATCAAAGTATCTTTTGTTTTACTCACTTCGGACTCTCCTAAACCTCACCACTGGGGTTGGCCGGCTTCTTCTTACTTACTGGAACCTAATTATTAAAGAAAAATATAACTTTATTTACACTTAACACATCATCAATTAGGTATTACACTTTTTACGTACACTTGTTATAAGATTTACGTACACTTTTTACAGAGGAAGCATATGCCAACAACAACGCCCACGAAGCCTAGAAAAAAGATGCATAGAATCAAAATCCCCTCCACAGCCATTTTCCGTTACTTGCTCTTGTTCTCCCTAACAATTCTTTTATGTATTTTGTGTGGATTATGATGATCTTATTATAATCCAAATATTAGAAGTACTCATAGCAACATATAAAAGTGGTATTTTATAATCAAATTTGATCTTAACATGCCCTCAAATGCCCAATTTTGATATTAACCAGATCATGACATGTATGATATTTAATATTAAATAGATTGTGATATATGTATGTCATAAACTAATTTAGTGACAACATATATTTAAGTATATCTGATATTAAATAGATTGTAACATTTGTCAAAGAGTTTCCTCAAAACTTATAATGATTACAAAAAACAAACTTATATATACTAAGAAAATTTAATATATATATATATATGAATCTAACTGAAATAAATAATAAAATATACCCAAATCAGTAATTTAATGGTGAAAACTGAAAATATATGTAATGTATTGTAAAATGATATCATTGTAGCATTAATTAATACATATATCTTTTTCTCTACATATTTTTATCATCTTGTATAGAAAATAGAATGGGGAATTGCATTGTATAACCCAAAAAAGCTTTATAATTCATTGAGTAGTTATACTAACCATAAAAAGGTGATATAGTATTTATTTTATATAATAAATACAAGATTAACCCTTTATTATTATCTTCTACCATCCCTCTCTACCACCACTTCCGGGCACCAGCGCGGGCTGAAACGACCAGACCCATTTTTTTAAAAAATAATAAATAATAATAATAATAATAATAATAATAATAATAAATAAATAAATAAATAAATACTCTACAGTTAGTGTTCCCATACCCACTAGTCACCTAACCACAAACACACAACATCGGATAACATAAACCATAACAATAAACCAATAAATATCCAATAACCATATAACCAATAATTAAAGTATAATAATTCCAATAACCAAACATCAGGAAAACATAGAACCAGCAACCTAGTAATGTTTCTAATGACTGAACTCTAGCAACCTAGCAATGCCAGATAACATCCAATCGAGTCCCTAGAAGATCCTCCTCTTCATCGCCTTGATTCCACGATCACACTTTGCCTTTACCTACACCACAAACACAAATTGAGATGCATGAGTATTTGATAAACATTCAATGAGGCAATCCTCCCATCTACTGGGCTATATACACAAGCAATTGAGAATCTCCAACCATCAAACAACAATCAACAAAAAAACCAGGAAGCTGCATCGACCGAAACCAAACAACTGCATCGACCAACGCTGTTTGGGGTTGCATCGACCGACACCAATCCTGCATCGACTGATGCATGATTTGATTGCATCGACCGACACCAATACTGCGTCGACCGATGCATGCTCGACAATTATTAAAATCCCTAATTGCATCGATCGATACTTCCACATGGCATCGACCGATGCTCCAAGGTCTTATCGTGTCGTCCTCGCAGACCAACGTACATAGTGCATCAACCGACGCACCTGCCGAGCATCGTCTTCCCTGAATTTCCTCAACATATCTTCGTTCCTAAACACATCAAACTCGATACAATGCCACAAAGAAGCCACACAAAGCCCCATGTGACTGAAAAACATTCTAACAAGCCAAGGAATCTACCACATAACACATAAACACGAAAATCAGAGAAATCTCAAGCTTAGATAAGCCATGGTTATGCACTCACTTTTGCCAAAGAAGATTCTGACTCTAAAACCAACGAATATACACTCCTAGCAAGCTCCTAACACAAATCCAGCTACATATCTCCACTCCACCGGCAAGATCTCTCAGGAAAAGGCTCTAAAACTCCAAACTCTCTCAAGAACAGCTTATTTCTCTAATTTCTCTCTGAAAGCGGCCAAACTCCACGAACTTCTCCTTAAATGCCCGATCTTAGGGTTTTCTCAAAAAAAAAAAAAACGCAACAAAACGAGTGTTTAACTTAACTCGGCTCGTGAAAACCGACCTTGCATCGACAGATGCACCTCCCATATCGGGAATCCAGTTTGTGGATGTTACAGTTACTAAAATGAGATTGCAAAACAATTTAATAATATTGTTGTGTAAAATATTTAGAGGTGTTATATAAGATACTATTGAAAATATTTGGAGGAACACTTATTTATTATATAAGATACTATTGTAAATTCTGTTTTGACATCTAAATTTTTTGTTATATCATATAATATGCTGAATCTGACTATATTGTTATTTTTCCAATCATACGTAATCAAAATTTGTTTATGTATATCAATTTTTTTTTGTCAATATGTATGTTTATGTTGTTTTGTAGGCTTTCTCGATCAAATAAACATTTGTTACATATTTAGTCCATTAATAGGCCTCTTTTGGACTTCCGAAATAATATAGTAGGGATACACAATAAATAATTGGTGAGTTCACTTCAATCCATTATCCAAACACATCTCAAACCATGGTATCGTAGCAATATAATATAATCATACATACATACATAATTTGTTCTTATATAATCTTATCATACATAATTTGTAAAAGCACTTATTCAAGAAATATTTATGGCTCCTCTTCTTCCATTGTTGTGTACTAGATCTTCCAACATGACTTCGATCTCTTTTTCCTCCAACTCCAACTAAACCATGCTTCTTACCAAGAGTAATATTAACCTGTTCTAGTTGATGAACAATTGTAGAACCTGATAACGTCACTGGTGGTGATCTGGTTTTGATATATCCGTCAAAATTAGTTATATTTTGACGAAAATCATGATCTTGAAGAAGAAAGCGACGATGACCCTGAAAACAATTATTTTTTGCCATGGCGTAAACGTTGGCCGGTGCCATCAAAATTGCAGCTTGGACAAGCTGATGTCGTATATATATTCTAACCCGACAAATTTCCAAGACCAGGAAAATCACTAATTGTCCACATGATGGCTGCTCGCATGTCAAATGTTTGTTTTGTGGAAGCATCTACTGTTTTAACCCCATCAAACCATAATTCCTTCAATTCTTTGATAAGTGGCTGCAAATAGACATCAATATCATTACCAGGCATTTGCTTTCCATGGATAACCATAGAGAGGATCATTGATGTCTGCTTCATTGACATCTATGGTGGCAAATTATAAGGAAATAATATCACTAGCCATATGCTATAACTATTACTCATTGTACCAAATGGGTTAAAACCGTCAGTCGCCAAGCCTAGTCTGACATTTCTTGGATCAGATGCGAATTCTGGATATTTTTGATCAAATGATTTCCAAGCCTCTCCGTCTCTTGGATGTCGAAGCTTGCCATCATTATTAGACGCAGTTGCATGCCATATCATGTGGGTAGCAGTTTTTGATGACATGAATAAGCGTTGTAGTCTCGGTTTTAGAGGAAAATAACGCAAAATTTTTGCAGGAGTTTTTTTTGTTTTCTTCTTTGATCCAGATATTGTACCTTTTGCTGGAGTTTTCTTCTTTATTTTCTCTGATCCAGATACCGTACTTAGCCTAACCTTACTCTTGGCAGAAATATTCTGTTTCCAACGAGAAGCTTCACAAACTTTACAAGTCTCCCTTTCTGCATCTGCCTCCCAAAATAACATGCAATCATTTGGACATGCATGAATTTTCTCGTAACTCAATCCTAATTTACGAATAACTCCCTTCATGTCATTAAATGACTTTGGCAACTTAGCATGTGTAAATGCTTCTTTCAGCAAATCAAGCACCATAGATATGCCTTTGTCACTTATCCCACACATACAATTGATATGGTACAACTTCAATATAAAAGACAACTTCGTGAATTTTGTGCATCCATCATATAGCTCTTGGGTAAAATCAGCAAGCAACTCATCAAAACTTTCTTCTTTTCTAAAATTTCCACTTGAAGTTGATGGTCTATCGGTGTCCATAGGCTGCTCACAAGATCCAAATGCATTTTCACCATACATATTAGTATCAATACCAGGGAAAAGATCATCCAAAAGATTCAAAGTTGAATCCATTTCAACTTGAGCTAAATCATCAGTAGGTACTCTTGCATTTTCTGTGACAAATATTCTCTCTCCGTGAAACACCCAACTTGTGTAAGAACTTAAAAAGCCATAGCATATCAAATCACCTTCAATATCTTCTCTTGACTTGAATTTGGCTAGAGAACAACGGTTACATGGACATTTCATTGTGGCTGCAGTTGATTTACTAAATGCAAAATCCAAGAAATTTTTAACCCCTGATAAGTAATCTTGAGATAAACGTGGTTTCTTTATCCATGACTTATCCATCAAAACCTTAAAGAACGTTTTTGGGTTTTACTTTGGAGAAAAAAATAAACCTAGAAAAATTAAGAAGATTAATAAACACCTAATTAGGAATAGAATCGGCCTGAAGTTGTCCGGTTGTTGTGTGAATAAGAAGTCGTGGTGTAAGGCGAACCGAGTCGTAACTTGTTTGATTAATTCCAATATGTGTTGTTCAAGCCGAGTGTTTCTTCACAAATAAAAGTCAATTCTCAAGAAAATCCTGCGTGAGACCATAATTCTAGAGTCAAATAATTAAACAAACCCTGATGTCAATCTGTAATTAATTAAAGCTAATCATAGAATCAAAGTCAGAAAAACACTTACTTATGATTAAGGATCTAATTTGTGTTAAAAACTCCAAGAAGAAAAGAGATGCTAGTTGGGATTAGGTTTGTCGATGGTGATACAAATTATTAAAGATTGAGTTTTTTTTGTTTACGTTCACAAGTCTTTTTGTAAACATATTTATTAATTATATAAATATAATTTAATTTAGAATCAGTTTTATATTGATATAAGTTTTATATCGTTTAAAAAAGTGATTTTACAAAAAAAAAATAAAGACATCAATTATCTAAATGATATAAAAATATATTTCATATCACTTTTAATAAAGTGATACAAACTAATAAAAACTGAATCAGTTTTAAATAATTGACGTAATATTAAATAATTATAATATCAATTGATATGATTGATGCTAATAATATTTATTTGCGTCACTTGAAAATAAGTAATTTAAAATTACTTCATTTAATTTTGTGATACAAAATAAATGATATAACATACCTGTTTTTTTTGTAGTGAAATATTTATGGCTCGTCTGCCATTTCTTCATGATTACGGTCTGTTGTAGCTAATATTAGATAATAGCCAGTGCCGGCTTGAGAGTATTTGATGCTTAAAGCAAATCAGAAATTAATGGCCAAATTTTTTTTTCATATGACAAAATGATATACACTTAATCTTATTCATAAAAGTTTAATAAAAAAAATGTCAACAAACATCAGCAGACTTGTACATGTATGACTAAAGAAGAAAAATGGATAGAGATTGAAGAAGATAGAAGAAAACTAGTTATTATTTGTTTTTACCAAATGATTTTTTGTTCAAGTATAACGAAACCGTTTGGTTTTTACTTTTTAATGGTTGTTTTCGATCAGTTACTCTTCACACGAGAAATTAAAGTTGTAATATTTGATGAATTTGAGTAATGAAATTACCGTAAAAAGAAGAAAAAAACTATATCAATAAAGAATTGGTGAGATTTATTCATTATCCAAACACATTTTAAACCAGTGTAGCAGTATATCACACATAAACTTTTCGTCAATACATATGCTTATCCCATATACTTTGTAATATGTCTTATTCAAAGAAATACAAATTCCCGTCATAGCAACCACATATTCGTAAAAAAACCACCGTCTAGATTACTCTAATGGTATCTCACAAATATATAATATCAGTAGTTCTAATATATTATAATTAAGTTAAAGATTTCAATTTTAAATCAAAAACAAATTTGAACCAATCATAAGTTTATAAATATCATCAAAGTATCTTATGTTTTACTCACTTCGGACTCTCCTAAACCTCACCCGTGGGGTTGGCCGGCTTCTTCTTACTTACTGGAACCTAATTATTAAAGAAAAATATAACTTTATTTACACTTAACACATCATCAATTAGATATTACAACTTTGTTATAAGATTTACGTACACTTTTTACAGAGGAAGCATATGCCAACAACAACGCCCACGAAGCCTAGAAAAAAGATGCATAGAATCAAAATCCCCTCCACAGCCATTTTCCGTTACTTGCTCTTATTCTCAGTAACAATTCTTTTATGTATTTTGTGTGGATTAGAAGTACTCATGCCAATTCTTTTATTTTCCGTTATGATGATCTTATTATAATCCAAATATTAGAAGTACTCATAGCAACATATAAAAGTGGTATTTTATAATCAAATTTGATCTTAACATGCCCTCAAATGCCCAATTTTGATATTAACCAGATCATGACATGTATGACATTTAATATTAAATAGATTGTGATATATGTATGTCATAAACTAATTTAGTGACAACATATATTTAAGTATATCTGATATTAAATAGATTGCAACATTTGTCAAAGAGTTTCCTCAAAACTTATAATGATTAAAAAAACAAACTTATATATACCAAGAGAATTTAATATATATACTAGATATTCACCCGCGGTACACCGCGAGACCATTTTATTAATAAAAAATATAATCTGTTTTATAGATTAACTATATATATATAACGAATGTTTAATTTGTATATTTAAAAAAAAAATCAACCTACAAATATAGATATATTAGTTAGTATAGAAATTAGAAAGTATTTTGTTTAAGGTTTATTGTTTTATATTATAGTACAACATACAATTAAATAAGTAGTGATTTATAGAAAGAATATACTGTGTGTTTTTATTATTTTAAATTTTTTAAATATATGTACAGGATAATTTTGTATTGTAGTTTTGTATGTTTTATATATAAAGAATCAATTAACTTTAGTATATATAGTTTTGTTGTGAAATGTAAATAAAAGTTGATAACAGTTATTTGTTTGATATGAATTCCACATTGCTTTTCTTTTAATAAATTTTGGTTATTAAAATGGATCCAAGATGTATGTATATAATTTGTTAGAAATGAAAAATAGCTATTTGAACAAAAAAAAAACTAATTCAGTATACTAATTACTTACAGATATATATTACGTAACTGACTTTTGTTTTAAAGTAAACTAATATTATTTTTGTTTTGTCTAGACCGACATAATTATTCTTGTTTTTATATGACAAAACAAATCTATCATCTTCTTCGTCTTTGTTTTATCCCGTCCATTGCGACATTTCCGTCCATCTTGATTTTTAGTCAATCGATTTCATCATCCTTATTTGTCATAATTCGTCTATGGATATCAATGCGTTGAGATGGAAAATCTTGGCCACGGATCCTTCTCCAAAATTGAAAATCAATTCGTTTATTGATTAGGCCGATTGTTTAGGAAATGTCTATATGGAGAAAATATTGTTTTGTAAAATTGGAAACTTAATATTAATTAAATTAATTATAAACTTAATACTTAAACTTAATGTTAAAGGGGGTGGTTCTTGTTTTGGAAAATTTATTAGGATAGGAAATCTTGTTTCCAAAAATCAAAATTTAATAATAATTAATTAAATAAAAAAAAACAAATTAATAATTAATATCAATGGCATGCTTTTAAATAAGTTTGAACTTCATGATTTATTTCATAAATGCCTCCAAAAATGTATATATAGATATATATATGAATCTAACTGAAATAAATAATAAAATATACCCAAATCAGTAATTTAATGGTGAAAACTGAAAACATATGTAATGTATTGTAAAATGATATCACTATAGCATTAATTAAGACATATATCTTTTTCTCTACATATTTTTATCATCTTGTATAGAAAATAGAATGGGGAATTGCATTGTATAACCCAAAAAAGCTTTATAAGTCATTGAGTAGTTATACTAACCATAAAAAGGTGATATAGTATTTATTTTATATAATAATTACAAGATTGATGTGTGTAGAATTTCACTCCAAATCTTTTACTTGAAAAGACTACACAATGACTGAAAGTGCACAGTTAATCAGTGTAGTATTTTAGGATCGATCCCACAGAGAATAATAGCAAACACAAATTGAGTTATAAGAGAAAGAACTATGGCTAAGACTAAAGAAGAGATTGGGGTTTTGGTTTTCCTAATAACTATTGCAAATAAATAAAAGTAAATAAAAACAGTTTAAAACTATAAGACTAAGGCGTTGGGCGTTTTGGGAGTCATCTCAGGGTTTTCATGGTTCTAAGCAATATTAAGTGTAAGATCTAATAAGTAAATACTAATTTTCGATCTAGGTTCTCAACTACGAAACACTAATGAACTAACAAGCTATTCTCATAGAATGAAAGTCTAAAGTCTTCACACTCCGTTGCTCAACTTTCGCAGGCAACGACGCATGTCAACCACCTAGTTAAACAAGTTCCATACATTCACCAAACTTCGCAACTCAACTTACGCAGATTACGAGCAAGGTTTCGGTATAACACTAGTTCGGAGAAATAGGATAACGCGGTTAGCGCTCCCGTTCTCTAGATCAGGACTTGGTGATCAATCCAAGCACATGCATTAAGATAAAGATGTCCCAAAAGAACTCTAATATAAAACCGAAAATACGATCTAACAACCTAATTGAAGTGAACCATGAATTCCCCTTGAATCACCCCATAAAACCCAACAAAGTAAACTACTCGCTCATGATGCAAATAAACGACATTGATATTATAAAGTATAGCATCAAAAGTGAATCAATAAACAAAAAGGGGTTCAAAGGAAACTTCTCTATTTGTCACAAAAGTAACTTGATCCCAAAAGCAATGTAATTATGAAAGAACTAGAAAGAGTAGAAAGAGAGATTGATGGCAGATCTTCAAGCTTCAAGAGAGATGGCAAGCGAGAGAGAGAGAGCTTCTCTGGTCGTGGCTAGGGCGGCTCCAAAGGCTGTAGAAGATGCACACTCCAAAACCCTAGGTCTTAAGAGTATTTATAGGGTTTTGTTTAGGGTTAGGGTTTTGTAAGAGCAGAAACGTCTTTGATTCTTAAGTGCAGGACAAGGGGCGGCGAAAGAGGCTTCTATACTGTAAAGGAGTCTTGGACTGGGCCGTTGTGATGGTCGCTGGTCAGGCCTTGAATAAAAGCCCATCGGCTGGTTGCTTCTCTTCACGTCGGTTTATAACACGTCTTGGTAAATCGGGCATAACTTCCGGATAAGTGAATGGATTGACTTGATTCTACTTCGAGGAGAAAGATGACTCTTCTAGCTTTCCATAGACACTAAGCATGATATATTTTGAGTTCCGGAAGCTCTACAAAAGTTGTCCGTACTATAAAGCTCTGAAACTTTCCTAAAACGTATTTTCTTTGTATTTTGGTTCTTTTTGCTATAAAACCTGTAAAACCTTCTTCAAACCTGAAATACTTGATAATAGAGCTTTTATACTTGAAATATTATCAAACTCTTCCTAAATGCACATGAAAACTACAGCTAATATGAGTAAAATAATGATGTTATCAAAGATTAACCTTTTATTATTATCTTCTACCATCCCTCTCTACCACTACTTCCGGCAACCAGCGCAGACTGAAACGAACCGACCCATTTTTTTGTTAAAATAAATAATAATAATAATAATAATAATAATAATAATAATAATAATAATAATAATAATAATAAATTGCAATAATAATAATAATAATAATAATAAATATTCTACAGCTAGTGGTCCCATACCCACTAGCCACCTAACCACAAACACACAACAGCGGATAACATAAACCATAACAGTAAACCAATAAATATCTAATAACCATATAACCAATAATCAAAGTATAATAATTCTAATAACCAAACATCAGGAAAACATAGAACCAGCAACCTAGCAATGTTCTAATGACCCAAATCTAGCAACCTAGCAATGCCAGACAACAACCAATCGAGTCCCTAGAACATCCTCCTCTTCATCGCCTTGATTCCACGATCACACTTTGCCTTTACCTGCACCACAAACTCAAATTGAGATGCATGAGTATTTGATAAACAATTAGTGAGGCAATCCTCCTATCTACTGGGCTATACATACAAGCAAATATGATACAAATGTTCCAAACAATCAACAAACAAAGCATACAAACCAGGAAAACAAACATCATCTCGCTGGAAGGGAGGTGTCGACGGACACCAGCCAAGTGTCGACCGACACTGGCTATTGGTGTCGATCGACACTATCCCACAATGTGGATCGATGCCGTTTAACTGATGTTGACCGACACCAATTGATCGATGCCGCTTGACTACCTCTGCAACCGCGATCCGCACGAAGCCGAGAGTCGAATCTCGCTTCCCAAATTCCATCAAATCGCCCAATACTCAAAATCCAAGCCATATACGTCCATAGGAAGCAGTAGCAATCAATCCCAGCAAGAGAAACACACATAAACAACAACAAACAAGCAAGAACAAGGAATCACAGGCTTAGATCAGCCATTGTCATGCACTCACCTCTTTGCAGGAAGATTCTGACCAACAGGAACGAATCCAATCTTCCTAGCAAGCTTCTAACTCCTTCCTAGCCTTGGATCTCTCAAGAAACAGCAAGGAACCTCACCAATCTCTCTCAAAAGTTCAAGAACAATGTTTTCTCCCTTTTCTCTCTAAAACAACAAAGCAGCGACACAAAACACTTCCCAAAACCCTCTTCTGCGACAAAACACTTAAATAGTTCGGTTCAATGGTTTTCCCTAAACCAAACCGACCAAAATCGACAATTAAATCAATCTGGTCGAACCATAAACTAATGGTCTCGACCGACATCACCCTTGGTGTCGATTGACACCCACCCCCAAAACGCAGAGTTTTGGTTCGCAAGTGTTACAATTCTCCCCCGCCAACATAGATTCGTCCACGAATCTCGCACAACCATCAGTCAAGGACTCCCTTGCAACCGTCTCCACAGCCCGCACTCCTCCGACCAATCTACGAAAGTTCACCTCTAGGCGATACTCACATTCCAGGCATTATTTGCTCTCGACTTTTGGAGTTTCCTTTACTCACTGCCCTAAACCTTGAGTTTTTATTGGCTCCTCATCAGGTCGAAGCCTGCATGCCATGATATTGGCTCCTCAACGGGCCTAAGCCCACATGCCATAATGTATAAGGAAGTCTGATACTTGTCTCTCGGGTTGCCACCCTACAGCACGCCCCGGATTGTCATCCGAAGTCGATATACCAACCATACTGTCAAGCCACAAAGTCTCAGAATATGACGGTTCTAGGAGAACCTAAGTCCCCCAAGAGTCGCAAGCAAACAATTCTGAACACGTCTGAGTCCTATCCCTAACCAGGTTTCCTTCCAGTGGCTCGCGTAAGACAACACAATGTCCTACCAACCACATATCCCCTCATTGGAATACCTCATGACCACACAAGGATTATCTCAATGCCCCGCAGGCTCCCACAAAGGGCAAACAAATGTCCTAAACAGGACCACCACAAAGGCCAAACAAATGTCCAAAAAAGGACCGCCACAAGGCCACTGGTGCCGAAGGGCCGTCACGAGGACCACTCATCCCGAAGGACCGTCACAGAGACCACTCGTCCCGAAGGACCGTCACGAAGACCACTTGTCCCAAAGGACCGTCACAAAGACCATACATCCTGAAGGACCGCCTAAACAGGCAACATTGGCTAAACAGCCCGCCACAAAGGCCACACAATGGCTAAACAGCCCGCCACAAAGTCCACACACGGCTAAACAACCCCCCCCCCCCCCCACAAAGGCCACACACGGCTAAACAGCCTGCCACAAAGGCCACACAATAGCTAAACAGCCCGCCACAAAGGCCACACACGACCTCTTCAAGGCTCCCAACCACTTAAAATGGACAAATTCTAACTCACATAAAATTTTCCATTTTTAGATTTTCCACTTCTGGAAACTTTCCACTTTTAGAAACTTGTATCTCAGGAAACTTTCCCTCAAACCACCACCTCACAAAAATTTTGTACCCCGAACACCACCTCACTCTAGCCACAGACTACAACTGGGACCAGGATAGACAAGTTCAAGTCGCGACCTGCTTCTCGAACCACTTCTTGAACATTGCCTTCATCCTCGCCTCTAGCTCCCAAGTCTGCTCCTCAACACCATGACAATCCCATACGACTCTCATCAAAGGAATCTTATTCTTCTGATATTCGCTGATCCTCCTCTCGAGCACCCTCACTAGTCTCGCCTCCAAAGTCATGGTAGGCTGAAGATCCTCATGAATCTTAGCCAACAACTGATCATCCTCACGGAGACACTTCCGCAACATGGTCACATGGAAAACCTTGTGGAATGCACGCATAACCTCAAATAACTCCAGTTTCTATGCCACCAGTCCTACCCGCTCGATCACTCTGAACGGACCCATATACCTTGGACTCAACTTAGTCTCAGAAAATGACCTGTTCGGAACCCGCAACATGGCCACCTTGAGGTACACTATATCTCTAACCTGAAACTCAAGATCTCTCCTCCTCCTATCGGCATAACTCCTCTGCCTATCCTGAGTTTCCTTGATGTTCAGGTTGAGAACCCGAATCTTCTCTGAGGTCTCCTGAACAAAATCTGCCTCGTACATGCTCCTCTCCCCCACCTGAGTCCAGCATAACGGTGTACAACACGGCCTCCCATACAAAGCCTCATAAGGAGCTATCCCAATACTCGCCTGGTAACTGTTGTTGTAAGCAAACTATACCAAGCTCAGGTGATCTGCCCAATGGCCACCCCAATCCAACACACTCATCCTCAGCAAATCCTCCAGCGTCTGGATCGTCCTCTCTGACTGTCCATCTGTCTAGGGATGATAAGCTGTACTCATATGCACCTTAGTGCCCATCTCTGTCTAAAATGCCCTCCAGAACACCGAAGTGAACTTGGACTCCCTATCAGACACAATGCTCGCTGGCACCCCATGCAACCTGAATATCTCCTTCACATACTACTTAGGCAAGACCGCTGCTCCATCAATCTTCTTAATGGCCAGAAAATGTGCCGACTTAGTCAACCGATCCACAATTACCCAAATAGCATCAAACATCCTGGACACTGATAAACCTACCACTAAGTCCATAGTAATCATATCCCACTTCCACTCTGGAATGGGAAGACTTTTCAGTAACCCTCCTGGGACCTGATGCTCAGCCTTCACTAGCTGACACACATCGCACCTCGCGACCCAACTAGCCACATCCTTCTTCATCCCGACCCAGTGATGGTACCTCTTGAGATTACGGTACGTCTTAGTCGCTCCTGGATGAATAGAGAACATGCTCGCATGAGCCCCACTCAGGATCTCCTGCCTCAACTCCTCATCCTTGGGCACAGAAATCCGCCCATGCACCAAAATAATACTATTAGCCGAGACCCGATACTTATGAATCCACCTCTCTATAGTCATTCACCCAACCTCAATTCCTTCTCCTGAGCCAACCACACTTTGCTCAGAAGATCTGCTCTATTAGCCGCCTTCAAACCCAACAGCTCCCGAGAAATAGCACACAAACCCAATGCACTAATCTCTCCTACCAAAGTCTTCATAACCTACTCCTGAGTCGAAGCCGTCCACTTCCGACTCAAGGCATCGACAACCAAATTAGCCTTACTAGGGTGATAGGCTATCCCCAAATCATAATCTGCCACTAGCTGCATGCACCGCCTCTGCCAGGCTGAGTGAATATATACTTCAGGCTCTTATGATCTGTAAAACTTGCACCTTCGCACCATAAAGATAAGATCCCCAAATCTTTAGGGCAAAAACTACAACAGCCATTTTCAAATCATGAGTAGGACCATTGTCCTCATGCTTCCGCATCCGCCGCGAAGCATAGGCAATCACCTTCCCATGCTGCATCAACACACACCCCAAACCAACCTTGGATGTATATGTATAAACCACATAGGGCTTTCCCTCCGAAGTAGTAAGTATCTCCTTCAGGCTTGCGAAACCCTCTTCACACTCCTGGGACTAAACAAAAGAAACCTCCTTCCCTGTCAACTTAGTTATCAGTAGTGCCTTGCTCACAAAGCCCTGCACAAATCTCCTGTAATAACCTGCCTACCCAAGAAAACTTCTGATCTATGTGGCATTGTGCGGTCTAGGCCAAACTCGGATAGCCTAAAACTTCTTCGGATCTACAAAAACTTCCTCTGAAGACACAATGTGTTCTAGAAAACCCATCTCTCGCTGCCGGAAACTATATTTTCTCAACTTAGCAAATAACTTCTGCTCCCATAGCTTTTCCAGAACTGCTCTTAAATGCACTGCATGCTGCCCGAGACTCTTGAAATAAACCAGAATATCGTCGATGAAAATGATGATAGCCAAGTCCATAAAATTCCTGAGACACGCTGCTCATCAATCTCATAAACATTGTTGGCACGTTATTCAACCCGAAAGGCATTGCCACGAACTCATAAACCCATACCTCGTCCTTCTACTTGACGAACAGCACCGACGCTCCCCACGGTGAAGTGATAAGACGAATGAATCCCCTATTTACTTCCTCAGCTCTACTAGTCTAATAATCAAGTATGCCGACATCAACACACCGCCACCCGACTATCAACCCCTCTTGCCTGTCTAGGAGCCTCTAGTAACTTGTCTGTTAGGGAAACTTCCACAAAATAGCTTATTCCAAAAATAGCTTTTCCGCTTGGCAATTCTCCACAGCCAATCATCAATACGAGCGTAATAAAACAAACAAGTATCATACGTTCGCATATTCTGATTCACCGCATCAAATGCTTTGCAAGCCGCCAACTTAAACCACTTGAATTATTTCCTCCAACAAGCTTACCAAAACCTTGAATCTAGCAACCCTGTCCATCTCCAATGAACTTCATCCAACATCGTCGCAACAATTAGTTTTTCCTGCCATGAAGGCTTCTCGTGAACTTATGTATCTGGCAAACATGCTTTTCCCGGCTCATACCTGCTAAAACTCCCCTTCCAGGACTCCAGCACCACCGGCCGCACAATCCTGGCGCAACACCCACACATTCATGGCCTCTCCGGTCATAAAACCCTGACCCACTGGTCAACACATCCAAAACCCAAGATTAAACCACCATCACTCTCTGGAGCCCTACATTCAGTCGTTATGTTTATACTCACGTCCTAGGCATTGCTTGCTCCCAACACTTCCACCCTTAGGTCGCAACCTTCGAGGCATACCGATCTCACTCTCAGACCACCGTATTCGAGTTATACCGTCTCACTCTTGGACCATAATCCTCAAGATCTCGGTATCAGAGGAACTAATCATCCCCTCAGCCACTCTCGGAGCCCACAGCCCATTGAGCTATCAGTATTCAGGGGAATCACAACTCATAAGCAACAATCCTTAACGACTATAAACATCTCCCAACCAAAAGTACCTTCTGTGGTCCGGGTATAACATTGCAATGTTACATCTGCCCACTCAACTTCTAATATCCAACTTGATTACCCACCAAACAGAGAAATATCTGCTCCAACTGCATATATTTCTCTATCCGCCTCTCTAGGCTCGATACTTCTCGAGAAGAATCTCGTATCGTTCATCTACATTTGCTCGATCCTCCTACCATAAGTCGGAAACTCCTCAACATCTGCAGCCCTCGGCTGCACCCCGCCACATGCGGCACAACTGGAGCCTGCACTAGTACCCCTCTCGGTAACCGCTCCAACAGCACGTCAACAGATCCGCCAAGCGATCATCTCGACTTTAGGCTTCACTTGCTACCACCCCACAGCTGGGTTTCCAGCACATCCGGCACGCTCACCGGCCAACCCCCTCTGGTCCCTCTTGTTACGCTTGCGACCCTGTGACATACCTCTTTGTGGAACTCTAGACCACACACTCGCTGGCCTCGGGAACCCGCCGACCACGACCATGACAATGCCCACGTCCACGACCAAAAACCCAACCACCTTTAACCACTACTCTTCCAAGAACAAAGGCTAACAAGCATAGAAACAAACCAAAACCACACAAAAAAAAATAACATACCGTGGAATCTCATTGAAGGCTCGAGGAGGATGTTTTAGGACTCCATGCCACACACAATTGACTAACTCACATAATCAATCAAAGCATGCAATCCCTACATCAACAACAGAAACCTAGTGAACCCAAACCTAGAACCGTAAGGGCTCTGATACCAAACTAATACTAATAATAATAATAATAATAATAATAATAATACTAATACTAATAATAATAATAATAATAATAATAATAATAATAATAATAATAATAATAATAATAATAATAATAATAATAATAATAATAATAATAATAATAATAATAAATTCTCTACAGCTAGTGGTCCCATACCCTCTAGCCACCTAACCACAAACACACAACAGCGGATAACATAAACCATAACAGTAAATAAATATCCAATAACCATATAACCAATAATCAAAGAATAATAATTCTAATAACCAAACAACAAGAAACATAGAACCAACAACCTAGCAATGTTTCTAATGATTCAACTCTAGCAACCTAGCAATGCCAGACAACAACCAATTGAGTCCCTAGAACATCCTCCTCTTCATTGCCTTGATTCCACGATCACACTTTGCCTTTACCTACACCATAAACACAAATTGGGATACATGAGTATTTGATAAACACTCAGTGAGGCAATCCTCCCATCTACTGGGCTATACACACAAGCAACAGTGATACCAATGTTCCAAACAATCAACAAACAAGACATACAAACAAGGAAAACAAACATCATCTCACTGGAAGGGAGGTGTCGACCGACACTACCCTACAGTGTCGATCGATGCCTGATTTGCTGGTGTCGATCGACACTCCCTCTGCAACCGCGATCCGCTCGAAGCTGAAAGTCGAATCTCGCTCCCAACCTCCTCCAAATCACCCAATACTCAAAACCCAAGCCATATACGTCCATAGGAACTTGTAGCAACCAATCCCAGCAAGAAAAACACACAAAACAACAACAAACAAGCAAGAACAAGGAATCAAAGGCTTAGATTAGCCATGGTCATGCACTCACCTCTTTGCATGAAGTTTTTGACCAACAATGAATGAATCCACACTCCCAGCAAGCTTCCCACACGTTCCTAGACTTGAATCCTCACTCCCACAGCAAGATCTCACCACAAAGCCTTGAAATCTCACAATCTCTCTCTAGAACCTAAAGAACAATTCTCTCTCTTTGTTTTTCTCAAAAACGGCGTGAGACAAAACAAAAACACGACCTAGGTTGTTTTCTCACTTTAATATCTTGGTTCTATGATTTTTCCTAAACCAAACTGACCAAAAACGATAATTAAAACAATCTGATCGAACCAGATAACATTGGTATCGATCGACACCACCATGGTATCGATAGACACCCATCCCATAAAACCAATAATTGGTTCGGGGATATTACACTATTAGACTATCTAGACTAGTGTGGATGCTCTGACGGGAATTTGTATTTCTTTGAATAAGACATATTACAAAGTATAACCGATAAGCATATGTATTGACGAAAAGTCTATGATATATTGCTACACTGGTTTAAAATGTGTTTGGATAGTGAATAAATCTCACCAATTCTTTATTAATATAGTTTTTTTCTTCTTTTTATGATGATTTCATTACTTAAATTCATCAAATATTACAACTTTTGATTTCTCGTGTAAAGAGTAACTGATCAAAAACAACCAGTAAAAATCAAAAAAACAAACGATTTAATTATAGTTGAACAAAAAATCATTTGGTAAAAACAAAAAATCACTAGTTCTTCTATCTTCTTCAATCTCTATCAAATTTTCTTCTTTACTCATACATTTACAAGTCTTCTGATGTTTGTTAACATTTTTTTTATTGAACTTTTATGAATCAAATTAAGTTTATATCATTTTGTCATATGAAACAAAAATTTGGCCATTAATTTCTGATTTGCTTTAAGCATCAAATACTCTCAGGCCGGCACTGGCTACAACAAACCATAATCATGAAAAAATGGCTGACGAGACATAAATATTTCTTGAATAAGGGCTTTTACAAATTATGTATGATAAAATTAAATAAGAGCAAATTTTGTATGTATGTATGATTATTATATTGCTACGATACGACGTCTGAGATTTGTTTGGATAATGGATAGAAGTGAACTCACCAATTATTTATTACTATATTATTTGGGAAATACAAAAGTGTAACATGACTTTTTTTTGTAGATTTTAACAGATTATGGGTAATTATTTTGATAGGATATTATGGCATTCAAATTTAATTCACAGAAATTATAACATTTAAAATTATTAGGAATATAGTTTAGCAGTTTTATTTTCCTTTATTAAATTATTGATCAGGTTTTGAATTAAAACAATTAAAGAATTATTTCCAAATTTCTATCAGTTTTCAGGTTTATATCTGAAGTTGTCATGTCTGTCAACAGTGTAAAAGTGACAATGCAGCTTCTCCAGGCCTGTTGCAACCACTTCCAATTCCTGAAGCCTTGTGGAGCGACGTTTCCATGGATTTTACTGAAGGTCTTCCTCTATCTGCAAACAAGTCGGTTATCATGGTGGTAGTAGATAGGTTGAGTAAACCAGCCCATTTTATTGCTCTGTCCCATCCTTACAGCGCACTATCTGTGGCACATGCGTATCTGGATATTATTTTTAAACTCCATGGCTGTCCGAACTCTATTGTCAGTGATCGTGATGCAGTGTTCACTAGTGAGTTTTGGCGGGAGTTCTTTACTCTGCAAGGTGTGGAACTTAAGATGTCAACCGCATACCATCCTCAAAGTGATGGTCAGACTGAGGTTGTTAACAGGTGTTTGGAGACTTACTTGCGGTGTATGTGTCATGCTCAGCCGCATATGTGGTGTAAGTGGTTGGCACTTGCCGAATACTGGTACAACACTAATTATCACACTTCCACTCGAATGACACCTTAAAAAGCGGTCTATGGTCAGGCTCCACCAGTGCACTTGCCTTATTTACCTGGTGAGTCTAAGGTAGCGGTTGTGGCTCGTTCTCTGCAAGAGAGGGAAAATATGATGAAGTTGCTGAAGTTTCACCTGTTGCGTGCTCAGCACAGAATGAAACAACTGGCGGATCAACATCACACTGAACGAGAATTTGATATTGGCGACTATGTTTACCTTAAACTCCAGCCCTATCGTCAGTCTTCCGTCGTTCTTCGTATGAATCAGAAGTTGTCACCGAAATATTTTGGGCCCTATAAGATTTTGGACAAATTTGGTGCTGCGGATTATAAGTTGGACTTCCCTACAGGCACTAAGATTCATCCGGTCTTCCATGTCTCGCAACTTAAAGAGTTGGTTGGTAATGTTCCGCTGGCGACAACTCTACCTTCGGTGTTGCAGAATGTTTTTGACAAAGAACCTGAACTAATCCTTGAGCGGAAGATGGTGAATAGGCATGGTCGGGCTGCTACTAAAGTGTTGGTGAAATGGGTAGATCAACCTGTGGAAGAAGCAACTTGGGAGTTTCTGTTTGATTTTCAGAAGAGATTCCCTGACTTTGAGACTTTATGACCCTTGTGGACAAGGCTCTGCAAAGGAGGGAAATTTGATACAGCTATTTGAATAGCTAGATATTTTGCAGAGCTGCACGTGCGGGTTCTCACGTGGGAAGTCAAGTAAGTCTATCAAACAACACGTGTATGGTTCGTAGAGGAAGGCCGTTAAAGAGAAGACTCGGGAAGACTTTCTCTTATCTATATATGAGCATCTGTTAGCTCAGCTAAAATCTTGTCCAGAATAATCTTGTAAACATTTCTAAGTTTTCCGAAGGCGAGTTTCTCTCACTTTGAGAGCCGGTAAGTAATCCTGCGTGTTTCATGAACATCGAGAGATTAAGGTTTTATTAATTAATGTCATTCAGAAATTCTCAGATCTCTTTTGTGGTTTATCTGTATTAGTCAAGCAATGGGAAGCAGAGTTTCTCAAGGATAAAGATCTGGCGACAATCTTTCAACTCATTCTCGCTGCTAACTATCTCAACGTCAAAGGCCTTCTTGATCTCACTTGCCAGAACGTTGTAGATCACATCAAAGACATGACGCCAGAGGAGGTTCGTGTGATCTTTAATATCAAGAACGATTTCGCACCCGAAGAAGAAGAAAAAGTTCGCAAGGAGAACTTTTGGGCTTTTGAGGAACCAGCTGCTCCAAAACCTCAACATTTTCTTTTATTACTCTCTGTTGTTTGTTTTAATAACTTTTCCATATCTGATTTGGTGAATGAATGAATAATAATAATTTCCGTTTTTTATCAATTGATTTCACTTTCGTTGTTTTTTCTTTCTTTGCTGAGATATAATAACCACTGTATGAAGATATGCTTTAGTAATCCCTAATTATAATCACTGTATGTATATATATTGTAACTCTTCTTGACAATGAATACAACGAGATTCCGTAACCTGAACCTTGCTTTACATGTTCCAACATTGAAGAAGAGAAGCCCACTTTTGATTTTGCAATACAAGACTCTGGGCTCGATTCCTGACAACATGTAAAACATTTCGTAGAACAACAGAGGGAGGAAGTGTGGTTCCTCTCCCTCCCACATTCTTGTACATTTTTCTATCTCACGTTTTAGTTGTAAATTTATCGAACCTCTTATATAAGCAGCGATGTATGCCAACAAGGCCCAAATCGACACTTACTAGTTACTACTCTGAAAACATTAACCAATGGAACGAATCAATTAAATAGATTTGTTCCTTCCAACACCGTATCACTGAGTTCATCATGGGGCGACAAAAACAAATTTCAAGATAATAGTCATTATCTTTACTTTGGTCATTATAATGTTAATGGACTAGCAATGATCAAGCCATAACAAGGCTTAATAATACCTATATTACAAAAAAAAAAAAAAAAAAAGCTCAAAATTCAGGGCCATCTCCGTCAATTTATTGTTGGAAACAGATCATAACCGACAGAGAAAACCAGCATCGCATATGTAAAAAATACATATTTACCAAACGGGTTATTAAAGAAGAATGCGAAGGTTCTTAAATAAATAATCTATCCAACTTCTTTATCACTTTTGATTATTTTATATTATAATTCATATGTAGAGATGTTAATATGGGTAAGTACACTCCATTAAAACCCACCCCATTTAACCGTAATCCCATATAAACCCATTTTAATTTTGAAACCATTTAACCCCCCAGGTAAGTTATCTTGACCCGTTTAAACCCATAAAATATTGATTTGTTGTAAATTCGGTAATTAACTACTAATTATTTATTTAATAATTTAAAGATACTGATTATTGATTGTTTCACAAAATTTAATTGATAAATAACTGTATAATTGTATTTATTATTTTGACAAGAAACTGTGGTTCTACAATATATCTAATTTTGGTTAGAAGATGCGGTTTAGCTGTTTTGGGGCAAAACACAATTTTATGAACATATTTTAAGTCATAAAACACAATTTAGAAATTTTGGTGGGACATTGCAATTTTCACGGATTTCTAAGTTTTAAAAACTCATTAAGAAGTCCCATTGGAGATGACCCATATATGGGCTAAGACTCTTTTTCTAGATAGATTTATAAACTGTGGCATAAAAGAGAGTATAGTACTAGCAAAAAAAAAAAAAAAAAACACTATGTCTTCGAACAAGATTGTGTTGATAAGCTGTGATGGCCATGGCGAGTCTTTCCAAGTTGAGGAACTGGAGGCGAGAAAATTGCAGATCATCGAGTATTGCAAATGATCGAGGACGACTGCGCTGATAAAGCAATCCTGCTATCAAACGTCACTGGAAAGATCCTTGCAATGGTCATCGAGTATTGCAAAAGACACGTTGACGATAAAGATAGTGATTCAACTGAAGCAACGAATGATAGTGAAGCAACTGAAGCAACGAATTATAGAGAAGCCAAGGAGGAGCTCGTGAGGACTTAGGACAAAGAGTTCATCAAATCTCTCGATCTTGAAACGATCTTCTCAGTCATTCTCGCTGCCAACTATCTCATTACCCAGCACGTGGCAGATTACATCAAAGACAAGACACCAGAGGAGGTTCGAAAGATCTTCAACATTAAAAACGATTTCACATCGGAAGAAGAAGAAGAGATTCGAAAGGAGAACGCATGGGCTTTTCAAGATGATCCAAAACCCAAACTTTTTGTTTTCGTTTTAAAATTGTTGATTTCGATGTTCTTTAAACTTTGTTGATGACTTTCTTAAATATGATTAGATTAGGTCTCAGTAATGGGCTGATTTGATAATTTGATACCATAGCACATTCTTGGGGAAAAGGGTAAATGTCAACCCGTACTATTTCAAAAGTGTAAATTCCTACCCAAACAACAGAACCGTGTGTTTTTCAACCTAAACTCTCACTTAATTCAAATTTACTACCTAGACTTTTAATTGTTACCCATATTCCTACATTGACTCAAACAGCGTTAGTCAACCGTTAAATGTTTTGATTAATTTGACACGTAAGCGATGATCACAACTCCTTTGATTCACGCCTTGTTTCTTCTACACTTATCCCTCACAGTTATCTTCAATCCTTGTTCACCATTTTCGCCAAGCACACAATGAGATAAAGAGAAAGAGAGACACAAGTAGACTGAAATCAAACTTACTGAAGAACCCTAATTGAAGATCTTTCCCCCAATTCAAAACACGTCGTTTTAACCTTTCATTCCAAACGACGTTGTTTTAAGGTTTCGAACCCAACGACCTTGACACATCATCGTTTACGTGTCAAATTAATCAAAACATTTAACGGTTGACTAACGCTGTTTGAGTCAAATTCACGGACAAAAACATTCTTATTTTTTATTTATTTATTTATTTTTTGTGTTAAAGGGTTTTTTTGCATTAAAATATAATATAGAATTTTGAAAGTTTTACAAAGTAACCCTTGATGTCGGTCGACACCCCAGTAAGCCGACACGAGAAGGCGACCCTAAAGTTTTTCATAATTGCAAGATTAATCTCTGACGTGTTTTAGGACATATATATATTGTTTGTATGTTTTAGAAACTCTTAAGTTTTATTTTCTGCAACTTTTTGAGAGAGAGATTTTGAGAGCTTTTGGGAGACACGGATATGAATTCCATCTGTAGAGAGAAGATTCCTAAACTCCCTCTTTACTCTTTTAATTTATATTGCATATTATTCAGAAAGATGTTTTGGTCTTCATTGAATTTGTCTGAGTAGTTTGTTTGTTAGATTCAAGGTTTTTTCACAGGGTTTTTATGGACTATTAAATCTGATTATTTTAGATTCATTATCTTATGAAATCTTCATCATTGGTCGTTCTTAATATTTAATTATTGATTGATCACCTACAATTAATAACCTAGGAAAATAAAATAATATGTGAATATAATTGTTTTTTCTGATTAAACCTTTGATGAGTAAAATTACTTTTTACAAAAAAATTTGATTTAGTAATTTTGTGAATAATCTAAACTTGTTTTCAAAGCTGGTTTTCAACTTGAATTTTACAATGAGATTTGTATTTTCAGGTCTTAAACTTAGATAATATTTGTAGTGAGAGCTGATTTATTTTACAATTGAGTTTAGAGTTTTAGATCTGATTTTAATTACTTGAATCCTATTTCTTTATTGATTTAATATTCTGTAATTTCGTTAGAAATTCCCTAGGCCAACCTGTTTAATCCCCTGAATTTACACAGATTTTATTTAATATTTTGCATTGCTTTTTATTATAATGCAAATTTTTCTGTTTAGCGTAATTATAAAACTCTATAACTTATTGTGTGATTTTGAGTTCTTGTGGAATTCGATCCCTAAGTACTACAATGATCTCTTAATTTGATAGAGCAGCTCTAGGGTTAATTTGAGCATATCAATAGTCAACAAAGCAGTCTAAAATCCAAGCCCCCTTCTGGCTTGCTAAGACAAAGCTTATCACAAGCCACCTAGTGGAGCCCTCGCGATTGGCCAGACAAGCTCCATCAGAAATTAAAAATTTCACTAGGAAGCTTTCTCGTGACCGTTTTCAGAAGACGAAAATAGGACATAACAAATGTGGGAACAGCTGTGGCAATAGACTTAATAATGACCTCTTTCCCGCCTTTGGACAACAGCCTGGACGGCCATCCACCGGCTCGTGCCTGTAACAGTTCCTCAACAAAGGTGAAAACCTTCATTTTAGACCCACGCAAACTCTCTGGTATGCCCAAGTAGGTACTCATATCGACCAGATTCATAATCCCCAAAACACCTTTGAGTTCCTCTTGCAGATCAATATTGATATGCTCAAATTGTAATACCCTAATGGTACTAACAGCCTTGCAGTTGTAATACTCTAAGGATCGAATCCACAATGACTCTAGATCACACAATAGACTTATTAATCTTTTAATTATGCTAAATGAAATATTAATTTAAAAACAATGCAAAAACAGAATTAGAATGTGTTGTAAATTCAGGAAATTAAAAACGCTAGGTCTAGGGAAATTCTCAGGAATCTATGAAATATTAAATCAATTAATAAAGGGGGGAAAACAAAAATGTCCCCTTTTCCATTCCCCTTTTTAAAAATGCCCTTGGGAAGGGTCCATTTTTAAAGGTACCCCTTTTTATTTTGTAAAAGACAATTTTACCCTTAATGAAGTAAACCTAATTAAACATTATTCTCTTCGCCGTTGTTCTCTCCTTCTTCCTCAGTCGGCGATTATCGATCCTTCTTCGCGGCGATTTTCGATCCTTCTTCACGGCGATATTCGATCCTTCTTCGCGGCGATCTCTGTTTCAGGTTTGTGGTTAAGATTTTGTTTTTCTTCCTTCATCTTCTTTGTGGAGATCGAAAATTCATATGATGAATTTAGATCGAGAAATTTCTTTGATATCGATTTGGAATATGTAAACTCTTTTAAATTTGGATTTCGTAAAACACTTTTTAAAAGCCCCTTGTTAAACCATTTTCAAAATCCCGATTCAGATATGACGCATTCAGATCGATAAATGTGTTTGATATGGATTTCGAATTAGTAAAGTCTTGTAAATTTGGATTTTTGTTATCTCTTGTAAAACACTTTCTAAAAGCCCCTGTTAAACTATTTGATATCAATTTTCAGATCGGTCGTAGTTGAATTATGTCGATAAAGTGTGTTGATAAGACGACTTCAGATCGATAAAGTGTGTTGTTGATTTTTAAAAACCCTTTTAAATCTCTTGTAAATCCGTTGAAAACTCTAATTAAGTGTGTTTCTTTAACAGATGGCATCCAATGATTTTCAAGCCCTTGCACTACCCGAAAGCATATATGATATGGGTTTTGAACCAATTGGTGGAGCAACCATATGTCAACATTCGGACTTAAACCTAGTTGACAAGGTTAAAAATGTATTAGGAAAAGACTATTTCAAGAAGCTTCAAGCTTCCTTCCTTGGGCCTATCATCAAGCTTTCGGCCAGAGACATCAAATTTTCTGGGAAATTATTCCACTACTTGATGCTGAGAAGGCTGAAGACTAGAGGGAGAAACTTATGGTTTACAGTCGACATGCAACCTCTTCGGTTCTCCATGAGAGAGTTCTTCCTTGCAACAAGTAATTATAAAGTGTTTGCAATGGTTTTAAAAGGCTTTTAAAGGTTTTTAAAATTGTTTTAAAAGGGTTTTAAAAGGTTCTCAAAAGGGTTTTAAAAACCTTTGAATACTCTTTTAAAACCTTTTAAAAGGGTTAAAAGTCCGTTTAAAAGTGTTTTAAAACCCTTTTAAAACTGTTTTAAAACCCTTTTTAAACCAGTTTTACCGTTTTAGCAGTTTGAAAACCCTTTTAAAACCCTTTTAAAAGGGTTTTAGAACCGTTTTAAAACCATTTTAAAAGGGTTTTAGAACCGTTTTAAAACCATTTAAAACTCTATTAAAAGGGTTTTAACCAGTTTTAGCAGTTTTAAAAAACCCTTTTATAACCCCTTTAAAACCTTTTAAAACCCTTTTAAAACAGTTTTTTAATCAATAACCTCATATCTTAGGCAAGTTTGAACAAATTAACATCATTTTTTTTATTAAACATAGGGATTCAGTGCGAACCTATTCATAGAGAACCAAGGAATAACGGCAAAGATCCAATTAGTGAACCATATTCTTGGGCGGTGAGAGGAGACTACACTTTATCTCAACTTCAATATCGACTATTTAAAGAACCAGAAAAGGATGAAGAACCTTTGGGTGTTAAGGAAAAGGAATGTCTCGTTGCAGTGGTGTTAACAGAATGTATTTTGATGACACCAAATTCTTTAGAGAAAATATCACTGTCTCGGCTTGAGCATGCTTCAGATTTTGATATGTATACAGCCCAACCATGGGGCAAGGAAGCATATAACATCCTTGCTACATGCATTCAGAAAATGAATAAAGATTCTTGGTCAAAAGGTCAGTATAGTGTCCACGGATTTCCATTGGCATTATCAATATGGGCTTTGAGTGCTGTTCCAATTTTTGGTTCTACGTTTTGGAGAAGATGTGATTTTTCCAAAACCTTGTATCCGCTGTTTCTCAACTGGCATTCAAGTCGAGCTCCAAGGTTTGAAGAAATTAATGATGCTATTAAGTCAGCAACTTGTGTAAGTTTTGAATTCTATAAAAAGTGTAGTTTTGATTATTCATTGGTTATCTTATTTGATGAGTTTTGTTTTGATGGATTTTGATTATTTTTGTAGGTTGAAGTCAAAACTATAATTGGAGATCCACAAGAATATAAGCATTTAGTTGATCAAGATGACAATGATTTTGAAGAAGTTATTGGCTTGGTTATGAAAGGCTATTGATTGAACAAAGAAGAATTGTCTTCTAGATTAGTTGATATTTACTATGCCATGGGAGAGTTGGGTGACAAAATGGGGAAAAATTGCCAGTCCCAGAGAAAAATGAGAAAATGGAGAAAAATTAGTCAGATTCTGAAAAACTTGACATAATCCTCTTTATGTTAGAAGACATCAATAAAAGACTAGAAGCCATTAAAAAAGCTGTCAAAACCACATCAGAGAAAGATAAGGAGAAAGGAGTAAGATTCCAAGATCACACCTTTTCCCATACATTGGACACTAAACTCTTTAAATTGAGCTCCTTTTTTTTCTTTTCCCTTTGCAGTCTCACGAAGATAAAGATGAACATAATAGAAATGAAGATGTTATAAATGAAGAGGTCAGTATCTATTTTGTAAACGATTTTATAAAAGGTTTAATTAGTCTTTGCTAAGATTTTAAAAGGTTTTTAAAAGGTTTTCAAAGGTTTTACAACGTGTTTTAAAAGGGTTTTAAATGGTTTTACAAGGTGTTTAAAAAGTTTTACAATGTTTTTAAAAACTGGTGTCAAAGGTGACCTAAACCTTTTAAAACCCTTTTAAAACAGATTGTAAAACCTTTAAAATGATGTCATTATATGTTCTTTTGTTTTGTTGCAGGCTTTCAAACAAAATGTTGATGGAGATATTGCTAGAGAAGATTCCGTAGAAAGCCTGTCTGCAGATTCTGTCCGTCCGTCAAACACACAAGATGGGAGCTCGATGAAAACACCCAAAAAACTGGTGGTGATGATGGTAATTACTTTGAAGAAAAACCAAAGGTACATTGATTTAGTATTTTTATAAGTTTCCAAATACCCTTTTAGAAGCCTGTTGTAAACCACAATTGTTATCATCTTTGAAGGATAAATCTCCTTCTCCACGCCCTTCTACACCAAAATTTGATCTTTTTTCTCAAGAAGATCAGGATAGTGGAAAAGATAAAAGCATGGGTAAAGAGAAGGGAGCAAGCAGTAAGAAGACAGTTTTGAGAGAGAGAAAACAGGTAAATCATTAATTTTTTATATAGTTGTTATGAGTATTTTAAAATATTTCATCAAGTATCTCATTAGGTTTAAATTATGTAAACATTTTTTCTTAAAAAACTTTTTGAACTGAAGAAAAAGTGTAAGCAAAACAATGAAGGTGATGATGATGTTACGAACAGAAAAGAGGTTAGTATCTAGTTGTATAATGTTTTACATTTTATTAACGTTTACAAACAATTGTGATTTTCTTGTGGCACTACAGAGGAAGAAGCGTAAACCAAGTGACAATCCATATGCTGATGTTCAAGCTACAGAAGGGGTATGTATATAACTTAATAATTTCTATGAGTTATTTAAATTGTTTTCATAGTGTATCGATATAAAGTGCGATATTTTTTTGTTTTGTACAGCCTCAGAAAAAGAAGAGTAAATCTGATGATGTTGGTGGTGTGCAAAGAAAAACTGAACGAAATACAGTTCCTTCTATTCACACTCAGCCGCCTTACATGGGTGAGAAGAAGAAGCACCCAATACTTTATCCTTTTTCAAAAGTTGATAAGACCCGGTTAGAAATATTTACTGAATGGAAGAATTCAAGGAAAACAAAGTAAGTTTTAGTTTCTAGCAACAAAAGTAAAAGTTCAATTAGTCTTTTATAGACGTTTTAAAAGATATATTCATGGTTTTGTAAGTATTCATGGTTATTTTGTTTATTTTTGGATGTATGCAACTAATAATTCTTGGTAACAAAGTTGATGCTAGGTGGTTCACAACACTAGAGATGCCAGGGAAGTTGTTAACAACAATGGTATGATTACAAATCATAACGTTTTACAATGTGTTGTTAACGTTTCATGGGGCTTTAAATGTTTTACAAGAGTTTTAAAAGGGGTTTTAAAAGTTTTTACAAGAGCTTTAAAAATGTTTTAAAAGGAATTAAAATATGTTTTTTAAGCGTTTTCAAAATTTTACAATGTGTTTAAACTGGTTTACAAGATGATGTGTGACCGAGTCTGAACTTATTTATATGAATTATTTGACAACAAGAGTTGTTTTAATTTGTAAACTCTTTTAAATTTCAAATTTTATTCTAACCCGGTTTTTGTTGTTGTTTAGCATGTTAATACAATTGTGAAGTTTTTAAGCAAAAGAGAAGAAAGTTATCCGGAGTTCTATAAAAGCAAAGCATTGATGTTGGCGGGAGCATCTTTTTTGAAAGAGATTGATGAAAATTACTCCATATTCATTGACGACAAAGATGAATATGAGTTCCCTGAAGAAGGATTCAGTCAACTCTTCAAGAAAGCACCTACAAACAAAATATTGGCACCAATGATGGTTAAGGAAAAGCTTTGGATGCTATTGATGATCAATTTGGAGAAGAGGTTGTTGACTATCTATGATTTAGGCAAGTGTTTCTACAGTAACTACATTAAAGACAAACAGGTGGGTGCATATGTTGTTGCAATGCCGTATATTGCCCAGAAGAAATTTGGGATGAAAAATGATGCAGAGAAATCTCCATTCAGAATCAATATCGTGAATTGCATACCTCAGGTAAATACTGTTGAGCTTGTTTTCTAGTTTTATGATATATTCTCTGTAAATATTGTGGACCCTTCACTTTGTTTTTTCTTGATAGGTTGCTAAGATTGAAGATAGTGGTGTCTTCATGCTAAAGACAATCGAGTGTTTGGCTATGAGCATTACGACATATGGCAATCTTACAAATGAGTCAATTGGTGATTTACGGCAGAAAATGGCGGTTGACATCTTTGCAGGTCAGTGTAGGTTTTTACATGGTTATTTAAACTGTTTTTAAATGGGATAACAGGTTGGTATTGCAATGTATTTTAAAAGGTACTTACGTTAACTATATTATCTTTGCAGAATTAGGAAAATAAGTAGGATAATGGAAGTTTGCATCTTGCTGGTATATAAACGTGATCGCAGGAATGGAGCTTTAGCTTATTGCATCAAGAACAACAATAAATGGCAATATATTTCAATGTTTTGTTTACAAGTAGATTTAAAAAATTTGTGTTTTTACTGTGACACTATTCTAGAAAAATGTTAAGTTACTCCTTTTCGATTATTCAATAAATAGCGTTTGACATCTTTGCAGAATTAGCATATACTTCGTTTAAGTGTAGGTATTTACAATGAACTTTAAAACGTTGTTTTTCCTTTTTGAATCCTTTTAAAAACCTTTTAAAACTCTTGTAAATCCTATAAATTTCATTGAAATACCAAAAACAAAACCCTTTTAAACCTTTTAAAATCGTATAAAATTCATTGAAATACCCAAAACAAAACCCTTTTAAACCTTTTAAAATCCGTTTTAAAACACTTGTAAATCCTATAAAATTCATTGAAATACCCAAAAAAAAACCTTTTAAACCTTTTAAAATCCGTTTTAAAATGCTTGTAAAACCTTTTAAATGGTCTTAATACTATAAAACGTAATTTATATTTTAAAAGGTTTTACAATGTTTTTTATAATAAGGGTGAAAGCCCTAGGCCTAGGCCAATTGTAAAATATAACCCCCCCCCTGTATCATTTATCCCAAAAAGTCACCGGTTCCTCTTTCAAAAAGTACAGTTTTTCCGTCTGGGAGGTTGAAAATCGTGAAATTCACTCAAATCTGTATTTGCTTAAATTGGGTTCTCGATTTCGTCGGATTGTTGACACGAAGTCGTCAGATTGAAACTAGGAGTCAACTGATTGGGTACGCGAGGACTTCAAATTGCTACTTTCTTCGTCGAATTACGGACTCTTCTTCACCCTCGTTTTTCCTCTCAGTCCTCTCTTCAAATTCGTCGTCTCTTCTACTCCCATTTGTAATTTTGGTTTGGAACTTAATTTTGAATTCAATTTCTATTTCAATTTGAATTTTTATGATGTTTTGGTGAACTCGAAATACGAAGGTTGGAAATTTATCAATGTCTTTAAAAAGTTTTATATTGGTTTTAAAATAGGATTTATAAGGGATCTTGGGCGCATGACATGAATATGTTCTTCTCTGTAAACAATGTTGACAGGTTTTGTGATATGAGTATTTTTGAAGATTCTGCGAAGAAATTGTGCTTCCCAAAAAGATTCCTCACGCCAGGCACAGAGGGAGATACAATAAAGAGAGTAACTAAATATTCTTCTGAGAAAGCTGTTTTGGCGACTGTAAAGAAAGCATTAAAAAAAGAAGAGTTCAAGAAGTTATAGGAGTCTTTCTTTGGTCCAATTATAGAATTTGTTAATCGAAAAGAAATCAACTTCTCGAGTCAACTGGTCCACCACTTACTACAAAGGAGGATTAAGTCTGCGAAAAACGAGCTCTGGTTTGCATTTGATGATCAACCTATGCGATTTTAGCTAAGGGAATTCGTCATTACAACAGGCCTTCCGGTAGGTACTGTTAAATCGGAAAAAGATTTTTGGATGAATGATAAAATGACCAGCAAAGATCTTCTTTGTACTTTGGAATTTAAAGGAGAAGACATGAAACCTGGGGAAAGAATTCGATTAGGTGCTTTGTTATTAGTGGAGGGGATATTGATAGCACAAAATCCAGCAGTTCTAATTCCCTTAAAGAATTTGCAGAGAGCCAGTAGTTTTAAGAATTTCTGCAAGTATCCTTGGGGTGAAATTGCTTACGAATCATTAGTGATAGACGTGAAAAAAATGATTGTGGGATCGTTAGCAAAGATACATTATGGTATGGCTGGCTTTCCATATGCAATCCAAATGTGGTTGTTATCTTCAGTTCGCCAGATAGGGGAATAATTTGGTGTTAGGGAAAGCATTTCAAGGCAAAACCAACATCTCCCACTGATCTTGCAATGGCAAAAGACAAAATCCCCAAAACTCAATGAAATAAAATTTGTTCTTGAGTCTTGCAAGGTACTAATACTTCTCTAGAACTATTTTTTGTTTGTTTTCCAATAGTTTTAAAACACATTGTAAACCCTTTTAAAAGAGTGTTATTAACGTAATTTTGATTTACAATGTGTTTAAACTGGTTTACAAGACTTTACAACGGATTTACAAGGGATTTCGAGAGTTATAAAAGAGTTTTAAAAGGTTTTACAATATCTATATAAGACTTTTGAGATATAATATGAATCGATTTATCTTTGCAGTTTGAAGTGAAAACAATTGTTGGTGATCCCGATGAATATAGCCATTTGGTTATGCCACCGAATGTTGAAGACAAGGATTTTGATGAATTTGTTAAACTTGTAATCCAAGGCTATAGGATGACTAAGGAGGAATGGATTCAAGGATTTATTCAAGTTGTTAAAGGAGAACAAAATCAAAAAAAGCGTGTGAGAGAAGATGCAAAGCCATCCTTGAATCAAACTAACAAAAAAAAAGAATATCTTGTAGTGGGAAAATTGACATGATTTTAAAAACATGTCAACTTATTCACAAAAGAATAGTGAGACTGGAGAATCATGTGGGGATCACTACTACTGCTGCAACACCACAGTGGGAATCAAGGGCATATGAAGAAGAGGAAGTACCAGCCTCTGCAACTGCTTTTGAAGAAGAGGAAGTACTAGCCTCTGCCACTGCTTTTCAAGAAGAGGAAGTACGAGCCTCTGCCACAGATTTTGAAGAAGAGGAAATATCAGCCTCTGCCACTGCTTTTCAAGAAGAGGAAGTACCAGCTTCTCCAAGTGAATTTGTAAGTGAAAAAAAAAACTTATTTCCTTTTAAAATCATTTTAAAAGTGTTTTAAAGAGTTTTTAACAAAATCATATAGAATCGAAGTGTTAACAATGGTTTTAAAAGGGTTTTCAATAGTTTTAAATGGTTTGAAAAAAAAACATAATTCCTTTTAAAATCGTTTTAAAAGTGTTTAAACGAGTTTTTAACAAAATCATATAATCGTTTTCAAAGGTATTGCTAGTGTTTTAAATAGTATTAAACAAAATTTACAACATTTCTAGGTACCTAAAGAAGAGAATCAATATTATCAACATGAGAAACAAACTGACTTGAGAGGGGACCCAAGTGTTATTCCTGAAGAAAATACACAGAATACTAATGAAACTGATCAACAAGAGGCGGATATGAATAATGATAAGGTATGTGTTACTTGAATATGATCGACTAATTTTAAAAACCTTGTAAAAACATATTTGAAGATAATTTACATATGGTTAATGAAAATATAATTATTTATGCAGGATGAGAAGCCTAACAGTGCTGATGATGTAGACTCAAGCCAAGAAGAAGAGTACATTGTTATATCGGATGACGAAGAGTGTATTCATATTTCAGATACTGATGTAGACCCAAGCCAAGAAGAAGCTCCCACTCAACAAGAAGACCCAAGCCAAGAAGAACCTCCCACTCAACAAGAAGACCCAAGCCAACAAGAAGCTCCCACTCAACAAGATCACACCAGCCAAGAAATGAGCAGTTGTAAGTTGTTGAATTCTTTATTATAGATGATTTTCCCTTTTGAAAATGACATATAATATTTTTTTTCTTATGTTTGTATTAGTGCAAACACCTTCTACGCAGGAGAACAATATAAGTGACGAAGAAATTAAAAAAATCGAGGCAGTTATAAAACATTGGACTGAGCTCGGGGACATCACATTTATGCTTGAAAAAATGGATGAAGTAAGTTTGAAAAAATCATATACTTCTTATTATAAGCGCTAAATACTAACAAAATTTGGATGTTCTACATTGTAGTATCTTTGGCGAGGGAATAAGTGGGAAAAAGCCTATGTCATGGATTTGAAAACTAAAGAAGATGTAAGTAAAGTAGCAAGGAAGGCAATGTTAATTCTTCATCGTGACAAAATTCCTAAAGATGTTACTCCACAAATGAGATACCTTGGTACCCGAATGTTTTCAAAATTAAAGGTTAGTAAACCTCTACTTTTGTTAGATTTAATGCACATTTTACTGTTATTTAATATTAATTTAAATTTTTCATTTCTTTTACAGGAGTACAGGGACAAATACATCGAAAAAAATCCATAATTTGCAGAAATAGCAAGTCCTTAGGTTATGGAAGTTTGCATCTTGTTGGTATATAAACGTGATCGCATCAAGAAGAATAATGAATGGCAAAGTATTTCAATGTCAAGTTTGCAAGTAGATTTTAAAACATTATCTTTTTAATGTTAAGTTATTCCTTTTCGCTTGTCAAACCTTTTAAATGGTGTTAATCCTATAAACAGTTTGGTTTTACAAGACTATATCTTGTTTTTAGAAAGTTTTAAAAGGTTTTACAAGTTGTTTATAATGATATATATCAATATGACTTGCTTTTTTAAAGGCTTTACAAGTTGTTTATAAGGTTTTAAAACAGTAAAATCTGAATAAGAAATTCTTTAAAAATGGAGTTTACAATACCACAGACTGAAATATTTTATTAAAAAGAACAAATAAAAGTTGAATTATTCAAGAGTTTTGAAAATAGATTTGAACTATTTAAGTTCATATTTCAGTTTCCTCTCCCAGCGTAGTGGTTTGTAATCTCTCTAGCCATTGCTTCAAACCTTGCCCTATCAGATTTGTAGAGGTTGGCAAGATTTTTATTGATCTGGTCCTCATCATCGACCTCTGGTTCAATCAACTTCTCCACTAATCTCTTGAAAAGCAAAATAATCAACATGGGATGCCAATAGGTGGACTTCAACAATCTTAGGTATATGGCTCCGTTATCTGATATGTTTGGGTGGCAAATTTTTGTAACGAAACAAATCTGCATTACCAAAAAATTATATTTAAAAAACTATTGAGTTGCTGCAAAAAGAGGAGTCCTAATACACATGCTTGCTAAATAAAAGCGAGTATAATCAAAACAGATACCTTTGGGGGATTATTTGGGTAATCAGGCGGAAAGTTAATACTCATTTTAAACACTGCCCCTTCATATGGGGTGTTCACAGGTCCGATTAAAGTAGCCTCCCACTTGAAAATGCTGTCATCAACAATTACTAACAAAAGGCAAACACAGTCAATCTCTTATATCCTTAACTGTAAAACAAAACTAATCTGAAGGAAAAAGGCGTTTACCTGCTGTGACGTTTGTCGAGTGATCTTTGTTCAAATTTTTCAAGGTAAACCTTAGATGGCTTGAAGAAAGATGCAACATTTCTAGCGGATTGAAAGAAAAAGGTAATAGAAATTGACGAATCTGAGAGATGATTTTTACGTTTTCGTGAGACAAATGTTTAAGTCAAGAGCAAAAAGTATTTATAATACGTGAAGCGTTGCTTTGGTTAACAAAAACTACACCTTCGGCTTCATAAATACATAATTCTTACCCCTTCAACGTGTAATTATAACCGAACCAAAGCGACGCTTCGCTTATTACCTTTTCAATCAATTACGGTTTTACGAGCCTCTGGTAGCGCTGTTTCGAAATCTTACCCCTGCGCTGTTTCAAAAGCGACTCTTCGCGAATTACCCCTTCAATCGTCTTCCACAAAAGAAACTTTGTATAATTAAAAACTTTGTAGAATTAAACGCCCATTACGCCCATTATTCAAATGCCAGAATTTTGTAGGGCATCTCGAATGAATTTG